>NC_138778.1:101704343-102304343 GCF_965119305.1 Pelophylax lessonae
ATCATCTACAGTGCATAATATCATCCAAAGATTCAGAGAATCTGGAACAATCTCTGCGTAAGGGTCAAGGCCGGAAAACCATACTGGATGTCCGTGATCTTCGGGCCCTTTAACGGCACTGCATCACATACAGGAGTGCTACTGTAATGGAAATCACAACATGGGCTCAGGTATACTTCCAGAAAACATTGTCGGTGAACACAATCCACTGTGCCATTCGCCGTTGCCGGCTAAAACTCTATAGGCAAAAAAAGAAGCCATATCTAAACATGATCTTCAAGCAAAGGCATTTTCTCTGGGCCAAGGCTCATTTAACCACTTTACCACTAGAGGATTTTGCTGTCTTACGTCTGGGCCACTTTTTGCGATTCGGCGCTGTGCAACTTTAACTGACAATTGCGCGGTCGTGCGATGCCATACCCAAACGAAATTTATGTCCTTTTTTTCCCCACAAACAGAGCTTTCTTTTGGTGGTATTTGATCACCTGTGCGATTTTTACTTTTTGCGCTATAAACAAAAAAAGAGCGTAAATTTTGAAAAAACAACAATATTTTTCACATTTTTTTTATATTAAATTCCCCCCAAAAAGATGTAAAAATCTAAATTTTTTTAAATTTTTGGCCAATTTGTTTTCTGCTACCTATGTTTGGGAAAAAAAATCACAATAAGCGTATTTTGATTGGTTTGCGCAAAAGTTATTGCGTTTACTAACTAAGGGAAAGATTTCTGTCATTTTTGGTGGGGTTTTTTTTGAACGCGTAATGGCGGCAATCTGCGATTTTTTTTTGCGGGACTGCGACATTGCGGCAGACAGATCGGACCCTTGACTGACATTTTTGACACTTTTGGGGGTACCAGTGACATTACTGCAGTAATCAGTGCTATATATATGCACTGTTACTGTAAAAATGACACTGGCAGGGAAGGGGTTAATTTTATTGGAGAGGGAGTGGTTAATGTATGCCTGGTGCTTACTGACGTGTGTGGGGGGAGGTGACTGAGTGACACAAGGACAGATCCAGGGTTCAGCTATGCTGAACCCTGCAATCTGACCCTGCCTGTCACTTGGGAGATCCGCCCACTTGCGTTTACACAAGCAGGCGGATCTCCACACTAGATCCCCGACGATCGGGGATGAGCAGCAGCGATCGCCGCTGCTCCTCCCCTGGCCCGACTCCCGCTGTGACGGAATACAGCGGGAGCGAGCCTTCGGCAGCGCGCGCGCGCCGCCGAGAAAGGGGAGTGTCTGACGACGTAGTACTACGTCGTCAGACGATAACGAGCCACTTTGCCGCAGTAGTACTACGGTACTCAGACGGCAAGTGGTTAAAATGGACTGTGGCAAAGTGGAAAACTGTTCTGTGGTCAGCCATATCAAAATTTGAAGTTCTTTGTGGAAAACTGGGACACCGTGTCATCTGGACTAAAGAGGACAAGGACAACCCAAGTTGTTATTAGCGAACAGTTCAGAAGCCTGCATCTCTGATGGTATGGGGTTGCATGAGTGCGTATGGCATGGGCAGCTTACACATCTGGAAAGGCACCATCAATGCTGAAAGATATATCCAAGTTCTAGAGCAACATAAGCTCCCATCCAGACGTCATCTCTTTCAGGGAAGACCTTGCATTTTCCAACATGACAATGCCAGACCACATAGTGCATCAATTACAACATCATGGCTGCGTAGAAGAAGGATCCGGGTACTGAAATGGCCAGCCTGCAGTCCAGATCTTTCACCCATAGAAAACATTTGGCGCATAAAGAGGAAGATGCGACAAAGAAGACCTAAGACAGTTGAGCAACTAGAAGCCTGTATTAGACAAGAATGGGACAACATTCCTATTCCTAAACTTGAGCAACTTGTCTCCTCAGTCCCCAGAGATTTGCAGACTGTTATAAAAAGAAGAGGGGGTGCCACACAGTGGTAAACATGGCCTTGTCCCAACTTTTTTGAGATGTGTTGATGCCATGAAATTTAAAATCAATTTAGTTTTCCCTTAAAATTATACATTTACTCAGTTTAAACATTTGATATGTAATCTATGTTGTATTTTGAATAAAATATTGAAATTTGAAACTTCCACATCATTTAATTCTGTTTTTATTCACAATTTGTAGTGTCCCAACTTTTTGGGAATCGGGTTTGTATTTTATAGGCATATTTTCCTCAAATTATATATGCAGTGTGTAGCACAATTCCCAGCCGTTTTGCTGGATATGGGTCCCCCTGGGTTACCGCTAACAACAGCACATTTAAGCATGTTTCTCCAAGTCTGAGCACTGAGACAATGACCAGTCTTTGGGTTTTTGATTTATTTAGGAACTTGGATGGGAGAAGGGATGAGTGGGATACTCCTTTAACTCAACTATGCACAATTTGGCGGAGACACTTAAGTACTGTTTGACGCTGGCTTGACGCTGGCTGAATGTCCGCCAACGCTGCCTTGACGCTGGTTAACGCTGGCCGGATGCCGGTTAACGCTGAACTATTCTTGTAACTGAGCTTCAACTAAAGAAATCCAATCTTAGCTGCCTTAGGTACTCCTTCCTGGGGTAGCTACTTGTACGCATTTGCTGCACTGTTGAACACTTCAGGGCCCACACTGGCACCCCCTTTCACTCCCTTATCTTCAGGGCTTAAACACTTGGCACCCCCTTTCTATGCCACAACTACCGGTTAGCTGGCTCCTGGATCCCTTTGACCTTCAGGAGTGGCCCCCTCTCTTAGGCAGACCCCTCGGCAGATTTCGAGTACTCGCAACACTGTTTTTCCTGGAAACTTCTGCCCAGCAGCTCCACTCGGTCAGCAACATTCTGGATCCCTTTCTGCAGCACAGCTCAACCTCCGGTCCTTCAGGCCCACTGCCAGGACACCTTCATTCGCTCTGACAGGAGAAGAGACAGCTGTCAGCCTCTTTCTGGGACTCTGCTTCCCACCAAAGACGCTCTGTCACCTGCCCCCGCCAGGATTATACCCAATCCCAGGGTGCATTGCGGCGAACTCCGCCCACTGGGACATCTATAAACCCTGGTGCGCTATTGGCCAGGTTTTCTCCACCGTCCAACAAGAGCCCTCATTGGATACAGTGGGTCCTCAGACTCAACAGACCACACCTGGAAACACATGACAGCCTAACTAACTGATCAGGCCCCCCTGATAAGCAGACAGGGCCACACATATACTTTTCCTAGCACCTACCTAGAAGGGTGCTACAAGTGTATGTGGTATGTGATTATAGAATGATTGTATGATATATACAGTATCTCATAAAAGTGAGTACGCCCCTCACATTTTTGTAAATATTTTATTATATCTTTTCATGTGACAACACTGAAGAAATAACACTTTGCTACAATGTAAAGTAGTGAGTTTACAGCTTGTATAAGGCTCCATGTACACGGGACGTTGTAAATGGCCGTTTAGGAGCAGTTGGGCGTTTTTTTTAGAAGCCCCTGAACCCACCTACATGTTATCTTATCTGTCCATGTACACAGGGTCGTTTACAGTCATTTGCAGACAGTTCAGTTCAGGGAAGTTTTTTGGAACGTAATTATTTGCGTTCAAACGTGTGTTTCCCGGTGTTTCAAATGCAAAAACGGGACCGAACGCAACCGAACGTGATGAAGTACGTTCAGCCACGTTATACGTTTTTTTTTCTTCCATTCAAAATCAATGGTTCCCTATGGGAGCCTATTGATTTGAATGGAAGTCGCACCACAAGTCCGACTTGCGGTGCGACTTGCGCTGTGAGAATCTTGAGGGGGAACTCCACGCCAAAAATGGGAAAAAAAAACTGCGTGGGGTCCCCCCCAAAATCCATACCAGACCCTTATCCGAGCACGCAGCCCGGTAGGGCAGGAAGGGGGAGGGGACGAGCGAGCGGCCCCACCCCCCCCTGGACCATACCAGGCCACATGCCCTCAACATGGGGGGGTGTTGGTGCTTTGGGGCAGGGGGAGCTCTGCACCCCCCACCTCAAAGCACCTTACCCCCATGTTTATGGGAACAAGGGCCTCATCCCCACAACCCTGGCCAGTGGTTGTGGGGGTCTGCGGGTAGGGGGCTCATCGGAATCTGGAAGCCCCCTTTAACAAGGGGCCCCCCAGATCCCGGACCCCCTCCCTATGTGAATGGGTATGGGGTACATTGTACCCCTACCCATTCACCCCATAAACGGCAGTGTATGTAAATAACGACAGGAGACGTTTTGGAAAGTTTATTAAAAATCTTCATCCTGACTTCTCCGCTCTTCTTGTCTTATGCCGGTCTCCGGTCTCTGCAGCTTGTTATATAGCCATTAGGGGCGTGGCCTCCTGATGATGTCATTGGAAGGCCCGCCCCCTCATGTCACAGACGACGTCAGGATGAAGATTCTGGCCAAACGTGCAATAACGCAAATGGAAAAAGCTACTGAAAGCACGTTTAACAGCTGCTTTTTCCCGGCGTCAGAACTAGCTTTGCAGCATGTTTTTTCGAATGTCCTGTGTACATGGAACCTTACAGTGTACATTTGCTGTCCCCTCAAAATAACTCAACACACAGCCATTAATGTCTAAACCACTGGCAACAAAAGTAAGTACATCCCTAAGTGGAAATGTCCAAATTGGGCCCAAAGTGTCAATATTTTGTGTGACCACCAATATTTTCCAGCACTGCCTTAACCCTCTTGGGCATGGAGTTCACCAGAGCTTCACAGGTTGCCACTGGAGTCCTCTTCCACTCCTCCATGACGGAGCTGGTGGATGTTAGAGACCTTGCTCTCCTCCACCTTCCATTTGAGGATGCCCCACAGATGCTCAATATAGTTGAGGTCTGGAGACATGCTTGGCCAGTCCATCACCTTTACCCTCAGCTTTTTTAGCAAGGCAGTGGTCGTCTTGGAGGTGTGTTTGGGGTCGTTATCATGTTGGAATACAGAACAAGCTGAGACCCTCTCTTAAACAGGACTATGTTGGCAATTTTGCTTTGCTAGTTCTTAAAATAAATTGATCTACTTTCCAAAAATGATATATATATCTCATAAATCCTTATAAAACTCCAAATTTTATTTACAACATGTGATAAAAATTCCTTGAAATACAAAAAGTACAATAATACAATAGTACACAGTATCAAACAATTCCCCCTAGGGGACAAGTATGATTATGTTGCAATAAGTACAAAGTTGGGACAAGTTTTAGGTAAAAAAAAAATCCCAATAAGCGTATATTGATTGGTTTGCACAAAAGTTATAGCATCTTCATACTATGCAATATTATTATTATTATTATTTTTTTTTTTTTTACTAGTAATGGTGGGGATCAGCAACTTTTAGCAAGACTGTGATATTGTGACGGACAAATAGGACACCTAACTGACACTTTTTATGGACCAGTGACACTACTACAGTGCTAAAAAATATGCACTGTCACTGTAATAATGATACTGGCAGTGTTGGTAGTAACTGCGTTTAAGTAAACGGCGTTACTTAACGCAGTTACTTTTGAGGGTAACGAGTAATCTAACTGACTACTCGTTCTCTCATTGTAACGCCGCTGCCGGTACTTTCGGCTGCGTTACCGCAATTACATCTACCGCCACTAGATGGCAGTAGATGTAATTGTAATTCCTCCTCTCAAGGAGCCCCGACGTCCCGCACGCCAGAGATAGTCCTATGTGCTGCCTGAAGGCTGGATTTCCTGTCACCTCCCCTCCACCAATCGCAGCAGGACTGCATACCGACCGAGGCATCTAATTGGTGGAGGAGCTTGTCTTTACCCCGGCAATCAGGAAGTGCGGTGGAGTGGAAATGCTAGAGGGTCTTACGGCCATAGGACAGCTCCTGATGCCTGGGAACAGGTTTGAAACTAGGGGGGGCATCTGGGGGTCTCATCCAATCCTCTCCTCCTGCCACTCCCCCAGTGCCAGATCTCCATCACATCACAAGTCTATTGACATGGGATGGAGGAGGAGGGAACATGGGATGGAGAACATGGGATTGCAGAGGAGGGGGGCATGGTGAGGAGGAGGAGGGAACATGGGATGAAGGAGGAGGAGGGAACATGGGATGGAGAACATGGGATTGCAGAGGAGGGGGGCATGGTGAGGAGGAGGAGGGAACATGGGATGAAGGAGGAAGAGGACATGGGATGGAGAACATGGGATTGCAGAGGAGGGGGGCATGGTGAGGAGGAGGAGGGAACAGCAGGAAGTCCACCACCGCACACAGCCAGCCCAGAAGAGAAGAGACAGACGCAGACAGACAGGCCTGAAGGAGGACGGAGCCAGATGGACCCGGACCACAGTGTGCCAGTGCCTGGGCAGGCCACACCACCACAGCAGGTACCAAAAAACAAAAACCTCACAGTCACAGGCTCAGTCACAATCAGCAGTCAGGACTCAGACCCCCACCACCATCAGTGTGCCACACCGCCACCACCAGTGTGTCACACTACCACCACCACCAGTGTGCCACACCACCACAACCAGTGTGCCAAACTGCCACCACCACCACCAGTGTGCCACACCACCAGCCAGCCACTCCAGGCAGCAGGTACCAAAAAACCAAAAAAAAAAATACAGTTACTCACACAGTCAGGAGGACTCAGACCCCCACAGTGTGCCACACCGCCACCACTATTAAAGATCAATAATTGCATTATAAAATGGTAAAAAAAAAGTCGCAGTTACTTTGCTGAGTAACTAATTACTTTTTCAATGTGGTAACTGAGTTAGTAACTCAATTACTTTTTGGGAGAAGTAATTTGTAACTGTAACTAATTACTTTTTTAAAGTAAGATGAGCAACACTGGATACTGGCAGGGAAGGAGTTAACATCAGGGGCGATCAATGGGGTTAAATGTGTTCCTAGGGAGTGCTTACTAACTGTGGGGGAGGTGCTTTAACTGGGGGAAGGTAAAGAGTAGAAACAAAGGATCAGTACCTTCCCCTCTCACAGAACGGCGGTCTGCCTTGTCTGCTGGACCTGCTGATTGGCTCCTGCTGTGTCCAATCACAGTGGGAGCGGGTCGCTGGTGGCGTGCCCCAAACCCGAAAGTGTCCGATTACGTGCTAGGTACGTGATCTGGCAAAGAGCGGCCACCTTACTGCAGTATATGTGTGTGGGCAGAGATGTATAGTAACGAAGTAGAACTACTTAAGTACTGTACTTAAGTACCGAAATGCGGTATCTGTACTTTCCTAGAGTAGAATTTTTTTCTCCTACTTCTACTTTTACTTCACTACATTTTTTCGATGATTTCGATACTTCTACTCAAGTATTTTTTTTTTGTGCTGCATAGTTACTCGTTACTTTTAAAAAAATTACCACTGCCAGAACAGTAGATGGCAGGTTGCATAAAGCTCAAAACATGTGTATAATGTCATTTGTAAATCAGCGCATACGAAAATAAAGGCTGTGTATAATAAAAGCTGCTATACCAAATCTTTCCAATAAAAAGAAAATATGAAACAAACAAATAAATGGTGCTACAGCACTTAAAGTGCATCAAGAAACTACTAACAAACACAGGTTAATCATTTAAATAAATCATTTGAAATAATAAAAACAATATGATGTTCAAACTTTTGACTTATTTCTTTAATAACTACATAACACAGTACTTGTACTTCTACTTTCAGTACTTGAGTAGAATTTTTTTTTTCAAAACTACTGGTACTTTTTACTTTTAGTACTTAAGTAGCAAATTTTTTGAAAAAACTACTTGCAATACTTAAGTAAAAAAAATGTTGAATACTTTAGTACTTCTACTTAAGTAACTTTTTCTGCGAGCACTTCCTCTTCTACTCAAGTAATTTTTTGATCGAGCACTTGTACTTTTACTCAAGTAGAAATTTCGAGTACTTTATACAAGTCTGTGTGTGGGGCAGTCTACAAGCGGTTATAGAATATGTTACCCTAACATTTCATGTTCCTGATATGTGCCTGCTGTACCATGTACTTGTATAAAAAAAAAAGTATCCTGTTCTCTTTGTATTTCTTCCTTTGTGTGGAATCCCTGGTGTTAATGCCAGTCCCTCTGCTTTCCTATTAAAAACTGACCACACTAGGAATGAGAGCACAGCGTGGTCAGGTCTCTAGCTATACTGAGAACTCAGATTGCTCTCATCCAATGATCAGATTTGTCCTGCAACCCCCCTGCACAGCCATTCACTGGGAAGCTCAGTATGCTGCTGTTTCTCCTCCCTCAGCAATGATGCAGGTAAGAACAGAGGGAATTGCAAAAACGTATTTTGATTGGTTTGCGCAAAAGTTATCGCGCTTACTAACAAAGGGAAAGATTTTTGTCATTTTTGATGGGTTTCTTTTTTTTAACGAGTAATGGCGGCGATCTGCGACATTGCGGCGGACAGATCGGACCCTTGACTGACATTTTTTACACTTTTGGGGTTACCAGTGATATTACTGCAGTAATCATTGCTATACATATGCACTGTTACTGTAAAAATGACACTGGCAGGGAAGGGGTTAACTGTATTGGAGAGGGAGGGGTTAAGTGTGTCCTAGGGGCGTGTTTCTAACTGTGACTGGCTGTGGCTACTAGTGTAAAAATAGAGATCAACGGTCCTACATAGTAGAACCGTCTGATCTCCATTTTTACACAGGGGAGAATGACAGGCGGCTTGTTTACATTAGCCGCCTGCCTTTCTCCCTTCCCGGCGGACATCGGGTCCGCCGGTCACACGCACTGACTTGTTAGGGAACGAGCTGGGGCGGGCGCGCGCCTCAGCGGGCGCGTGCTCGCCCGCTATTGGCTCACAAGCCAGTGACAGGCTAGTGACGTACCGGTACGTCACTTTGCCTGGCCGGGGCTCGCCGGTCGGCAAGTGGTTAATGATGCCAGTCAGTGCCTGCTCATCAGTGCTGCCTATCAGTGTTCATCAGTGCCACCTAATCATTGCCCTTCAGGGCCACCTAATCAGTGCCTATCAGTGCTGCCTCGTCGGTGCACATCTGTGAAGGAGAATAATTACTTATTTGCAAAACTTACTGACAGAAATGAAGACTTTTTTTTTTTTTTTTAATTTTCAGTCTTTTTTCCTTTTTTATTTTTTTTAACAAACAATCAAAAACCCAGCAGCAATTAAATACCACCAAAAGAAAGCTCTATTTGTGTGAAAAAAAATGATATCAATTTTTATTTGGGTAAAGCCTTTGAATTTTCATTCAAAGTGTAAAAGCGCTGAAAGCTGAAAATTGGCCTGGGCAGGAAGGGGGTGAAAGTGCCCAGTAGGCAAGTGGTTAAATCCGCTGCAGGAAGTACTTTAAAAATGGAGGGTTCAATATCACTTTAAGGTGAGATGTAGTAAATAAAGTATATGGCAAAGTATGCATGGGGAGTGTTTAGAGAAGTCACAAGACTGGATATAGTTGATAAAACATTAACCCATCGCTCATTTCTTTTGCTTTTTATTCTGTAGAGGTAAAAAGTACCTAGGAATACAAGCAGTATGCTGTCCCCAATAGCACATTCTAGCATTACCTATTACAAAAATAACAATACTATAAAGGGCAAAGCTCCAAGAAAAGCGTGTCACATTTCAGGTGTGCGTAGGTCAGCTTGGTATCTAAATACAGTGCAGGCCAATTTCTTTTCTCTTCTTCTGATGGCTTACTGAGGGCAATTATCATAACGTACTATGTATAGATGTTGTTTCCTCTCAACTTTTTAAAATGACCTTTCACTGTTTTTCACACTTCCTGGAGAACAAGATTATGATTTTTTTTAAATATTTTTCTATAGATTTTTTTAACTGCATGAACTTACAGCAACATACAGAAGAATGTCACATAACCAGTCCTATGCAGTACTTCCTTAACTCGAGGTTAACATATCTACCTACATAGGTTTGAAAACAAAATCTGTTTTTTTTTTTTTCACTTTTTTATTGATATGAGTGGAAATTTCCAGACCAAATACGTACATTAGGCAACAATTTAAACACAAACAAAAAATTATAAATAGTAAATTTTGCTTGTGTTACTAAAAACAGGTCCTAATATAGCTTGAGAATATTCTGATGGTTATATTCACTATGGGCTCTTTCACACGGCCGCTCAGTTTTTTATCTCCGCTGCGGCACTTTTTTTATTTTTTCATGGACACGGATGACACTTGTGTCATCCGCTCCGTATGTCCGCATATCATCCCATCCGTTTGCGGATGATATACGGACATAATGTATGTCTATGGGGATTGCGGATGTCAGCGGATGACACAGCTGACATCCGATTTTGCATCAGTTCAGTTTTTTTAACGGAGGAAAAATAGGGTTCTGTTCCGTTCCAAAAAACGGAACAGAACTGAAAGGACACAAATCGGATGTCAGCGGATGGTCATCCGCTGACATCCGCAATCCCATTGACAAGCATTATGTCCGTATATCACCCGCAAGCGGATGGGGTGATATACGGACATACGGAACGTCCGTGTGAAAGAGCCCTATATGTTATTCACATACCACCAATGGCAACATTTGGGACACATGGATAAGGGGAATATAAAGTGGGATATAAAACATATTGGAGTCTGAGTAACCATCTACTGCAGCCTTTGTCAACCTTTTTACCCCAGAGGAACCCTTGAAATGATTTTCAAGTCTCTAGGACCCCATGATATGGTTAGTACATCGGAGACTAAGGCCCCTTTCACACAGGCGGACCATTCAGATCCGCCTGTCCGTTTTTTTGGCGGATCTGAACGGTCCCCCCATGCATCTCTATGGGGGATCGGATGTCAGCGGAGACATGTCCGCTGACACCCGACCCGATCCGATCCGTCAAATCTGGACGGATGGAAACCCTATTTTCCATCTGTCCAGCGGATCGGATCGGATGGGATCGGATGAGAACGGACCGACGGTCCGTTCCCATCCGATTACCCCCATAGAGATGCATGGGGAACTGACAGCTGTGTCTCCGCACACAGCGCGGAGACACAGCTGTCATCCTCCTGCTCAGTGGGAGATCGGCGGCTCTATCCCCCGCTGAGAAAAACTGAATCTGTCCGACGGATGGATAGCGTGAAAGGAGCCTAAGGCCCCTTTCAACATGCTGTCCGTTTGTCCGTTTTTCATCCATCCGTTGACGGATGAAAAACGGACATCAATGCATCTCTATGTAAAAACGGATGACAACGGATGATCATCAGTTAACATCCGTTTTCATCCGCTTCCCTCAATGTCCGTTTTTTTGAACTGATGAATGCCCTATTTTTCATCCGTCAAAAAACGGATCGGACGAAAAACGGATGACAACGGATGAAAAACTGATGACAACGGATGAAAACGGATGACAACGGATGAAAAACGGATGACAACGGATGAAAAACAGATAACAACTGACGAAAAACGGATGAAAAGGATAACGACTGACGAAAAACGGATGACAACTGATGAAAAATGGATGAAAAAGGGATGGAAAACTGATACATTTTGATGTGACTGAACTGAAGAAGTGAATGGACCGTATGTGTGAAAGGGGCCTTATTGTCATTAGGAAAATGACTCTTACATTGCTGATCAGTGGAAAGACTGTTCTCCTTCAGTGGTGGTCAGCATGTCAGGCCAGCCTTTTAGACAGCTAAAAAGGTCAATGGTGTCATACTACTGGCTCTGCCAAGTGGCAATGGCTCTGGAGTTATGGAAGTACCACCAGGTGGGAGATCAATTAGCCACAGCTCAAAGAACTCCTAGAAATCTCTGGAGGAACCAAAGGGTTCTATGGAAACCTGTTTACATAGTAAAATAGTTAGTGAGGTTGAAAAAAGTCAATCCAGTTCAACCTATGATGTGTGTGTGTGTGTGTTTATGTCAATAGTACCTCGTATACCCCTGTATGTTTTGGTCGTTAAGGTGCCCATCTAATAGTTTTTTGCAACTATCGATGCTCCTCACTGATACCACTGCTTGTGGAAGAGTGTTTCACATCCTTACCTCTCTGACGGTAAAGAACTCTTTACGCAGTTTAAGGTTAAACAGCTTCTCTCTTTTAGCGAATGGCCGCGAGTCCTTTTATATTCCCTTTCACTGAATAGTTTGTTCCCTATGCTAGGATCACCAGTACGGTATTCGTACATTGATATTGATAATGGCTGATCTTCTGTATTCAAGACCATGATTACATATTTGCTCACAATACTGAATTGAAGAAGTAACATGCAATGCTGGTAGTTGGCATAACTGGCTGGACCATAGTAGCTTAGGGCTGAGTGACTTAGACTAGATTGGTCCTAGAGGTGAGTATTGCAGAACTAGATAGTCCATTCTCAGACTGAGATTATGGGACAGTGCTTCTTCCCTCCAAGGTGCCTACAGATATTTCTTCGGAACTGGCCTGTTACCATCAGCTACGACACATAACTTATGTTATGTTATGCACATAACCTGCCCATCCTAGCCAGACTTCTCACAGCTGAACATTCTAAAGTTGATATACATGTTCCTTTTTCTTTTATCAGCCAGTGGGCTGATTGGCTGCAGCACCAATTTAATACAAGTTTTCAAACATTCCCATTCAATTCAGTTATTAGATCAACTCTTCTTGGACGGTAACGATCATGGATGGATCGATATTTAGCTGGTCCCTGCTGAACTGGCTGAATTTTAATCCATTTATTGCCAACTTAAATTGTTACTAAACCCACACCATTAAAAACTATCAAATAAATTCTGTATTACATGCTGTTCATATTCACTCAGTCCCTATGAGATTCGTTTTCTGTATTCTGCAAAAAAAAACCTGGTTGATCCTGCTGCTCTCTATCTCCACCTTCTGTCCATGTCCCCAATTCAGCTAGGGATTTTGCAGCTGTGGTGGCAACACTGCACATGCTCAGTTTTCAGGGAGTTTCTTTGCTGAGCATTTCCTCCCCATAACATCGGAGCAGCCCAGGTGACTATAGAGTTACACATGTTAGTGTACTGTATACTCAGTGGTAATAGACAGCCTCCTCCTCCCTTCTCCATGCCCACTAATTGGGGAAGGATATTACATGTAGATTATTGAAGGCTTCGCCTGCTTCTTATTTTAAAACACAGGCTGGAGGGGCATGACACAGCCTGTGACTGGCAGAAATCTGCCCACAGCGTGGTATTGCCAAAAATAATAAAGATTTCATTTTAATTATATATTTGTATGACAATTTAAAACTGTTTTTTTTATATGAGTTATTTATTTCTACTCTGTATGCCAAAAGCTGTTTTTTTTTTTCTTTTTTTCATTTAGAACATGTGACCAGTAGCAGAGGTTTAGAAGCTCCTCCTGCTTATGTTTCCCTGCAGACAGGCTGGGAGAGAACTGGGTCATGTGATAGCTGTATATCGATTAGGAAAAAGGTACTTAGATGTTGTTGTTTTTTTTTTTTTATTAAAATAATTACAGTGCTATCATCCATATACAGAAATAGAAGGGACAATGTAAATTAAACAGTATGTGTTTAGATTACCTTTTACCCCTTCAGCTCCAGAAGGTTTACACACCTTCCTGACCAGGCAATTTTTTGCAATACGGCACTGCAGTATTTAAATTGACAATTGCGCCGGCATGCGGCGCTGTACCCAAATAATTTTGATTTAATTTTTTTTCCACAAATAGAGCTTTCTTTTGGTGGTATTTGATCACCTCTGCGGTTTTAATTTTTGCTCTATAAACAAAAAAGGCAGATAATTTAAAAAAAAAAAAAAAAAAAACAATATTATTTACTTTATGCTATAAAATTACCCAATAAAAAAAAAACAATTTAGGCCAATATGTATTCTACTACATGTTTTTAGTAAAAAAAATCCCGTATATTGATTGGTTTGCGCAAAAGTTCTAGCGTCTACAATCTATGGGATAGATTTATGGGCTTTTTATTTTTTACTAGGAATGGCGGCGATCAGCAATTTTTAGCAAGACTGCAACATTGTGGCGGACAAATCGGACGCTAAGTGACACTTTTTGGGGACCATTGATACCAATACAGTAATCATTGCTGAAAAATGCACTGTCACTGTACTAATGACACTGGCAGGGAAGGGGTTAACATTAGTAGGTTAAATGTGTGCCTAGGGAGTGTTTTGTTACTGTGTCGGGGGATGGTTTAAATGAAGCAAGACAGAGATCCGTGTCCCTGCTTAGCAGAAACACAAGATCTCTGTCTTCCTTAATAGCAGAACTGCGATTTTACATAGGCAGGGTGCCGTTCTGCCTCTCTCTGAACGGTCACCAGGTTTCTGGTCCACTGGATCTGCTGATTGGCTCCTGCTGTGTCCAATCACAATGGAAGCAGGGCTCTGGCGGCACGTGTCTGGCGCCCCAGACCTGAAGGAATAAAAATGACATACAGGTAAGTGATTTCATGCTTAAGGGCCGCCCTGCCACAATATATGTATGTGGGGCGGTCCTTAAGCGGTTAAGGGTACATTTTCCCAGATAGTTACTATTGTTTTCCTTAGAAAAAAGCCAGATCTGGAGGTTTCTAAGGATTGCCAAAGATTAGCAGAGTATTAAACCAAAATTTGAGTGAACCGAAGGATTATTGGATTTTCTAGTGGTTAGTGTGCTCAATTCGATTTACGATATCCAAATCTTTATGAGAAAAAAACAGTCATGTTGGAACGTTTTGTTTGAACAAGCGGGAGTAGTAAAATTGATCAGGAAAAAAAATGTGAAAAGCATAATGTGCATGAGCCTGTCAAAAGTTTAAAACGGATCAACCAAAAACAATGCTTTCCTGACACAAGCAT
This sequence comes from Pelophylax lessonae, assembly GCF_965119305.1. Lineage (NCBI taxonomy): Eukaryota > Metazoa > Chordata > Amphibia > Anura > Ranidae > Pelophylax > Pelophylax lessonae. The sequence continues at coordinate 101,719,074 of NC_138778.1, forward strand.
CACAGGATACACATATGGGTATAGGCTTCCGCCCCTCACCCAATCAGGACTGGTTAGACTATATTAATGAGTTGCCTCTCCTAAGGCAGGATTCTCTTTTTTGTTCCTCAAATGCTTGACCAGTTATACCTATGGAAAGAAGATTTTTATTTTAGCCCTCACCTTGCCGGATTCATCTGGCCAGTCGCACAGGTTCAGCCTCTCCTGTGACAAAGCTCCTTCTGTTATGGTGTAACCCGCCTATACAAGGGAGGCCTCCCCCAGGTCCAGGTACTGGGGTGCAGGATACTGGTCTCTGGATGCAGGTAAAACAGTTCTGCCTTGTTGTTTGTTGGGACTGATCCAGTCTCTCCTCCCTGGTGAGTTGTGGCCCCACACACTATTTGGTTAGTCTGGTGCTCTGTGTATGTGTTATTTCCCTTGAAAATTGCTGGCATTGTTGTTTGGGTGGCTGCCCCCTTCCAAGATGGCTCCTTGTCTACTTTATGTGGCTGTACTGCAGGCTGCCCTTTCCAGATGGATGTGTCGATGGGGATGGTGCGCGGCAGACTTTCAGTCAACAGAGAGTAGCAAGATGGCGTAGGATCAACTTTCGGGTCATGGTAGTAGCGACCGGGAGCCCCAGGCGGCTACTGTTTAATGCTCCAATACCTGGGTTTAATGTTTTTAACCTTTGCAGACCAGTGGCCTAGTATAGGTTATACTGTTAGGACTATTGGTCTGAGCTATATTAACCCTTCCTTGTGCTGCTTATGATATAGAAATGCTTCAGTATTGACTGCTATGCGTTGTATGGCTGCTGTGCATTTAATACCTGCTTTTGGCTGCTAAACTTTGAATGGCTGCTCTACGTTAAGGGCTGCTATGTGTTTAAAGATTGTTATGCATTAACCTGTTATGTCTAAACGCTGGAGTGAAGTACAGTGCCTTAAGTAAATTGTCAATTACACATCTATTGGTAACTACTTTTTCTGAGGGGTTAATCCTAGCTCACAATAGCATATAGGTCCATTTGCTGCTTCAATGTCTACAGATAGATGTGTGGACAGCCACTGAGAGTGTATTAATGCTAATGTTCTAGCCAGTACTTCCAGGTATTCTTTATGACTAGTGATGAGTAGGGTTGAGCGAACACGGACTGTATTATTCGTGTTCGTACCGAATAATTGTTTTTTTGTTACCCGAACACGGACCCGAAAACTTTACTGTATATTCGGGTAAAAATCCGTGTTCGGTCGTTTTATTTCCGGGTTTTGCATGCATTGGCGCGCTTTTCATGGCGGGCTTTCAACAGCCAATCAACAAGCGTTTAACTAGTGTGCCTTAAGTCATCCCAGCCATGCCTACAAATGTATTAATAGCTGTGATTGGCCATCTGAAGCATGTGACCAAGTCTTTATAAGTCCGAGGCAGCGCCGCTGCGTCATTCTGCTGTGTTAGTTCAGGGACAGAGCACACATCATACGTGCTGGCTGCTGATTAGGGACAGACAGGAAAAAAAAAAACATTTGTGTCCGGATAGAATTGAGGGACAGGTCGGAGTGTGTTAGGCAGGGCGAGTTGTAGGCATTTTAGGGCGAGGCTGCTGATTTTTAGGGTCAGTTTTCTACGATCGATTTTGCTGTGTGGGAGGGGTTTTCAGTGACCGATCTACGATCTTATCAATCCTTTTAGGGAGAGGCTGCTGCTGATTTTTAGGGTCAGTTCTCTACGATCGATTTTGCTGTGTGGGAGGGGTTTTCAGTGACCGATCTACGATCTTATCAATCCTTTTAGGGAGAGGCTGCTGCTGATTTTTAGGGTCAGTTTTCTACGATCGATTTTGCTGTGTGGGAGGGGTTTGCAGTGACCGATCTACGATCTTATCAATCCATTTAGGGAGAGGCTGGAGATAGGCAGGTGTCAGTGGTCCACATCGATTTTGCTGTGTGTGGGGTGCAGTGAACACATTTTTTTTTGCCCACTGAGGAGGAGGGAGAAAAGTATTTTTCTATCAGTCACTGTGTGCAGCATTTTTCCTTCAGCTGTGCTGTGCTGACTGATCATACACTGCTGTGTTCAGTGTTCAGTTCACATGTGCTATTATTGAGTGGTTTCAAAAATCATACACTTTTTTCTATTCCACTATTCAATATACAGCCTTGGGTTAAAAAAAAAAATAAATTGTGGCCTGCAGCAGAGCTGAATGATATTTGGGGTTTTTGGGGGTTCATCTCATACTTCTGAAGATTTGAGGGTGCTGCCTGTTCCAAACTCCTCCTACTCCTCATCCAGCCTTTTAGGGGTACAAACAATAGTAATTGGGGCCATGTGTGGTTTTGTACGTGTGAGATACATACACTTTTTTTGATCATATTTTCTATTCCGCTATTCAATAAAAACCTTTGGGGAACAGTTAAATTGCGGGATAGTCTGTGTTGGTACGTGTGAGATCCACCTTTCCAAGTTTTTGGGGTTCATCTCATACTTCTGAAGATTTGAGGGTGCTGCCTGTTCCAAACTCCTCCTACTCCTCATCCAGCCTTTTAGGGGTACAAACAATAGTAATTGGGGCCATGTGTGGTTTTGTACGTGTGAGATACATACACTTTTTTTGATCATATTTTCTATTCCGCTATTCAATAAAAACCTTTGGGGAACAGTTAAATTGCGGGATAGTCTGTGTTGGTACGTGTGAGATCCACCTTTCCAAGTTTTTGGGGTTCATCTCATACTTCTGAAGATTTGAGGGTGCTGCCTGTTCCAAACTCCTCCTACTCCTCATCCAGCCTTTTAGGGGTACAAACAATAGTAATTGGGGCCTAGTGTGGTTTTGTACGTGTGAGATACATACACTTTTTTTGATCATATTTTCTATTCCGCTATTCAATAAAAACCTTTGGGGATCAATTAAATTGCGGGATAGTCTGTGTTGGTACGTGTGAGATCCACCTTTTCAAGTTTTTGGGGTTAATCTCATACTTCTGAAGATTTGAGGGTGCTGCCTGTTCCAAACTCCTCTTACTCCTCATCCAGCCTTTTAGGGGTACAAACAATAGTAATTGGGGCCTAGTGTGGTTTTGTACGTGTGAGATACATACACTTTTTTTGATCATATTTTCTATTCCGCTATTCAATAAAAAACCTTTGGGTATAAATAATTAAATTGCGGGATAGTCTCTGTTGGTACGTGTGAGATCCACCTTTCCAAGTTTTTGGGGTTCATCTCATACTTCTGAATATTTGAGGGTGCTGCCTGTTCCAAACTCCTCCTACTCCTCATCCTGCCTTTTAGGGGTACAAACAATAGTAATTGGGGCCTAGTGTGGTTCTGTACGTGTGAGATACATACACTTTTTTGATCATATTTTCTATTCCGCTATTCAATAAAAACCTTTGGGTATCAATTAAATTGCGGGATAGTCTCTGTTGGTACGTGTGAGATACACCTTTCCAAGTTTTTGGGGTTCATCTCATACTTCTGAAGATTTGAGGGTGCTGCCTGTTCCAAACTCCTCCTACTCCTCATCCTGCCTTAAGGGTACAAACAATAGTAATTGGGGCCTAGTGTGGTTCTGTACGTGTGAGATACATACACTTTTTTTGATCATATTTTCTATTCCGCTATTCAATAAAAACCTTTGGGTATCAATTAAATTGTGGGATAGTCTGTGTTGGTACGTGTGAGATACACCTTTCCAAGTTTTTGGGGTTCATCTCATACTTCTGAAGATTTGAGGGTGCTGCCTGTTCCAAACTCCTCCTACTCCTCATCCTGCCTTTAGGGGTACAAACAATAGTAATTGGGGCCTAGTGTGGTTCTGTACGTGTGAGATACATACACTTTTTTTGATCATATTTTCTATTCCGCTATTCAATAAAAACCTTTGGGTATCAATTAAATTGCGGGATAGTCTGTGTTGGTACGTGTGAGATACACCTTTCCAAGTTTTTGGGGTTCATCTCATACTTCTGAAGATTTGAGGGTGCTGCCTGTTCCAAACTCCTCCTACTCCTCATCCTGCCTTTAGGGGTACAAACAATAGTAATTGGGGCCTAGCGTGGTTCTGTACGTGTGAGATACATACACTTTTTTTGATCATATTTTCTATTCCGCTATTTAATCAAAACCTTTGGGTATAAACAATTAAATTGCGGGATAGTCTGTGTCGGTACGTGTGAGATACACCTTTCCAATTTTTGGGGCGCATCTCATACTGCCGAGGATTTGAGGGTGCTTCAGTCTGCCTCCTGCCTGTTTCGAACTCCTCCTACTCTCATCCTGCCTTTAGGGTACAAAAAATTGTAATCGGGGCCTAGATTGTGTTTGTACGTGTGAGATACACCGTTTTGTAAAATTTGTCCTATTCCGCTATTCAATATACACCATGTTTGAGTGTAAAAAATTAAATTGCGGGATAGTCTGTATCGGTACATGTGAGATACACCTTTTTAAATTTGTTATGCGCATCTCCTTCTACCGCCGAGGATTGTAGGGCGCTTCAGTTTGGCTCCTGTTCCCAACTCCTCCTACTCCTCTTCCTCATCCTCCCTTTAGGGTACAAAAAATTTTAATCGGGCCTAGTCTGTGTTTGCACGTGTGAGATACACCGTTTTTTATCCTATTCCGCTATTCAATATACACCCTTTTGGGGTAAAAAACATGAAATTGCGGCATAGTTTGCATATTTGACTGTGAGATACACCCGTGCGATACTGTTGTTGTTTTGTTCCGCTATTCAATAAACCCCTTTCTAGGGCAAGATATTAAATTACAGAAATATGAGGAGACCGTCAAATAGGGGCCGTGGCCTGGGTCGTGGTGCTGCTGGTAGAGCTCCTGTTGCAAGGAGAGGACGTGGTCGATCTGTGCCAGCTACACGCACAAGTGAAACACCTTCCTCAAGTGTTAGTAGGCGACAGAACCTGCATCAGTATTTGGTAGGGCATCATACGCCTCTAGAAGTGATGAGGCCAGAACACAGAGAGGCGATAGTAGATTGGTTTGCTGCTGACAGTGCCTGCAGTTCCTTCACATTGTCTCCCACCCAGTCTACTGCAGAAAGGTCAGACTTGGCACCTGCAGCCGATGTCCAACCGTCTTTCACCTCACCCCCTTGCAAATCAGGCAAGCAGTCTGAGCCCCAAGCCATACAGCAGTCTCTTCTTCTTTTTGAGGACTCTGTCAGCAGGGTTTCCCAGGGCCATCCACCTAGCCCTGCCCCAGAAGTGGAAGAGATTGAGTGCAGCGATGCCCAACCACTTATTTCTCAAGATGAGTACATGCAAGGACCATCGCAGCACGTCTCCGATGATGACGAAACGCAGGTGCCAACTGCTGCGGCGTTCAGAATTGTGGAGACCGACAAGGAGGGCAGGGGTGAAGACTGGGTGGAAGATGATGTGGAGGACGATGAGGTCCTCGACCCCACATGGAATGAACGTCATGCAGGTGACCTGAGTAGTTTGGAGGAAGAGGCGGTGGTCGCACAGAGCCACCAGCACAGCAGAAGAGGGAGCAGGGTGCAGAAGTGGAGCGGCCATGCCCTAGACACTACGCCTGCTACTGCCCAACGCAGCAAGGGAACGAGCGCACCAAGGTCAGCTCAAAGGAGTTCTCTAGCGTGGAAGTTCTTTAGAAAATGTGCTGATGACAGGACACGAGTGGTTTGCACCCTGTGCAATCAGAGCCTGAAGCGAGGCATAAACCTTCTCAACCTGAGCACAACCTGCATGATCAGGCATCTAAGTGCAAAGCACGAGCTGCAGTGGAGTAGACACCTTCAAAACCAAGAAACGTCTCTGGCTCATCCTGCTTCCTCTTCTGCTGCAGTCTCGGCCGCTCCAACCACATCTGTAGTGATACCGGCACCTGCCACCCCGCAAACAGAGGATCTGTCAGCAACACCACCACCTGGGTCACCAACCATCACCACAATGTCCCGTTGAAGCGTTCAGCTTTCCATCTCCCAAACACTTGAGAGGAAGAGGATACCCACCCGCGATCCCTGGCCCTGAATGCCAGCATTTCAAAATTATTGGCCTTTGAAATGCTGTCATTCCGTCTGGTGGAGACGCACAGTTTTAAAAACCTTATGTTGGTGGCTGTCCCACAGTACGTCGTGCCCAGCCGCCACTACTTTTCCAGGCAAGCCATCCCTTCCCTGCACAACCAAGTGGGGGAAAAAATCAGGTGTGCACTGCGCAACGCCATCTGTGCCAAGGTCCACCTAACTACCGATACGTGGACCAGTAAGCACGGTCAGGGGCGTTATATCTCCCTAACGGCACACTGGGTAAATGCAGTGGCGGATGGGCCTGAGGCGGATAGCAATTTGGCGCATGTCCTTCCACCACCGAGGATTGCAGGGCGCTTCAGTTTGCCTCCTGTTCCTAACTCCTCCTACTCCGCTTCCTCATCCTCTACCGCCTCCTCATCCGGACAGCGTAACACCTTCACCACCAACTTCAGCACGGCCAGGGGTAAACGACAGCAGGCAGTTTTAAAACTTGCCTGTTTGGGGGAAAAACCACACACCGCGCAGGAGTTGTGGAGGAGCATGGAACAGCAGACAAATGAGTGGTTGCTGCCAGCGAGCCTCAAGCCCGGCCTGGTGGTGTGCGATAACGGGCGAAATCTCATAGCAGCTCTGGGCCTAGCCGGTTTGACGCACATCCCTTGCCTGGCGCATGTGCTGAATTTGGTGATGCAGAGGTTCCTTAAAAACTACCCCGATATGTCAGAGCTGCTGCAGAAAGTGCGGGCCGTCTGTGCGCACTTTCGGCGTTCTCACCCTGCTGCTGCTCGCCTGTCAGCGATGCAGCGTAACTTCGGCCTTCCCGCTCACCGCCTCATATGTGACGTGCCCACAAGGTGGAACTCCACCTTGCACATGCTGCAAAGACTGTGCGAGCAGCAGCAGGCCATAGTGGAGTTTCAGCTGCAGCACGCACGCGTGAGTCGCTCTGCGGAACAGCACCACTTCACCACCAATAACTGGGCCTCCATGCGAGACCTGTGTGCCTTGTTGCGCTGTTTTGAGTACTCCACCAACATGGCCAGTGCCGATGACGCCGTTGTCAGCTTAACTATCCCACTTCTATGCCTCCTTCAAAAAACAATTCGGGCGATGATGGAAGAGGATGTGGCACAGGATGAGGAGGAGGAGGAGGAGGAGGAGGATGAAGAGGTAACATTTCCAAGGCTTTCAGGGCAGTCATTCACAAGGGGCTCCGAGGGTGGGTTCCTGCACACACAAACGCCAGGGACACAATTGTCCAGCAGGGGCACAGTTCTGGAGGATGAGGAGGAGGAGCTGGAGGAGGAGATGGAACCATGTTCACAGCAGGGTGGCACCCAGGCCAGCTCATGGCCATCACTGGTGCGTGGCTGGGGGGATACAGAGGACACGGACGATACACCTTCCACAGAGGACAGCCTTTCGTTGCCTCTGGGCAGCCTGGCACACATGAGCGATTACATGCTGCAGTGTCTCCACAACGACCGCCGAGTTGCCCACATTCTAACTTGTGCTGATTACTGGGTGGCCACGCTGCTGGATCCCCGTTACAAGGACAACGTACCGTCCTTAATTCATTCACTGGAGCGCGATCTCAAGATGCGCGAGTACAAGCGCACGCTGGTAGACGCGATGCTGCTGGCATTCCCACCTGACAGCGGGGCCACAGTGGAAGCACAAGGCAGAGGAGGAGGAGGAAGAGGTCGCCAACGCAACCAGGGCACCGCCAGCACCTCAGAAGGCAGGGTTAGCATGGCCGAAATGTGGAAAAGCTTTGTCAGCACGCCACAACAAACAGCAGCACCAGCAGCTCATATGGAACGTCTTAGCAGGAGGCAGCATTTTACCAACATGGTGGAGCAGTATGTGTGCACACGTCTACATGTAGTGAATGACGGGTCTGCCCCCTTCAACTTCTGGGTCTCCAAATTGGGCACATGGCCTGAGCTTGCCCTTTACGCCTTGGAGGTGCTGGCGTGCCCTGCAGCCAGTGTATTATCTGAACGGTATTTAGCACGGCTGGGGGCGTTATCACAGACAAGCGCAGCCGCCTGTCCAGAGACAATGTGGACAAGCTCACGTTCATTAAAATGAACCAGGCATGGATCCCACGGGACTTTTCCGTACCTTGTGCAGAATAGCGATAGATACCGACCTTACCCAGCCATTGTTCTATTTTTGCTCTTTCTCACTCTTTTGGGGTGTACCCTCATTTAAAATTTGTGAAAAGAAGCAGTGTTGGCTACCTCGTCCTCCTCAGGGCCAGATTAACGTAGGGGCTATTGGAGCTGCAGCTCCAGGCCCCTACCTTTTATATAGGCCCCGGGTTGGCCATATTCACTGTTACCGCTCTTCTGTCACTTGTAAACACAGAAGTCTGGCTTCTATGCTCGCTTCCCCAGGCAGCTCCCTCAGAACCTCCCCACACAGCACGAAGGCCGGACAAGGAGGGACAGTTGCCGATGCATGGATGTGTTTATGGGCTTCAGAGACAGCATCCCATGTTGAATTAGGCATGCATGGCTGCACCCTTCCTCCTCTGGGTGCATGCCAAGGCACGGCCCTTAAGGCCCTTCAAAATCCTCAGCACCAAGCCCATGATGCTCTTAATCCGGCCCTGGTCCTCCTCCAACGCCGCTTCCACCTACACCGCCCATAGGTGTGCGCAGCCTATTGCATTAGGGTGTGCACCCCAAAGTTGAAATACACATGCATGTGTTTGCCTACATGTACATGGCCCCGATACATTACTCTCCCTGCTGGCAAAGAGAAATAGAGCAGAGCAGGTCCGAGGGAGATCTTTCCCATCCCAAACAGAGCGATAATGCTATGTGCCCTAGGTGATTAGGGTGTGCCCAGGCACATCCGGCACACCCTGTGCGCACGCCTATGAGACCGCCACATCCACCACCACCTCAACCTCCCTCCTACTCCATATGGGCCTCGTCCTTCAGAGATGAAGAACATTGTTTTATTTTTCTGTTTTTTTTTTTTGTTGTTTTAAGTTATTTCCCTATCCACATTTGTTTGCAGAGCACTTGCCATGCACTTAACAACGTTTTGCTGCCATTTGCAGCACTCTAGCCCTTTCCATTGGTGTTTTAGAGCCATTTTAGTGCCTGAAAGTTCGGGTCCCCATTGACTTCAATGGGGTTCGGTGTCCGGGAAAAGTTCGACAAAAGTCCGGGACACGGACCCGGACTTTTTTTTAAAGTTCGGCCGAACCCGCCGAACACGTGGTGTCCGCTCAACTCTAGTGATGAGCCGAACAACCCCCGATACAGTTCGCACCAGAACACAGTGAACAGAGGAAAAGTTTGTTTGAACAAACAAACTCCATTGAAGTCTATGGGACTCGAATGTCAAAAATCGAACAGCCTCATTTTGAAGCTTAAATGCAAGCTATTGCCCCCAAAAAGTGTATGGGGGTCTGGGGAACATGTAGCAATGCAAAAAAAGTTTTTAAAAGTGATCGTTTTTTAAGGACCAGTGATTTACTGATTTTAATGAGGCTTAAAGTAAAACTATAAAAATGAAAAATTCCTTCAAATATCGTGCCTGGGGTGTCCCCTGAATGTGCCTGTAAAATAGTGCATCTGTACTATGTATGTAGCCTGCTGCAGCAATACTGACATTTCCAAAAGAAAAAATGTCATATACAAATATACATACAAATTTCAAATGGCATGTACTTGTCATACAGGTGCAGAAAAATTGGGCCTTGGTTGTTATTGGTGTCTGAACACCATAACCCCTCACAGTTATTCTTGCTGGATGCAGGAACGGGACCTGCTGGTAAGAATTCCATACAAATTTGAAATCACATGTACTTTTCATACAGGTGCCAAAAATTGGGCCTTTGGTGTTGCTGGTGCCTGAACACTGTAACAAACCCCTCACAGTTACTCTTGCTGGGCGCAGGAATGGGACCTGCTGGTAAGAATTCCATACAAATTTGAAATTGCATTTACTTGTCATACAGGTGCAAAAAATTGAGCCTTTGGTATTAATGGTACCTGAACACCGTAACCCCTCACAGTTACTCTTGCTGGGCACAGGAACAGGGCCTGCTGTTAAAAATGACATACAAAATTTAAATTGTATGCACCTGTCATACAAGTGCAGAAAAATTAGGCCTTAGGGGTTGGTAGTGACCTAAACCAAAAACATTGTTGGAAGCTAGCAAAATCAATGTTGAGGAATAGGATAGGCAGCATTCGCAGTCTTCAAGGGATGGAAGGGGCTTGATAGCTGTTCCAGGACTGATTCATTTTCATAAAAGTCAGCTGGTCAACAGAGTCTGTGGACAGACACACTCTTTTGTCTGTCACAAAACCTCCAGCAGCACTGAACATCCATTTGGAAAGCACGCTGGAAGCAGGACACGCCAGTAGCTCCATTGCATATTGAGCAAGTTCTGGCCAGTGGTCCATCCTTATGACCCAGTAACCCAGTAGATGCTCAGCTGGAAAGGTCTCCTCTCTTCATGGCAAGAAGGAATACAATATCATTAAACTTATGTCAAAGGTATCTCCCATTCAGGTTTGCCAACAGTAGAACTTTTCTCATCTCCCTCGTTCTTTGTGTACCACCTTCCCAGGCCTTTCTGTCAGATGCTGTAAGATACAGTCTTGGATGTCAAGAGTGTGTCCCTAGACCAACAAGCAGTTCAATGAATGTCAAACTGACAGTAACCTCTATAGTCATGACTGGAAGTTATTCCTGCAAGAAGGAGCTCACCAGAAGTTGAAGCAGTGGATCTACTAACATCCAGTTGGATTAGCCTATATAGCCACCAGACCCAGTGGTTTCCAAGCGCCTCATCACAATCCATAGTCATCCAGCTGTGATGAGGGCAATAATGTCCTGATGGCCTTGCAGGTCGTGATGTCCTCAAGTACAGTCTTTGGCCCAAGAACCTCCTATTCTCCTTCCTAAAATTTCAGACCTTACACAGTGGGGCCAAGTGTATCCAAATTCAGGAAAGTTAGATTTAGCAGCTGGGAGACCAAGTATGGACCTTCAGTCTTGAAACCCTGTGGAAGCCAGGGCACCTGATACCAACTTCAGGTAAACTAGAACATGGAAAACATTGCAGAATTTAAGGATGGTGTTCTCTGCTCCTGACTGTAAAGATTAGGATGTCTGCAAGTAAGCCGAGATAAAGGATTAAGTGGTAGTCAAGTAAGCCTCGGTTAGGTCCTCACTTCCTAAAATCTGGAGATCGCCGCACATCTTGGTAAACCAATTCCGAAAGGCCTGTACAGATAGTTCTTTACCCTTAGAACTTACAGTGCAACTAGTGTTGGGAAGGTTGTCCCACTCCTTCATTCTTCTGAGCAAGACTTCCTCAATATTTCCTGTGACACTGAAGCAGCATTTCCTAAGGTTATCATGTCAGAGAAGGATTTCAGATATCCAAGCGTCAAGCGGTAAACTACCTTATTGCTACCTATATTAAATATAGCTCTAGTTTCTTCTTCTCCAGCACCATACAAAGGTCTGCATCCTTGCATCTGGAACAAGAAACCACCCTTCCAGCATGTCCAAACTAAAATGTCAAAGTCACTTGGGTGGTGGACTCGACGTGAAAGAAATACATCAAAGTTGCCCTACTCTAGAAGTTCAGACAGTGGCCTCTTTAGAACTGGTGCTATAAGAAGAAGACTTTCACTGCCCACTAGGATGATGGTATCACCTCGGGTCAAAGTAGCCTAGGGGCAGGGCCGGTGCAAGGATTTTTGGCGCCCTAGGCAAAATAAAAATTGACGCCCCCCCATATGCTCGTCTCACGATGTGACATCACAAACCCATATGATCTGCCCATATTATGACAGACACATTTGATTAGTTATTACAGGTTACAGTACAGCTAGGTTCATATTTGTGCGCTGTGGTTTTTCCATGTCACATTTTTATGAGTGTTACATACATTTTTTTAGGTGCGCTGCCATTAAACTGTATTAGAACACATGTTTTATGAAAGTACATCAAAGATGCAGCATGCAGGACAATAACGCACTTTAATGAAAGGGTCATTCTAATAGAGTTTAATGGCAGCGCACCTAAAAATGTGTGTAAAACACGCATAGCAATGTAACATGGAAAAAGGCAGAATACAAACAGGGAGCACAGGAGAAGTAGAGAAGACTTTTTTTCAAGAAACAGCCACACTAAAAAGTTATACTCCATCCCCAGGATAAATGTAACCCCTCCCTCACTCCCCTCTCACCGATCGCTGTTATGAAAATAGAAATGTTCCCATTTTAAAATGAACATTTTGACTCACTATAAACCGTGGTCATGTGTTCATTCAGCACAGGTCCTCTTCTACTTTACTGCCTTCTTTTGGGGCCTGGCAGCTGGCGGAGTCAGCGCTGATTCAATCGTTCCCACTGTCCTCTTGACTTGCGAATGCGCACTCCACTCCCCTGCCCCGTCTCCTCCGCCGGCTGACGTCATCAGCAGGAGAAACCTAGTGCGCATGCGCGGCACACTGCTACGAAGATTTCCGGGGGTCAGGCTGAGAGAGACACAGATATGACTCAGTCAGCTCAAAAGCGCTGAGGCAGCTGCTGCGCCGGCACAGGTACACAGGCTAGGCTAGCACAGCATGAGGGGCGCCGCCCGCACCCACCGGCCTACTAATTCCAGTGGAGCAAGTAGGATACTGACGCCCCCTGCTGAGTTGCGCCCTAGGCGAGTGCCTGGGTCGCCTTACAAGTAGTGCCGGCCCTGCCTAGGGGCTTATAGGGAAAAGATGAATCCATCAATCTAGTGATCTAGCAGAGCCCACTTTACCAGATGGGTGGTGTGCTCATGGACAGAATTCATGGGTCCAGAATAATTTTTACAGGATACCAATTAGGGTCATATACTACAAACCATTTCTAGCCTATCAAAAAGTTAATCAAGCAACATTGGAAGCAGGGGAGTTGACTTCATTTATAAATAATCCTAAGGATATGTTGATTAAAACACTTTAGCATGGACCTCCCTTATGGGTTTTTGTTGGTGTGCTACATCCCATTCGTGTATGCTGTCATGCTTGTGTCAGGAAAATGGAAATTTGTTACTTACCTTATGATAATTTTCCTTTCCTCATGCATAAGCATGACAGTACGCAGGTCCCCTCCTTGGGGGTTTCGCATTTGAGTATAATTATGAGAATGCCGCCTTAGGGGAGGTGACTAATTTATATAGTATAACCAGTCCTGAATGGGCGAGGGGCGGAGCCTATACCCATCCGTGCATGCTGTCATGCTTATGAATGAGGAAAGGAAAATTGCTATCAGGTAAGTATAGAATTTTCCGTTTTAATGTTGAAAATGAATAAAAATACACTATATTACCAAAAGTACAATAAAAAGATGTAGGTGTAAAATATGTCTTATAAAAGGCCCACTCACCCAGCGCTAAAACAATATTACAATATCTCACTTAAATCTCTACAAGAGAGAGGGTAGCTGCTGCTATTAATAATAGATATATCAAAAAAGGTGTAACATGAAAATAATATATATATATACATATACAGTGCCTTGCGAAAGTATTCAGCCCCCTTGAACTTTGCGACCTTTTGCCACATTTCAGGCAACATGTTGACCATAAATATCTTTATGTTTGAAGCCTAAAATGTGGCAAAAGGTCGCAAAGTTCAAGGGGACCGAATACTTTCGCAAGGCACTGTGTATATATATACATATATATATATATATATATATATATATATATATATATATATATATATATAAATAACAAAATTACACTAGCAGCGCTGACAGACTATAAATATACGCTAAAACGTATACATGCAAAGAGTCCAAACTGGATGAATCATGTGAAAGTAAAGTCCTTGGTGCAAATAACGATAGAAAGGTGCTGTCACAGATTATAATGCACAATCCCCATGCAACAACTTCAGTGAAGAGTTGTGAATCGATCTCACACCACGGTAATTCTCGCAATGTATAGAACGCCTCCACCTCACCACCGTGCGCACCCCGTGGTAATGGACACTTACCAGAGGTAAATTTTTAAAGCGCTTAGAATACTCCTTTAGTGGATATGTCTGCAGGGGTAAACCGCTTCCTCACAATTCAGAAGATCCAAATTCTCCCAACTATCAGCAATCCTCTCACCATCAGATAGAATAATCCAAGGCGTTAAAACTCAGCATTCACAGGGGTGACATTAAATCATAATAGAGGACTCATAGCGTAATCTTGCAAATATATACTTTTAATAGCATCCTCCCCTAATCCCTTCGTAAAATGCACTCACATGTAAAACAATTCTTTAAAACATATCATCGATAAGAAATTATAGGTGAAAACCTGTGTCCTGCAGTCGCTCCCCATTCGTGTGAGCTTGCCGTTTGGTACCTGGATGGCAAGCCTCCGGGTGTGACGTCAGACGTCGGGTTACCTTGGTGACCGCGTGCTCACGCCTTTACACGTTTTGTCATCAAGGACTTCTACGGAGGGCGTGGGCTCACAATAATTTATCCTGCTGGGGTAGGCAGTGCTCACTCCCATTCTACATACGTAGATGACATGGAGGGAACATGCTCCCGCCCCCCCCCCCATGGGGAAATCTACGAGTACAGTCCTTGTTTCCGCCAACACTCTGCGTCACCTCCTCTCCGGACCAGTTTAACCCCTCGCCTGTCTGCACAGGACAGTGGGCATCCTGGAACGGTGGATCATGCAAAGCTCATCTTCAAAGTCAGCAGATCCTAAACATCTTTTACAATGAGCACTATGTATGTATGCAATTTCAAAATTAAAAATAAAGGTGGCCGTAGCCTGAATTCCTTAATAATCATGCCTTACACACGGCGGAAACTCATGGATTACAAACATTTGAAAACATAAAACTCCCATATAAAATGTACATTAAAATTACACAGGCCACCAAAAAGGCAGTCTATGATCAAATAATTAAGATAAAAGACAGTCTATGGTCAAATAAAATTATAAATATAAAAGCCTAAAACTTTATGGACACAGCACAAGTTAGGCTCAATGGCCAATCGGCTTAGTAGAACTGCTCCTAAATAAAAGCTGAAATATCAACATATATATGTCTATAGTATATGTAAAGATGGATATACAAAATTGCCAAAATTAATAGTTACTTATGAAACAATTGATATCCAAGTCTATATTTAACCCGTTGGGGTACAGAGAGTTGGTCAAGAAAATCCAATGGGTTTCCCGTTTGGAGAGTTCTCTAACCCTATTAGAACCCCTCCACACTGGATTGACTCTCTCAATGCCCCCAAAATTTTAAAGGTGATGGGGTCCCTATTGTGATGTCATTTAAAATGTAGGGACACATTATGGTCTTTGAACCCTTTTCTGATATTGGCGATATGCTCTGAAATTCTAATGGCCAGGGTTTTATATATGCACTTTTGTGTTTTAGAGTGTATTTATTATATTTATCCTGAAAATGAAGGTGCGCTTATATATAAATCAACAATTCACAAAATATATGTGACAAAACCATATACAATCGTGATTGTGCAAAATAATGGATTCACAAATATCATGAACAATAACGTGATATAAAATAAAAACCAAATGTGATAACGTCCACTGTGTACAATATCACCACATGTGTAGTTGTGTACAAAAGTGAAAACAAATCCCAAATGAAATCCAATAATCAAGTCCAATGATATATTCCACCAAGTGCTAAAATCAAGATGGATTAAAGGTGCTGTGTCCAGTGCTCCGTGATTAGAATCCCATCACCAGTTAGCTTCCCTCCTTACCAAAGGTATTGGAGTTGAAGGCAGAAAATAATCTGACTGCTAGATGGTAGGGAGGAGATATCTATGAATAAATCACCCTGCAGTGTGATAAGGATGGCCTCTTACCAAATGTTGGGAAAAAACAGGCACAGAATGGATCCAGTAAATAATCGATTGCCGGACAGAAAATCCTGCTTCCTGCTGAAGGTTCTTATTCTCTGTTAAGCTCTCACAAATGACATGTGTGGGGCAGAGAGAAAAAAGACCATAGCATAATATCCCCGAGATATGTTTATTGAAAGAAGTAATGCACTTACATTAAACAAGGGGATTCGAACGTGGATGACAGGCAAAACACAGATCCCGGCTGCAGACCGGGCTTGTGTGTGACGTCCGTGGCGGCGTGACTCACCTCCTCTCTTACGACGTTTCCTCTCAACAGGCTTCTACTGAGACAGGAGGGAAGGGCGCGCCGCCACGTCCGTCCTTAAGAAGCTCTATGGTGATTGCCGCTTCCGGTGTCCGCAGTGGAAGTATAGCAGAGTCAATATCGATTAACATGGCATATTCTTATAAAAGGGACTGCAAACCTCACGATTGATAGTGTTCCCCATATGAGAGAAATATCCTAATTAATCAGTAGGTTTTGGCCCAATCTAAATGACTCAATTCGGGACTCCGGAAGCCTGCAAATCCCCGACTTCCTGTATAGATCTACCTATATGTAGGTACATACACAACTTAGGAAAAGGGGGAAATATAATATGGGAATAATAAAGGTCCCATATATTACTTACAAAGATGCATGAATTATTTAAAATAGTTAAAATATATAAATAAATACAAAATATTAAAATATTAAAATATATTAAATACATATTACATCTTGTCTTTATTAAAATATTAAAAGGTTAAAATCTAAATGAATGTGATGAATCTGAAAGACTAAACAAGGTGTCAACTATTATTTATATGGGCGTTGATATCCCATTCAATGTTATTTCCCCAGGGCCTGAAACATTTTATCTCATAGATCCAGAAGGTTTCCCTTCTTGAGATGGATCTTTTCATGTTACTTCCCCTCCAGTGTGGCATATATTTCTCAATCACTATAATTTTCAAATTTTTCGGATTTTTGTGATGGCACTTGGAGAAATGTAAGGAGACACTGTGTCCTGGGAACCCTTTTCTGATGTTGGCAAGGTGTTCCCCTACCCGAATACTGGCAGTACGTATGGTTCTCCCAATGTATTGTTGGCCACACCCACACTGGAGTAAATATATGACTCCCTTAGTGTGGCAAGAAATAAATTCTTTAATGGCGTACTCTTTTCCAGTAGTGGTAGATGTGAACTTATTGGTTCGTATCGTCTTCGCTTCTCTACAAATCTGGCAATTTTTACATGGATAAAATCCTTTCATGTTCGGGAAGAATTTTGGTGTTACCGGTTTTTCTACTGGGTTACTGGCAATTAGATCTTTTAGATTCCTTGCTTTCTTGTACATCATATTAGGTTTTTCCGGCAAAGAAGGTCCTAAAATTTTGTCTCCTTGGAGAATGCTCCAATGTTTCTTAAAAACATAATTGAGCCACCTATAATTGTGGGAAAAGCGCGTAACAAAGGCAAATTTAAATTTTGAATGAGGATTATTGGTTTGATGGGCCAATTTTGGTGCAATAAGATCTTCTTGGGTCTGTTGACAAATTTGTTCTATTTCTTGGTCCAATGTTTGTGGCTCATATCCTTTTTCTAAAAATCTTTGTTTTAAGATATTGGCTTGTTCTTTAAAATCCAACTCTCGCATGCAGTTGCGTCTGATCCTTTTAAATTGTCCTTTTGGGACCGATCTCAGCCAATTTGGATGATGGCAACTATCCATGGTAATGAAACCGTTCTTGTCGGTAGGTTTAAAATACGTCTTAGTAAAAAAACCTGAGCCATGTCTTAAAATCACAAGATCTAAAAAATTAACAGATTTGGGGCTCGCTTTGTATGAGAATCTGATTCCCCAACTGTTACAATTTAGCTGGTCCATAAAAACTTTTAATGATTCTTGGCTCCCTTTCCAGATAAAAAGTGTATCATCTATGTAGTGCCTCCAGAATACGAGTTCCCTAGCTCGATTGGAGAAGATATTACGGTCTTCCCATAGAGACATGAAGAGGTTCGCTACACTGGGAGCAAACTTGGCTCCCATGGCTACGCCTGTACGTTGGAGGTAGAATAGTTGATTGTAATAAAAATAATTATGTTCCATGCCAAAGGTTAAAAGGTTTAAAATAAACTCTTTTTGTGCCACAGGTATATCTCGATTGATATCCAAAAAAGTGCTCACCGCTTCATATCCCATCTCGTGTGGGATTATGGTGTATAAAGACGTCACATCAGCAGTCACAAGTAGTACATCGCCCTCAATGTCTAGTTGTCTCATTTCCTGTACGCATTGTGTGGTGTCTTTTAAATAAGCGGGAGTTTCTTGGACCAATGGTTGCAAGAAGTGGTCAATATATTTCCCGATCCTAGATGTAACAGAGTCTATCCCGCTGACAATCGGCCTTCCGGGGGGCTTTGTTAGACTTTTATGGACTTTCGGGAGATAATAAATAGTGGGAAGTCTCGGGGCGAGGGGTATTAAAAATTCTTTTTTAATGGACTCTCTTCAGATTTGGTAGTAATTTCTTTTGCATTTGCGCACTATTCTTTTTTAATATACATGTCTTTTGGTTCATAGCTGCAGCAGCTTTGGAAATACATGGGTATGCTCCCCCAAATTTTTTGCCTGTTTATTATGTATTCGGTCTGACCAGACTATCGAGGTTGAGCAGCCCTCCCCACCCCCCACACACACCTGTACTCAATCAGTGTCCACCATCAAGTGGATATAGGAGGAGTCCCCTGTAGTGCATTTGCACATCTCTCCCAGCAAGGAGTATTATCTCCAAGGGTTAGAAAGGCTGGATTCATCTCTTTTTTCATGGATAGTGTAGGACCCACTGATAATGGGGTACTTTGACGTAGTAGTGGGCTTGAGCACGATATGGCCATATGGTGGGACCAAACCCCCATTTTTATTTATGGACTCTCTTCAGATTTGGTAGTAATTTCTTTTTCATTTGCGCGCTATTCTTTTTTAATATACATGTCTTTTGGTTCATTGCTGCAGCAGCTTTGGAAATACATGGGTATGCTCCCCCAAATTTTTTGCCTGTTTATCTACGCCAATAGTTTGTATACCATTATTGGGTACTTTCACATGATTCATTCAGTTTGGACTCTTTGCATTTATACGTTTTAGCGTATATTTATAGTCTATCAGCGCTGCGAGTGTAATTTTGTTATATATATATATATATATATATATATATATATATTATTTTCATGTTACACCTTTTTTGACCTCTTGTAGAGATTTAAGTGAGATATTGTAATATTGTTTTAGCGCTGGGTGAGTGGGCCTTTTATAAGACATATTTTACACCTACTCCTTTTTATTGAAGATTTTATTAACCTAGCGGCTATGGATGCCATCTCTTTTCTCAAAATTAGACAGTTAAAAATAGATAGCATTTTTTCTGATGAGTTTAAAGATGAGCCTTCACATGATTTAAATTCTAACCTAATCACATTAGGTAACCTCCTGGAAAAGCAGGTATGCACTTGGTGGGATATTTGTACATTTGAGCAATACCTCAAAGAACGGATCATTATGAGGAGTCTCAGATGGGAAGTAACCCCCCAAGATGCTATGGATGATGAGGCATCCACTTCAGAATGGTTGGATTTTTTCAATGGAGTGGGCACCAAACTCCAAGAATTTGTTCTTAAAAGGAAAAAACGCAAGATGGGCATACTAGAAAAAAAGATTGCAGATTTACAACTTATTCTAGAGCCCGATAAAGACACAGCAAAAGTCATAACATTTAATATGGACATCATGAAAAAGTTAGAAAAAATGTATAGGGACACACACAAGAAAAAGATCAAAAAGTTCCGCAGGGACATGCAGGATTTTAGAAACAACCAAATTTATCTTTGGCAAACCCCCAATATACAAGTGAGAAGTGAGCCTATTGAGAGTGAGGTTCGCTCTTCACAGGTATATACAGAAATTTTGCCCCCCTCTACCCCCAGGGGAGGGAGAGTGGTAAAAAAGGGGAAACCAGGGAAGAATCAGCCAATACAGCATGGACATAACATTACAGCTAAACCAAAGAATCAAAACTACTATCACAATAATGTGAATACAGGTTATTCCCAATGGCAACAGGTGCCACATAGAAATAATGGAGTAAACAGTGCACATCGTATAATGGATCTGGACCTAATACTCCCAATCCATTACCGGTACACAACAGGTATGAAAGCCTGGCCTCCTATGAGGATCCCAGAACCCCGCCTCCTCCTCCTCGTCCTTTTTTATGCAGGGGAGGTAGAGGCAAGTAATCACTCAAGCATCTTAGAATGGCGACAAAATGCAGTACTTAAAAATCTCCATAGGTGAAGCTTTAAAAGAGAAGTATGGGTTTCTATTTTGTTCCCCGGTTATACCTACCTAGGTGGATGCAGCATCAGTCCCTCAGTGCCTTTACACTGAGATCTGAGCGATCGAACACCACCGATCGCTCGGTTCTGACAGCTCCCCAAGCAGAGAGCTGCTGACAGTCAGTCAGCAGCCCTCTGCTCTGCCCCCTCCACGCTCATTAGAGTACTGGGCTGTGGAGGGGTGGAAAGTGGCCGGCTCAGGCTCTGAGAGCCTGAGCCGGGTGTCAGTCTAGGCACCTGGTAGATCCCGACTCCGTGTGTTCCTGATGACGCGGTGCCTGGACCAACATATGTGACATCAGCAGAGAGCGGATTTCAGCTCGCTCTGGGCAAACCAACAGGTCCGGTAAGCCCAGAGATGACCAGGAAGTGGCGGGGGGAGAGGGGGAGCCTCTCCCACCACCTCTAAAAGTGATCCCCAATACTGGTGTTATGCCAGCTAGCTGTTGCCATAACAACGGTATTTAACGTCAAAGTAATGACGTAAATGTACTGTGGGAGGTTGTCAATTGGTTAACATATGTACCAATTTGATTTTACTATGCGTTTTTAATGTTTAGAATAAAAAGCTTGTATTTTTATCAGTTTTGGGTCCTATCCTTTCACAGTTAGGGTCCCATTTCTGCTATTCCTTTTTCATACGGGGTCGTATTCGGATTATAATTTTTCTTGACTTTTTTAGGGTTGGTGCCTCCATAGGTACATATTTTAGTTCATCCACATTATAGATATGAACTTTGCGCAACCTCTAGAGCAGGGGTCCTCAAACTACGGCCCGCGGGCCGCATCCGGCCCGCCAGGGTCCTGAACCCGGCCCACCAGCAATTGCAGAACCAGGGGTTACTTTTTTTCTTCTGTGCGCAGGAAATCGTCTGCGGCGGCCGCCAATTGGCTGTGCTACTTTCGCGCTGCATTCTGGGAGTTGTAGTCCTGAGTCAAGTTCCTTGTGGCGAACTGAGCAGGGGCGCGCAGCAGGAAACTACAACTCCCAGAAACTTTGAAGGCAGGCAGAGGCGGGGCACACGGCCCAATAGGGAGCATGTTACTCACATCACATGACCCGCTCAGGCTCGCCGCTGGATGGCTGCAACAGTGCAGCATGAAGTTTTTAGAAAGAGTGAGAGCAGCCTTCTTTGGACCGAGAGTCTGTGGACTGGAGGCAGGGAGAGCCAGCCTGCCAGGGGACGCATGTTACTGGCTCGGGCTGGGCACTGGCTGCAGCTTGAAGTGGTCATCACCCCCAGGAGGCTGAGCAAGGACCTGATGAGCTGTCAATGGCATCGCTGAGGTGAGGCACCTTGACACCTCCAGTTGACCCCCACATCCCATCTCACCCCCCCACATACACCCCATTTACCCTGCCCCAGTGCCCTGCCCACCCAGTAACCTCAAAACAGGATATAGCCCCCAACACTGTCTGGCTGTCAGGTCCTGTGCTGGCTATGGCCTGTTGGTCCTGCTGAGAGCTGGCCATGGCCTGTGGATCCTGCTGGAAGCTGGCCATGGCCTGTGGATCCTGCTGGAAGCTGGCCATGGCCTGTGGACCCTGCTGGAAGCTGGCCATGGCCTGTGGACCCTGCTGGAAGCTGGCCATGGCCTGTGGACCCTGCTGGAAGCTGGCCATGGCCTGTGGATCCTGCTGACCATGGCCTGTGGATCCTGCTGACCATGGCCTGTGGATCCTGCTGACCATGGCCTGTGGATCCTGCTGACCATGGCCTTTGGATCCTGCTGACCATGGCCTTTGGATCCTGCTGACCATGGCCTTTGGATCCTGCTGACCATGGCCTTTGGATCCTGCTGACCATGGCCTTTGGATCCTGCTGACCATGGCCTGTGGATCCTGCTGACCATGGCCTTTGGATCCTGCTGACCATGGCCTTTGGATCCTGCTGACCATTGCCTGTGGGTCCTGCTGACCATGGCCTGTGGGTCCTGTTGACTATGGCCTGTGGGTCCTGCTGGCCATGGCCTGTGGGTCCTGCTGGCCATGGCCTGTTGGTCCTGCTGGGAGCTGGCCATGGCCTGTTGGTCCTGCTGGGAGCTGGCCATGGCCTGTTGGTCCTGCTGGGAGCTGGCCATGGCCTGTTGGTCTTGCTGGGAGCTAGCCATGGCTTGTAAATCCTGCTGGGAGCTGGCCATGGCCTGTGGATCCTGCTGGCCACTGAGTCCTGCTGGCCTGTAGGTCCTGCTGGGAGCTAGCCATGTTTTTGGTGCTGCACCCCAAGCTGGGAGCTGGCCATGGCCAGCAGGACCCATAGGCCATGGCCAGTTTCCAGCAGGATCCACAGGCCATGGCCAGTTTCCAGCAGGACCCACAGGCCATGGCTAGCTCCCAGCAGAACTTACAGGCCAGCGGCCAGCAGGACCCACAGGCCATGGCTAGCTCCCAGCAGAACTTACAGGCCAGCGGCCAGCAGGACCCACAGGCCATGGCTAGCTCCCAGCAGAACTTACAGGCCAGCGGCCAGCAGGACCCACAGGCCATGGCTAGCTCCCAGCAAAACTTACAGGCCAGCAGCCTGCAGGACCAACTGGTGAGGCTGCATTGATGGGCACTGATGAGGCTGAGCTAATGGGCACTGATCAGACTGCACTGATGGGCACTGGTGAGGCTCCATTGATGGGCACTGATCAAGCTGCATTGATGGACACTGCTGAGGCTGCATTGATGTGCACTGATTACTCTGGATTGATCCTTAGATCTCAGTGGTTCATGTTGGGACTTGAAGTCCATTAATTTTAGGAGGTATGATTTTCATAAAAGTGAAGGACTGCAAGTTCCAGCATGAACCCCTCAGAGCTGAGGATGTGACACCCCCTCCTAACTACTGAAGGACTACAAGTCCCAACATGACCCCCTGAAATCTAAGAATGTTACCACCCCCCAAAAGTGAAGGTATACTAGTCCCAGCATGAACCCATCAGAGCTGAGGACATGACAGCCCCCCCCCCAACTAGTCCCAGCATGAGCCCCTGAGATTTAAGAATGTGACCCCTTAGAGCTTGTGGGTTCATGCTGGGACTTGTAGTCATTCACTAGTTGGGGGGGGGGGGTCAGGTCTTCAGCTCTGAAGGGTTCATACAGGGACTTGTCTGCACTGCTTGCACTTTAGTTTCTGAGGCCATGGTTTTAAATATTGTACTGTTTTTTGTGCATTACAAATAAAATATGTGCATAGGAATTCGTTCATATTTTTTCAAACTATAGTGCGGCCCCCAACAGTGTCTGTGGGACAGTGAACCGGCCCCCTGTTTAAAAAGTTTGAGGACCCCTGCTCTAGAGGATAATTGATCATTTTTTTTTTTTTTATATTTTCCTCATATAGGGGTTGACAGTGAAAGTTAGGTTGTTTTTATCTTCTGAGTGTATTTTTACTGTGGTACCAATGACTCCACCTGGTATATGACCTCATTTTTGCCTAATCTATAGTTATTTCTAATTTGGTATATTTTTTGTGTTTTTTACTAGGTTTCCTGGTTTGAGGTTATTTTTATTGTGGTTGTCAACCTCTGGAGGAACTGTGGTTGAGAATGGCTACTCTAAATAATATCAGGAAATATCTTTTAATGCATATTTCTTCTGTTGCTAGTACATGAAATCTCTCTTTAATGGGACATCATATACACATTCCTCAAAGGGGTACTCTGAGCATGTGGTCCTGATGCCCATAATGCACAAGACATGAAATATCAGCATTAGGCTTTCCCCTCATCCAAAGAAGGCAGACGCATAATGAGCGCGATAGATCTTTAGCTCTAGTCATTTGGAGCCTGCATCTTTCACTGCAGGACAAGATAGCTCCTAAACTTGAAATGTCTTTGATAAAGCTGGCTATGTGTAACCAAGCATCTCCAGCATGTATAAGATTAATGGACCCAACATTTATCTCATCACTGTGGAATCTTTCCTTTAAAAGGTAAGAACAGTTATTCTGTCCTTCTAAAATGTATTGCATTCTTGGGCTATTGCCTGGCTGAAAATCTTAGCAGTTGGTTTACTCAAAAGACTAGAATGTAAAAACAATGGGCAAAATGTTGCCAGTCGTGGTGTCATTTTCAGAACATGGTAGCTTTTGCATCACTATTTTTAAAGTATGTGTAAAGAGGCTTAAAGCGTAACTCTACTTTTGTTGAGAAATAAAACATTCCACTGTGGGTGATCTATGTACTTTATAAGGATTTTAACAAACTTTGTTACAGATTCCTACCTTCTGTTATTCTGAAGAAATCCATGTTTCTCTTTCATT
This sequence comes from Pelophylax lessonae, assembly GCF_965119305.1. Lineage (NCBI taxonomy): Eukaryota > Metazoa > Chordata > Amphibia > Anura > Ranidae > Pelophylax > Pelophylax lessonae. The sequence continues at coordinate 101,743,627 of NC_138778.1, forward strand.
CACTGATGGACACAGCTTCAGTTCTTCAGACCAGTGGGCTACATGCTAGGCAGAAACCTTTTTGGCTATGCCCCTGGGGCAGTCCCAGAGGGTATACCATCACTTCCTGCTGTAGAACTCCATTTTTTTCTGCTTAGTCAGGAGGAGTAAGGACCTGGTTATCTGCTGGGATCTGTAGTCCTGGCATTTTTTCCTATTTAAATTGAATTTTTTACTTTTTCTTTATTATTTTTGTTCCTGTGTGAACTACAATTAACAGTCAGACTGGGCGATGCACTGGATATCCTAGATCCTTACGGTCTTCCCAGTCTGGCCTACGAGCTCGACCCAACTATTAGCTCCACGCTAGGTTGGCTGTGACATAGCCACACTAGATGGGGGCGAGTGAAACACCTCGCAAGGTCGCATAGCCCTGGTCACTACAGCAGTCACGACCAGAGTCGCACCAAGATAGTGTGGTGGACTGCTGGTAGTGTCGCCCGCCTGGTGGCCGTGGTATGGTAAGTAGTGTCCCCCCTACTTTACTGTGGAATTGCTAGGGTGGTCGCGGGCCCCCCTGGGGTTGATAGGCCCCTTCTGTGTTCCCCCTTGTGTTTCCCCCTTCTCCTTTGCGGGGTTTGCCCTTAAGTTTGTTCCCTCACCTGTCCCCTATTCCCCCCTGGCCCTTTTTTGGGGCATGGGTGAAATTGGGTAGGGGGGCTGCATGGTACTGGGTTGGAGGAGCGGTGGGTGCTGCCGCTGTCGGCCCTCTGTAGGGGGTGTCTGTATCTGGGTGCTGTAGGGGGGGGGTCCACTGCGGGGTCTGTGACTTTTTTCCTGGGGTCCAGGGGGTCAAGGGTCCCATGCAGCGCCGTGTGGTGCCACCATTTTGCCGTGGTCTCAGTATTCCCGGCTTCAGCTGCCATGATTGTGTAGTCCAGCGGCCGTGTTTTTGGTTTCCCCATAGAGTTTCATTGGTGGCCATTTTCTTGTAGTCGGATGCAGTGCTGTTCTGTGGGGGTCTCTAGTCTCAGGTCAGCGTTTCCTCTTCCTGCAGTGTGGCAGACCATTTTTGGGTGCTCTCCAGATAGGGTGTTGAGTCTCTGGGGGTATATATTCCTTCCTCTAATGTATATAACGCCTCAGGTGTGCTGATTGTTGTGGTGCCCCAGCCGTGCACAGGGGGGAGTGGCCTCCTGTTTTTTTAAAAAAATATATATGTTTTTCTTTGTTAAACAGCACAGTTCCATTTAACCCTTTATGGTCATAGAGCCTATGGAGCATGTTTCACCACCCAATCCACTCCTGGAAGCTGCGGGACTCTTTTGGGTCTCAGTCTGCCCTGGCCGCCATGACAGCAGCCCTGCAGTCGCTAGTAGCCAAAGTAGGTATAGTCCTGCAAAGGAGACCTGGCAAGAAGCGCCCCTGCCTGCATTTGTATCCTCGGCTTCCTCAGATTCTGAGGTGGACAAGAGTCAGCCCACTGGGTCTGCGTCCACGCATGCTGAAAAGGGTTCGGGATCCACCCGTAACTTTGCGAGAGGCTCCAAGAGACCTTGGAATGGTAAGTCCAAATCGGGCACTTCTGGTTCCGCAGACAAGCCTTCCTCAGCCTGAAGGGGCGCCCTCACCCATGTCTGGTGTGGGAGGATGTCTTAGTTTCATTCCGGATCCATGGATCTTGCTCGTTCAGTACAAATGGGTCCACAAGCTGATTTGGTTCGGTTAAAAGATCGAGTTTTGGTCCTTGCTCCCGGCAAGATTCTTTCCTTCCAACTTACGCCTTTCTCCAGAGCGGCTACAGGGCCTCTACGAAGCAGTGCAGGACCAGTTAGCACAAGGAGTTATTGTGCCGGTTCCAAAGTCAGAACGTTTCCAAGGTTTTTATTCAAATCTGTTTACAGTTCCCAGTAAGGAAAGCAAAGTTCGTCTGATCTTGGATCCCAAGGCTCTGAACCACTTTGTGCGGGTTCAGAAATTTCAGATGGATTCCATCCACACAGTAGTAGCTTTCCTTCATCAAGGAGATCTGCTTGCTTCTATCGATCTCAAGGATGCTTACCTTTCTATTCCAATATATGTCGGGCATCAGCGTTTCCTTCGTTTTGCCGCGGACGAGGAGCACTTTCAATTAGTGGCATTACCCCTTGGTCTCGCCTCAGCTCCTCGGGTGTTCACAAAGGCTTTTGCCCCAGTGCTGGCCTTGTTACGGCAGAAGGGGATTGCGGTACTAGGTCACCTGGACGATCTGCTTCTGCATGCAGAGTCTTCCTTGGCTCTAGAAGCCGACTTGGACATTTTGGTGCGCACCCTGCAGGAGTTCAGGTGGACATTGAATTTTTAGAAATCAGTACTGTCTGCATCCACAAAGCTGGACTATTTGGGTCTGACGCTGGAATCAGCGTCAGCCCGGGTGTTTCTTCCTCAGACAAAACTTCTGAAGCTACAGGATGCTGTTCAGCTCCTGTTGTCCAACCATCGATCATCACTCAGGACTTGCATGAAAGTGCTGGGGCTGATGGTCTCCACCTTCGAGGCGGTTCTGTTTACGCAGTTCTACACCAGACCCTTACAAAGTGAGATTCTGATCAAATGGTACAAGGATCCACTGTCATTGGACAATCTTATCCTGTTGAGTCGGGGTTCGAGGGAGTCTCTCCTATGGTGGCTCTACTCCCCGGCTCTATGTCTGGGAAAATCTTTTCTTCCCCTGTATTGGACTGTAATTATTTTGTTGAAAAGAAACTGCTGCCATAATACAATTTACAGACAGGAAAAGAGAACAACTCCATCACATAATCAGAAGCAAAACACTCCAAAATAACATATCATGCCCACAGAAATTCTGGGCCTAAAATTTTAGCCTACATAAGGCTCACTACCTCAACAGTCTCTATATTATACTCCAAGGAAACCCACCCTTAACAAACCCAAAACTCAACATAACCTATCCCAAGCCAACAACCCTTAACCACCCGCATCACAACTTACCCTTAGCAGGACGGTGCATCCAGGCTTACCAGATCTTTGCAGCCTTACCCTAAAAAAAGGATTAGAAAGCACAAAATCTAAGGGAGTGTTAAAGGATAGTACACCCACCACCACCAAGGAGCAAGGCCGGCCTCAAGGTGGCTGGAAATGAAATCCCCTCGATAAACGGGCACACCTTTCTGGCCCAACCTTGCCCCTTTCAAGATTCCTTACCTTTACCAACTCACCGAAGATGTCAACAACCACCACACTGACAGGCAGGATTTTGCCCCTAGTGGACACCAAACACCTAGCGTGCCACGTGTAATACAAAACACTAGTACTAACTAGATAAAGGGTGGACAACTGAAAGCCCCTCCTCACCCTGAAGTCACCATACAACCACCCAGAAAGGGCTAAGAACGAGAGACAAGGGTAGCCGATAGCAGACTCTACCCCCTTCTGAACCTCCACATTGAAAGGGCACTGGACCAAAAAGTGGTCCTTGGTCTCCAGCACCCCTCCACATTCAGGAGGGGGACAACCTCTGTCCCCCAGGTTCCTGTTCTTAAGGTTCGCATGGACATATAGTCGTCCATGAAACGACCTCCATGCAAGATCCCAGAACTTTGCAGGAATTCTTGGCGAATTCAGAAGGGCTAACCCCTCCCTAAAGACCTTCTCCGGACAGTCTCTTAAAGACAGAGGCTTCAAAAAGTCTGAAGTCATGACCCTCTGATACAACTCACGCCAACCAGTGAACCCAACCTCAAGAGCAGTTATTTGCCACTGCCTCAATACCTTTAATGCTTGCGGGACATAGGATGGGAGGTACTCATGTGATCTCCTCAGATCCCCAGGTCTCCCCACATCCTCCCACTCACTCAGGAAGAGCAAAAGCCAGTTCTTACACGAACATTCCCACAGAGATGGCTCGTCCCGAAAAATGGACTGCAGATTGAATTTAATAAAAATGGTAATGTAGAACACTACCGGATGGACCATGTCCAACCCCTCTAGCTGCCTCTGTCGGTATGTGACCTCTCTGTTAATCAGGTTCAATCTGTTTCCCCACAACAGCAGGATAAACAGACCACAAACCCGCGCATATAGAGATGCTGGCAACAGGCATACGTAGCTGACATAGAGAAACTCAGGCAACAAGTATGTTTTAATCAGACTAACCCTTTCCCTCAGCGACAGCTTCCAGCCTTTCCAGGCTGCCACTTTCTGGGCGGCACTCAACAGTCTGCTCTCCCAATTTCGTTTGGGGTAATCCCCCTGGTCAAAAATGATGCCTAAAACTTTGATTTCCAATTGGGGCACAGGAAATTGCACGCCCTCCTTACCCATCCAAAAAACTTCACTCTTGGCCCAGTTCACGGGTGAACTGGACGCCTCGAAGTAGTTCCTGATCTGTGTTTCCACAAAATGGGCCTCCTCCCCACTTGTGACTACAACCGAGACATCATCTGCATAGGCGATCACCCTCACCGCTGGGCCCCCGGCCATCACCGGGCTCTACCAGAACCCCCCTCAGGCGCCCGCATTCTAGCCTTCTAACTAAGGGGTCGACCGCAAAGACATAAAAAAGGGGGCTCAACAGACAGCCCTGTCTGACACCAGTGCCCACAGGAAAGAATGGACCTACCCAGCCATTGACAAGAGGGAAGCTCTCAGCCCCTCTATAAAGCACACAAAGCCAATTGATCACCCGCCCCGGCAGACCATACCTTTCCAGAAGAAGCCAGAGGTACTTGTGGCTAACTCGATCAAAAGCCTTGGCCTGATCCAATGCCAACAAATACCGTCCCCACCAGTCAGCCCTACACCTCTCCACAGCCTTCCAGACGCCAAGGACTGCACTAAAGTTGCTGCAGCCTGGAATTGCACAGTGCTGCGATGCAGACAGTACCCCACCAGCTACTGCTGATAGATGCAAGAAAAGGACCTTTGCCAACAGCTTCCTATCTGTGTTAAAAAGGGTGATAGGGCGCCAATTCTCAACTATAGACGGGTCCTTCCCCTTTGATAAAAGGATCAGGGCTGACCTTCTCATCGAGGGAGGTAAAAGGCCCTCTGCCAAACACTGATTGAAAATCTCTGCCAGATGAGGTACCAACAGGCCCTTGAAGGTCCGGTAGAATTCTGCTGTGAGCCCATCTGGCCCTGGCGACTTTTTAGATGACAAAGAGTCAATGGCCTTTTCTACCTCAGCCACTGATATGTCCTCAGTCAAAGGGGCCTCAGAAGTTAAACTCCTCCCCTAACGGAGTCTCGTTTAGGAACCTGATGGCCTTCTCCTCATCTAGAAGCTGCAGCCCCAGGATGCCAGAAAAGTGGTCCCTCACGACACCCAGAATCCCGAACCATGGACCCCGAGGTGTCCTTCAGGCCGTGTATGGTCTTCGAACTCACTGCCATCCCACAACTCCTGTAAGGATCTGGGGAGCAAAACTTCCCGTAATCCCTTTCAAGGGTCGGGGAGGCAAGACGATGATACTGACACTCCCTCAGCTGCTGCTTCAGATCAGAGATCTCCCTCTGAGAACCACCAGACGATAGGAGGCGATCAAGATGCCTATGCAAACCCAGGTAGGCACAGTATTTAGAGATTGCCCTGAACCTAGAGATCTTCCGGAAGAAATCCTTCGACCTCTTCTTCACTGCCTCCCACTACTCAAAGAGCGAGGCGTGTTCCGAGAAGAAGTCCTCATAGGCTTCCCTGACAGAAGAGTCCTCAAGCAATGTCCCATTTAGACGCCAAATTCCACGCCCTTTCTGGGGAGTCTCAGCCACATTCAAGACTACAGACACCATACAGTGGTCGGAAAACTCTACCACCTGCAGCTTCGGAGCCGTAAAGCCAGAGTCCCCCTTCAAAAAAACCTATCTAATCTACTCTTACAATTACCTCGGGCATAAATGAAGCCAGTGAGACTGGGGAAGTGACAATGTGTGTGTGTGTGGGGGGGGGGGGGGGGCTGAGTACTCTAATGTGTGTGTGTGTGGGGGCTGAGTACTTAAATGTGTGTGTGTGGGGGGGGGGGGGCTGTGTACTTTAATGTGTGTGTGTGTGTGTGGGGGGGGGGGGGCTGTGTACTTTAATGTGTGTGTGGGGGGGGGGGTTAAGACTGAGTACTGTAAAGAGTTTCTTCAAAATACTGACTTGCTGAATTATGAGAGAGGATTGTCTGTGTGATTTAACTATTCTCCCAGAGAGCAGTGGGACTCACAGGGGCAGTTGGGAGTGTCTTTATAAAGGGGGCAGGACCAAGATTTACTGCTGCGGAGCGCAGTGAAGGATAGGCCGGAGGCCTAACGGGCAGACACCGGAGGCAGAGAGAGCGGTGTGCAGAAGGATCTTATCGGTTGATCGAGCGGAGGGATGCCCTGAGCGGCTACGAGTGTTGCTGAGGAGAGCGGAACACTGACGGTGTGGACTGTGGGACACAGAGCTCATCATACTGGGTGAGAGAGATCCAATTTGAAGTATCTACTGTACTACTAGACTGAGCCAGGGCAGGTCTGCAGAGCAGTTCTGTCATGTACCTGGGTGTCCATGAACCGGGAGGTTCCCTGTTTCGTAGCTTGCAGCCTTATCTGTTGTGCCACAAAGTAGCTCTGGAGTTTTTGCAGTGATTTTTCAGCCTGATGCTTTACTTTTGGACTCACTAGCTCCACCTGCTGTCAGCTGTGAACAATGTACAATTTAGCCAGCCTTTAAATAGCAGCACTTCCTGTGTTTTGGAATATCTTCCTGGGTGTGCTGTTTGCTCTTTTACTGACTATCGTGTATGAACTTTTGCCTGTATTCTTGACCCCTCTTCAGCCTGCCGAACCTGTACTTCACCGCCAGCTTGTGTATGACTTCTGCCTGCCTGACCATACTTTGGATTACGTTTGGATACCGCTTTGCCCGATCTGTTGCTGGCCTGATCTCGGACTACGTTTTCGCCTCAATCCTCAGCACTCAAGCTCCACTTCGGACTTTACCTAACAGGTACCTAACAAGTTCTAGCAGAAGGCCACACTAGCTCTAACGGTCGTCACAGGACACTGCAGCATTGATTAGTGCGTGGCAGAACCGAAGGCCTTGCCCCTCTTTTCAGTTTTAGATTGGCTACCAGCTGTGGAGTACAGGAAACTATCTTCTCCCTTTCTGTTTGGGTTACAGTTAATGGTTATTCCTGTGGTGGATTACAGTTAATTAATCGCCTTTACTGTGGATTACAAATACTTTCCCTGGATTGGTTGAGGACACCTTTGCCGGCGAAGACTAGCAAGGCCTTGCTCATCCAGGAGACTCTTGCAATCTAATGTAAAGGGAGCCCCCTATAGAATCCAGAGTGCACTCTGATAGTTTAGTTTCTAATTCTGGACATTTGAGTCACTGAGACAGGCCAGTAATAGTTGGAGTTACTTTTATTTACTGTACAGCATTGATTTGTGGTCACTCTTGCATTACACTTGAGGAGTAGTGTATTTAAAGATTACCAATATATATTAATGCTCCGTTATAAACAATATATGTATATATGTTTGGATTGCCCTTTTTTATCCTGAGTGCTGAATTATTATTATTATTATTATTATTATACAGGATTTATATAGCGCCAACAGTTTGCGCAGCGCTTTACAATGTGAAGGAAGACCATACAGTTACAATACAGTTCAAAACAGGAGGAACTAGAGGGCCCTGCTCGTTAGAGCTTACAATCTAGAAGGGAGGGTCAAGTGAAACAAAAGGCAATAACCGTGGGGGATGGGTTGATGGAGAAAAAGGAGGTACATTTGTTAGGGGTTGGTAGGATAGGCTTCTCTGAAAAGGAGGGTTTTCAGAGATCGCCTAAAAGCTAATAGAGTGGGGGATAATCGGACAGAGAAGGGTAAGGAGTTCCATAGGATTGGAGAGGCTCTGGAAAAGTCCTGGAGGCGAGCATGGGAGGAGATGATGAGTGAGCTAGAGAGCAGGAGGTTTTGAGAGGAACGAAGAGAGCGATTAGGTTGGTATTTTGAGATGAGGCTGGTGATGTAGCTGGGGGCTAGGCTGTGGATTGCTTTGTAAGATGTTGTAAGTATTTTGAATTTAATTCGTTGGGTGAGCGGAAGCCAGTGGAGGGCTTGACAGAGAGGAGCAGCGGACACTGAGCGATTGGTGAGGTGGATGAGTCTGGCGGCAGCATTCATGATGGATTGAAGGGGGGATAGCCTGTGTAAAGGTAAGCCAATGAGAAGGGAATTGCAGTAGTCGAGGCGCAAGATGACCAGGGAGTGAACTAGGAGTTTTGTCTTTGGTTAGAAAGGGGCGTATTTTGGAGATGTTGCGGAGGCTGAGGCGGCAAGATTTGGACAGCGATTGGATGTGGAGTTTGAAGGAGAGTTCAGAGTCCAGGACAACACCTAAGACCTTGGCATGTGGGGATGGGCTGATGGTAATGCCATTGATATTGACGGAGAAATCAGGGGAAGGGGCACGAGGTGGAGGAAAAATTATAAGCTCGGTTTTGGATGGATTGAGTTTGAGGAAGTGGTGAGACATCCAGACCGATATGTCTGATAGTAAATTAGTGATACGTGAGGAGACTGAGGGAGAGAGCTGAGGAGTAGATAGGTAGATTTGGGTATCGTCAGCGTAGAGGTGGTATTTGAAGCCGTGGGAGGCTATCAACTAACCTAGAGAGGAGGTGTAGATTGAAAATAGGGGGGGTCCAAGAACAGAGCCTTGGGGAACTCCAACAGAGAAGGGAAGAGGAGAGGAGGAAGTAGAATTGTAGGTAACGCTAAAGGTGCGGTTAGATAAGTAGGAAGATAACCAGTTAAGAGTACAGTCACGGAGACCAAAGGCATGGAGTTTTTTGAGGAGGAGGGGATGGTCAACCGTATCAAAGGCAGCAGAAAGGTCCAGAAGTAGGAGTACAGAATATTGTCCATTGGTTTTGGCCGTTAGCAGATCGTTTGTCAGCTTTAGGAGTGCAGTTTCAGTGGAGTGTTGAGGCCGAAATCCAGACTGAAGGGGATCAAGGAGGCTATTCTTGGCAAGGTGGTCGCACAGTCGGTTGTAGACTAGACGTTCGAGGAGTTTGGATGAAAAGGGGAGCAAGGAAATAGGGCGTAGGTTGTTCAGATCGGTTGGGTCCAGTGAGGGCTTTTTAAGTATGGGGCTGACTAGTGCATGTTTTAGAGAGTTGGGGAAGATGCCAGAAGAGAGAGAGAGATTAAAGATGTGGGTTAGAGAGTGTAGAATAGGGCCAGAAGGTGAACGTAGCATTTGCGAGGGAACAGGATCCAGAGGGCAGGTTGTTAAGTGGACGTTAGCAAGTAGTTTAGCAACCTCGTCTGTAGTGGCGGGGTTGAATGAGGGAAGTAATGATCGCACTTGTGGGCGTGAAGCATAAGGCATGGAGGAAGGTATCTGAACAGCAACGATCTCCTTACGAATTGTGTCAATCTTCTGTTTGAAGTGGTTGGCAATCTCCTGGGCAGTGAGTGAGTCGGTGGGAGGGGGTAGTGGAGGATGGAGTAGAGAGTTAAAGGTAGCGAAGAGTTGCCGGGGGCGTGATGACAGGCTGTTAATGAGAGTGATAAAATAGGTCTGTTTGGCAGTGTGGAGACTGGAATTGTATTTTTGGAGGGCGGATTTATATTGGTTGAAATCATTCTGAGACCGAGTCTTACGCCATAGGCGCTCAAGAGCACAGCTATGCTTTTTCAGACTTCTAGTGTTATCGGTTTGCCAAGGTTGAAGGGGTCTGGGCCTGATTCGGTGTGTGGTGAGGGGGGCCAATGTGTCCAGGGAGGCTAAGAGTGAAGTGTTGTAGACAGAAGTGGCTAGGTTGGAGCAGGACAGGGGTGCGATTTTGTCATAGAGGTGGTCGGTAGCAGAGTAGAGAAGAGAAGGGTTGAGATGGCGTAGGTTTCTGCGGGTAACTGTACGGTAGCTGGAGGGAGAGGAGGTGGAGTAGAGGGAAAGAGTGAAACTAATAAGGTAGTGATCAGAGAGAGGGGAAGGATTGTTGGAAAAGTTGTGCGGGGTGCATAGGTGGGAGAAAACAAGGTCAAGGATATTGCCTTCAGAGTGAGTAGAAGCATGTATCCATTGCTTCAGGTCAAAGGAGGAGGTTAGATTGAGAAGTTTGGAAGTGGTAGGAGTGTTAGTATTAATAGGGATGTTGAAGTCGCCAAGAATGATTGTGGGGATTTCAGAAGAGAGAAAGTAGGATAACCAGGCGGAGAAGTCATCAAGAAAGGTTGATACTGGTCCAGGGGGGCGGTAGATCACAGCTATCCTTAGAGAGACAGGGGAGAAAAGACGAATGCAGTGTACCACAAATGAGGAGAGTGACAGAGAGGGAGGTGGCTGAAGTACCTGAAAGGAGCTATGTGGGGCTAGAAGGATCCCGACACCCCCTCCCTTGCGTCCGTTGGGTCTAGGGGAGTGAGTCCATAGAAGACCACCTTGGGATAGGGCAGCAGAAGACGCAGTGTCGGATTCGTGAAGCCAGGTTTCGGTGATGGCGAGTAGATTAAATAAATTAGCGATGAAAAGGTCATGGAGAGAGGTGAGTTTGTTACAGACAGAGCGAGCGTTCCAAAGGGCGCAAGAGAAAGGGAGTCCAGTCTTGGGAAGAAGAGAGATAGTAACTAGATTGTGCTGACTGCGACTGCAGCCAGAGGGTGTAGGGTAGGTGGTGTATTGAGCATGGGTAGATGGAGGCCCAGGGTTTGGGGATATGTCTCCAGAGGCCAGGAGAAGCAGAAAGGTGAGGGTGGTAATATGAGAGTGTGATTTATATGAAGGGACATGCCTCAGTGTCCTTGAAGATTTGTGTGCATGTGGATTTAGAAATAGCAGGAGATGGTGAGTGCAGTAATAAGGTGAGGACAGAAGTGAGGATGATATATATAAGCTGTGGGGTGGAGAAGAGGGGTGAAGTAGAGAGAATTGAAGGATGGAGGATAGGGCAGTCAGAAGAAGTGGCAGAGAGTGCATTTTACCAGGATAGAGCTGAAGAGGTGAGACAAAAAAAAAAAAAAAAAAAATGGAGATCACCTGCAGTATATGTGGTATATATCTCAGCCTTTCCTGTGTTCATTCACTTTGTGCATTCTCTGAAGTGCAGAATCAGAAGTGCAAGCCACTTGTAGAAATCGCCCCCCCCCCACTTAGAGAAGAGAGCCCCCCAAAAGCAAATGTGCCCCCCTGCAAATGTGCTGTCCCCAAGTGATGCTGCACTTATATACTTTTAGACCTGGGGTGGGGGCTTATCCAATTAAGCAATCAGGAATTGATAAATTAGGGCTGGTTAGCTGGCACTGGGTTTCATCTTATCCAGTTCTATATTGAGTATTCAGGGTAGTGTTGAGCGAACACGGACTGTATTATTCGTGTTCGTACCGAATAATTGGATTTTTTGTACCCGAACACGGACACGGACACTTTACTGTATGTTCGGGTAAAAATCCGTGTTCGGTCGTTTTATTTCCGGGTTTTGCATGCTTTGGCGCTCTTTTCATGGCGGGCTTTCAACAGCCAATCAACAATCGTTTAACTGGTGTGCCTTAAGCCATCCCAGCCATGCCTGCAAATGTCTCAGTAGCTGTGATTGGCCGTCTGAAGCATGTGACCAAGTCTTTATAAGTTCGAGGCAGCCGCAGCGGCGTCATTATGCTGCTTAGATTCAGGGACAGAGCACACATCAACGTGCTGGCTGCTGATTAGGGAAAGATAGGCAGGAAAAAACCATTTGTGTCCGGATAGAATTGAGGGACAGGTCGGAGTGTTTAGGCAGGGCGAGTTGTAGGCATTTTAGGGATAGAGTCTGCTGAATTATAGGGTCAGTGTCTTCTACAAACTACAATAGATATTGCTGTGTGGGGGGTGGGGTCTGCACTCAATCCTGATCTACGATCTCTTCTCAATCCTGTTAGGGACAGAGTCTGCTGAATTTTAGGGAAACTGTGTTCTACAAACTACAATCGATATTGCTGTGTGGTGTGGGATTGGAGATAGGCAGGTGTCAGTGATCCACATCCATTTTTCTGTGTGTGAGCTGCAGTGAACACAATCTTTTTGGGCTGCAGTGAACACAATCTTTTTGGGCTGCAGTGAACACAATCTTTTTGGGCTGCAGTGAACACAATCTTTTTGGGCTGCAGTGAACACAATCTTTTTGGGCTGCAGTGAACACAATCTTTTTGGGGTGCAGTGAACAAAATCTTTTTGGGGTGCAGTGAACACAATCCTTTTTGGTGTGCAGTGAACACAATCTTTGTGGGGTGCAGTGAACAAAATCCTTTGTGGGGTGCAGTGAACACAATCTTTTTGGGGTGCAGTGAACAAAATCCTTTTTGGGGTGCAGTGAACAACATCCTTTTTGGGGTGCAGTGAACACAATCTTTTTGGGGTGCAGTGAACAAAATCCTTTGTGGGGTGCAGTGAACACAATCTTTTTGGGGTGCAGTGAACACAATCTTTTTGGGGTGGAGTGAACAACATCCTTTTTGGGGTGCAGTGAACAAAATCATTTTTGGGGTGCAGTGAACACAATCTTTTTGGGGTGCAGTGAACACAATCTTTGTGGGGTGCAGTGAACACAATCTTTTTGGGGTGGAGTGAACAACATCCTTTTTGGGGTGCAGTGAACAACATCCTTTTTGGGGTGCAGTGAACACAATCTTTTTGGGGTGCAGTGAACACAATCTTTGTGGGGTACAGTGAACAGAATCTTTGTGGGGTGCAGTGAACATAATCTTTGGGGGGTACAGTGAACACAATCTTTGTGAGGTGCAGTGAACACAATCTTTGTGGGGTGCAGTGAACACAATCATTGTGGGGTGCAGTGAACTCAATCTTTGTGGGGTACAGTGAACACAATCTCATACTTCTGAAGGTTTGAGGGTGCTGCCTGTTCCATACTCCCCCTACTCCTCATCTAGCCTTTTAGGGGTACAAACAATAGTAATTGGGGCCTAGTGTGGTTGTGTACGTGTGATATACATACACTTTTTTGGGATCATATTTTCTATTCCGCTATTTAATCAAAAACCTTTGGGGATCAGTTAAATTGGGGGATAGTCTGTGTTGGTACGTGTGAGAGAGATCCACCTTTCCAAGTTGTTGGGGTTCATCTCATACTTCTGAAGGTTTGAGGGTGCTGCCTGTTCCATACTCCCCCTACTCCTAGCCTTTTAGGGGTACAAACAATAGTAATTGGGGCCTAGTGTGGTTGTGTACGTGTGATATACATACACTTTTTTGGGATCATATTTTCTATTCCGCTATTTAATCAAAAACCTTTGGGGATCAGTTAAATTGGGGGATAGTCTGTGTTGGTACGTGTGAGAGAGATCCACCTTTCCAAGTTGTTGGGGTTCATCTCATACTTCTGAAGGTTTGAGGGTGCTGCCTGTTCCATACTCCCCCTACTCCTAGCCTTTTAGGGGTACAAACAATAGTAATTGGGGCCTAGTGTGGTTGTGTACGTGTGATATACATACACTTTTTTGGGATCATATTTTCTATTCCGCTATTTAATCAAAAACCTTTGGGGATCAGTTAAATTGGGGGATAGTCTGTGTTGGTACGTGTGAGAGAGATCCACCTTTCCAAGTTGTTGGGGTTCATCTCATACTTCTGAAGGTTTGAGGGTGCTGCCTGTTCCATACTCCCCCTACTCCTAGCCTTTTAGGGGTACAAACAATAGTAATTGGGGCCTAGTGTGGTTGTGTACGTGTTATATACATACACTTTTTTGGGATCATATTTTCTATTCCGCTATTTAATCAAAAACCTTTGGGGATCAGTTAAATTGGGGGATAGTCTGTGTTGGTACGTGTGAGAGAGATCCACCTTTCCAAGTTGTTGGGGTTCATCTCATACTTCTGAAGGTTTGAGGGTGCTGCCTGTTCCATACTCCCCCTACTCCTAGCCTTTTAGGGGTACAAACAATAGTAATTGGGGCCTAGTGTGGTTGTGTACGTGTGATATACATACACTTTTTTGGGATCATATTTTCTATTCCGCTATTTAATCAAAAACCTTTGGGGATCAGTTAAATTGGGGGATAGTCTGTGTTGGTACGTGTGAGAGAGATCCACCTTTCCAAGTTGTTGGGGTTCATCTCATACTTCTGAAGGTTTGAGGGTGCTGCCTGTTCCATACTCCCCCTACTCCTAGCCTTTTAGGGGTACAAACAATAGTAATTGGGGCCTAGTGTGGTTGTGTACGTGTGATATACATACACTTTTTTGGGATCATATTTTCTATTCCGCTATTTAATCAAAAACCTTTGGGGATCAGTTAAATTGGGGGATAGTCTGTGTTGGTACGTGTGAGAGAGATCCACCTTTCCAAGTTGTTGGGGTTCATCTCATACTTCTGAAGGTTTGAGGGTGCTGCCTGTTCCATACTCCCCCTACTCCTAGCCTTTTAGGGGTACAAACAATAGTAATTGGGGCCTAGTGTGGTTGTGTACGTGTGATATACATACACTTTTTTGGGATCATATTTTCTATTCCGCTATTTAATCAAAAACCTTTGGGGATCAGTTAAATTGGGGGATAGTCTGTGTTGGTACGTGTGAGAGAGATCCACCTTTCCAAGTTGTTGGGGTTCATCTCATACTTCTGAAGGTTTGAGGGTGCTGCCTGTTCCATAGCTCCCCTACTCCTCATCTAGCCTTTTAGGGGTACAAACAATAGTAATTGGGGCCTAGTGTGGTTGTGTACGTGTGATATACATACACTTTTTTTGGATCATATTTTCTATTCCGCTATTTAATCAAAAACCTTTGGGGATCAGTTAAATTGGGGGATAGTCTGTGTCGGTACGTGTGAGAGAGATCCACCTTTCCAAGTTGTTGGGGTTCATCTCATACTTCTGAAGGTTTGAGGGTGCTGCCTGTTCCATACCCCCCCTACTCCTCATCTAGCCTTTTAGGGGTACAAACAATAGTAATTGGGGCCTAGTGTGGTTGTGTACGTGCGAGATACATACACTTTTTTTGATCATATTTCCTATTCCGCTATTCAATAAAAACCTTTGAGGATCAATTGAATTGCGGGATAGTCTGTGTCGGTACGTGTGAGAGAGATCCACCTTTCCAAGTTGTTGGGGTTCATCTCATACTTCTGAAGGTTTGAGGGTGCTGCCTGTTCCATACTCCCCCTACTCCTCATCTAGCCTTTTAGGGGTACAAACAATAGTAATTGGGGCCCAGTGTGGTTGTGTACGTGTGATATACATACACTTTTTTGGGATCATATTTTCTATTCCGCTATTTAATCAAAAACCTTTGGGGATCAGTTAAATTGGGGGATAGTCTGTGTCGGTACGTGTGAGAGAGATCCACCTTTCCAAGTTGTTGGGGTTCATCTCATACTTCTGAAGGTTTGAGGGTGCTGCCTGTTCCATACCCCCCCTACTCCTCATCTAGCCTTTTAGGGGTACAAACAATAGTAATTGGGGCCTAGTGTGGTTGTGTACGTGCGAGATACATACACTTTTTTTGATCATATTTCCTATTCCGCTATTCAATAAAAACCTTTGAGGATCAATTGAATTGCGGGATAGTCTGTGTCGGTACGTGTGAGAGAGATCCACCTTTCCAAGTTGTTGGGGTTCATCTCATACTTCTGAAGGTTTGAGGGTGCTGCCTGTTCCATACTCCCCCTACTCCTCATCTAGCCTTTTAGGGGTACAAACAATAGTAATTGGGGCCTAGTGTGGTTGTGTACGTGTGATATACATACACTTTTTTTGGATCATATTTTCTATTCCGCTATTTAATCAAAAACCTTTGGGGATCAGTTAAATTGGGGGATAGTCTGTGTTGGTACGTGTGAGAGAGATCCACCTTTCCAAGTTGTTGGGGTTCATCTCATACTTCTGAAGGTTTGAGGGTGCTGCCTGTTCCATACTCCCCCTACTCCTAGCCTTTTAGGGGTACAAACAATAGTAATTGGGGCCTAGTGTGGTTGTGTACGTGTGATATACATACACTTTTTTTGGATCATATTTTCTATTCCGCTATTTAATCAAAAACCTTTGGGGATCAGTTAAATTGGGGGATAGTCTGTGTTGGTACGTGTGAGAGAGATCCACCTTTCCAAGTTGTTGGGGTTCATCTCATACTTCTGAAGGTTTGAGGGTGCTGCCTGTTCCATACTCCCCCTACTCCTAGCCTTTTAGGGGTACAAACAATAGTAATTGGGGCCTAGTGTGGTTGTGTACGTGTGATATACATACACTTTTTTGGGATCATATTTTCTATTCCGCTATTTAATCAAAAACCTTTGGGGATCAGTTAAATTGGGGGATAGTCTGTGTTGGTACGTGTGAGAGAGATCCACCTTTCCAAGTTGTTGGGGTTCATCTCATACTTCTGAAGGTTTGAGGGTGCTGCCTGTTCCATACCCCCCCTACTCCTCATCTAGCCTTTTAGGGGTACAAACAATAGTAATTGGGGCCTAGTGTGGTTGTGTACGTGTGATATACATACACTTTTTTTGGATCATATTTTCTATTCCGCTATTTAATCAAAAACCTTTGGGGATCAGTTAAATTGGGGGATAGTCTGTGTCGGTACGTGTGAGAGAGATCCACCTTTCCAAGTTGTTGGGGTTCATCTCATACTTCTGAAGGTTTGAGGGTGCTGCCTGTTCCATACCCCCCCTACTCCTCATCTAGCCTTTTAGGGGTACAAACAATAGTAATTGGGGCCTAGTGTGGTTGTGTACGTGCGAGATACATACACTTTTTTTGATCATATTTCCTATTCCGCTATTCAATAAAAACCTTTGAGGATCAATTGAATTGCGGGATAGTCTGTGTCGGTACGTGTGAGAGAGATCCACCTTTCCAAGTTGTTGGGGTTCATCTCATACTTCTGAAGGTTTGAGGGTGCTGCCTGTTCCATACTCCCCCTACTCCTCATCTAGCCTTTTAGGGGTACAAACAATAGTAATTGGGGCCCAGTGTGGTTGTGTACGTGTGATATACATACACTTTTTTGGGATCATATTTTCTATTCCGCTATTTAATCAAAAACCTTTGGGGATCAGTTAAATTGGGGGATAGTCTGTGTCGGTACGTGTGAGAGAGATCCACCTTTCCAAGTTGTTGGGGTTCATCTCATACTTCTGAAGGTTTGAGGGTGCTGCCTGTTCCATACCCCCCCTACTCCTCATCTAGCCTTTTAGGGGTACAAACAATAGTAATTGGGGCCTAGTGTGGTTGTGTACGTGCGAGATACATACACTTTTTTTGATCATATTTCCTATTCCGCTATTCAATAAAAACCTTTGAGGATCAATTGAATTGCGGGATAGTCTGTGTCGGTACGTGTGAGAGAGATCCACCTTTCCAAGTTGTTGGGGTTCATCTCATACTTCTGAAGGTTTGAGGGTGCTGCCTGTTCCATACTCCCCCTACTCCTCATCTAGCCTTTTAGGGGTACAAACAATAGTAATTGGGGCCTAGTGTGGTTGTGTACGTGTGATATACATACACTTTTTTTGGATCATATTTTCTATTCCGCTATTTAATCAAAAACCTTTGGGGATCAGTTAAATTGGGGGATAGTCTGTGTCGGTACGTGTGAGAGAGATCCACCTTTCCAAGTTGTTGGGGTTCATCTCATACTTCTGAAGGTTTGAGGGTGCTGCCTGTTCCATACCCCCCCTACTCCTCATCTAGCCTTTTAGGGGTACAAACAATAGTAATTGGGGCCTAGTGTGGTTGTGTACGTGCGAGATACATACACTTTTTTTGATCATATTTCCTATTCCGCTATTCAATAAAAACCTTTGAGGATCAATTGAATTGCGGGATAGTCTGTGTCGGTACGTGTGAGAGAGATCCACCTTTCCAAGTTGTTGGGGTTCATCTCATACTTCTGAAGGTTTGAGGGTGCTGCCTGTTCCATACTCCCCCTACTCCTCATCTAGCCTTTTAGGGGTACAAACAATAGTAATTGGGGCCTAGTGTGGTTGTGTACGTGTGATATACATACACTTTTTTTGGATCATATTTTCTATTCCGCTATTGAATCAAAAACCTTTGGGGATCAGTTAAATTGGGGGATAGTCTGTGTTGGTACGTGTGAGAGAGATCCACCTTTCCAAGTTGTTGGGGTTCATCTCATACTTCTGAAGGTTTGAGGGTGCTGCCTGTTCCATACTCCCCCTACTCCTAGCCTTTTAGGGGTACAAACAATAGTAATTGGGGCCTAGTGTGGTTGTGTACGTGTGATATACATACACTTTTTTTGGATCATATTTTCTATTCCGCTATTTAATCAAAAACCTTTGGGGATCAGTTAAATTGGGGGATAGTCTGTGTTGGTACGTGTGAGAGAGATCCACCTTTCCAAGTTGTTGGGGTTCATCTCATACTTCTGAAGGTTTGAGGGTGCTGCCTGTTCCATACTCCCCCTACTCCTAGCCTTTTAGGGGTACAAACAATAGTAATTGGGGCCTAGTGTGGTTGTGTACGTGTGATATACATACACTTTTTTGGGATCATATTTTCTATTCCGCTATTTAATCAAAAACCTTTGGGGATCAGTTAAATTGGGGGATAGTCTGTGTTGGTACGTGTGAGAGAGATCCACCTTTCCAAGTTGTTGGGGTTCATCTCATACTTCTGAAGGTTTGAGGGTGCTGCCTGTTCCATACCCCCCCTACTCCTCATCTAGCCTTTTAGGGGTACAAACAATAGTAATTGGGGCCTAGTGTGGTTGTGTACGTGTGATATACATACACTTTTTTTGGATCATATTTTCTATTCCGCTATTTAATCAAAAACCTTTGGGGATCAGTTAAATTGGGGGATAGTCTGTGTCGGTACGTGTGAGAGAGATCCACCTTTCCAAGTTGTTGGGGTTCATCTCATACTTCTGAAGGTTTGAGGGTGCTGCCTGTTCCATACCCCCCCTACTCCTCATCTAGCCTTTTAGGGGTACAAACAATAGTAATTGGGGCCTAGTGTGGTTGTGTACGTGCGAGATACATACACTTTTTTTGATCATATTTCCTATTCCGCTATTCAATAAAAACCTTTGAGGATCAATTGAATTGCGGGATAGTCTGTGTCGGTACGTGTGAGAGAGATCCACCTTTCCAAGTTGTTGGGGTTCATCTCATACTTCTGAAGGTTTGAGGGTGCTGCCTGTTCCATACCCCCCCTACTCCTCATCTAGCCTTTTAGGGGTACAAACAATAGTAATTGGGGCCTAGTGTGGTTGTGTACGTGCGAGATACATACACTTTTTTTGATCATATTTCCTATTCCGCTATTCAATAAAAACCTTTGAGGATCAATTGAATTGCGGGATAGTCTGTGTCGGTACGTGTGAGAGAGATCCACCTTTCCAAGTTGTTGGGGTTCATCTCATACTTCTGAAGGTTTGAGGGTGCTGCCTGTTCCATACTCCCCCTACTCCTCATCTAGCCTTTTAGGGGTACAAACAATAGTAATTGGGGCCTAGTGTGGTTGTGTACGTGTGATATACATACACTTTTTTTGGATCATATTTTCTATTCCGCTATTTAATCAAAAACCTTTGGGGATCAGTTAAATTGGGGGATAGTCTGTGTTGGTACGTGTGAGAGAGATCCACCTTTCCAAGTTGTTGGGGTTCATCTCATACTTCTGAAGGTTTGAGGGTGCTGCCTGTTCCATACTCCCCCTACTCCTCATCTAGCCTTTTAGGGGTACAAACAATAGTAATTGAGGCCCAGTGTGGTTGTGTACGTGTGATATACATACACTTTTTTGGGATCATATTTTCTATTCCGCTATTTAATCAAAAACCTTTGGGGATCAGTTAAATTGGGGGATAGTCTGTGTCGGTACGTGTGAGAGAGATCCACCTTTCCAAGTTGTTGGGGTTCATCTCATACTTCTGAAGGTTTGAGGGTGCTGCCTGTTCCATACCCCCCCTACTCCTCATCTAGCCTTTTAGGGGTACAAACAATAGTAATTGGGGCCTAGTGTGGTTGTGTACGTGTGATATACATACACTTTTTTTGGATCATATTTTCTATTCCGCTATTTAATCAAAAACCTTTGGGGATCAGTTAAATTGGGGGATAGTCTGTGTCGGTACGTGTGAGAGAGATCCACCTTTCCAAGTTGTTGGGGTTCATCTCATACTTCTGAAGGTTTGAGGGTGCTGCCTGTTCCATACCCCCCCTACTCCTCATCTAGCCTTTTAGGGGTACAAACAATAGTAATTGGGGCCTAGTGTGGTTGTGTACGTGCGAGATACATACACTTTTTTTGATCATATTTCCTATTCCGCTATTCAATAAAAACCTTTGAGGATCAATTGAATTGCGGGATAGTCTGTGTCGGTACGTGTGAGAGAGATCCACCTTTCCAAGTTGTTGGGGTTCATCTCATACTTCTGAAGGTTTGAGGGTGCTGCCTGTTCCATACTCCCCCTACTCCTCATCTAGCCTTTTAGGGGTACAAACAATAGTAATTGGGGCCCAGTGTGGTTGTGTACGTGTGATATACATACACTTTTTTTGGATCATATTTTCTATTCCGCTATTTAATTTAACTGGGCCTCCATGCGAGACCTGTGTGCCTTGTTGCGCTGTTTTGAGTACTCCACCAACATGGCCAGTGGCAATGACGCCGTTCTCAGCTTAACTATCCCACTTCTATGCCTCCTTGAAAAAACAATTCGGGCGATGATGGAAGAGGATGTGGCACAGGATGAGGAGGAGGAGGAGGATGAAGAGGTAACATTTCCAAGGCTTTCAGGGCAGTCATTCGCAAGGGGCTCCGAGGGTGGGTTCCTGCACACGCAAACGCCAGGGACGCAATTGTCCAGCAGGGGCACAGTTCTGGAGGGTGAGGAGGATGAGGAGGAGGAGGAGCTGGAGGAGGAGATGGAACCATGTTCACAGCAGGGTGGCACCCAGGCCAGCTCATGGCCATCACTGGTGCGTGGCTGGGGGGATACAGAGGACACGGACGATACACCTCCCACAGAGGACAGCCTTTCGTTGCCTCTGGGCAGCCTGGCACACATGAGCGATTACATGCTGCAGTGTCTCCACAACGACCGCCGAGTTGCCCACATTCTAACTTGTGCTGATTACTGGGTGGCCACGCTGCTGGATCCCCGTTACAAGGACAACGTACCGTCCTTAATTCACTCACTGGAGCGCGATCGCAAGATGCGCGAGTACAAGCGCACGCTGGTAGACGCCATGCTGCTGGCATTCCCATCTGACAGCGGGGCCACAGTGGAAGCACAAGGCAGAGGAGGAGGAGGAGGAGGTCGCCAACGCAACCAGGGCACCGCCAGCACCTCAGAAGGCAGGGTTAGCATGGCCGAAATGTGGAAAAGCTTTGTCAGCACGCCACAACAAACAGCAGCACCAGCAGCTCAGATGGAACGTCTTAGCAGGAGGCAGCATTTTACCAACATGGTGGAGCAGTATGTGTGCACACGCCTACATGTAGTGAATGACGGGTCTGCCCCCTTCAACTTCTGGGTCTCCAAATTGGGCACATGGCTTGAGCTTGCCCTTTACGCCTTGGAGGTGCTGGCGTGCCCTGCAGCCAGTGTATTATCTGAACGGGTATTTAGCACGGCTGGGGGCGTTATAACAGACAAGCGCAGCCGCCTGTCCAGAGACAATGTGGACAAGCTCACGTTCATTAAAATGAACCAGGCATGGATCCCACGGGACTTTTCCGTACCTTATGCAGAATAGCAATGGATACCGACCTTACCCACCCATTGTTCCATTTTTGCTCTTTCTCACTCTTTTGGGGTGTACCCTCATTTAAAATTTTTGAAAAGAAGCAGTGTTGGCTACCTCGTCCTCCTCCTCAGGGCCAGATTAATGTAGGGGCTATTGGAGCTGCAGCTCCAGGCCCCTACCTTTTATATAGGCCCCGGGTTGGCCATATTCACTGTTACCGCTCTTCTGTCACTTGTAAACACAGAAGTCTGGCTTCTATGCTCGCTTCCCCAGGCAGCACCCTCAGAACCTCCCCACACAGCGTGAAGGCCGGACAAGGAGGGACAGTTGGCGATGCATGGATGTGTTTATGGGCTTCAGAGACAGCATCCCATGTTGAATTAGGCATGCATGGCTGCACCCTTCCTCCTCTGGGTGCATGGCAAGGCACGGCCCTTAAGGCCCTTCAAAATCCTCAGCACCAAGCCCATGATGCTGTTAATCCGGCCCTGGTCCTCCTCCACCGCCGCTTCCACCTACACCGCCCATAGGTGTGCGCAGCCTATTGCATTAAGGTGTGCACCCCAAAGTTGAAATACACATGCATGTGTTTGCCAGCAGGGAGAGTAATGTATCGGGGCCATGTACCTGTAGGCAAGGAGAAATAGAGCAGAGCAGGTCCCAGGGAGATCTTTCCCATCTCCTCACTGGCAATGCTATGTGCCCTAGGTGATTAGGGTGTGCCCAGGCACACCCAGCACACCCTGTGCGCACGCCTATGTCACCGCCACATCCACCACCACCTCAACCTCCCTCCTACTCCATATGGGCCTCGTCCTTCAGAGATGAAGAAGAACATTGTTTTATTTTTCTGTTTTTTTTTTGTTGTTTTAAGTTATTTCCCTATCCACATTTGTTTGCAGAGCACTTGCCATGCTCTTAATTACGTTTTGCTGCCATTTGCAGCACTCTAGCCCTTTCCTTTGGTGTTTTAGAGCCATTTTAGTGCCTTAAAGTTCGGGTCCCCATTGACTTCAATGGGGTTCGGTGTCTGGGAAAAGTTCGGTAAAAGTCCGGGACACGGACCCGGACTTTTTTTTAAAGTTCGGCCGAACCCGTCGAACACGGACATCTAGGTGTTCGCTCAACCCTAATTCAGGGTCCTTCTTATCATTGGTGTTCTTGTGTCGACTGTTTTATTGAAACTGTTTGTGCATTTTACTAAACGCAAGTTAAAGAAAAGCCTGATTCTTTACTGCAAATCTAGTAGTGTCTTATCATTTACAATGACAGAACCTATAGTGTCAGGTGGGCTGGACAACACTCAGGGCAACAGAAGTGAGGAGGATCTGTGTATACTTAGCCACTCCCCAGGGGGCAGGGCTACACAGCTAAGGCTGGCCATACACTATACAATTTTCTTATTCAATTTCCTTTAGATTTACCTTAAACTATGTAGTGCAAGGGCCTGCCTGACTGCATACAAATTGAAAGTGTTTAGGTTTGACCCTACATTACATGGTTTTGGTAAATCTAAAGGAAAGTTGAACAAGAAAATTGTATAGTGTATGGCCAGCCTAAAAAGCAGTGCAGCTCAGACTGTAGTGCATTAACAGGGAAATCTGTAGGTACATAAAGGTAAAACGCGTTTCGCAGAACACTTTTTCCGCTTCTTCAGGGAACTTGATTATGGATCTACACTATTGTAAATTTCAAAGATAAAAAACAGCATATTTTATATCCTGTCTTCTTTATTGTCTCATATGTGCACTTGTCATATAGATAACAAAAGAATAAATCCGTGCTCACCAAAATTCCTCAGACTATATTGTTTGTCTCCAGACAGCGTGACGCAATCCCGGCCATATAACGACCAACTGACATCTGGTAGTATACCAGAGTCAGGTCTGAAGGACACTGGACCGTATCTAGCATGTTCAAAAATAGGCCACAATTATGTCCGGACAGCTAAATTATAAATTACTTCAAAGAGTCAGGGCGGAGCCATGCATGGAAAGCCTGCACACCACAACATATTCACCAAAACAATCGTCACAACTAGGCGGTCCCCCACACATTCCAAGTGCAAACACACAACAACCCACACCAACACAAACATCCTACCCAAGCACATCCCACCCTGCTCGAGGCCATCCTCCACAACAAAACACACATCCCCCATCAATCCACAGACAACAAACATACATAATCGCCCCTTCATACCATGCACCCAAACCACCCAACTCACACCCCAACACAAACCATACCCACATACTGTATGTTGCACATCGCAACCACATCCACTCCCTCAATAGAAATGCTCAAAACAACCCACCACCAATACATCACCCCCATCCACGCCCCCCCCCCCCCCCCCCGTCAACAAAGCCAATGTTCAAGCTTCCCAATGGTAACACCAAAGCACAACCAGTCAGCTCAGCCAGCCAAATTTAAAAAAAAAACCCTCCCCCCAAGAGTATTACACAACCACCAGCCTCCAGCATACATCCAAATATTGGCGTTGCAATATAATAATCATGGCCAAAAAATGCAGCTATAGTCAGTGGCCCCTTACCTTGTATACAGTCACTGTGAGACGGTGTGACATGAGAGGCTACCACACCGCACCTGGTCCCATGTCCTGCCGCTCATACAGTAAATATGATCCCACTGGAAATTACAAGGCCGCACGCCGGCCCGTTGTGTCATATCCGGCGCGGGTGCCAAGATCGATGTACATGCATGCAACATACGACGCAGCTCCAGGACGAATACATCCAACTAGGCTGCATTACATCGCAAGCAGCGCCACCTCCAGCTGGAGGATGAACTCCAGCCAGATATGGATGGCTAGGAGAAAAAAAATTTCCTCCTCCATTCAGGCTTGGCGCCCAAGTGTCAATTAATAAATGTGTTTTGGGGGATTTCTTCAAGGACAAAAAAGGAAATAACTTTGGGATCATAGCTATGTCTTAGCCCCACATGTTTACCGATGGGCGTGCACAAGAGCCCCACATCATTATAGTCGAGGTGGTTCTGTATCCTCTGTCCAAAGGTCCTTTTCGTTTTTCCAATATAGAATGATCCAAATATGCACATAGCCATGTAGACCACTCCCTCTGTTTGGCAATTTTCAAAAGATTTAGATCTAAAGGTAACCCCCCCCCTTCCTAGATAGTGGGAATGTATTCCCCTCTCTGACCCATGAATATTGATCACATCCCCCACACCGAAAAGTGCCTACCCCTCCCACAGCTCCCTCAGAGGAATACTACCGACGGGTGGTCATGTATGTATTTTGAAATTATATTGTCATCCATCAGGAAATGCCAATTTAGAGATAATACTTCTCAAATATGTTCCTGGTGGGCACAAAATCTTGTAATCACTTTGGTGGTATCCTTTTTTCTCCCCCGAATTTTAGGTGCAAAAATCTGATGTTCTCTTTGATTAAGTTTGGCTATATGGTAGGCTTTTAATATCTTTTTGCTATATCCCGTAGCCTCAAATATTAGCTGTAGGGGATACTGTGTACCAAGGGACAAGGATGAACACGGGTCAAGTGTAGTATTGTATTTCCTGCTGGTTCCTTTCGATACAGGGTAGTATATAAGGAACCATTTGATTGTAGATATATTCTCACATCCAAAAAAGGAATGCTTTGCGTGTCAAACTACATATTAAATTTGAGGCTGTAGTCATTAAGAGATATAAATGACATAAATTGTGTGAATTCAATTGCAAGCCCCGTCCAGACCATCATCAATATAGCAGCGCCACAGCAGAATGTGGCACAGATAGATCGACGCAGCGTCATCTGAAAAAAAGGGATCTCTCCCAACCCCCTGTACCTGGAGGTAAGTTGTCCCACTGAACAAACATATATTTTATGTGAGAATATGGTAAAACAATTTCACTACAAATTCTGCCAGTGGCTAGCTAGATCTATGCTGTTCCCGCAGGAAAGTGGAAACTCCCTTCTAATGCGGTATAGATGAATATAATGCCTCAATATCAATGGCCACTAGTAGTGCTCCCTCAGGAATGGTAAGCCCCTCCACACCCTTCAAGAGCTCTTTAAAGTATCTTTAAGGTATGAAGGTAATCCAAGTACATGTGGTCGGAGTTGGCTGTCAACAAATCTGCTAGCCATCTCAGTCTGGCAGCCAATTCCTGACAGGATTGGATGGCCAAGGTTTTTTTCTAGGCATTTGTGCACCTTAGGAAGGGCATAGAAGGTGGGTATTACAGGCCATTTTACATTCAAATATTCATAAAGATCCCTGTCAATGCATCACATATCAGGGATTTGAACTGTATTCCAAAACCATTGATTAGGTCTTGCGATACTACACTATGCCACTCCAAATTTGATAGAATTTTTGAACATATATCTTCATATTGGTTCCTGTCCATTACTATCACATTGCCTCCCTTACCGGAGGATCATTATGGACTAGGTCATCCAAGGCCCTACACGTTGGGAGTAGGATCAGCTCTTTGAGATAGATTTTCAATTTTCTTTACTATTTGTTTGAGAAAAGCCCATACTGCTGGACGTGTTTGCATTTTGGGGAATTTTTGCCCTAAATTTGAGGGGACTTGGTTTGGAGTCCTCATCACTGGAGGACGATCCCGACTCCGAATGCACCCCGGCCTGCTCATTTTCATCCAAAAGTTGGATCAATATTTTTAATGTGCGAAAACCCTGAGCCCTTAAATCTTTATAATTGTCCCTATCCCAGGTTCCAGCTGTTCCCCGTTCCTTATTAAAAATATATTTGAAGTTTAGATTTCTTGAAAATAAGTGCAATTCCTTCACTAATATAAACTTGTTTAATTTTTCCAGGGGACAAAAAAGCTTAGGCCCAAATTGAGAACATGCATGCGCCGGAGGACCACCACCAAGATCGACACACGCCCCAGCAATGGGGCAGCGTCCAGTGCGGCGTCACAAACAAACTGTAGCCCCTGCACTATTTGCTCCAGCAACTCCAGCACGGCAGGAGGGAGACTTCTCCCCTTCAGGTCATGGCGTAATAGCTTGGCCCATTCCGTCAATGTCTGTGAAACCAGAGCAATGGTAAACACTGGCCTTAGGGCCGATCCTGCCAGGCAGAATATGGAACGGGACACAGATTCCGCCCTACGGTCAACTGGATCCCGAAAGGACGGGGAATCCTCCACCGGGATAACTGTGGCTTTATTTAGTCTGAAAACCGGTGGATCCACCACAGGTGGCAGCATCCATTTTTTAAGGAGGGACTCTTCAAATGGGTAGCGCCTAGCAATCCGTTTAGGCATCCCAGGGGTCGTTTTGGATGAGCCCACTCGTCTTTAATAATATCATTAAAGCATTTGGGAAAGGGAAACACCTTTTCCACCTTAGAGGGCTTGCGAGTGCCAAAGTTTTAGGGTCTCCCGGACTGACATAATCAGTGCGTCCACCAGTGCTTTGTCCTGCGCTATGGCAGAGGCAGGAAGATCATTCTCACTGTCAGAGGGATGCGGGACATCAACCCTAAAGGAGGAACCCGCGGCAGCAGCGACCGGCTCAGGATCAGAGTCTGAGGTATCGGACAAGACAGGGGTGGACGGGGTTCGTTTTTTAGCCCCCCGTCCCTGACAGGCCACCTCCACCTGGGACACAAATGACTCTCAGGACCGCTGAAAGCGAATCAATGGTGAGTGGAGAATCGGAGGGCCCTGCGGCCACCTCAAGGGGATCAGATGGGGACTCGTGTGCAGCAGGGTCCATGGCAATGTCAGGGAAACCTGTCAGCAAAAAATGACAAAATGAAAAAAAAAAAAAAAAACTTTTTTTTTTTTTAAAAAGAATCTCCTAGCGCTAAAGCGCCCCCAGTGGTCACATGCTTGAGACCCCCGCAGAGAGAGAAGAGAGACCCCAAAAAGGCTCACCACTTGATGCACCAGAGTTCAAACCAGGACTGCTCTCAGCGCTGTCTGACAGGAAGTCTTTTGTGGAGTGATTTTCCCGGGTCTAGGGAGGGGCCACGCCCTTGGTGATTACTACAGCTGCTCAGCTCTCAAGCAGGACGAGCTGGGTGTACCAAGATGGCCGCCACCATGCAGAGGACATGCAGGCTACAACAAAATGGGGGCCCCGCGCGGTCCACAGTGTCAACAGGGGACCCCCGTGAGCCTACCCTACGGATCGATCATAGATGGGCCTGAAAGCACAGGTATTAACCCCCCCTGATCGTTTTTAGGGTAACACCGGCGGCGCCCCCCCCCCCACCGCATCCATATGTGGCCTGTACCCACTAGTGAGGGGGGGCAGAAGGTGGGGGTGCGTAATAGGACAGAGGGGAACCCGGAATCATGAGGGTTCGACCATCCCGGGGAGGGGCCCGCGTCCACCCCAAAACCCGTCAGGGGGAGAGGGGGGAACATTCTACTCACCATAACAGAACAGGCGGGCACCAACTCCTGACAGAATCCCTCTCCACCGAGGTGGGGGGGCTGTCGGCCAATACGGACGCCGCAACTCAGATTCCGACTGGTCGTAGGCGACCTGGCGAGACGTTTAACTCGCGGGGCCAGTCCCCGTCCAGTGGGACTATGTCGCGGCCGACCCAGCGCGGAGCTAGGGCCTGCACGCGCTCGTAGGCCGCGCATCCAGCCCATCGCCCAGATCCAGCATAATTGCTTGAAGATCTCACAGGAACAAACTGGAGGAAAAAAGCTAACTAAAAAAGATCTAAAAAAAAAAAAGCTTGCCACGACCAGAGATCCCAGCAAGGTCCTGACTAGGCAGAAAAAAAACTGACATCCTGTAGCAGGGAGAGAGAGGATATACCCCCTGGGACTGCCCATAAGGTGTGGCCAGAACTTTTTTCCTGCCTAGTGTCCTACTCCTGTAGGGGGCAGTATATCCCTACTGATATTAATCAAGAAGTCTGCGTCTGTCAATGAGCGACAGAGAAAACGGAATTTTTGTAAAATCTTACCTGTAAAATTCCTTTCTCTGAGTCCTCTGACAGTCGCCGCCTCTTCATATTCGTCACATATGGGGTATTAGACTTTGCTCCGAAGGAGTAGCTAGGCAACAGAATATGTTAACATTAAAGCTTTTAACATATCCCACCCTCAAGGGGTGGTCCCCTCAGTCAATACCCTCCTACTTCCTGCAACCATATCTCAGTTTCAGTGGAATAGCAGTAGAGTATACAACCAAACCCCAAAAGAGGGGCGGGGGCGGCGACTGTCGGAGGACTCAGAGAAAGGAATTTTACAGGTAAGATTTTACAAAAATTCCGTTTTCTCTTACGTCCTCCGACAGTCGCCGCCTCTTCATATTCGTCACATATGGGGACGTCCCAAAGCCGTGCAAACATGAGGGGTGGGAAACGCATCCGCGCCGAAAGGCAACGCAGTCTCCGCATCAAAGAAAGGAACCTTACCAAAGGAAGGAAACCAGCTGGGCTACAGGAAAAATAATTGCTCAACAGGAGCAACAACCCAGGAAAAGACAAATAACCAGGGGATAAAAAACTTATCCCAACAGCCAGAGGTCCCTAAAAAGGGACCCTAGGGAATTGCCGCACTAAGAACCTTGCGGCCAAAGGAAGCATCCGCCGATGCCTGACCATCTACTTTGTAGAATTTTGTGAAAGTGTGCACGGTCGACCAGGTCGCCGCCTTACACACCTGGGCTACAGAAGCCCCATGACGACAGGCCCAAGACGTACTCAGAGATCTAGTAGAGTGCTCCTTCACAGGCACAGGGGGAACCTTCCCCTGCAAAGCATAGGCCTGGTCAATGGTCTGCCTGATCAATTTGGCGATGGTAGAGGCCGACGCCGCCATGCCCTTCCGAGGACCCTCTGGAAGAACAAACAAGGAGTCCGTCTTTCGAAAAAACTCGAAGTCGATTTAAGGTAAACCCTTATCGCCCGAACAACATCCAAAGAATGAAGTCTCACCTCCTTTGGATGTTTAGGCTTCGCGCACAGCGAAGGCAAGACAATATCTTCATTTAGATGGAATTCCGAAACTCGCTTCAGAAGAAAAGAAGGATTAGGTCGCAAGACCACCTTATCCAAATGAACAACCAGATACGGAGACTTGCAGGACAAAGCCGCCAGCTCCGACACTCTGCGAGCCGAAGTGATCGCAACCAAAAAGGCGACCTTTTTGGACAACATAGACAACGAGATCTCCCTGATCTGTTCAAAAGGAGCACGTTGTAACACAGATAGAACGAGATTCAAGTCCCAAGGGGGCAGAGGATCCCTTCTAGGAGGAACCAGATGCCGCACTCCCTGAACAAAAGTGCCAACCAAGGAGTTGGAAGCCACGGGACGTTGAAACAGAACGGCCAGCGCAGACACCTGACCCTTTATCGTAGCCAGCGCCAAACGCTGATCGACACCCGTTTGAAGGAAGGACAGCACTTGGGAAACCGAGTACGTGCGGGGTGAAAACCCCCTGGACTCACACCAGGCAAAATAGGCCTTCCAAGTACGGTAATAAACCTTCCCCGAGGAAGACTTCCTCGCGTTGATCAAGGTATGAACGACCTCTGGGGAGAGACCCTTCTCCTTCAGGACCTCGGTCTCAACAGCCAGGCCGTCAAAGCCAGCGACTGTAAAGCAGGATGGAATATCGGGCCCTGAGACAGGAGATCGTCTCGAAGAGGCAGACGCCACGGGGCGTCGACCTCCAGATTCACGAGGTCTGCGTACCAGGACCGGCGAGGCCAGTCCGGTGCCACAAGAACCACCGTGCTGCGTTCCGAGTGTAACCTGCGAAGGAACCTGGACAGCAACTGAATCGGTGGAAACGCGTACATCAGCTTGTACTGATGCCACGGGGCCACTAACGCGTCCAACGCGTCTGCCCGAGGGTCGCGCGTCCTTGCCACGAACCTCCTCACCTTGTTGTTGAGACGAGACGCGAACAGGTCCACATCTGGAAGACCCCACTTCGCGCACATCTGGAAGACAGCCGGGTGGAGAGACCATTCCCCCTGATCCAGGGTCTGGCGACTCAGATAGTCCGCCTGCCAGTTCTCCACCCCTGGAATGTGAACCGCCGTTATCGCCGGGACATGAGTCTCGGCCCAAGACAGAATGTCGGCCACTTCTCGAGCCGCTCGGGCACTCCTGGTGCCCCCTTGGTGGTTGATGTAGGCCACCGCCGTGGCATTGTCCGTCTGCACCCGAACCGGGCAGCCCTGCAGCCGGTCCGTCCAGCGATGAAGACAGAGTTTGATCGCACGCAATTCCAGAATGTTGATCGGAAGGGAGGACTCCCCCTCCGACCAAGTCCCCTGGGCGGACAGAACGTCCAGAACACCACCCCAGCCCGACAGGCTGGCATCCGTGGTGATTACCGTCCACGAGATAGGACGAAACGACTTGCCCCCGGACACCAACGGGGACTGGAGCCACCACAGAAGGTCTCTTCTGGTGCGATGACTCAACGAGATTTGAAGATCCAGAGATTGAGGTCGCCCGTCCCACATGGACAGGATCTCCGCTTGGAGACCCCGCGTGTGAAACTGGGTGAAGGGAATCGCCTCGAAGGCCGAGACCATCAATCCCAGACATCTCATGCACGTCCGCAGAGACGAGTGCGGAACGTCCCTGAGGGACCTGACTTCCTCCTGAAGAGTTCTGAGTTTGTCTTCCGGCAGGAAGACCTTCGCCTGCACCGAGTCCAGAATCATTCCCAGGTAGGGAAGACGAACCGACGGACTCAGTGTCAACTTTGGAAAATTTATCGTCCAACCAAACTCCTGCAGAGTTTGCATCGTGACAGACAGGTCCTTCTCCAGACCCTGGCTGGTCGCAGACCGAACCAGAACGTCGTCCAGATACCCCAGGACAGAAATGCCCTGGGCCCTCAATAATGCCAGAACCGGTGCAAGCACCTTGGTGAAGACCCGCGGAGCCGAGGCGAGACCAAAAGGCAACGCCACGAACTGGTAGTGATCCTCCGCAATGGCGAATCGAAGGTACCTCTGGTGACCCTCGAAAATGGGGATGTGAAGATACGCATCCTTCAAATCGATGGAGGCCATGAATTCCCCCGGAACCAGGGCAGCCACCACCGACCGCAGGGATTCCATGCGGAACTTGCGAACCCGCACAGAGCGGTTCAGAGCCTTCAAGTCCAGAATTGGACGAACCTTGCCCTCCTTTCTGGGCACGGTGAACAGATTGGAATAAAACCCCCGAAATCTGTCCCAACGAGGCACCGGAACCACCACTCCCTGAGCCCTCAGGTCCCGCACCGCCAGGTGCAGGTCCCGTAAACGCTCCGGAGACAGTTGAAGATTTGAGGGAAAAAATCTGCTCTCCGGCCGAGAGAGAAACTCGATCTTGTAACCAGATCGAACGATCTCCTGAACCCATCTGTCCCGCACGCGGGCCAACCAGGGTTGAAGAAAACCGAGCAAGCGTCCCCCCACCCCAAAACTGGGTGAGGGCGCCCCTTCAGGCCGCACTGTTATGGGCTGCGGATCCGGATTGACCGGACTCCTGTTTCCCAGACCAGGGCTTCTTCTGAGAGCCTTGACCTTTGAACGGTTTGCCCTTGTAGTGCGACCGAAAGGCACGAAAGGACCCCTGAGGGGGCCGAAAATTAGCATGCTTCTTCCCAGAAGCCCCTTTAACCTTGGGGAAATGGGGCAAGAGAGTGCTCTTACCTCCGGTGATCCCCTTAATCAACACATCCAAGGACTCCCCAAAAAGGCGAGACCCATCATAAGGCAGATTGGCTAAGGTCTTACGTGAAGATTGATCCACCGACCAACATTTTAACCAAACCAGACGGCGAGACAACACCGCCACGCTGTGCACACATGCAGCCAACGGGACTAGGTCCAAGTCCGCATCACACAGATACATGACACCCTGGTGGATTTGATCCACCATATCCAGGGTCGCCGGCGAGGCCGAATCGGCCACTAGGACGCGCCTAAGCATCTGCGTCCAACTTGCGACAGCCTGGGCCGCCATGAGAGAGGCAAACAGAGCCTTAAGCATAGAACCCGTAACAGAATAAGTATGACGGGCAAGAGACTCCAATCTCCTATCCGTGGCATCACGGAACACAGGGGAATCCTCTGCAGGAATCGCAGTGGATTTGTTTAAAACCGCAATTGCGTGATCCACCGGGGGTGGCACACACCACCTTTCATCAGTGGAAGGCGAGAAAGGATAACGCAGCTTGAACCTACTTGGCACAGCAAAAGGTTTGCGTAGATTGCGCCATTGTTCTTTAACAGCGCGCTGAAAATCATCATTGCAGGGAAAAACCTGCGGCGTCCTGCGTTTTCTCTGCGTCCCATAAGCCGCCAAGGCAGCGGGGGGGACACACTTCATCCTGCAAACGCAGCGTTTGTTTTATGGAAGCAATCAATTCATCCATGATTGCAAGCTCTTCAGGCGAGCCAGGGGGAGAATTATCAACCCCTTCAACTTCAGCCTCCACCTCGGACCCCACTAGATCCAGGGAGGAGCGGGACCCCGATAAGGAGGCCCCCGCCATAACAGCCCCATCACCTTCACCCTCAGAATCAGAGGAAAGAGAAACTCTGGGTCTCTTAGTAGATTGAGCAGCCACCAGCATCTGCACCTGAGCAGCAAGGCCAGCCACAATAGTGGCTAAATCCCCCCCTGGGGGGGAAACAGCGGTCC
Organism: Pelophylax lessonae; assembly: GCF_965119305.1. Taxonomy (NCBI): domain Eukaryota; kingdom Metazoa; phylum Chordata; class Amphibia; order Anura; family Ranidae; genus Pelophylax; species Pelophylax lessonae. The sequence continues at coordinate 101,776,953 of NC_138778.1, forward strand.
CCTGGCTTTCCATCAAGGCGGTAGGAAATTTGCCCTCCTGAGAATCCATTGCCCCAATTACAAATGCCGGATAATAAAGGGTTAACTGCCCCTTTAACAAGCGCGGCGAGCGCAGCCCACCGCACTACACACAAGCACAATGAGACCCCTACAGGGACAATAAAACTGACACAGGCAATGGATAAGAAGGATATAACCTGAGCAGACCCTCGCCGCTGCCTCGATCGATGTATCCTGGAGAAGAGGAAGTGATGCGGCCAGGGCGCTCTATTAAAGCCTATGGGAGGCTACAAGAAAATGGCCGCCATGCATGTAGAACATGCGGCCGGAGCGAGTGTAGGCAAAATGGCGCCAAACCGCCGCTCCACAGTACAGTAATGCACACATGTTATCCATGTATAAAAAACATGTTAGATCGCCGCAGCGATCGCTGTATAGTGCCCAAACATGCCACAAAACATGCCCCACAGCACACAGCTTCTCACACTGACAAGGCTGACACACACAGTGTCACACAGCTCCCCCCCCCCCCCCTTGCAGCCCACAGCATGCAGCCGAGTGATAGGGAGACAAACAGTGAGAACAGAGGCAGGTTACACAGTCCCAGACTGACACCCCCCCAGACAGACAGGTCCCCACATGGATACACTTACCTCACAATGGCGTGGGGGACCCGCACAGGCGAACAAGCCGCTGCACATGAGGCAGGGAGAGTCGCATACAAGACGCACAGAATGGGGGTTAAGAAACCGCACAGCGTCCAGTGAGGTAGCCACCTCACCAATCATCCCTGCACCGAACAGAAATGGGTCGTTCACTGTGCCAGGAGCGTTACCTGGCTGAACGCTCGATGGCAGGCTGGGAAGCCACTGACCCACGACCTGCGACCAGGGGGATCAGCCCGAGACCCAGCCCGCATGATCCTCTTCATCCGAAGAACTAACTAACGCTGACAAAAAGAACAGCTAAGTAAAGGTAGAGAGAAAACTCAAACAAAAAATCAAAAAAGAAGAAAGAGTCTGGGGCACAAAGCCCCAGCACAGAGAGCGCCAGCCACTCCTGACAAGCTAGACATTGAAACTGAGATATGGTTGCAGGAAGTAGGAGGGTATTGACTGAGGGGACCACCCCTTGAGGGTGGGATATGTTAAAAGCTTTAATGTTAACATATTCTGTTGCCTAGCTACTCCTTCGGAGCAAAGTCTAATACCCCATATGTGACGAATATGAAGAGGCGGCGACTGTCGGAGGACGTAAGAGAAAATTAACCACTTAAGCCCCGGAAGAATTTACCCCCTTCCTGACCAGGGCCTATTTTGCGATTCGGCACTGCGTGACTTTAACGGACAATTGCGCGGTCGTGCGAAGCTGTACCCAAATGAAATTGACGTCCTTTTTTTCCCCACAAACAGAGCTTTCTTTTGGTGGTATTTAAATATTAAATGGATCAGGCAGACCATTGACCAGGCCTATGCTTTGCAGGGGAAGGTTCCCCCTGTGCCTGTGAAGGAGCACTCTACTAGATCTCTGAGTACGTCTTGGGCCTGTTGTCATGGGGCTTCTGTAGCCCAGGTGTGTAAGGCGGCGACCTGGTCGACCGTGCACACTTTCACAAAATTCTACAAAGTAGATGTTCAGGCATCGGCGGATGCTTCCTTTGGCCGCAAGGTTCTTAGTGCGGCAATTCCCTAGGGTCCCTTGTTAGGGACCTCTGGCTGTTGGGATAAGTTTTTTATCCCCTGGTTATTTGTCTTTTCCTGGGTTGTTGCTCCTGTTGAGCAATTATTTTTCCTGTAGCCTAGCTGGTTTCCTTCCTTTGGTAAGGTTCCTTTCTTTGATGCGGAGACTGCGTTGCCTTTCGGCGCGGATGCGTTTCCCACCCCTCATGTTTGCACTGCTTTGGGACGTCCCCATATGTGACGAATATGAAGATTCCTGTAAAATTCCTTTCTCTGAGTCCTCCGACAGTCGCCGCCCCCGCCCCTCTTTTGGGGTTTGGTTGTATACTCTACTGCTATTCCACTGAAACTGAGATATGGTTGCAGGAAGTAGGAGGGTATTGACTGAGGGGACCACCCCTTGAGGGTGGGATATGTTAAAAGCTTTAATGTTAACATATTCTGTTGCCTAGCTACTCCTTCGGAGCAAAGTCTAATACCCCATATGTGACGAATATGAAGAGGCGGCGACTGTCGGAGGACGTAAGAGAAAATTAACCACTTAAGCCCCGGAAGATTTTACCCCCTTCCTGACCAGGGCCTATTTTGCGATTCGGCACTGCGTGACTTTAACGGACAATTGCGCGGTCGTGCGAAGCTGTACCCAAATGAAATTGACGTCCTTTTTTTCCCCACAAACAGAGCTTTCTTTTGGTGGTATTTGATCACCTGTGCGATTTCTTGATCGTGCCCTATAAACAAAAAAAGTGACAATTTTGCAAAAATAACAATTTCACATTTTTTTATATGAAAAAAAAAAAATTAAATCTTTAACATTTTAGGCCAATTTGTTTTGTGCTACATATGTTTGGTAAAAAAAAAAAATTGCAATAAGCATATTTTGATTGGTTTGCGCAAAAGTTATTGCGTTTACTATCTAGGGGAAAGATTTTTGTCTTTTTTCTTTAAACGAGTAATGGTGGCGATCTGCGATTTTTTTTTTGCGGGACTGCAACATTGTGGCGGATAGATCGGACTCTTGACTGACATTTGACACTTTTGGGGGTACCAGTGACATTACTACAGTAATCAGTGTTACATAGTTAGTGCGGTTGAAAAAAGACATCAGTCCATCCAGTTCAACCTATGATGTGCGTGTGTGTTTGCTTTTAACCGTACATTGTATACCCCTGTATGTTGTGGTCTCTAAGGTGCCCATCTAATAGTTTTTTGAAACTATCAATGCTCCCTGCTGATACGACTGCTTGTGGAAGAGAATTCCACATCCTTACCGCTCTTACAGTGAAGAACCCCTTACGCACTTTAAGGTTAAACCGCCTTTCCTCAAGTTTTAGGGAGTGGCCACGTGTCTTATTGTATCTCCTCTCTCTGAATAGTTTGCTATACATATGCACTGTTATTGTAAAAATAACTGGCAGGGAAGGGGTTAACTATTAGAGATGCAGTGGCTGGCAGGGAAGGGGTTAACTTTATTAAGAGATGCAGTGGCTATGTGTGTCCCTAGGGGCGTGCTTCTTACTGTTGTGGGATGTGGCTTTTCATGTAACAGCAGAGACATACGATCCTACATAGCAGGACCGTATGATCTCTGCTGTTACACAGGGGAGAATGACAGGCGGCTTTGTTTACATTAGCCACCTGCCTTTCTCCCTCTGTAACCAACGATCACGAGTGAGGGGGGGGTCCGTGAGCGAGTTGGGAGTGTGCCTCCGGCGGTGCGCACTCGCTCCCTAGAGCCTCCCAGGCTAGTGACGTACCCCACGTCACTTTGCCTGTTAGGGGCTGACTGCCGCCGTATATAGTCGTGCGGCAGTCGGCAAGTGGTTAACACAAATAAATCACCAGGCCCAGATGGCGTACATCCGAGAGTACTCAAAGACCTTAGTAAGATTATATCTAGACCACTGTTCCCAATCTTTGCTGACAGAATTATGACAGGACATGTACCAGGGGATTGGAGGAAAGCTAACGTGATACCGATATTCAAAAAAGAAGGGCAGAGGCATATCCTGGGAAATTATAGGCCTGTCAGTCTGACATCGATAGTATGTAAACTTCTGGAGGGGATGATAAGGGACTATATCGTAGAGTTTGCTAAAGACAACATCATCAGCAATAATCAGCATGGGTTTACAAATGGGCGTTCTTGTCAAACCAATCTCAACATTCTACCAGGAGGTGAGCTGTGAGTTGGATGGGGGGAGGGGACCAGTGGGTGTGGTGCACTTGGATTTCGCTAAGGCGTTTGATACAGTTCCCCACAAGCGCTTAATTTATAAAATAAGGTCTGCAGGCATCGACCGCAAGGTTTGCTCTTGGATACGGAACTGGCTAAAAGGGCATGTCCAAAGGGTGGTAATAAATAGCACATACTCAGACTGGTCTGAGATGGTGTGGTAAGTGAGGTCCCCCAAGGCTCAGTCCTGGGACCAACCTTGTTCAATTTATTCATAAACAGCATTGAGGACAGGATAAGTAGTTCTATATCAGTTTTTGCAGAGGACACAAAATTGGGCAGGGCAGTAACTGCACGGCATGAAGCAGATATCCTACAGAATGACCTGAACAAAACAACAAGAGTGGGCAACAACATGGCAAATGAGGTTTAACCACTTTACGACCGGCGCACGACGATCTACGTCGGCACTCAGCCCCAGCCAGGCAAACTGACGTAGGCCTACGTCAGCACAATTTGCCGGCCCTGTGCGCGCTCCCGCGCGTCCCCGCCGCCGATGATGACTCGATTGGGTTCAGAACCGATCAGTCATCAGGTCCAGGCCAATCATTTTTGGTCTGGACCTGTTGATCGGTCCTGCCCAATCAGATCATCCTCTAAGCCTGTGAAATGTAAACACAGGCTTAGAGGAGATGTGCCCTCCCCCCACAACGGTCTTTTTGGATCCAGCGTGAGAGGAGAGCACATCTTACTGTGAGTACTGCACCAAGCACACCCACACACAGTTAGATAGGCACATTTCACCCCCGATCGCCCCCCCAATTAACCCCTACAGCACCTGACACAACACACACTATATACAGCATATAGCATATACCTATATACCTGTATAAGTGTGATTTGTGAACAGGTGTAGCCCTTGCGACCCCCCCTTTTCCACTCAAATTACCCCCCACCCCCCCCTAATAAATATTTGACCCACTGATCTCCCCTGACCCCCCCCTGATCACCGCCGTTAACCCCTACACCCTCTGTCACATCAGCACTAATACAAACGCAATATACGGTGTTATTGTATTTTTGTATTAGTGTCATTGTGATCAGAATTAGCGCAGGCGACTAAGTTTCTGTCCCAAGAAGGTTTAGGGTCCCCGCCACCCGCCCAATAAAGATTTAATCCCCTGACCCCCCCCTGATCACCCCTACACCCCCTGCCATAACACACACCGTATACAGTATATAGCATTTTGCTATATACCCGTATAAGTGTGATTTGTGGTCAGGTCTAGCGCTTGCGACCCCCCTTTTTCCACTTGAATTACCCGCCACCCCCCCCTAATAAAGATTTAAGCCCCTGATCCCACCTGATCCCCCCCTGATCACCGCTAGTTAACCCCTACACCCTCTGTCACATCAGCACTAATACAAACGTAATATACTGTGTTTTTGTATTTTTGTATTAGTGTCATTGTGATCAGAATTAGCGCAGGCGACTAAGTTTGTGTCCCAAGGAGGTTTAGGGTCCCCGCCACCCGCCCAATAAAGATTTAATCCCCTGATCCCCTCCTGATCACCCCTACACCCCCTGCCACAATGCACACTGTATACAGTATATAGCATTTTCTATATACCCGTATAAGTGTGACTTGTGACCAGGTTTAGCGCTTGCCACCGTTCCTTTTATCCTTAGGATACCCGCCAGTCCCTTCCAATAAAGATTTAAACCCCTGATCCCCCCCTGATCACATCCCGTTAACCCCTACACCCTCTGTCACATTAGCACTAATACACACATAATATACTGTTTTTACTGTATTTTGTATTGGTGTCATTGTGACTTGAGGTTGCGCTAGCTAGCTAGTTTCTTTCCCAAAGGAGGTTTAGGGTCCCCGCCACCCCCCCCCCAGATCCCCAGCGCATAGTTTAGAAGTAACCCCTTGATTGCCACACACGCACGCACGCACGCACGCACGCACCTACACTTCCATTTCTAGTATAGTGTTTGAACAGATCAATATCTGATCTGATCAGAACTATACTAGCGCCCCCATAGTTTAGGGTTCCCAAAACGCGGTGTTTGCACGATCAGTACTGATTCCGGCCAGCACCTGCGTTTAACCCTTTCACCCAGGCAAGTGTAGTAATCAATAGATTACTGTCACTTGCAAAAAAACACAAGACACAAAACCGCTGTGTTAGCAGAGTCAGGCCTGATCCCTGCTAGCATTAGCAGTTTTTTTTGTAGCGCTTGAAATAATCTTCGACAACCAGGTACTTTTATTACCTGTGAGTCGCATCACTGTACGAGTAAATTTAGTTACCAAAATGACCAAACGTTCGTACAGGGATGAAGAGCTTGTCAGTTATATGCTGACCGAGTCATCTGATAGCGAAGGGGAAGCTACAATGACCGAATTAGTGTCAGTATATGAACCTGATGACGGCAGCGGCTCCCTGACAGATAGCTCCGACGACAGATGGGTCCCTGTTAGACCCAGGCGTACCCGACCCCATTCTGAAGTTGTTGTGATGCAGGAATCGCAGGGTGCTCGTATGGAGCAGAGTGTGGGTACTAGTGCCGCTCATCCTTCTGGCGACCTGGCAAGCGCCAGCGGCCTAGTACAACCTGGACCTAGTACAACCAGCACTGCAGTAAGACCTGGTGACGTGGCGAGTCCCCTAAGTGCAGTTAAAGCTGGTGCGGTGGCTAGCACAAGTAGTGGCCCGCAGCCACCGCGTATTCGAAGACAGGCCCGTAGAGCCCATAGTGCCCTCCCTGATGCGCTGGCATTTCCTAATTGGCAACCCACTGATACTACAGCGCCAGTACTTCCCCCATTCACCGCCCAACCTGGAATCCACGTGGAGACAGCTGGTTTTACGCCCCTGAACTTTTTTGAGCTGTTCTTCACGGAAGATCTTTACAGATCTATTGTGGATCAATCAAATTTATATGCACAACAGTTCATCGCCGCCAACCCAAATTCACACCTTGCCAGACAATTCGGCTGGAAACCTATAACGGTTTCCGAATTTAAGATCTTTCTGGGCCTTTCCCTCCACATGGGCATAACTAAACAGAGTGAATTGCGGCTATATTGGTCCACTAGCCCAGTTCACCATATGCGCATGTACTCTGCCTCTATGTCCAGGACGAGATACGAGCAAATTCTGCGATTTATGCATTTCAGCGACAATGAACTCTGTCGTCCTCGGGGAGACCCTGCATACGATCGGCTCCACAAAATTCGGCCCCTCATAGACCACTTCAATCAGCGGTTTGCAGCCTTGTTTACCCCCGAACAAGTTGTCTGCGTTGACGAGTCCCTGATTAAATTTACTGGCCGCCTTGCTATGAAACAGTACCTCCCCAGCAAGCGTGCCAAGTACGGGGTCAAACTGTATAAATTGTGTGACAGGGCCACAGGCTATACAGTTAGTTTCCGGGTCTATGAGGGAAAAGATAGCTGTGTGGAGCCCCCCAACTGCCCAGACTACATAGGGAGCAGCGGTAAGATCGTTTGGGACTTGGTGTCACCCTTATCCGGAAAGGGGTACCATTTGTACGTGGACAACTTTTATACAAGCGTGCCACTATTTAGTCACCTTCTCGATTTACAAATTGGCGCATGTGGCACCGTGCGACCTAATCGCCGGGGCTTCCCCCAACGGCTTGTAGATTCCCGTCTTAGTCGGGGGGCGAGAGCCTGCTTGAAAACGGACAAATTACTTGCGGTGAAGTGGAAGGATACACGGGATGTTTATGTTCTGTCCTCCCTTCACCCAGACACGACGATCCAAATTCCTACGGCAACTGGCGTTATGGAGAAACCCCTCTGTGTCCACGAATATAACCTTAACATGGGAGGGGTGGACCTTAACGACCAGCTTTTGGCGCCGTATTTAGTTGCCCGTAAAGCCAGACGCTGGTACAAAAAAGTGTCTGTTTACCTATACCAATTGGCTATGCTGAACGCCTTTGTCCTATACAGGGCGTCAGGACGAACTGGATCTTTCCGGGAATTCCAGGAAGAGATCATCCTTACATATAGTTACATAGTTACATAGTAGGTGAGGTTGAATAAAGAAAATAGTCCATCCAGTTCAACCTGTGTAGGCATGTGTGGCTGTAATCATCTCCCATACCCCTGAATGTTCTGATCCTTGAGATGTAAGTCTAAGAGTCTTTTGAAAGCCACCATACTACCCGCAGAAACCACCTCTTGTGGTAGAGAATTCCACAATCTTGTTGCCCTAACAGTAAAGAACCCCCCGCGTTGCCTGAGGTTAAAACGCTTCTCCTCTAATCGCATTGTATGCCCTCGAGTCCTCATGCAATCCCTTCGAATGAACAGCTTTTTTTCTAAGCTGGGATCCCCATTAAGATATTTATAAATTGCTATCATGTCCCCCCTCAGACGTCTCTTCTCCAGGGAGAATAAATCGAGCGATTGTAGACGCTCTTCATAGTCAAGGTCCTCCAATCCCCTAATTAGTTTAGTTGCCCTTCTCTGGACTCTCTCCAGCTCCAACACATCCCTCCTGAGGACTGGCGACCAGAACTGGACGGAATACTCCAGATGCGGTCGGACCAGAGTTTTATAAAGTGGAAGGATTATAGTCTTATCTCTGGAATGCATCCCTTTCTTTATGCATGCTAATATTCTGTTGGCTTTGGAAGCTGCCGCTTGACATTGCATGCTGTTTCCTAATCTATCATCAACCAATACTCCCAGATCCTTCTCCATTTTTGATTCCCCCAAGGGCTCCCCTCCTAACGTGTATTGTGATTTTATGTTTTTAGTCCCCAAGTGCAAAACCTTACACTTCTCCACGTTAAACCTCATTTGCCATGTCGTTGCCCACTCTGTTATTTTGTCCAGGTCATTCTGCAGGATATCTGCTTCATGTTGTGAAGTTATTGCCCTGCCCAATTTTGTGTCATCTGCAAAAACTGATATCGAACTACTGATCCCGACCTCAATGTTGTTTATGAATAAATTGAACAAGGTTGGTCCCAGGACTGAGCCTTGGGGGACCCCGCTTACCACCTCAGACCAGTCTGAGTATGCGCTGTTTATTACTACCCTTTGGACCCGCCTTTTTAGCCAGTTCCGTATCCAAGAGCAAACCCTGCTATCGATACCTGCAGACCTTATTTTATAAATTAAGCGCTTGTGGGGAACTGTATCAAACGCCTTAGCGAAATCTAAGTACACCACATCTACTGGTCTGCCCCTATCTATCTCACAGCTCACCTCCTCGTAGAATGTAAGGAGATTGGTTTGACAAGAACGCCCATTTGTAAACCCGTGCTGATTACTGCTGATGATGTTGTTGTCCTTAGCAAACTCTACGATATAGTCCCTTATCATCCCCTCCAGAAGTTTACATACTACTGATGTCAAACTGACAGGCCTATAATTTCCCGGGATATGCCTCTGGCCCTTTTTGAATATTGGAATCACGTTAGCTTTCTTCCAATCCCCTGGTACATCTCCTGTCCTAATACTGTCAGCAAAGATCAGGAACAGTGGTCTCGATATAACTTTACTGAGTTCCTTGAGTACTCTCGGATGTATGCCATCCGGTCCTGGTGATTTGTTTGTGTTAAGTTTATCCAGCCTTTCCCTGATTTCCCCCTCTGTTAGCCATGGTGGCAAGTCCTGTTTATTACTACTAACCATACAGTCATGGTCAGTGTACCCCTCCTTTTCCTGTGTAAAGACTGACGAGAAAAAAGCATTTAGCACGGTTGCTTTTTCAGTGTCCTCTGTAACCATCCTCCCATCATTGTTAATTATGTGTGCAATATGCTCTGCCTTAGTTTTTTTGCTGTTGATATATTTAAAGAATTTCTTTGGGTTTTTTTTACTATCCTCCGCTATTTGTCTCTCAAAGTTGATTTTAGCCATCTTGATTTCTTGTTTACTTTTCTTATTTGCCTCCTTGTATTGCTCGAAAGCCGATACTGTGCCCTCTGATTTATACTTCTTGAAGGCCAATTTTTTCCCCCTAATAAGTTTTATGACGCTACAGTTTAGCCAGCCAGGTTTGGCTTTGTCTCTTCTAAATTTATTTCCCATAGGAATGCACTGCAAGATGCCTTTGCCTAAAATGTTCCTAAAGCATTCCCATTTTTCCTCTGTGGTCAGGGATCCCAGGGTTTGGTCCCAGTTTACCTTTTCCATCATTGAGTACAATTTCTTCCTACCTGTACCCAGGAGGCATGCCTGCCCAACTTCCCCTTCCAGATGCAGTGAGCCGGCTGCATGAGAGGCATTTTTCACATGTCCTCCCGAGTACCCCTACCCAAAGATGGCCCCAAAGAAGATGTCGTGTCTGTAGCAAGCGCGGATTTAGGCGTGACACCCGTTATTATTGTCCCAAATGTCCTGACCAACCTGGTCTCTGCATCGGGGAATGTTTCGAGCGCTACCATACACTAGTGGATTATTAGCGTAGGGTACAGCACGACACAGTGTAGGGCACATAAACACAGGGTCTCGAAGGATGTTGGATGTCCATCGACATTTTGAGAGACCCAAGCTGGAAGAGAAGATCGCAGATGATCGCAGTCCCTCCCAAATCAAGAAGTAAAGGAACAGTTAGAAAGAAAAATAAAAGGATCCAAAAACTGTTGTGGTGTCAGTAATTTTATATGTCCTTCTACTCCTTCCTACTATACTTTTTTTCAATGTCCTTTGTTTGTTTTTTCATTCTTTTGTGACCTGTTTCTCTTGCAGGTCCCTCGTCGGCTACCACGCATTGATTTTATATATTCTGACACAAACAGCGTTTGCGCTCAGCATATATGGATACCTTTGCTGATAGCAGCTGTGGTGATTTTCTGATTTCAGCACTGCAGTTAAAATCCTATTTTGGTATACGTGGATAGCGCCGTGTATACCCATCATTAAATTCAGTGGGTGGTTGTTTGGGCGGTTAATGATGAAGATCCAAAAACTGTTGTTGTCAGTCATTTTATATGTCCTTCTACTCCTTCCTACTATACTTTTTTTTCAATGTCCTTTGTTTGTTTTTTCATTCTTTTGTGACCTGTTTCTCTTGCAGGTCCCTCGTCGGCTACCACGCATTGATTTTATATATTCTGACACAAACAGCGTTTGCGCTCAGCATATATGGATACCTTTGCTGATAGCAGCTGTGGTGATTTTCTGATTTCAGCACTGCAGTTAAAATCCTATTTTGGTATACGTGGATAGCGCCGTGTATACCCATCATTAAATTCAGTGGGTGGTTGTTTGGGCGGTTAATGATGAAGATCCAAAAACTGTTGTTGTCAGTCATTTTATATGTCCTTCTACTCCTTCCTACTATACTTTTTTTCAATGTCCTTTGTTTGTTTTTTCATTCTTTTGTGACCTGTTTCTCTTGCAGGTCCCTCGTCGGCTACCACGCATTGATTTTATATATTCTGACACAAACAGCGTTTGCGCTCAGCATATATGGATACCTTTGCTGATAGCAGCTGTGGTGATTTTCTGATTTCAGCACTGCAGTTAAAATCCTATTTTGGTATACGTGGATAGTGTCGTGTATACCCATCATTAAATTCAGTGGGTGGTTGTTTGGGCGGTTAATGATGAGTAATACTACGCATTATTCCTGTGCTGATTTCTGATAGGTTCTCTTTTTTTCCGTTCAGCCCACAGGCTGCATGAAAAAAAAAAAAACCTATATGCCAAACAAGGACCAGCAATGTACTGGTACGTTGCTGGACTTTGAGTGGTTATACCAGGATGATGCCTGCAGATTTAGGCATCATCTTGGTATCGTTTTTTACAGCCAGCGGTCGGCTTACATGTAAAAGCAATTCTAGCAGGTAATTGGCCGCTAGACTGCTTTTACATGCAGTGGGAGGGGCCTCCCCCCCCCCCCCACCGCCGCCTTCCGCAGCCTTCCATGGTTTTTCTCTGGCTCTCCTGTCCCACCGGTTAACCCGAGAGTGCAGCCAGTGGTTCAATTATCTAACCATAGAGCTAATTGGAGATGAGAATGGCTCCAATCATCTCTATGGCCTAAGATGCCGGAGGCTACGAGCATTTTATGACTTCTGTTTCGCCAGAAATAAACAGGGCCATTGGGAAATTGGGAAAGTATTTTATCACACCAATTTTGGTGTGGTCAGATGCGTTAAGGTCAGAGGAGAGATCTAGAGTCTAAAAGACCCCAATTTTTTTAAAAAAAGAGTACCTGTCACTACAGATTGCTATCATAGGGGATATTTAAATTCACTATGATAACAATAAAAATGATTTAAAAAAAAAAATTAAAGGAAAGGTGTCAAAATAACATAAAAAAGCAAAAGAAAAAAAAAAAAATTGAGCCCCCCCCCCCTTACCCCCGGTGCTTGCGCGCAATGGCGCACGCAAGCGGTGGTCTAGTGTCATATGTAAACCACAATTGCAGCATGCATGTGAGGTATCGCCGCGATCGCCAGATCGAGTGCAGTAATTCTTGCAGTAGACCTCCTCTGTAAGTCTAAAGTGGTAACCTGTAGAGACTTTTAAAGGTTTTCAAAAATGTACATACGTTTTTGTCGCTGCGCAGGCATGCGCAATTTTTAAAGCATGTCATGTTAGGTGTCTATGAACTCGGCATAAGATCATCTTTTAAATTTTACCAAAAAAAATTGGAATTATATAGTGTATTTGTGCAATAAATTAAAAAAAATGTATTTTTTTCGCAAAAATTGCGTTTGGAAAATCTGTGCGCAAATACCGTGTGACAAAAAAATTTGCAACATCCACCATTTTATTCTTCAGGGCCTCTGCTTTAAAAAAATATATAATGTTTGGGGGTTCAAAGTAATTTTCTAGTAAAAAAAAAATATTTTTTCATGTAAACAAAAAGGCACAGAAAAGGCTTGGTTTTCAAGTGGTTAGAAGAGTGGGTGATGTGTGGATAAGATTGAGTATAAAATGCCGGAACTGTTCAAACACCCCCCTAATGACCCCTTTTTGAAAAGTAGACACCCAAAGCTTTTTTCTAAGAGGCATGGTGAGTCCATGGAGTATTTTATATTTTGCCACAAGTTTCGGGAAAATTATTATTTTTTTTTTTGTTGTTTTTTTACAGAAAGTTGTCACTAAATGATATATTGCTCATGCATGCCATGGGAATATGTGAAATGACACCCCAAAATACATTCTTTTGCTTCTCCTGAGTACAGGGATACCACATGTGTGAGACTTTTTGGGAGCCTAGCTGTGTACGCGCCCCCGAAAACCAATCCACATCTTCAGGTTTTCTAATGGCATAAATTGCTGATTTTACCCCTGACTACCTGTCACAGTTTCAGAGGCCCTGAAATTTCAAGATGGCACAAAACCCCCCCAAATGACCCCATTTTGCAAAGTAGACACTCCAAGCTACTGGCTGAGAAGTATGGTGAGTCCATGGAATAGTTTATATTTTGCCACAAGTTTCGAGGAAAAAAATTTTTTTTATTTTTTTTTATTTTTTTTACACAAAGTTGTCAGTAAATGATATATTGCTCACACAGGCCATGGGTATATGTGAAATGACACCCCAAAATACATTCTGCTGCTTCTCCTGAGTACAATGATACCCCATGTGTGAGACTTTTTGCCAGTCTAGCCGCGTACAGGACCCGGAAAACCAATGCGCACCTTTAGGCTTTCTAAGGGCGTAAATTGTTGATCTCACTCCTTACTACCTATCACAGTTTTGAAGTCCATAAAAAGCCAAGATTGCACAAACCCCCCCCCAAATGACCCCATTTTGCAAAGTAGACACTCCAATCTATTTGCTGAGAGGCATGGTGAGTATTTTGCAGCTCTAATTTTTTTTGGAAAATGAAGAAAAAAAACAGGAAAATGCATTTTTTTTCCTCTTTTTTCAATTTCCAAAACTTTGTGACAAAAAGTGAGATCTGCAAAACACTCAACATGCCTCTCTGCAAATAGCTCAGGGTGTCTACTTTCCGAAAAGGGGTCATTTGGGGGGGGGGGGTTGTGCTGTCTTGGCATTTCATGGCCTCCAAAACTGTGATAGGTAGTCAGGAGTGAAATCAACAATTTACGCCCTTGGAAAGCCTGAAGGCGATGATTGGTTTTCGGGGTCCTGTACTCGGCTAGACTGCAAAAAAGTCTCACACATGGGGTATCCCTGTACTCAGGAGAAGCAGCAGAATGTATTTTGGGGTGTCAGTTCACATATACCCATGGCATGTGTGAGCAATATTTCATTTACTGACAACTTTGTGAAAAAAAAAAAAAAAATATATATATATATATATATATATATATATATATGTATTTCCCGGAACTTGTGGCAGAATATAAAATATTCCATGGACTCACCATGCCTCTCAGCAAATAGCTTGGGGTGTCTACTTTCCAAAATGGGGTCATTTGGGGGGGGGTTTGTGCTATCTTGGAATTTTAGGGCCTCCGAAACTGTGACAGGTAGTGCAGAGGTGACATGCACAATTTACACCATTAGAAAACCTGGGAGTGTTGATTGGTTTTCGCGGTCCTGTACACAGCTAGGCTCCCAAAAAGTCTCACACATGGGGCATCCCCATACTCAGGAGAAGTGGCAGAATGTATTTTGGGGTGTAATTCCACATATACCCATGTCATGTGTGAGAATTTTATCTTTTAGTGACAACGTTGTGTAAAAAAAAAAAATAGTAATATTCCCAAAACTTGTGGTAAAATATAAAATATTCCATGCCTCTTAGCAACCAGCTTGGGGTGTCTACTTTCCAAAATGGGGTCATTTGGGGGGGTTTTGTGGTATCTTGACATTTCAGGGCCTCCTAAACCGTTAGAGGTAGTGAGAAAATGCAATGAAAAATGTACGCCCTTTGAAATTCTGATGGTGGGGATTTGTTTTTGTGGTCCCGTACACAGCTAGGCTCCCAAAAAGTCCCACATATGTGGTATCCCTGTACTCAGGAGAAGCAGCAGAATATATTTTGGGGTGTAATTACACATATACCCATGGCATGTGTGAGCAATATATCATTTCAATGACAACTTTGTGTAAAAAAAAAAAAAAAAAAATTTTTAGTCATTTTTCAAACACCTGTGACAAAAAAAATGAAATATTCAATGAGCTCAACATGCCTCTCAGAACATTCCTTAGGATGTCTACTTTCCAAAAAGTGGTAGTTTGGGGGGGTTTGTACTGCCCTGCCATTTTAGCACTTCATGAAATGAGATAGGCAGTCAAAAATTAAAGCTGCGTAAATTTCTGTATTTACACCATAGTTTGTAGACGCTATAACTTTTGCGCAAACCAATAAAAATACGCTCATTGAATTTTTTTTTGTCAAAGACATGTAGCTAAATATATTTTGGCCAAAAAAAAAAAATACATAAATTGAGTATATTGGATATTTTTTAAAAGACAAAGTTGAAAATGTCATTTTTTTGCAAAATTTTCGCTCTTTTTTTATTAATATCGCAAAAAATAAAAAGCGCAGAGGTGATCAAATACCACCAAAAGAAAGCTCTGTTTGTGGGAAAAAAAAGACGTAAATTTCGTTTGGGTACCACATTGCATGACCGCACAATTGTCAGTTAAAGTCACGCAGTGCCGAGTCGTAAAATACCCCCTGGTCGGAATGGGGGTAAAATCTTCCGGGGCTTAAGTGGTTAAAAGTGTAAGGTTTTGCACTTGGGGGAACCAAAAACAAAAGCACATTTCACTTTAGTGGGGGAACCTTTGGGAGAATCAAAAAATGGAGAAAGATCTGGGAGTATTAGTAGAGAATAGATTAAGCAATAGCATGCAATGTCAAGCGGCAGCTGCCAAAGCCAGCAGAATATTAGCATGCATAAAGAAAGGGATGTATTCCAGAGCTAAAACTATAATCCTTCCACTTAATAAAACTCTGATCTGACCACATCTGGAGTATTCTGTACAGTTCTGGTCGCCAGTCCTCAGGAGGGATGTGTTGGAGCTGGAGAGAGTCCAGAGAAGGGCAACTAAACTGATTAGGGGATTGGAGGCCCTTAATTATGAAGAGCGTCTGCAATCGCTTGATTTATTCTCCCTGGAGAAGAGACACCTGAGAGGGGACATGATAGCAATTTATAAACATCTCAATGGTGATCTCAGCATAGAACAAAAAGCTATTCAGTTGAAAGGAAAGGATTGCATGAGGACTCAATGGCATATAATGCGATTAGAGGAGAAGCATTTTAACCTCAGGCAAAGTGGGGGGGTTCTTTACTGTTAGGGCTACAAGATTGTGGAATTCTCTACCACAAGAGGTGGTTTCTGCAGGAAGTATGGTGGCTTTCAAAAGACTCTTAGACGTACATCTCAAGGATCAGAACATTCAGGGGTATGAGAGATGATTACAGCCACACAGGTTGAACTGGATGGACTATTGTCTTTATTCAACCTCACCATGTAACTATACAACTATGGCCACGCAATTGTCAAAATGTGACAGTGCTGAAAGCTGAAAATTGGCCTGAGCAGGAAGGGGGTGAAAGTGCCCAGTATTGAAGTAGGTAAAATTAATTTAGAGTTAATAAGATGCTTGAGCATACCAAGCCTTTGAACCAAACAGACCATTCTGTTTTTTGCTTCTGGCAAGAATTAGAGGAATGTCACCCAACTATGCAAAAATAAAGCCAGCAGCTACAAGTATTTGTGACGTGCATCCCAGGAGGTAGGAGTAAAAGGGCCAAATCATGGGTGTGGATGTCACTGGGATAGTGCAAAAGAAAAAAAAAATCAAATTGTCAGAAGTTCTAAACTGTACTTAATTTTTTTTGCAGGATTTCTGACAGAAGGTGGGGAAAATCTAAATGAAAACTCTGCACTCTAATCTCTCCCCATTGTCAAAAAAACAAACTAATTTGGCAATAAAGCCCATGAACATTGGATAGCATTGATGGCAAATTAGGACATCCCTTCGACAAAAGTGAGAAATCCGGGAACTGAAACAGACTTTCCACTAAACCCCCCTCCGGCTCCTGTAGACATAAAGGAAGCCTCATCAATCTTCAGTCAGTATTAAACCCAAAAGCATATTGCAGTTTACCAATCCTTGGATGCGATGGCAGCAACACTTTCTTTGGGTGTCTGGATGACATAGTAAAGCACAGCCCTTTGAGCAGCAGCATTGTTAGTCTGTTGTGGGGAGAGGGGTGTAATTTGATGTACTAGCAGATTTAGTTACACTAACAAATTGAAGCGGACCAGTCAGTTTTTTTTTTTTTTTACTTAATGGATAAAAGGCTTTACCTGACCATTGCAAGCACCTGGTGGGTGGCAAATGGTTTGTCTTCACTCACACGCTGACACACAGATTTTTGGACGAGAAGGTTTGTATGAACATTCGTACGAAAATTTTTTAATCATGCGATGAATGGAAAAATGTAAATTAAAAATTGCCTTCAACATTCAATTTTAAAATGAATGCAGTAATTTCTGAGCGATCACCACATACACTGCCTGAAAATTAAGTTTCCTTCCTGCTCCTTTGAATTTTCTTGTCACTGCAGTAGAAAACACAAAGATTTGACCCCACTAACGATTAGAAAACCAAACAAATTTTCTTAAAACGAAAATCTAATTTTTGTATGTCCAGCATAAGAGGGGCTTAACATTTCTGTGCTACATACGGTTTGACGGCAGCAGAACTGCACATCGGTTTTCATGCAGGTTACCTGTGGTTTCCCAAAGTTTTTGTCCCCGTTTTTGGAGCACCTTCTGAATTTGCACCAAACACACAGGACATAATAGAAGTCTATGGAAAACCACAGGTACACTATGCTGCAGCCCAGATTAAAAAAAAAAAAAAAAAAGAAGGGGTTTGGAGAAGGAGAAAACAGTCCTAAAGTTCAATCACATCTCATAGTTGAAACAACCTACTTTAAAATTAAGTCTGCAAGAAGGGGGGGAAAAAAAAAAAAAAAAAAAAAAAAAAAAAAAAAAAAAAAAAAAAAAAAAACACCCCACACTGCTATTAAAGTTGTGAAATATAAATATTTAATAGTTGCTACATAAAAATATTTTACAAGATATAAAAAACAAAACTTGAAACTGTACTTTGTGAAGAACTGAATGACGCACAGAGCAGTTGTACACAAGGAAACCATTGTGGCTGTACTTACAAGATGGAAATGTAATTTATCAACTGCCCTACGTGTATTTGAAGTGAACCGGTCACTTATTTTGGTGACATAAGTGGAGCAAGGCCTATTCCCACATTCTTGAAAGACATCTCAATCTAGGGCTGATGCACTTTCAAGTTATGGAACATTGAATTTTTTAGCTGGGATAATTTCCAGATTATGGATATAGTGCAGGTCTCATTTTCGAAACACTGCCTTTTCTTATTTTATTTTTTTTTTTAAAGAGCGTGAGGGGGAAAAAAAAAAAAAAAAGCTACCATTTGTCATTACAATAGTTTAGTGACAGGTTCACAATAAGAAAAATGCCCTTTGTATAAAAATATATTATACATATATACATACACACACACAGTTTATTATGAAACATTAAGGGGAGGGGGGCAAGTTAAATTACAAAAGTAGAATTTGTGATCAATAAAACACTATTTAACCTAACATTATAAAGTGAATATAAAAAATTTAAATATTCTTTAAATATTCACTTCAAAATCTTAAACTTTAAATTCCTAACCTTCTCTTCCCCCCCCCCCCCCCCCCCAAAAAAAAAAAAACCCACAAACACTTGTCTGCTGTACCAAAACTATAAATCTTTTTTTTTTGCACATATATATTTATTTTCACACACACCTAGTCATTCATTCTAAAACATATGAAAGACACACCAACATGAAGGACATTCAGACAAAAAAGCAAGCGTTGCACTTGGTCAGAAAACCGTTGCTTTTATGTTGGGTTTGGCAACCGTGATGCTTACAAAGTTCAAAAGAAAACAGCAATCATGTGGAGATTTGTAGACGTTGTAGGTAAAGAGTCCATTTCTTTCCTTTGCACACAAATCCCTTTAAAAATGGGAATAGACATACACTGGGGGGTAAGCAACATGAGCCCAAGCCACAAAAAGTGGTGTTCAAGTAATCTGACATTCAATTTTGGTTGAGACTTCAATATTGCCGATATCATGGGACCTTCACCTAAGGGAGCTCTACTGCTCCACACCAAAAATAAGCAATAAGTTGACATCTGGCTATTAGGAAATGACCACTCCTAATATGCCTTGCCAACCAGTAAGGCACTAGACAATGCAATCCCTTATAGTGGAAGATACAGGCTGCCCAACAGTGGACCACATCAAGGTTGGACAGATCTTAAAGTAGAAAAAGCTGCAGGGCCGAGTTTCCCTCCAGTAATGGTGGCCATCATTCACAATATCCCAGAAGTAGAGCTTGTTCCAGGGAGAATAAACCATGATGAAACACATTAGTTCCAAACCCTGGAAACAGCACTGCTTCAAGGGTTAGCGAATCATGCATCCAAAACCCAGATGCGATTAGGCATTTGTCTGACTTGGTCTGCAAAAGGTGGTTCTCAGGTGTGGTGGGGGGGGAATTCCTATAGAAAAAAAAAAAAAAAAAACTGCAGTGTAATGTCTGTGACACAAATTAAATACAGTATATGTGCATTAGTGTTTATGTATAATGAACATAAATAAAGTCCATCTTTTATGTAGTGTACCTTAAACATTTACCATCAACATTTCCTTGTTTTGCAACAGTTCTCATACAACATCTGTGGGGGGGGGGGGGGGGGGGGGGAGAAATCTGCCAGTCCAAATACTATGGCAACATTATAGCTTTAGTTTAGAGAGTCACTTAACAGCTTATTTTGTATCCTTTCAATGCACTTTAACTGGATAAGCGTCACAACCGATTTCTTGAAGAAGAAAAAAAAAATCTCTTGATGCAGTAATTGGAATGCACTTTTATACAAAAAAGGTGTTTCTTAGGTCCATAATGCATTTCAAAAAGTTCAGTCAAAAGATTATAAAGTCTTCTATGCCTCAACTGTAGGTGCCTTCTTGTAGATGGGCTTTTTCACTGTATCATAGGTGAGGTCTCCTTTGTTCCTCCTAAGGCGCATGACCAACAAAACAATGATGAAGATGGCGAACAGCAGGCCAACTAGAGCACCAGCAACAAGAGCTGTGAAAGGAAAAAAGGGAGACCCTCATTAACATTACACAGAAATACTTAGTTCTTTGGTAAAGCATGTGCACCACAACTGTTTTATGAGAAAAACAAAACAAATGCACACAGGGGTTCTCTTTTTTTGAGTTGGATAAAGTAGTCTGACCAGATATAATCAGGAAACTAGCATCTTCGCAATGGGAGAATAGGAATCAGAGTGTCTTTAGCATGTGACAATTGATGAAAAATTGTTCATCACAGTGGGGGAGAGTTTACTAAAGGCAGTTCAGCTGTTCCCTTTGCAAGATAATTTTCCCCAGAGCTTAGGGATTGCCGAGAAGTTCACTTTTCATATACTCACTCATCGCTCACAAGGAAAATAAGCCACTGCACAGCATTTTTGCTTGTACATGATTAGATGATGCAAGTCAATGCTTTACCTCATTCATTAAGCTATAGGGAAAAATCCCTTGGATAGTGAGCAGTCCATTTGTCTTATAAAACCAACCCTAGGGAGTGCATTGTTTTCAATGAGTTGGCATACTCCAATCTCACTTTTAGAGCAATAAAAGTAGAACCACTGAAGACAAAAGGACACCACACACCAAAGGTTGACTTCTACGATTAAGCCCCGGAGCGGGGCAAAACATGTCAGGGGCATGGGCTTAGGAGCAGCATGAGGCTGGGGCCGTTCACTCTCCACATCACCTGCAGAGCTAGTTGTGTGCGACATCCTTTGCCTTCACAAGTATACACAGCTTTCTAGATTAGAAAGGGTTAAGCCCACAACCATAAAATCAGTCTGTATATGCAGTAAAGCATGCTGGTTACACTCACTGTGGAACCTAAGGGGTTAATCCTCTGCAATGTGTAAAAAGGCTTTTATGATCCCCCCCCCCCCCTTCTGCCACTGTCCCAAAACCACCTCCTAATAGTACAGAGCCTTGGGGGGCAAGCTGCACATGCTCAGTTCAGTGTATATTTCTAAAGGTTTGTTTTTCTTGAAGTGCGCATGTGATCAGCACAGGGTTAATCAGCACTGTCCGGACAGTGGTCCTGCAGTCTTATAGGACAGTGAGAGCAGTGTGAAGACTTCTATCAGTGCCTGGTTAAAGCATGTAGAAGTCAAAAGACAGCTATACACTGCTGATAAGGTATTTACTAAAATAACTGCATTCTCATGTTCTGCAGCCTGAGAGAGACCAGATATGGTGAATGCAGAGTCCTGGGTTTAATAACACATTAAGCATACATGGATGCCTGCACCCTTACTATGCATTTGCGTTTCCATATGAGCACCTGGAGTGGCATTATAAGCAGCGTTAGGTTACTGAGAGTATAACCATTTTGAGTATTGCAAAGGAGCACAACCTGTCCATGCATGACTGCCCTCAATTACATATACTACAAGGTCCTCTGCCCACTTTACCATTTACTTTAAGGCAATCTCTCCTAAATGTTGTATACTGCGTTTTCCATTTACCTATGGATTACCTGCAGACTCCTCTTTGCAAATCAGATTTCACAATAGATACTCTATATACCCAAATCTTGCAACATTTGCTTCTAAAGACTGAAGTTTATTTACTAAACCTGGAGTGCACAAAATCAGGCTCACTTCTGAAACTTCAGAAACCAATCAGCTTCTAACCTCAGCTTGTTCAATAAAGCTTTGGCAACACCTGGAAGCAGATTGGTTTCTATGCAGAGCCTGATTTTTGCATTCTCCAGCTTTAGTAAATAACCTCTATGTGTCATCTAAATTTAAATCTTTAAAGATGGCCAATTCATGTAAATGAAGTACATGCATGTTCTAGGTCTCATTTACACCCGCCATTGGGGTGGGGAACTTTACCACCCCCAACTCAAGGTAATGGGGTGATGGTGCAGGCTTTTAGTGGGGGGGGGGTTTGAATATCAAAAAAAAAAAAAAAAAAAAAAACAAAAAACAAAACCCCACACGTGGTGAGGAGGCAACATAATGCCTTCTAATAGTCTGTCAATTACCCCTCTGAAAAGCAGCTCATGGACTACTTTTAGGAGAGCTACTGCATGTGTAAACGAGCCCAGTGAATGCAAATGTATTATGGGGACGGCCCCCCCTATTTGTCTTCAACTCTTACTGAAATTTTCAATGAAACGGCCAATGTCCCTACTTTACAGGCCATTATTTCCAGAGTGGACAGATTTTTTTTTTTTATAATTAGTTAGAAATAGAAAGATTTGTTTATGCTCCCCTCCATCCACCAGCCTTTATTGTAATAGGAAGGAAACTCCTCTTGATAAAATAGAATGCACAATTCACATTGCTTTTCCTTCCAATCAAAGGGGAGGAAAACAAAGCAAAGCATAAAAAAAAGGCCTGTTCAGATTTGGCAGTGTAGTACAAACAGGAACTGTACCTTACAACCATCTGTACAAAACAAACAAACTATATGGAAGGAAGTGGGTTAAAAATGAACCTACCGACTATAACTTCAGTCTTGCTAAAGAAGCTGTTGGCAGTGCTAGCCATGGAGATTTCGTTCGATTGTTCAGCTTCATCAGGTATGAGATTCTTCCTGGGTATTATCTCATTGTCAATCTGAAGGACATCATTACCGTTTTTCAAGTCAATGAGGTCGTTTTCTGGAATCTTGTTACCCATAGTAGTCTGTAATAGATGGGGGGGGGGTTTATTACAAATAAGTCCAACTTTCCAGCATTGTATGAAAAAAAAAAAAAAAAAAGGGAAAAGCTCAGTGTTACTCTACTCTGTGGCAGGGTATGTACAATGTTTTTTTTTTTATCTGCCACAACGTCTCAGTAGGTACTCCTGAACAAAAAATGGCTAGCTACGCAACTCCAATATTACACTTTCCCTCAGGAAGTAAAAAAAAAAATAAAAAAAACAAAAAAGTGTACACAATCTTAAAATTAGAACTGCAAATTTATACATAAAAATGAGAAAAAAAATCGTCCAAGGATTCTAAATAAAACAGATTCAAACCACTGTGCTAAAAGAATCTGGCCTCATCTGTATTTGCAACATGTACCTACTTGAAACTTAAGCTAGGCGATATACTATACATCACAATATGCGAAAAGCATATGCATTACAAACCCTAAAAAATACAAAAAGCACAAAAGACAAGGAGCACAAAAGGAACATTTCCAACCCCCTTGAGCAAAGGATTGGAGTAATGCAGCAGTACATTCTAAACTCAATACTTACAGTGGGTGTGTCCAGAGTTGATTCAAGGTCATCCATTTCATCTGCAAAGGAGGAAAACAGATTAAGATAAAATATCAGTATACATTTCAAAGGCATTACTACATTCAAAAAAAAAAAAAAAAAAAAAAAAGAAAAACCCAAAAAAGGGTATTAAGCAGACCAGACTACTTTCAGGACGACAATATTGCACCTACCTATGGCAACAGGATTAACAAAAATGTTTCTGCACTTTTAGAAGATAAAGAAAAAAAAAAAAAAAGCCTGCGATAGGATCACAAAATTGATACTTGCTATATAACAGATACCCTATCAAACTAGATAATCTGAATCAGTCTAGAGGACCCAAAAGCTAAACCATTAGTGTATCAAAATAAAAACCCACACTAAACTGGTTGACTAGCAATCGCAATAACGCAGCCTATGCACATATTGCTCTTCACCCCCCAATATTTGCACTGTACACCATATCCCTGTGATAATGTTGATTAGCCATGTGGAAGACCTTTGCATTGCTCCCCAGACACCTTTCAGCGCTTCCAAAACGTGCCTTGGTGACAATTGTACCATTTTAGCTAACTACTAAACATCCCACCCCCCCCCCCCCCCCCCATAACATTTCAGAAGACTTGAATGTTTACTTAGAACATAAGCTTCTCAGTGCACCAAATCTTGTTTTTCCAAGACTTTTCTAACCACACCTTGTTTATCTTTCCTATGCATTTATGTGTCAAATATGTTTCAACACGTCCTGTAGGCACCGGAGATATACTTTTGGAGCCTACGTGTAAGGAAGGAGTACGAAAAGAGGAAGTAAAAGCAGTCATTTATGCTTTGAACACCATTTACAACTAAATTTTTGTTTTAGTCCCAGTTCACACCGGTGTGATGTGGGAAACCTGAAAATCAGTGCCGGTTCCTGCATTGTGCACTGAGATCTGTGAAGGGGGGGGGGGGGGGTCAATGTAAAGTTAAAGACACCCCCAGATTGGTTCACAGATCACACTACAATCTGTGTATTGGTGCAGGAATGTGATCCAATTCCAATGCAACCCCCCCAAAAAAGGGGGCCGGCACCATTCTGGTGCAAATGCAATGCAAGCCATACATTTTGTATGGCTGAAATCGCATTGCACAGACAACACGTGATCTGCACAGCAGTGCAGTGCGAGTCACATGCAATGTCTGTCACCACACTAGTGTGAATCGGCATTTCATGTTTTTCTGGCCATGGCAGCCATTTCTCTTTTCAAGGTGGTTCTGTCCCCTTTCATACAACACAACCTTAAAACTTCCCTTGTAGGAATTTAATAAGCCTGATGCACTGGTTCCATACGACAGCTTTAAAAGATGTAAAGCCAGCATGACAAATGTTGCCATCAAAGTGACTGGCACATTCTGGGTCACAGAGCACGCTCCATGTATTTACTGAGGAGATGTCCATTATGCACCACCCTGAATTATGATTAGAACAAAGTTCTATATACGTTTTATTTTAATAACTGATGTAAAACAAGTTTTACCTCCAGAGGCAGACCCTTCATCTGAATCGGAATCCACATCTTCATAATAGTCATCCAAATCCTCATCATCAGGTAGAGACCCAGAGGACTCCATAGGGTCAAACATTCCATTAGGGTCCATTGTCTCCGTTTCTCTTATCTGCATTAAGATGGGGAGAAACACCATAAATATACGCTACAAAACCTAGGTAAATATATACATGGCATCAACAATCATAGACTACACTTAACACAAACTACACTGTTTAAAAGGCAGCTAAATACTTTTCATAGTTGCAACACAAGGGTGATAAAACCCCCAACTCCGGTGCAGAAGACTTCACATGTTACTTTCCTATTCCATCCCACGACAATGGCAGTAGCCACTAGGGTGGACAGAGCTGAGAATCTACTGATCAAGATAAAGTGACCCCCCCCCCCCAGGCAACCCAAACGCAAGCATTCTCCCAAAGACTAGGTTATTGGTTCTAGGTGGACTTGGCATGGACACCACCCTGGTACTAGACCAAGTCAACGAGAGCTGCAGGTGTCCGACCCATTCAGAAGAAGTATCTTAACCAGCGGGCAGAGGGAGCTGTCTCCTAAATGTAGTGCAGGTAACAAGAAAGGCAAGCAATGACACTTTTTTTCCACAAGTATAGCTTTCCTGTGAAAGTTCTGTATAGCAAGAGGGTTGCTTTAAGTTCTTAGGCCTGACCATAAGTCATAACAGCATAGTAAACTGCCCAAGTATTAACGAGGGACCGGCCAAAATTTCGATTCATGCGAGGGCAGGCTGGTTGTACAAGTCGACCAACTTGTGTAATACAAGCCTGTGTGAAGTCTCTTAAAATGAGCACCACCGGCTATAGCCAGAGTTGATCAGTGTATTCTGACCGCAGGGAAGTCTCCCTCCCCTCAGAATACAATACTAAACAGGGAACCCTCAATAACTAGGCAAGAGGGGACCCCCCCCCCCATCCACAGCATCCCAGGGAGAGGAACTGGGTCCTACTGGTTGTGGAAAATAAAATTATTATTATATGAACGTATGGCCAGCCTTAGACCAGTAAACCTGCCCGCAGACTTTGCCAACGTAGAAATTACCGTATTCTACGGGGACATTGTATGCTAACAGTGCCTCAACGTCAAGACATACCCATTCTCAAACTTCTGATGGAGACGGGACGGCGCGCCACACACACACACTCTCCCTGTTGAACTTCAACCTGTCCTTTGCCATCTTAGGTCAAGGCTGTTGTAATCCACATCAGCCAGAATGCAAACGTCAGCAGTTTAGACCAGTTAAGTGAGGCATTTTACACACTACTTTCTCAAGAGGGGAAAACAAAAGAAAAAAACAGGAGGCAGATGTGTTTACAACCACAACACGACTCCACATTACAAATGCACCTATACCTTTAGGCTTGGCAGGAAAACAGTTAATGTCAGCCTAGCAAAGCAATCTCTTCTCAAGAAGATATTATTTCAATAATTAAAACAGGTTGGTATAGAAGTTTCTTTTACAGCAAGCTTTATAACCACACCTGATTTACAGGAACACACCTAACAAAATAGGTTCCCTGTAAAAGACACAATAAGGCGCTGAGCATGATAGGATGTATGACACAAAGAACATTACAATGAAAGGTGGGTGAAAATATAGAACGCTGAAAAGTAAAAGTTCTAGTGATGTCAAATATATGAATCATAAAAGGATGATTGAACACAAGCAGATTACTATGAGGGGGGGGGGGGGGCTACTTTCACACGGGCGTCATCACTTGAGTCATGTTTTGTGCCAAGACAGAAATATGAATTCCAGTTCAGGTTCCATCAGTTTTCAGGGGGGTTGGAAGACTGGAAGGTTGGAGGGGGGGGGGGGGGGGTTGGTTAGAGATGGCCAGCCATATCCTGTTTGAATCTCAGATGGTTCAGCAGGAACCGGCAAAAATTCAAACCAATAATGTGCAGCCTGAATGTACCAAGCTAATCGATTGATCAACTTAGATACAACCAGCCTGCCAGATAACTGATTGCAAGCGGCTGCTATACGGGCTAGCGATAGTCACTATCTTCTCCCGGCAGGGATGGCTTCCCCCAGCCTGTTCCTGCCCCCTTTGGGAGAAGAATGTCTCAGTAGGAAGAATCCCCCTGTGAGCACTGTCTGTATTGATTGGGGGGGGGGGGGGGGTGGAAATCGTGAGAACTTCTTTCCTGCAACCCCTGGCTGCAGGAAAGAAATTTGCACAGTCTATGGCTGGCTTAGGAATAGTAAGGATTAAGAAAGTCTGCATTCTGTATGTAGACAAGAAAAAGACAGATGGGAATCCAACAAGGTTATTGAGTACATTAACAGATCTGCAGCTTCACGTGTGTTCTTGCATTATGCATCGTCTAATTGTTTTACAAGAGCAAGAAAACAAGTCCCCCCCCCCCCCCCCCCCCACATGCTGTATACAGTAATCAATGTGGATAATATTTAACTAGCACTCAAGATAAGCTGTACTCCTAAACAAGGTCAGTCTCTGGGACAGCACAGTTCAAAAAGCTTCTACTACTTAACCACTTGCCGACCGCCTAACTGTAAACAAAAGTCATAATTTTGACGTTAATACCTGGGTTATGGCTGCAGCTATATGCAATAACCCCAGTATTTTCCTCAGGTGGCAGATTTGCCACAAGATCAATTTAAGAGGTGGGAGAGGTGCCCCCCTCCCACTGATCCCCGCAGAGCAGGCGGCTGACAGGTTTGTCTTCGCTCACTGTGCTCAGACCTGTCAGAGCCCCGCTCCCCTCTATGGGGAGATCGGATGAAAAATTGACAGCCTGCCCTGCTTTCATCTGATCTGACCTGATGGACGCATGGCTAACATCGCCATACGTCCCATTTTCAGCAGGTTGTCAGCAGATCCACCTCCCCATAGAGGACAATAAGTGGCCTTATCAGGTCGGCCTGGGGGAAAAAAAAAAAAAAAAAAAAAAAAAAAGGACAGCTGGACCCGATTGTGTGAAAGGGCCCAACTCTAAACTGGTAACCTGTATAAATTTTAAAAGCGTCGCCTGTGGAGATTTCCAAGTACTGTAGTTTGGCACCAATCCAAGAGCGTGGAGTTTTTAAGCATGACTTGTTTTTAGGTATTAACTTAACAGCTTTAATAAAAAAAAAATTATATATTTTTTGGGGGTTCCAAGTAATTGTCTAGCGAAAAATCCTGGTTTTGACTTGTAAGCAACAAATATGAGAAAAATGCCTGATCCTTAAGTGGTTCCACATTTGACATTACACAGCAGTGGGTAGCAAATAGTGTAAAAGAAATTATATTAGCTTTTAATAACTAGGGACATAAAGGGAGAGCAGCACCCTGGTTTATTCATTCCTTTCTAGTAAATCACGCACACAGACCATGCAAGAAGAATGTACTCTAGCTATATTTACATGGTTTCAAGTACTAGCCTTGAATTTTTTCTCCTTCTCACGGAATCCTACTGGTCAAACTTGATTGAAAACACAGTTCAAGTATGCAAAACATTCAAGATGGGAGGGAGGAGGAAAAACGAAAAGTCTGCACTTTCCATCTAACAAAAAAACTTGGCTTACCAGAGTGGCGGCAGTGCAATATCCAACCATCTGGGCCCACTATAGCCATCAACTGAATACAGTCTATGAGCAGAAACTCTACTCATCTACAGAGAAACTGGCAAGGTTTTGTTTTTTCTAAGCAAGGCTATAGGATAGTCACAAAATGCTATTACTCCAAAAATTGCCCATCTGAATCCCAAAATCTGCATGTGCAGCCCCTCTGGTATCTAGTCCCAACCTTCTGATCATGCCTACTAGCAATTACAAATGGAACTATATTATAGTAACAAGGATTGGATAAACTAAAGCATAGAGATATTGCCATCTAGTCTGTCTAAAGTACTCTGCAGTCCACCTGCACAACAAGGCAGCACTGTTTGCGATGAGCCCCTCGTGCAAACACAGATGCCATCTTGTAGCTTTCTGCTTGTGACATCCAGTAATCCTAAATCCAAGAGTATAAACCGTGTAATTTCAAGAGCTTGCTGGAGAAGCCAAACACTGAAGTGAGTGGTCCACGTTCCAACATAGCTCTGATGGTGTTGATTATGTGAATCATCGTTCAAAATTTGAACAGAGGAACCTTTCTAACATTTTAACTGCTAACATATTGCTGGCTCTGCCAAGTGGCATTGGACCCAGATCTATGCAGGGGAGGTCAGCAACAGCTCAAGAAACCCCCAGCAGTCTCTGGAAGAACTCTAGGGTTCCACAGAACCCCGATGAGAATGGCTGGTGTTAAGTGTGGCACATGCAATGTTCAAAGCTGGAGATACAGGTCAATAAAAATAGAAATTTATTTTTTCAGAAGTAAGCAGATCCCTTTAAAACAATTCATTTAGGACCAAAAAGTTTTAGGTTCCATTTTTGCTTTATGTGTTTTTACGTACAGAGATATGCTCAAATATTGGTGGGACAATGCAATGTAGCCATTCCTTGTTAAATTCTCAAAATGGCAGCTACGAGGTTAACTGCAGGCCAGGAGCAGTTTTAAGAAATCCCATGTGATGTTTGCTATATGCAAATCAGAGCGCTGAAATCAGAAACCTGCTGTAGAAAAAAAAAAAAAAAAAAGCTATGAGCCAGGCCCTCGATCCACATTGGAAATACCTTCTTTAAGTGGAGTTCCACCCATTTATTCAAGTTACTTGAAACAAAAATGCCCACCCATAGAACAGTCTAATGGCAATTTAATTTCTTTATACCTTTTTTTGTTACTTAAATAGTCTGCACTTCCGGGCCTAGGCAGTTTCATCATTAGGCGATTTGCTAGGACTCCTGGGATGTCTGCGTCATCTATCCCAGGAGTCTTTGAACCGCACTTGGACTTCTTTCCAGGTTCTGTCTTGATTGACAGGTTGCCATAGAAAAAGGATAGGAGCTTCTGCCGCTATTGTTATGGCAACCTGTAAAGTGTAAACAGTGTGCCGCGCTTCATCCTTACTGTGCAGGCGTGAGTTTGGAATGCGATTGCTGGGTAGCCAGCTGCATTAAGCCCCGGAAGCAATTTAAAGCGGGCTTCAGATGCCCATGCTGCTGAGCACTGCCTGTCTGTTGGGATCCTGTGATAAACATTAGAATTGTAAGTAAGAAGAAGAAATACTCTTATACTATACCAGGATCCTGTTTATATTATGCAAATAAAGAGAATGACGGGGGGTGCTTTTTGGAGAAAAACACGTCAAGGAAACTGGAGCTCGCTTTAAGAATGAATCAAACTCAATGGAGGGGAGAGATTCCAAGCCTGGGGGGGAAACCGCTTCCTGAGAGCAGAACAGAGCTCAGAGTCTGTCTGTCTGTACATGTTTGCTGAAAACAGCAGAAGGTAATCACGGCACATTAAGGATACAGGCATCCCCACAACAAAATACCTCTCAAAAAAGGTGTTTTAAGGTGAAGTCAATGTATAGATCAATAGACTTTATTCAGAAGAAACTTTAAATCCACAGAGGATTAGGATTCTTCCCCCCCTGCAGATGTATGCGTTTGCCATACAATTTAAAAACTTACTGATGAACTGATCCAAAGTTTAGAAGAAGATGAGATGTACATACTATGGGGGGGGGGGGTCTTCAAAAAGTTTCTGCATTAGAAGAGGAGTGAAATTGCGGTCGGTCGCCCGCCATTGAATGGTACAGGACCCATTCTAATAGGAGCGACACAAGTCGCTCCGACTAAGAAAAAGGGTCCTGTACTACTTCGGGGCGACCTGGAGGCGACTTGCATTGACTTCAATTATATGAAGTCCCTGCAAGTCGCGCCGAGGTCGCGGTGAACGCTGTGCACCACGACTTCACAGGTGGCCCCAGCAAGTCGTGTCGCGCCAGTCTGAATGGGCGCTCACAGAACAAAGAGGAAATCCCTTTTGTCACTACTAAAAACATCCTAAAACCACCAACACATACTTGGTGACATTCACTAAGCGGTCTTAGAAAATTGACCCATTCTAGTCCTTCACATAATAAAGAATGTGCGAGTCCTTCACATAAAAATGTGTGACCAGCAAAGGTTTATATTCTCAGTGAAGAGCCTATAGACCAGGGGTAGGCGAGTACAAATCCCATCATGCCTGTCTTTACAAGTCCTGCTAGTAGCTGCATTATGGGATTTGTAGTTCCACAACTTCTGGTATGCTAGATTGCTTACCCTTGCTATAGACATAAAAAAAGTCAGTTTTACAATGCCTCATGGGATGTGTAGTTCTGCAACAGCTGGAGGGCCGTAATTTGAGGATCCCTGTTGAACAGGATAGATCAGGAGGCCGCCATGCAACATCTTGGTGCACATTTGCTGCTGGACAAACAATGCCTAATTTGGTCTTTTCGGAAACAGGAAATTAACACTTTAGTAGACTGCATAATAAAGGGTCTACAGTGAAATCCATTTCATTGCCTGACCTCTATACTATTGACTGTGGCTATCAGTAATGAATCAGTTGTTTGCCTAGACCTGAGATCATGCAATGATTCCCGATTACAGTGTAAAGCCATTTGCACACTAATAGTGCCAGGCTCCATAGAAATAGGTACAAAGTAATAATGCAGAAAAGGGACAATCTGTTTACAAAGTTTACCTCCCAGGATAATACCTTATCTAGTTGCTCCAAGTAATAAAAATAAGATTGTGGTTTGGAAAGCGCACACAAGGGAGAGAGAAAAAAAAAAAAAAAAAAACACAACACACACACACCTAGGTGTCACAATAGAAGCAATATTCAATATAGTATTGAGCCTTTTTCTTAAATAAGTTTTACAGGCTTTTTGAATGTGTATTAAGCTTAAAGAGGTTGTAAACCCGTTTAAAATTTTTTTTTTTTTTTTTACATCCTGCAAGAGAAACACATAATGAGCTAGTATGCATCGCATATTAGCTCATTATGAAATACTTACCTTAGAACGAGCCCCCGCCGTGCCGCTCACTCACCTGTATGACGAGCGACATGTTCAGTCGCCCGTCTTCCGGGATCGCGGCATCCGGCCATCTGATTGGCCGGAGCCGCGGTGACGTCACTCCCGCGCACGCGCGCGGGAGCCGACGGTCACGGCACGGGGCTCTGAAGGAACGGCACGATCAGCCGTTCCTTCAGAGCGCATGCGCCAGTGACGTCACTGGCTGCATTAAAGGTAAATATCTCCTAAACGGTACATGTTTAGGAGATATTTACAGTACCTATAGGTAAGCCTTATCATAGGCTTACCTATAGGTACAACTTCCCGAGGAGGGTTTACTTCCTCTTTAAGGCATTTCTTAGGCTGAGCCAAGTATGGCAGTTCAGGTGTAAAAACCTGTGTTGGACATTTGCAGGCTCTCCCCATTGAACTCCCAGCAACAAAAAGGGGATTCTGCATGACCATAGTCCATAGGACAAACCCCACAAAAACGCTTTGAATGTTGGCTCTGTGCCGTTCCTTCAGAACGCATGTGACGGTGAGGTCACCAGCTGCTGCTCACATGAGTCTTCTAAATAATGCACTTTTTTGGGAGATATTCATTTTACCTACAGGTAAGCTTACCTGCTTAAATTCCATGCTTTACTACCACTTTAAAGCAGAACTATAGTTTTTTTTTCCTTCAAAGGAAAGGAGTAAGGAATAGTCAAACCCCGCCAGGTTTTTTGTCCCACTGGGGAGATTTCCCTTCACTTCCAGTCCCACGGCTAAAACAGGGGGGGGGGGGGATTGGAAATCCATCCAAAGTGAGGCAATCCCTGGATGTCGCCGGGATCACCAGAACTAGTGTCCTCGTTTCATTATTTCCCCATCTATTTTTCTGGGGACGAGCCAAAAATGAGATTTTTTTACTTGCAAAGTGAATGGTAAGCAGGACAAAATAGTGGTGTATACTTCCCCCAACAGTGCCATAGACAAAATCGAATGGTGTTCTAATCATCTCCACTGCCCGAAACTAAGGTTTTGCCTTTAGTTATCCTGAAGGGCAGAGCCACGATTTGGTTGGCTATGCATGGATGCCAGTCAGTCCTCCTCCTATAGCAAAGATCACATGACCAATGCCACAAGGTCTTCCACATGACCCAATGCTGGAGATGCAAGCAACTAACAGCACCCAAGTAGTGTAATCCATATATTAGTCTTTAAAGCTCTACTAGCACCAGGGTAAAAATTACACTGACGCTCTATATAGATGGGGGCAGGGAGACGACTCAAAACACCCCACACATACAGAGTCAGACAGTTAAAATAAAAGCCATTTACCCTCATATCCTATAGCAGGATGTCCGAAGGACAATTATACTTTATACTCAATTTGTATACAAGGAGTCAAAACAAAGCAAAACCAAACTTCATCTTAGAAATTCATCATCAAGTAGAGCAAATCAGAGAAAGTTGTAAAAGGAGATAATGCAGTTGGAACACGGGACAAGCACCTGTTGGAACAAAGCCCACCCGTACAATAGAGCTATTCTTTTTCACTCTCAGTTAAATGTGTCCGTACAGGATTGTGAAACCTGTATAAAAAAGGGAATTCTACTTTTCCCATTTCAAAAGGAAACAAGACACTGGTTAACTTAATGCAACACATGCAAAAGATTTTCCTAGAGCAGAAAAATCCTTGTGTTATGATATTGCGCAAAAATGGCTGACAGTTCAACCTGCCATCCAGTCTTATTAGGTGGAAGCCTAGAATGAGAAACTACAGAGGCTGCTGGTACAGATCTGGTCAAAGTTTTAGCATCCTGGCCGTCTCAAAAATCAACCTATTAAACACAATGACCTGGACCAAGCACCCAGATCAGAGTCCGCACTCCTAACATGCCTACTTATTCTGACTCTGCAACAATTATGGAACCATTAATCAGCATGACAACTGAAAGGGGCTTGCAATGGCACCCTACATAGTTCCTTAAAAAAATATTAATCTTGAGGCCAAATCTGGGCAGAGACGATCAAGATCTAAATCCAATATAGCACTATAGAAGGAGATTCAAGGGGGATATTATTGACATCCCGTATTTCAAGCGACAGAACTGGAATTTTATAGGTTAGCACTGGGAGCATGACAAAGTTAGTGGAAACAAGACCCATTTGCAGTATCTACTTGTTAATAACGGACAAAAACTTGCACAGAACATGTGTGATACGTTATGTGTCGCCAATAACCTCTAGCCTAGGCCTTTCATTTGCCAACATACAGATTTGTGATATATCAATCTCACATGCCTGCACAGTTATGAAATCATTCTCATAAAAACGTTGACATCTCCAAGCCATTAGCCATATCCACAAACACTTTGCCAAGAAAGCCAGTCATGTGTTCAGGACAAAGTATTCCAGGAGTAAGACTACAGCTAGACCTAAAAATGTACCAAATTAAAAAAGTAGGGTCTGCCTAATTTAATAGGCAATTTGAAGATGAAGAAAATCCCCTTTAATATAAAATGTGGGGAACAGAACATTTCATTCCCTGAAAATGTTCCCATGTGGGAGATTTCGCCCTACCCATTTGGGCAACAAAAAAAAAAAAAACAGGCAGGGAGCTGCAACTTTGAGTAATGATGGGTTAGAACCTCCAGGATTGTAAAGCTGTTCATGTCGTCATAGGAGAGGTCTCACTTCCTGTCTAGTGACATGAGACCAGGAGGAGAAGTCTGTGGACACAGCATTTGAAACCCAACAAAAGTGTCAACCCTCACCCCACTATCTAGAACTGGAATAAAGCTTGAGTTGTGCTTCAAGTGCTGTATTTTGGAAAGTTAGGGATCCCTCATGGTTTTCCAAACACCAAATCATGCAGCCAAGCCTTGTTAAGTAAAGACGTGCACAGTCAAATGTCTACAAACAAGATTTCTTAGCCCTAAGGAATGACGTGGTCAGGATGTGAAGCATGAACACATCAGAATAGGTAGACACGCACAGGCTGTTTACCCTACATGTAAAGGCACCTGGAGCCCTGCGCTGCATACAGGACTACTCTATGTGAAGGCACAACAAAGGCCTTCAGGAAGCCAAGAGCCAGCCCTTCCAAACATTCACCATAGGCTGTGGATGAATAGTACTGCAGCTGTTCTGTTCATAGAGATGTGTCATGCACATGTGAAATTACTAAGTGAGAGGAGAAACACGCAACCGACGTGCAGTACTGGCAACATGAAAGATTTTAAATAAAGAAGTTATTGACTTATGCAGTAATCATTAGTCATGGGGAGGGTGTAAAAAGGTACTGAACTGCTCCTCCCATGTTTGCACAATGAACTAGAATATGGAAACGAGATGTACAACTGAACAAACCATTGTCAGGGAGCTTGATCCAAATTAAAATGGAGCTCTGAACCAAAATGATGACGGTTTAGCTCCCAGGATGTGGTTTAGAAGAACCAGTTCCCTCACTTTCTATTGCTGGGAGCACTTTGTTCCCCCTTTTGGGGGGGGGGGGGGGGGGACAATTCTCCATATACTTCTATAGGGAACCCACTAGAGACCAAGGAACTTTGTAGACGCCCCCCCTACAGAGGTTGGTTAGAAAATTCTGCTGAAAAGGGGATACATCGAAAGGATAATGTGTTTCTCACCCAACTGTGAAAAAACAAAACAAAAAACTGATGTCCATCGAACAATTTATTCAGTCATCACATGATGGCAGAATAGTTTGCTCTCACTGCTGAGTGTTCGGTAATTGAAAATTAGTTTGAACAATTTTTCGTATAGTGTATGGCCAGCATAATATATGAAGAACCCTCTGTCAGCCAAACAAGCGAACATCTAATGGTCCACTAAAGTCAGACTAGAAAAAAACAGATACTTCAAATATGATGCAATCTCCATGTGACTACTGCAGCCAGTACAAAAATACAGGATGGTGGGTCAAGTACTAGATGTGCCGCTGTTTAAACTCTGTTCACATGCAGCCAATTAATGATTTAGCTAATGAACAAGGGGCCTGCGCTGGATGTGTAGAGAGTATGGTAATTTAATCCTTCCAACGGAAATTATGTTTTAAGTGGAACACTTTCGTACCTCATAAACTGCAGTATCATTTATATGCAAATGAGGGGAACCCAAAGAACAATAACCCTAGCAGGGCCTCAATCTATGAGCGTTCGTCTTTCTGAACTGCCAGGCTGACTTTTTGTTTTGAACTGCTGCAATTGAAGCTCCCCTCCACCCCCTTTAGAAGCATATGTCAAAACCATTGTAGCATCCATACCCCACTGCTTCCGAAAAGAGCACACAGTCTGCCCAACTGGGTTCAAACACTGGCACATTTCTTACTGAAGTTTAACATTTAACCACATCCTACAATTCAATGCTCACAAGGACAGTGAGCCCAGTTCTAAGGTCCATATGTTCTATTACTACAGAGCTAAGACTCTGTACACTGATCACTGAGTGTGGGAGCAGTCTTTGCCCTTAATGCCCCGTACACACGCAACGATTATCGGCCGACCGTTCAGCTGTCTTTTGTCCAGTGTTGTTGTGTTGGTTGAAATGTGCCTAGACAGCGCACAAATTTTCTCGGCCAACAAAAACCAACTTCAGAAGTGATGTCATGTGCCGGTTTACTTTCCATGTGTTTTTTCTTCTCTGAGCATGCCCAGTCTTGCTCATCAGATTTTTGTCTGCCGAAATCTGGACTGACTGACGGAAAAATCAGCCGTTGTGTTGACGGCCAACAAAAATTTGATAGCCTGCACACCAGATGATTTTTTTCGGCCGAAAAGTCGGAGTCGGTTGTCGAAAGCATCATACTAACAAGCCGAAAATCGGCCGATCGGACGTTGGCCGAAAATTCACGTCCAACTATCGATGCGTGTGTACGAGGCATAAGTGTTGTGCGTCATAGGGCCTGCATTTAAAAAGGTCTGGAAGTTGGTCACACACAGTAACTAATTTGTTTCCCAACAAGCAATAGAAAAATACTTATCAGCTCCAACATAGGGCATTAATGAATTGAAAGATGAGGCCTATGGTGCCAAACACAATGGTGAACCCCAGAGATCACTTCTAGGTGTTAACCACTTAAGCCCCGGAGGATTTGGCTGCTAAACGACCAGAGGGCATTTTGCGATTCGGCACTGCGTGACTTTAACGGACAATTGCGCGGTCGTGCGACGCTGTACCGAAACGAATTTGGCGTCCTTTTTTTCCCACAAACAGAGCTTTCTTTTGGTGGTATTTGATCACCTGTGCGATTTTTTGATCACGCGCTATAAACAAAAAAAGAGCGTAAATTTTGCAAAAATAGCAATATTTTTCCCTTTTTTTTATATGAAATTCCCCCAAAAAAAAATGTAAAAATCAAAATTTTTTAATATTTTCGGCCAATTTGTTTTATGCTACCTATGTTTGGTAAAAAAAAAAATCGCAAAAAGCGTATTTTGATTGGTTTGCGCAAAAGTTATTGCGTTTACTAACAAAGGGAAAGATTTTTGTCATTTTTGTTGTTTTTTTTTTTAACGCGTAATGGCGGCGATCTGCGATTTTTTTTGCGGTACTGCGACATTGCGGCGGACAGATCGGACCCTTGACTGACATTTTTGACACTTTTGGGGTTACCAGTGACATTTCTACAGTAATCAGTGCTATACATATGCACTGTTACTGTAAAAATGCACTGGTAGTGAAGGGGTTAACTTTATTTGAGAGGGAGGGGCTGTGTGTGTCCCTAGGGGCGTGATTCTAACTGTGATTGGCTGTGGCTTCAACTGTATGAGGAGTGATCAATGGATCTACATAGTAGATCCATGTGATCAGCTCTCATACAGAGAGGAGAATGACAGGCAGCTTGTTTACACAAGCTGCCTGACTATCTCCCTCTCCCCCGCCGATCGCAGAGTGGCCGGCGGCGATCGGGTCCGCCGGTCACGCGCGCGGGGGGGTCCGTGACCACGCGGGAGCGGGAGCGCGCCTCCGGCGGCGCGCGCTCGCTCCCTAAACCCTCACAGGCGAGCGACGTAGACCTACGTCACTTTGCCTGTGAGGGGCTGACCGCCCACGTAGATAGTCGTGCGGCGGTCGGCAAGTGGTTAAAGAGGTTGTAAACCGATATTTTTTTTTTCTTTTCTTTACATCCTGAAAGATAAATACATAATGAGCTAGTATGCATCGCATACTAGCTCATTATCAAATACTTACCTTAGAACGAGCCCTCGCCGCGCCGCTCTCTTACCTCTATGACGGGCGACATGTACAGTCGCCCGTCTTCCGGGATCGCGGCATCCGGCCATCTGATTGGCCGGAGCCGCGGTGACGTCACTCCCGCGCGCGGGAGCCGACGGTCACGGCACAGGGCTCTGAAGGAACGGCACGATCTGCCGTTCCTTCAGAGCGCATGCGCCAGTGACGTCACTGGCTGCATCAAATGTAAATATCTCCTAAACGGTACATGTTTAGGAGATATTTACAGTACCTATAGGTAAGCCTATGTTAAGGCTTACCTATAGGTACAACTTCCTGAGGAGGGTTTACTTCCTCTTTAAGTTTGTAATGACACCAGCAATGGATTGCAAACAGTACAATTGCATTGAGATGCGGAAAATGTGCAGGAAATCGCTGTTTCCCGCACCACGTGTGTGAACATAAGCCTAAAGTCTTCATGGCCTTGTTGAAGGACACCCCGCAATCTACAGCGGACAGGCAGTGCGACGTATACTTACATCACTGCCTACTTCTGGATCTCTAGAGCGGGCACGCATGCCTCCTCACCAGCACCCGCTGTGATTGTTCAGAGTGGGAGCCTGTCAGTAAATCCAAGACCTGCTGACTGCCTGTGTACAGTCAGAGCTCTGTGTTGACAATCAACACAGAGCTCTGTACAGAGGGGATGATAAAGACAACCCCCCCCCCCCCCAATAAAGACAGGAGCAGCTGCCTGTTGGGTTTTCCCCAAAGTTTCTTCACCATGCAACTAGCTGGCCAATTTTGCAATAGCAATAGACCACTTTACCGCTTCCAGAATACACCATCTCATACTTGGCATATCTACCCCCCCCCCCTCCCCCCAAGTCTTAGTGACTAATGGTTTTACACATTGGTCTATAGGCCATCCTCGTACTATTATATGAGGGTTAGTGAATAATGTCTGCACTACGTCCTATAGCTCCGCTTTGCACTATTATATAAGCCTTAGAGAAAATTGCTTACACAATGCTGCATAGTCCCTTTCTGAACTATTATACTAGTTACTAAAGGAACAGTAAGGTCTCACAATGCACTATGGTTCTTCTTAATGACTGTAGTCTCCACATATGGAATATAGACCAACATGGAAACTATATACGGTAATAAATGCTTACATAATAATGCAAATAGTGACTATAGACCAATATAAGTATTTGGGACTGTATAGTGTCCATAATGACCACTAGTCTTAAAATAAAATAAGCCAAACATGGAAAACAAGCTCGAAACTTAAAATTGTGAAGTCAGAAATCTCTTTTGCAGAGCAGTAATGAAAACCTTGCAATCTCAGCGTTCGCACTGAAACTTTATGGCATTCAGTATTGGGAAATCACAAAGCAGGAAGGATACCCATTTTAGGAAATAAAGGGAGAAAAAAAAAAAAAAACCCCCAAGAAAATGTTTTCATGTGACATTACGCAAGAAAGGAGGGCCTATGTTGCAACACTAATGTACCGTGACATCAAAGCCAAATAACTCCAGGCATCTCCAAGGAGATTGTGGTGGATTCTTTCCCTCTTATTTGGTCCCCCCCCCCCCCCCCTTACATGTACATTCAGCGTACGATGAGACTAGCAGAAAGCCCAGCATATTTCTGGGCAGAACTTTCTTCCAAACACTAACAGATGCTTTAATCTGATACTCCTGAACAAACAGAAGACACAGCTAGGGTCAGGTATGCCACCACTCCACATCCTTCGCTTCCTCCTCCTGCCCTGTTTATCCAAAGCCTCTCATTTTACATAACTACTTGACGGAGTAAAAGAATGATACATTCAGGGGGAAAAGCCACTACATCTGCTAATAAGGCAGTCAAGAGCTTACTTTATCCCCAGACAAAAAAAATTCCATTCTCAAGATGGAATCTAAATATCTTCTAAGTCACCACAAATGCAATTCCCGTGCCAAAATGTTATCTGGCCAAGAGGCAGGAATGAGTGCGATGTAGTCACTACTTCCTGGGGGCCTAGGAAGGAGGTCATGGAACAAGCCCAAAAAATAAACAAGGTATAGGCATTGTACCACCATTCAACATCCCATGATTAGGTCACATAGTGCATTGGTGGTCGTAGATTAGAGTAGGAAATAGTTCCCAAACATAAATATTAAGGAGGCCCTCCATGTGGGAGAACTGCATCCTTGTTTGTGAGACCTAAAGACATTAGAGGGAACAACTGCTTATGTTTATAGTGCCGCTTTCCTGACACCCTCACATTTACCCCTTATACATATACAAGGGGGGTTGTGGCCGAGACTGGGATAGATCTTCATCCACAGCCCATCAACCAAGAGAATGACATCTGCAAGGAAAAGGTGCTGGAATTCGGCTGAACAATAGGCCAGGTCAGAGTGCTAACCTCATGCTCTGTGCTGGAGAGATGGAGCACAGACAAGAGGCAAGCTTTTATAAATGGAGCCTCTCCTGCTTAGACATTCCACACAAACAGCTCAATGACCACTACATACCCCCCCCCCCCCCCCAGAGCAATGACCCCCTCTGCACACCATCCACCAACATCACAACCAGGACCCCCTACACTGGAAGTACAGGGCAAGGCAGTGCAGAGGGAGAGCACTACATGTGGAGCATACAGAGGTAGAAGCATCATACTGATACCCTGCAATGAGGGGGGGGGGGGGGGGACAGATCTTCACACCTTCCTAAACCCCCCTCCTAAAAAAGTAACTTTACAGAAATCCCTCCCACACAAGACCCCCATTTTTAGGTAGCCCCTCCATGCTATAGACTGACCCCCCAAATCATCTCCACTCCATAGTCTACCCCCCCCCCATCTCCACTCCATAGACTACCCCCCCCCAAATCATCTCCACTCCATAGTCTACCCCCCCCCCCCAAATCATCTCCACTCCATAGTCTACCCCCCCCCCAAATCATCTCCACTCCATAGTCTACCCCCCCAAATCATCTCCACTCCATAGTCTACCCCCCCAAATCATCTCCACTCCATAGTCTACCCCCCCAAATCATCTCCACTCCATAGTCTACCCCCCCAAATCATCTCCACTCCATAGACTACCCCCCCAAATCATCTCCACTCCATAGACTACCCCCCCAAATCATCTCCACTCCATAGACTACCCCCCCAAATCATCTCCACTCCATAGACTACCCCCCCAAATCATCTCCACTCCATAGTCTACCCCCCCCAAATCATCTCCACTCCATAGTCTACCCCCCCCAAATCATCTCCACTCCATAGACTACTCCCCAATCATCTCCACTCCATAGAACCCCCATAATAACTTTTCATACGTATCCCAGTCTAAGTCTTCCCCTCACCTCCTCTCTTCCCCCGTACAGATGGTAACATTTCACCTTTTTTATGGATCGCCCCTATAACTCCGCACTCCATATCCCCGCCATACCGCAGACACCACGTCCCTCCCCTCCCCCCTACAGGTAATGTCCGTATCCCGGCCATGGCGGGTCACTCACCGACTCAGCGGCGGCGGCACAGATGAGCATAGCGATGATGATGAGTCCCTTCATGTTTGTCTCTGAGAATATTCCGAGTAATGAAAACTTTGTATTCCTTCTCTACGATCTCCTCACAACTTCCCTCTGCCGGCCACTCACACCTTCAAAGGGTTATGTACGACCAAAGCCCCGCCCCCTCACTGCACACCTCCCCTCCCCCACCGCCGGAATTTCCATGTCTAATTCATTCATTTAAAGGGGAAATGACATAAGAGGCTTTCTCTCTCACTTCTCAGCAAAGGAATTTTCCCTGCTCGGCCCTTTTCTTTCCTAACTGTGACGTGTGT
The DNA here is from genome assembly GCF_965119305.1 of Pelophylax lessonae. NCBI lineage: Eukaryota > Metazoa > Chordata > Amphibia > Anura > Ranidae > Pelophylax > Pelophylax lessonae. The sequence continues at coordinate 101,818,639 of NC_138778.1, forward strand.
GTGAGGAGGGGGGAGCGTCTGTCCTCCGTTCATCAGGGATAGACAGAGAACCCTGCAATTACCTCACACATTACCAAAACTCAGCACCCCCTCTGAGGAGACCCCCATTATTACCTCACATTACCAAAACTCAACACCCCCCCCCCCCCGAGGAGACGCCCATTATTACCTCACACATTACCAAATCTCAGCACCCCCTCTGAGGAGACCCCCATTATTACCTCACACATTACTAAAACTCAGCACCCCCTCTCAGGAGACCCCATTATTACCTCACACATTACCAAAACTCACCACCCCCTCTGAGGAGACCCCCATTATTACCTCACACATTACCAAAACTCACCACCCCCTCTCAGGAGACCCCATTATTACCTCACACATTACCAAATCTCAGCACCCCCTCTGAGGAGACCCCCATTATTACCTCACACATTACCAAATCTCAGCACCCCCTCTGAGGAGACCCCCATTATTACCTCACACTTTACCAAAACTCACCACCCCCTCTGAGGAGACGAGACCCCCATTATTACCTCACACATTACCAAATCTCAGCACCCCCTCTGAGGAGACCCCCATTATTACCTCACATTACCAAAACTCAGCCCCCGCCCCCTGAGGAGACCCCCATTATTACCTCACACATTACCAAATCTCAGCACCCCCTCTGAGGAGACCCCCATTATTACCTCACACATTACCAAAACTCAGCACCCCCTCTCAGGAGACCCCCATTATTACCTCACACATTACCAAATCTCAGCACCCCCTCTCAGGAGACCCCCATTATTACCTCACACATTACCAAAACTCACCACCCCCACTGAGGAGACCCCCGTTATTACCTCACACATTACCAAATCTCAGCACCCCCTCTCAGGAGACCCCCATTATTACCTCACACATTACCAAAACTCACCACCCCCACTGAGGAGACCCCCGTTATTACCTCACACCAGGGGCGTAACTACAGGGGTTGCAGGGGTTGCAATCGCTACCGGGCCCCATGCTCCAGGGGGCCCGGTAGCAAACCAGTGGGTGAACTTAAAGGATCGCAAAGGTCACACTTGCGACCGGGCCCTGGCTTTGCACCACTGTGGGGAGGCCCCAAGATTGCAGGAAGGGGGCCCACTGCAGAACTTGTGAAAGGATCCTGCTGCGGGACCGTAATAAAAGGCCATGCAACGAGTGTAAAGAGCCCCAGGATTAGTGGGAAGAGCCCTGGGCTTGAAGGGAAGGGCCCCGGCCAGGGGTCTGGGGGGGCCCTTCATGGTTTCTTGCATCAGGGCCCTGAAGGTTCTAGTTACGCCTCTGCCTCACACATTACCAAATCTCAGCACCCCCTCTCAGGAGACCCCCATTATTACCTCACACATTACCAAAACTCAGCACCCCCTCTGAGGAGACCCCCATTATTACCTCACACTTTACCAAAACTCAGCACCCCCTCTGAGGAGACCCCCATTATTACCTCACACATTACTAAAACTCAGCACCCCCTCTCAGGAGACCCCCATTATTACCTCACACATTACCAAAACTCACCACCCCCTCTGAGGAGACCCCCATTATTACCTCACACATTACCAAAACTCACCACCCCCTCTCAGGAGACCCCATTATTACCTCACACATTACCAAATCTCAGCACCCCCTCTGAGGAGACCCCCATTATTACCTCACACTTTACCAAAACTCAGCACCCCCACTGGGGAGACCCCCCCCCTCATTCCTGGGAGACCCCCCCCCCCCCCTCATTCCTGGTGACCATTATCACTGTGACATAGTGAAAGTTGTCACCAGAACAAGAGGCACTAAATCCTCCAATAGGAATGTGGTGACAGCTGTCTATAAGGGGAATTCCTCTCACTTCCTGTTACTTTCCCATTAGACGTTCCCTCTTCTTTTAGGACTCCTTTTTATCATGAGAAATTGTAAACATAGAACAAACCCATATGTAGGGAAAATGAATGGATTTCAGTGAGCTTAGTTCACACCATTGTCCTTATTACATGTGCAATAAAAACAAGTGCAGACTTTCCTCACATGTACACACAATAGAACGCACATCACAACATGACAAATGCCTGTAAATGCAGCTCAATAAAAAAATGATAAATATTTTATAATGATAAATAATAATAATAAAAAAAAGCATTGCAAAAGCAGTGTATGTATGATGTTGCAGTCACATACAATCCTGGGAAAGACAAGATGTAAGGCCTGGTATCTATATGTACCCACATGGGGATGCACAGGTTTTCCTTCCATCCCCAATGATAGCAATAAGGCAACAATGGCTGCACAGACACACTATGACAATATTTGCCTTTAGTAAATCAACCTCCCCGTCTCCAAAGTTGCCAACATTCTCATAAAGCTTTCAGAGACACTTTTTTGTCTGTAGGCGGAGTATTGTTTTAATTAGGGGCAGGGCTTTCATTAGTAGGCATGGTGCGGCTTGCCGTGGGAAAGAATGGGCATGGTTTTAATGATGCTAAATGATGGGTGTGGCCTAAAGGGGTGTGGTTATATAGAGTGTGAGATGACTTACATAGTGCAGAATGTGGTAATATATAGGGAAAGAAAAAAGAGAAAGGGGGATGGAGGGAGAGAGGAAGAGGAATGGAGAGAGGAAGAGAGAAAGAAATAAATAAAGAGGGATGGAGGGAAAGAGAAAGAAAGAAAGAGAGAAGGAAGGGAGGAAAGAAAGAAAGAAAGAAAGAAAGAAAGAAAGAAAGAAAGAAAGAAAGAAAGAAAGAAAGAAAGAAAGAAAGAAAGAAAGAAAGAAAGAAAAAAAGAAAAAGGGATGGAGGGAGAGAGAAAGAAAGAAAAAGGGATGGAAGGAGAGAGAGAAAGAAAGGGATGGGGGAGATAAAGAAAGAGGGATGGGGGAGAGAGAAAAAAGAGGGAGAGAGAGAGAAAAAGAAAGAAAAATGGAGGGAGAGGGAAGAGGGATGGAGGGAGAGAGAAAGAAGGAGGAAGGGAGTGAGAAAAAAGGAAAGAGGGATGTGGGGGGGGGGGGGAGAAACAGGGAGGAAGAGAGTGAGAAAGAAAGAAATAAATAAAGAGGAATGGGGGGGGGGAGAAAGAAAGAGGGAGTGAGAAAGAAAGGAAGAAAGAGGGATAGAGGAAGAGAGAAGAAAGAGGGAGGGAGGGCGAGAGAAACAAAGAAAGAGGGATGGAGGGAGAGAGAAGAAAGAGGGAGGGAGGGAATGAGAGCGAAAGAAAGAGGGATAGAGACGAAAGAGGGAGGGAGGGAGTGAGAAGGAAAGAAAGAAAGAGGGATAGAGGAAGAGAGAAGAAAGCGGGAGGGAGGGCGAGAGAAACAAAGAAAGAGGGATGGAGGGAGAGAGAAGAAAGAGGGAGGGAGGGAATGAGAACGAAAGAAAGAGGGATAGAGACGAAAGAGGGAGGGAGGGAGGGAGGGATAGAGAGAGAAAGAAAGAGGGAGGGAGGGAGGGAGAGAGAGAAAGAAAGAGGGAGGAAGGGAGAGAGAGAGAGAGAGAAAGAAAGAAAGAGGGAGGGAGGGAGAGAGAGAGAAAGAAAGAGGGAGGAAGGGAGAGAGAGAGAGAAAGAAAGAGGGAGGAAGGGAGGGAGAGAGAAAGAAAGAAAGAGGAAGGGAGGGAGAGAGAAAGAAAGAAAGAGCAAGGGAGAGAGAGAGAAAGAAAGAAAGAGGAAGGGAGAGAGAAAGAAAGAGGGCGGAGGGAGAGAAAAAGAAAGAGGGATGCAGGGAGAGAGAGAGAAAGAAAGAAAGAAAATGAAGCAAGAAAGAGGGATGGGAGGAGAGAGAAAGAGGAATGGAGGGAGAGAGGGAGTGAGAGAGAAAGAAAGAGGGATAGAGAAGAAAGAGGGAGGGAGGGAGGGAGAGAGAGAGAAAGAAAGAACGAAAGAAAGAAAGGAAGAAAGAAAGAGGGATAGAGAAGAAAGAGGGAGGGAGGGAGAGAGAAAGAAAGAGGGAGAGAGAGAGAAAGAAAGAAAGAAAGAAAGAAAGAAAGAAAGAAAGAAAGAAAGAAAGAAAGAAAGAAAGAGGGATGGAGGGAGAGAGAAAGAGAGAAAGAAAGAGGGATGGAGGGAGAGAGAAAGAAAGAGGGATGGAGGGAGAGAGAAAGAAAGAGGGATGGAGGGAGAGAGAAATAAAGAGGGATGGAGGGAGAGAGAAAGAAAGAGGGAGGGAGAGAGAAAGAAAGAAAGAGGGAGTGAGAGCGAGAGAAAAATAAAGAAAGAAAAAAGGATGGAGGGAGAGGGAAGAGGAATGGAGACGCTGTCTGTGTCCCCTCTGAGGAGACCCCTCCCCCCCAACCCCTTCTCCTGGTGATGATATTTACTGTGACATTGAGGAGAAAACTGAACGGTATACAGTATGTCACCAGGACAAGAGGTGACACCAAATCTTGCAACAGAAATCCTGTCAGGGAATTTCCTCTCACTTTCTGTTACACTTTCTCATTCTCTGTTCTTAGGGCTCATTTACGCCATATGCAATGAAACACTATTTTAAACAAACACATATGTAAGAAAAATGTATTTTAGCAAGCCTAATTTACATAAATGTGGTGCTTGCATGGGCATAAAAAAGTAAAGCATTCTGCAGTTTTTCACATGTAGATACATAAGTAATGTAACAGTGAATGCTTTACAAACACATGTAAATGCAGCTGAAAAGAATCCTAAAAAAAGTATTGCCATCACACATGTTCCTGGAAAAGGCCTCATTCACACAGGGTGTATCAATGTGTGCCCCATGTGAGGGCCACAGGGATGCACAGGGGTTTCGTGCAGGCAGTCTCAATAATGGCGAATGGGACGCGGTGGTTTCATGGACAATTCCACTGTCTCCAATATGATATCTGTATGGGTGTTGGCACATGTCCACAATAGGGTGACCACGTGTCCCGGATCGCCCGGGACAGTCCCGTTTTTGGGGTGTCTGTCCCGGGTCCCGGTCACCCTCATTACGGGACAATGCAATGTCCCGGAATGTCCGCCGAACTCGGTCAGTCTGGACTGTCTGTGAGTCATGTCCGAGTCAGTCCGTGGCTGGATGAGGGAGGATGGCTCGTCATGGCTGGGCTGGGCTGTGTGTACCATTAGAGGGCGGGCTGCCTGCAATTCGAGCCAATAGGAGAGCAGTGAGCAGAGGTGGACGGTGACGTCAGCTGGAGCCGGCCCGGGATCATCTCATGTGCGGCGCCGCCTCAGCTCAACTCAGCCTGCCTGCTCCTCCTGTAACTGTCTCCAACGGCCGGCTGGGTTATCAGTATTTAAGAAGAGGACAAAAAATGTAAGTTAAACTTTTCAATTCAATGGATGTCTGCTGGCAGTGCCACACACTGACCATAAATATAAAGGACCTATTTCCAAGAACTGTCATAGACATTCTGCAATGCTCTAATGTATGTTCAGCAACAGCAAGTGTACCACCAGTTAAAATTGTTGTGCTGCATTGACTAAAGAGTTTCTTTTTTCCCTAGTAAAGAGTTTTTATTCAGTGTTACCATTCTATTCATGTGATCTTTACAGAGAACCTGTTAATAGGTATTACAGCTAACTGCAAAAAAGGGGGTCAACAAAAGCTAAACTGGCTACTGGATAAGATGTAAACCTAGGGATGGAGGCTTCATCCCACCCAAGGCTCCTAAAAGCCTCCAGGAATCAGAGCAGAACTTACAGTATTAGAAACAAAAAGTCTGTTTTCTCTACATCAGCTATAGAACCTGGAACTCCTCGTGTGTATATGGGGAATCTAGGTGATACACATACACTGTCCACAATCCTGCCAGCCAGTGCCTTACAGCAGAAATTAGAACTGTTTCTGGGTCTGACCCAATTCTCAATAAAATGTCTGACACCAGTTCTCCTGGCATGTATTGTCCGCAGTGGCGGCCTGTACGTTGCAAGGGAATTTAGTGATTAAGGTAAAATCTTGCACAATCTCTATCTGTGTAAAACATAGAAGCTTTTTGGGAACTTGGCTTTAGCTCAGCAAATACAGCTAGCCTTTACATACTGGGTAGCTCTACTAGAGTTCTCAAACTCCCAAACAACAAAGTCACCAGGAAAAGCTTGAAGAGGGGTATCCCACTGTAGCGTTGGGAATCTATTGCAGAATGTCTATGACAGTTCTTGGAAATAGGTCCTTTATATTTATTTTAACTGGCATGTTTCAACTTTAGTCCCATGACCCCCTTTGAATCTCTTCGCTAAAATTCCATTTTAGGTGAATATTCCTATACAGTTATAGTGGTCTTTTTTTTTGGGCGGGGGAGTTGTCGGTTGGGGGGGGGGGGTGGGTGTCCCTGAATGGCAGTTTGGAAAAGTGGTCACCCTAGTCCACAAACTCACACAGTCTGTGTCGGGGACCAGCACTCACATGGATGACACATTGGGCAGTTTCTTGGCTCTCCTCTTCTCTGTTTCAGGTCCTCCCCTCTTGATATATCCAGGCAGGTCCTCCCCCCTTGATATAACTAGTCTCCTGTCAACTTTGATTGGCCCAGGACTTTGGAAAAATCTATCATCCATTCACACTTGTGTGACGTAATAATCGTGTGATTTCCATGCGACTTGACCGTGTGACTTAATGCAACTTTGGATGACTCCAACTTTGTTACGACTTTGGCTTTGACCAATGTAATTGTTTGGTTTGTGCTCTACAAAGTTGTTAGACATGTGCAGAACAGAAAAATTCATTTTGTTTGGTTTCTTTATTTTCTGACGAATCCTAAATTTTCAGAACAAATCAAATTCCGTGTGAAGAATAGCTGGTTATTAAGGAGTAGGTCTGGGAAACCGATGACTTTTCAGCTGTCAGCAGGCTTCCCTACTGACAGCTGATTGTAAACAAAAGAATACCGCCTCCTATCCATACCAGGCCCTTCAGTAGTGATGTCGCAAACATAAAATTCGCCGTTCGCGAACAGCGAACGCGAACATCGGCGAATATTCGCCAACCGGCGAACATTGCGAACCGCCATAGACTTTAATAGGCAGGCGAATTTTAAAACCCACAGGGACTCTTTCTGGCCACAATAGTAATGGAAAAGTTGTTTCAAGGGGACAAACACCTGGACTGTGGCATGCCGAAGGGAGATCCATGGCAAAACTCCCATGGAAAATTACATAGTTGACGCAGAGTCGGGTTTTATTCCATAAAGGGCATAAATCACCTAAAATTCCTAAATTGTTTGGAATAACGTGCTTTAAAACATCCAGTGTGTGTATACGATCAGGTATGATGTTGTATCGATCAGGTAGTGTAAGGGTTACGCCCGCTTCACAGTGACAGACCAAACTCCCCGTTTAACGCACCGCAAACAACCGCAAACAGACCAGAACCGGACAAAATGGGACAGGAACTGGGCTTTAAGGGTTAGGGTTAGGTTTAGTGTTAGGGGCTAGGGTTAGGGTTACGGTGAGATACTTAGGGTTAGAGTTAGTAACCCTACCCCTACGCTTCTAACCCTAACCGTCTAACCCTAAGCACTAAAAATAACCCTAGCCCTAACCCTAATTCTAATTTTTTTTTTTCTGCTTCTGGACATGCTACAGAGCTGAAACTTCACAGGTACACTTTTTAGACCCCCAGACACTGAATCACACAAAAAAAGTTCTTAAAAATTGTAATTTTTTGATAGAGAGCCAATTAAAAAAAATAAAAATAAAAAATTTCTTTGGATTTAGCATCTGGGGGGTCTAAAAAGTGTACCTGTGAAGTTTCAGCTCTGTAGCATGTCCGGAACCAGAAAAAAATACGAATTAGGGTTAGGGCTAGGGTTAGGCTTAGGGCTAGGGTTAGGGCTAGGGTTAGGGTTAGGGTTAGGTTTAGGGTTAGGGTTATTTTATGGCTAGGCTTAGAGGGTTAGGGTTAAGGTTAGAGGGTTAGGGTTATGGTTCGAGGGTTAGGGTTAGGTTTAGTGTTAGGGGCTAGGGTTAGGGTTACGGTGAGATACTTAGGGTTAGAGTTAGTAGCCCTACCCCTACCCCTCTAACTCTAACCCTCTAACCCTAAGCACTAAAAATAACCCTAACCTTAGCCCTGACCCTAACCCTAGCCCTAACCCTTACCCTAACCCTAGCCCTAACCCTAATTCTATTTTTTTTCTGGTTCTGGACATGCTACAGAGCTGAAACTTTACAGGTACGCTTTTAGACCCCCCCAGACAATAAATACAAAGAATTTTTTTTTTTTAAGTTTTTTTTTTTTTTTAATTTTTCCAATAATTGGCTCTCTATCAAAAATGACAATTTTTAAGAACTTTTTTGTGTGATTTAGTGTCTAGGGGTCTAAAAAGTGTACCTGTGAAGTTTCAGCTCTGTAGCATGTCCAGAACCAGAAAAAAAGATAATTGTTCAGTAGAGCAGGGATGGTGGGAACCCCTTTTACACCTATATGATCTTTTTTTTCTGGTTCTGGACATGCTACAGAGCTGAAACTTCACAGGTAAGCTTTTTAGACCCCCCCAGACACTAATCCAAAAAAAGTCATGCCTGCCACCGTATATATCAGTGGTGGGTGGGCAGTGGCACTGCAGTGGGCACAGTACACTCTGTGGACCTGACAGTCACTGGCACCCCAGGCAACTGCAATAATAAAAAATATTTTTTTTTTCAATTTGCAACAAGATGCTGTGCCACCGTATATATATCAGTGGTGGGCAGTGCACTGCAGTGGGTACAGTGCACTCTGTGGACCTGACACAGCACTCACTGCAATTATGACAGAGGAAAAAAAAATATTTTTTAAAATGCAAGGTACTGTGCCTGTGCCACCCGAAATGAGTGTGGTGTGCACACAGTACAGTCTGTGGTGGGTCTGTGGCCTCTCACACACAGCGGGCAGGCAACTGCAGTGTACAATAGATAAATATATATATATAAAAAAAAAAATACTCAATTACCAGCCCTAAAAAGGGCTTTTGGGGACACTAGATATATATATATATATATATATATATATATATATATATAAAAAATTACACAAATACCAGCCCTTAGAAGGGCTTTTTGGGGTGCTGTCAGGATGCTGTCCTTACAGCAGTAGTGGACCAAGAACACTGACTAGCAAGACCAGGAACACTGACTAACAACTGTCCCTAGCTATTAACAGCAGCAGCAGCAGCAACACTCTCCCTGCTCTCACTAACACACTGCTTCAGAATGATCTAAGATGGATGCTGCCCTTGCTTATTTATAGGAGGTGGGAGGGTGTGGGAGAGAGGTATGCTGATTGGCTGGAAATGTGCCTGCTGACTGTGAAGTTCAGGGTCAAAGTTTGCCTCAATGATGTATTATAGGGGGCGGACCGAACATCGCATATGTTCGCCCGCAGCGGCGAACGCGAACATGCTAAGTTCGCCGGGAACTGTACGCCGGCGAACAGTTCGGTACATCTCTACCCTTCAGGTCTGGTATAGATTTTTGGGAGAACCCTGTGCCAAAATCCATGCCAGACCCTTATGCAGCCCAGCAAATCAGGAGGGGGGGGGGGGGAGGGGGCGAGCAAGCAAACCAACCCAGGCTCCTGCCGTCTGCCAGCTCTGCCGTTTGCCAGCTCCTAAATAACTAAGGTGCAGGGGTCCCTTGTGATGTCATCGACCAAGGGCATGCTGGGTCAGTAACCTCACAAGGGGGCGGGGCCACCTGGTAACATCACCTGGGTTGCCCTGTCCCCTCGTGACTTAACTGACCCAGCATGCCCTTGGTGAATGACATCACAAAGGGGTCCTGCTCCTTAGTTATTTTGGAGCTGTCAGATGGCGCTAAGCCTTAGTTAGGACCGGATTTTTTTTTTATCCTTTTTTCGGGCCAGTGGTAGTGGCGGCGTAATTGACCCTAGATCTGCACCGGGGGGGGGGGACTTTTTTTTATTTTTCATTTTTTAATAAAGGACTTGTCAAAAACCTGTGTTGTGTTTTTATTTAGTTTTTACACTTTTTTGGTGTATGAGTAGGGGTACAATGTACCCCTACTCATTCACATGGGAGGGATCTGGGGGCCCCCTTGTTATCAGGGGCTTCCAGATTCCAATAAGCCCCCTGCCCGCAGACCCCCACAACCACCGCCCAGGGTTGTGGGGAAGAGGCTTTGCATCGCACGCCGCTGTCGCCCAAACGGAGCTCCTGCTCATTTATGAGTGACAAGCTTCGAGCTTTGCAATTTTGCCGCGATTGCATCTTGATTTATAGAGCGACAATTATGGAAAAATCCTGGCGCAATTGGGGTGCCATCAAGAAGTAATGGCATCGCAAAGGCATCCCACATTTTACTGCGATTCCGGAATCACGGATAGAACCGCCTGATTCTGCTTGCGGTTCCGGAAGATCCAGGTGGGAATGGAGCTTTAGTAATAAATACATTAAAACAAGGAAAGGTCACAATCCCACGGCCTCCTCACAGTCACCTCAGCAGTGGCTCATTTCCCGCAACCAGCCCTAGAGGACGGCGATTATATAACCAAGAAAAAAAAAAGAGCCAGAAAAGAGAATAGAGGGGAGGTAGAAAGGTCTAGAGAAGGAGAGGGAAGGGACAACTCAGATTTGGGGGCTCTGACAGAGGCAGTCAGAGAAGGTCTGAACAAGCCGGTTGGAGTGAGGAGAAATCACAAGCTTTGGTTCACTTTTCAAACCCACCCCAAAAAATGCAGCTTCCTATTGAAATGAATGGATAATGAATCAAAAACGCATGCGGTTGCGTTTTTGGTGCATTTTTGGATTCACATGTCCATGTTTCACAGACGTATTCTGAGAGTCAGGCATCCAAAAAATGCACCGAAAACATATCAAAAACACATGCGTTTTTTTTTTATTCTTTTTTATTAATATTTCAATAACACAAAGGCAGACCATCGGAGCCCTGCGCAGCCGCCAAAAACACCCAATAAAAACAACTCACAAGGTGTGTGTGTGAGGCTCACCCCAGAACTTAAAATGTAAACAAAGACAAGCTAGTAAATCGCCCCCCCCCCCCAACAGGTCACCCCAACCTGCCCCACCCCACCCTAGTAAACTGGCATATTACCAAAAATTAAAAACACATCAACTCATATTGAGGGGCACCAGTCATATTTGCCGTAGAGTCATCTTAAACCACTTTACCACCGGAGGATTTTGCTGTCTTACGTCCAGGCCACTTTTTGCGATTCGGCACTGTGCGAATTTAACTGACAATTGCGCGGTCGTGCGACGCCGTATCCAAACGAAATTTACGTCCTTTTTTTCCCACAAATAGAGCTTTCTTTTGGTGGTATTTGATCACCTGTGCGATTTTTACTTTTTGCGCTATAAACAAAAAAAGAACGTAGATTTTGAAAAAATAACAATATTTTTCACATTTTTTTATATGAAATTCCCCCCAAAAAAATGTAAAAATCTAATTTTTTTTACATTTTTGGCCAATTTGTTTTCTGCTACCTATGTTTGGTAAAAAAAATCACAATAAGCGTATTTTGATTGGTTTGCGCAAAAGTTATTGCCTTTACTAACTAAGGGAAAGATTTCTGTCATTTTTGGTGTTTTTTTTTTTAACGAGTAATGGCGGCGATCTGCGATTTTTTTTTGCGGGGGACTGCGACATTGTGGTGGACAGATCGGACCCTTGACTGACATTTTTGACACTTTTGGGGGTACCAGTGACATTACTACAGTAATCAGTGCTATACATATGCACTGTTACTGTAAAAATGACACTGGCAGGGAAGGGGTTAATTTTATTGGAGAGGGAGGGGTTAATTATGCCTGGTGCTTACTGACGTGTGTGGGGGGAGGTGACTGAGTGGCACAGGGACAGATCGCAGGTTCAGCTATGCTGAACCCTGCAATCTGACCCTGCCTGTCACTTAGGAGATCCGCCTGCTTTGTTTACACAAGCGGGCGGATCTCCAGACTCGATTCCCCGACGATCCCCTCCCCTGTCCCGACTCCCGCTGTGACTGAAAACAGCGGGAGCGAGCCTCCGGCGGCGCGTGCCGCCCACAAGGGGAGGAGTCCAGCGACGTAGGTCTACGTCGCTGGACGGGAACGAGCCACTTTGCCGCAGTACAGCCAACCTGACTGGTCGGCAAGTGGTTAAGCCCTTTGTTCCAGACTTTGGCAAACTTTTAGGACACCCTCTGTTATAGTAGGTATCCTTACAAGAGGTTAGGTGGAGTTGACCAGGTTCATCCAAGCCTGAACTGTATGGGGAGATGTTTTTTTTCCCGCCAAGGTCAATGCCTTTCTTGGACCAATGTCCGCTCTGCCACCGTGGGGGCAAGCTCCTCAACCCAACCCAGTAGACTGACTCGTACGGAGAAGGGAAGGTCCCGCACGGATACCTTTCATATAATATGAACTGCTTCCTCCTAGTATTGAGTAATGGCCAAGCACGACCAACAAATATGATGAAAATCTCCTTTAGAGGGAGAACATCTCCAGCAACCCGGTGGTGTATTTGGGGCCATTGTGTGCACTCTAGATAGTGTGTAGTAGGCACGGTGTACACATTTTAAATTGAATGAGGCGATCTCTAAGGGAGAAAAGTTATTTACACATACAGTATGTGTTTTTAATGTATTTTTTCAATGGAAAAATGTGAAATCACCCTAAAGAGGAACTTCAGGCAAAGCTTCTAAATATTTGAAATGACGAAATCAGCATCCCAAATAAGTGCTTATCCTATTTAGCAATTTCCTTGCAAAGAATCTGGAGTTTTTCCATTGAAAAATGAGGCTGTTCTATCACTCACCCTGGCTCTATCACCGCCCTTTTTTGGGTATTGGAACTGTTTCTCCGCCCTTCATTGAATAAGCACACATTGCACCCGTGCCTGTGCATGAATGGTTGTGATCTGTGATTCGCTAAGCTAACATGTGCCATTGATTGCTTTGGGCCAATCACAGATCACAACAGTAAGCAAGCTGTTCGTGAATGGAAAGCCATTCATGACAGGTTGTTTACATTGTTATTAAGTGATCGCAATGACTTATCATTGAGATCACATAAAGACCCGGTTACCATTAACAGCAGTCACGTGAGGAGCACACTGCGCCTAGTGGGAATGCGCCTAACCTGGAGGACGCACAATCACTGTTTATATATGTGACTGAGCCTGCCCATGCTGTCTCCTCCCAGTATATCTGCAGGAGCGGTGGGGGCAAGTGGTTAAATTCTTATTTACAAACAGGGTGAAGAGCCACTTAGAGTCGGTTCACACTGGGGCGGCACGACTCTGTACTACTTCGGGGGTGACTTGTGCATTCCCATGCACCACGACTTCGGAGCGACTTGCGTGGACTTCACATAATGGAAGTCTATGCAAGTCGCTCCGAGGTCGCCCCAAAGTAGTACAGGACCCTTTTTCTAAGTCGGAGCGACTTGTGTCGCTCCTGTTAGAATGAGTCCTGTAGCAGTCAATGGACTGCGAGGGAGCGCGACTTGTCAGGCTGACCAAGTCGCCTGACATGTCGCGCTAATGTGAATTGAGACTTAGTGTCCATTCACATTGATCCGACTTGTCAGGCGACTTGTCAGCCTGACAAGTCGCGGTCCTCACGCTCCCACTGTGTAGTACAGGAGCCCTTCTAAGCTCTGACTTAGAAAAAGGGTCCTGTACTACTTCGGGGTGACCTGGAGGCGACTTGCATTGACATTCATGTTATGAAGTCCGTGCAAGTCGCGCCGAAGTCGTGCTGCACGCGACTTCACAGGTCGCCCCCTAAGCCATATACCGATGTAAAGCAATGCACAGCCATTCTACAAGAGGTCTATACAGTCTACAAGAGACTATACGCTGGACTGCCTGGGCATGATGTACCATGACTGGGCCAATTTTCCTCCACCAACTGCCACAACGCTGCCTATTGTATGATCAGTATAAGGGCAGTTTAGGTACTGGATCTTCACCTATATATGTACAGCATATCGTCTGAGAGTCCACTCACACTCCAAAATATTCAGAATTTGTTTTAAAGAACTTTGATGATTTTTGACACTGTTTAACACGTATGGATGTGTTTTTGTGGGATCTAACACGTGTGAAAAGCACATGGTTTGCATTTCACTGTTCCTGCTGAGAATACACTTGTGGTTTCAGAAACTGCAGTGTGTATGGGTCCTAAACAGAGATGTATAGTAACTAAGTAGAACTACTTCACTACTGTACTTAAGTACTGAAAGGCGGTATCTGTACTTTCCTAGAGTAGAATTTTTTTCTCCTACTTCCACTATTACTTCACTACATTTTTTCGATGATTTCAATACTTCTACTCCGATATTTTTTTTTGTGCTGCATAGTTACTCGTTACTATTATAAAAATTACCACTGTCAGAACAGTAGATGGCAGGTTTCATGAAGCTCAAAATATGTGTATTATCAGCGCATACGAAAATAAATGCTACTGTATGTATAAATAAAAGCTGCATTTGAAATAATGAAAAACAATATGATGTTCAAACTTTTGACTTCTTTCTTTAAAAACTACATAACACAGTACTTGTACTTTTACTTTCAGTACTTGAGTAGCATTTTTTTTTTCAAAACTACTGGTACTTTTACTTTCAGTACTTGGAGTAGCAAAATTTTTAAAAAAGCTACTTGCAATACTTAAGTACAAAAAATGTTGAATACTTTAGTACTTCTACTCAAGTCACTTTTTGATCGAGCACTTCCACTTCTACTCAAGTCACTTTTTGATCGAGCACTTCCACTTCTACTCAAGTCACTTTGTGATCGAGCACTTGTACTTTTACTCAAGTATGGGTTTCGAGTACTTTATACAACTCTGGTCCTAAATCATAGATACAGTATTTGGCACCCCCGATATGTATGTTTTATGGATACATAGAAATCTTCTTAGCACCCAACTGCCCCTCTAATGGACAGTTACCCCAATTTTTGGTCTGATATAAAAAAAAAAAAAACTCTATATAAACGCCTCTCTCGAACAGGTGGCCGGTGGGGGAGGGGAAAATAAGTGGCTAAATCATGGTTTTTAGCACCCCCCATCCCCCATCTAAAGGCCAAACAACAGCCAAAGTAGGCTATTCACATGCCACTGCCACAATGCAAAGTTAACACAACATGCAAAGTTAACAAACTTGGCCATTCAAGTCAATGAGGCTTCACCACAGACACGAGCAAACACTTAGCTCATGGTTGCGACACATTATCCCCTTTATAAACTGCCATTCAGCAAAAAAAAGGCATTCAGAAGCCAGCGGGATCGCGTCCTGAATGTCTAACAGCAGCCTTTTAGCATGAACCTTATGGTGGCCATACACACTATTTTTTTTTTATTTTGTATCCAATCAATCTATGATTTGATCAAAGCGATCAAATCTACAATTTTGACTCAGCTTTACTTGGATTCTATCAAACAGAGTAGTTTGGCCAGGATGGAAAGCTAACAATAGTTTTGCAATGATCAGCAGCACTGAGATCATTTGTTTATTAATACGATCATATTTCCATCGATCAGATTATGAGGTTACATGGTGGAAATAAAGATGTGATCAATCATGCGATTTACGATCATACTGTATGTAAGCTAGAAACTTAAATCCACTTCACAATAGGTGGCATTTTGATCAAATGGGTTGCTGACTATGGATCAATGATTCAGATCGGAAGAGATCGATCGGAAGACAAACCAATCATCTATCAAAGCGTATATAGCCACCATTACTGCACTAAGGCTTTTATCGAACCTGATAGAACTTGTTGTTTTGAAAATCTAGTATAAACCTAGGTTCACACTTGTATGTTTCTGACCCACAGGCTGCTCTTTAGCAGATGCACGGGGGTGCCATTCATTTTTAATGGAAACCCCCCACCCCCACAGTGGAAAATGCAGCACGTTTTTGTGCACACTAAATTGCTTGGTGCTACTTGGTGCAGCATGATTTTTAACCACTTGCCGACCAGTCACTGGGACTGTACTGCGCAAAGTGGCTAGATTCCGTCCAGCGTCGTAGACCTACGTCGCTGGACTCCTCCCCTTCTGGGCAGCGCTCGCGCACCGCCGGAGGCTCGCTCCCGCTGTGTTCAGTCACAGCGGGAGTCGGGCCAGGGGAGGAGCAGCGGTGATCGCCGCTCCTCTTCCCCGATCGTCGGGGAATCGAGTCTGGAGATCCGCCCGCTTGTGTAAACAGAGCGGGCGGATCTCCTAAGTGACAGAAAGAGACAGATTGCAGGGTTCAGCATAGCTGAACATGCAATCTGTCCCTGTGTCACTCAGTCACCTCCCCCCACACAAGTTAGTAAGCACCAGGCATACATTAACCCCTCCCTCTCCAATAAAGTTAACCCCTTCCCTGCCAGTGTCATTTTTACAGTAACATTGCATATATATAGCACTGATTACTGCAGTAATGTCACTGGTACCCCCAAAAGTGGCAAAAATGTCAGTCAAGAGTCCGATCTGTCCGCCGCAATGTCGCAGTCCCGCAAAAAAAAACGCAGATCGCCGCCATTACTCGTTAAAAAAAAAACACCAAAAATGACAGAAATCTTTCCCTTGGTTAGTAAACGCAATAACTTTTGTGCAAACCAATCAAAATACGCTTATTGTGATTTTTTTTACCAAACATAGGTAGCAGAAAACAAATTAGCCAAAAATTTTAAAAAAATTTGATTTTTACATTTTTTTGGGGGGGAATTTCATATAAAAAAATGTGAAAAATATTGTTATTTTTTCAAAATTTACGCTCTTTTTTTGTTTATAGCGCAAAAAGTAAAAATCGCACAGGTGATCAAATACCACCAAAAGAAAGCTCTGTTTGTGGGAAAAAAAGGACGTAAATTTCGTTTGGGTACGGCGTCGCACGACCACGCAATTGTCAGTTAAAGTCGCACAGCGCCGAATCGCAAAAAGTGGCCTGGACGTAAGACAGCAAAATCCTCCGGTGGTAAAGTGGTTAAAAAGGACCCGGAACTGCGTTTCTATGGGGAAGGCAGCCCATTGATATTAATTCAGAAGTGTGAATGAACCAACCGTAAACAAAAAGTAATGGTTATGGGGAAAAAAAATCACTTTTTACCAGTTAACATTTTTGTGCATTTTGCTTGCCTATCAAAAGCAAAGTATCAATGTTACTAGTAAACTAGTTATTCAGACTAATCCTAGAAACATGATGGAATGTGGTCACTAAGGATGAGCTTTGGGCTCAGGTTGACATGATGAATTCAGCCTGTTAACAGTTTGGCAAATTAATTGGGGGGAGGGGCACACAATGGCTGTCCTCTCTTTCCTGGCCACCTAGGCAGTATGTCTGAATAAGCATCTTTTATTATTCTTTACGGAGGGGGTTAGGATGAGGGTGGGAGGGGGGGATACTTCCCAGAATCTGGAAGCCCCCTTTATAACAACAAAACAGGCTAGGATTCTGGGTGATGCCATTGACCAAATTCAGCCATGACCATATTTGGCCGATGACGTCTTTCCGGGATCTCCGGCATGGCTGATAAGACTGTTTAAAATAACTTTGCAGAGTTTAGCGGAAGTTACAAACACACTGGACCAAAATACAAAGGAAGCAAATAAGAGAAGCTCATTGGGAGGGTTTCCATACACTTTAATGCTTGTTTTTGGGATTGTGAAGATTGACATTCATTGGAACCCAGGATAAGAAGATGCGAGAAAACCAAAGTATTTCTCTCGCTCTGCAGGAGATTTGAGGCTCAATTTGAGAGCTAACACACCAGGATAAGGATCCTTATTTTCAAAAACTGCCTGACCGACCGACCGAGTTTTTTTTTTGCTCTTGTAAACGTTATCCTATTGTTTTCTAGTATTCAGTTCTAGGATGGTGTGCATTGGTACAGAGGGGTGAGGAAGACATTTTACAGGTAGAGTGATGAGCAGGAGGACTGATGCAAGAGGCAAGTACATTGGTGGGAATGGAGGGTGGGGTAGGCATGAAGGTGCCTAAAGGGGGGAGGGGAAGCGGGGGGTTACAGTATGAGCAGGATTGGATGGCCGCGGTGGTGAGAGAGGTCCTGCAGATGTAGTAGAGTGAGGAGGGGGGGGGGCATCACATATGGTGGTGAGAGTGGTCCTGCAGGTGTAATAGAGTGGGGCGGGGGGGGGGGTCATCACATATGGTGGTGAGAGTGGTCCTGCAGGTGTAGTGGAGTGGGGAGGGGGGGGGTCATCACATATGGTGGTGAGAGTGGTCCTGCAGGTGTAGTGGAGTGGGGAGGGGGGGGTCATCACATATGGTGGTGAGAGTGGTCCTGCAGGTGTAGTGGAGTGGGGAGGGGGGGTCATCACATATGGTGGTGAGAGTGGTCCTGCAGGTGTAATAGAGTGGGGCGGGGGGGGGGGTCATCACATATGGTGGTGAGAGTGGTCCTGCAGGTGTAGTGGAGTGGGGAGGGGGGGGGGGTCATCACATATGGTGGTGAGAGTGGTCCTGCAGGTGTAGTGGAGTGGCAAGGGGGGGTCATCACATATGGTGGTGAGAGTGGTCCTGCAGGTGTAATAGAGTGGGGCGGGGGGGGGTCATCACATATGGTGGTGAGAGTGGTCCTGCAGGTATAGTGGAGTGGGGAGGGGGGGTCATCACATATGGTGGTGAGAGTGGTCCTGCAGGTGTAGTGGAGTGGGGAGGGGGGGTCATCACATATGGTGGTGAGAGTGGTCCTGCAGGTGCAGTGGAGTGGGGATGGAGGGGTCACAAAAGGTGGTGAATGTGCTCTTGCAGGTGCAGTGGAGTGGAGACGGGGGGGTTCTATCATCTCATCCCTTTAAACCCGAGCACATATGAATTCTGAGGCAGA
The DNA here is from genome assembly GCF_965119305.1 of Pelophylax lessonae. NCBI lineage: Eukaryota > Metazoa > Chordata > Amphibia > Anura > Ranidae > Pelophylax > Pelophylax lessonae. Next base: position 101,837,398 of record NC_138778.1, read on the forward strand.
TAAGGCACCAATTGAGTTTAATTACCACCTTAATCAACCACAGGACCTGTGTAATAAATATGTGTTTTAAAGGGATGAGGTGGCAACCCTAGGGGTTCACATATGGTGGTGAGAGTGGTCTTGCAGGTGCAGTAGAGTGGGGATGGGGGTCACATGGTGGTGAGAGTGGTCTTGCAGGTGCAATAGAGTGGGGATGGGATGGGGGGAGGGGTCAGATATGGTGGTGAAAGTGGTCTTGCAGGTGCAGTAGAGTGGGGATGGGGGGGGGTCACATGGTGGTGAGGTGGTGAGAGTGGTCTTGCAGGTGCAGTGGAGTGGGGATGGGGGGGGGTCAGGTATGGTGGTGAGAGTGGTCTTGCAGGTGCAGTAGAGTGGGGATGGGGTCAGATATGGTGGTGAGAGTGGTCTTGCAGGTGCAGTGGAGTGGGGATGGGGGGGGGTCAGATATGGTGGTGAGAGTGGTCTTGCAGGTGCAGTAGAGTGAGGATGGGGTCAGATATGGTGGTGAGGTGGTGAGAGTGGTCTTGCAGGTGCAGTAGAGTGGGGATGGGGTCAGATATGGTGGTGAGAGTGGTCTTGCAGGTGCAGTAGAGTGGGGATGGGGGGGGTCAGATATGGTAGTGAGAGTGATCTTGCAGGTGCAGTAGAGTGGGGAGTGGGGATGGGGTCAGATATGGTGGTGAGAGTGGTCTTGCAGGTGCAGTAGAGTGGGGATGGGGGTCACATGGTGGTGAGGTGGTGGAAGTGGTCTTGCAGGTGCAGTAGAGTGGGGATGGGGGGGGTCACATGGTGGTGAGGTGGTGAGAGTGGTCTTGCAGGTGCAGTGGGGATGGGGGGGGGGGGTCAGATATGGTGGTGAGAGTGGTCTTGCAGGTGCAGTAGAGTGGGGATGGGGTCAGATATGGTGGTGAGGTGGTGAGAGTGGTCTTGCAGGTGCAGTAGAGTGGGGATGGGGTCAGATATGGTGGTGAGAGTGGTCTTGCAGGTGCAGTAGAGTGGGGATGGGGGGGGTCAGATATGGTAGTGAGAGTGGTCTTGCAGGTGCAGTAGAGTGGGGAGTGCGGATGGGGTCAGATATGGTGGTGAGAGTGGTCTTGCAGGTGCAGTAGAGTGGGGATGGGGGGGGGGGGTCAGATATGGTGGTGAGAGTGGTCTTGCAGGTGCAGTAGAGTGGGGATGGGGGTCACATGGTGGTGAGATGGTGAGAGTGGTCTTGCAGGTGCAGTGATGAGAGCAGATGAATGGAAAAGGTGGCTCCACACTATAGAATGATTTGGAGAGGAACCCTCCCCCAGGATCAGCACATCCTTCAGCTGCCTCTTCACTCATGCCTGAACTCCAGCTTACAGTCCCGACAAGCACATGCGGTGGGCATTCCTAATCATTTTGCAGGACACTCCTTCATGGGGAGGCCAGCCTAGCCTCCACATCACCACTCCTCTTCTCTGCAGCAGGTACTAGTTCATACAGAAGTCTGTGGTGCCAGTGGGCCATGGCAGTGAAGTTGTAGGAAGTAGGCTGAAAAAGTCTTTTGAAGATTTCCAGAGCCATGGACAGTTCAGGTGTCAGGTAATGTTGTCACTTGGCACCTGAACTATAGAGGAAGTGTTGGTGCCTTATTCCACTGCAAATTTCCTGTGGACGTGTGAAATTGAAAGCTCTCTTCACCACTACAGAACATTTAAACTATACATGAACATTTGTGGCCCTCATGTGCTGTAGGGCACCCAAGAGTCACAACTCACAAGACCCACTGTGCACTCTGCTATTGCACAGGAGGTGAGAGGTAGGGCGTACTAGCTATCTCTCTCTCCTCCTGTTTTTTCTGCTAACAACTAGATCCACAGTAAAAGCAACACACAGTACACACATAATCACTTGTTAGGCACACATTTAACCCCTTGATCGTCCTAGATGTAAACCCCTTCCTGCCAAGTATCATCAGTACAGTGACAGTTTATATTATTAGAATTATTCACTGTAACTTGTGATGTCAGTGCCATTCAGTTCCCCCCAGTGTAAGTTAGTGTCAGATTGTTCGCCACACTATCTTTGTCAGATTGGACTGGGGAACGAGTCATGGCCCTGTGTAAGCTCTGAAAAGTCTGTTAGGAACTTGCATGGGGCATTTTTTATCTTATCTTCTTTACCAAACAGAGCAGTGCTGGATCGAGGGAAGGAAAGTATTTACTACTGTAGAAGTAGGAAATAAACCATTTCAGCCCCGGAAGGTTTTTACCCCCTTAATGGCCAGGCCATTTTCTACGTTACTTTAGTGGACAATTGCGCGATCGTGCGACGCTGTACCCAAATAAAATCAATGTCCTTTTTTTCCTACAACTAGAGCTTTCTTTTGGTGGTATTTGATCACCTCTGCGATTTTTATTTTTTGCGCTATAAACATAAAAATAGCGACAATTCTGAAAAAAAAAAACAATATTTTTCACTTTCTACTATATAACATTCCCAATAAAAAAAATTAAAAGTCAAATTTTTTCATCATTTTAGGCCAATTTGTATTCTGCTACATATTTTTGGTAAAAAAAATCCCCAATAAGCGTATTTTGATTGGTTTGCACAAAAGTTATCGCGTCTATAAACTAGGGGAAAGATTTATGTATTTTTTTTTTATTTATTTTACTATTAATGGCGTCGATCAGTGATTTTTAGCAAAACTGCGACATTGCGGCAGACAGATCAGAACCCTAACTGACATTTTTTACATTTTTTGGGGGGACCAGTGACATTACTACAGTAATCAGTGGTAAAAATATGCACTGTTACTGTAATAATAACACTGGCAGAGAAGGGTTTAACTCAGTGGCGATCAAAGGGTTAAGTGTATGCCTAGGGGATGTTTTCTAACTGTGAAGGGGATGGGCTTGTGGAATCAACACAGAGCCCTGTGTTCCTAAATAGGAGGATCACAGGCACTCTGTGCTTATTCCTGAGAGCGCAACGGTTTGCTGTGTTTCCACAGGGAGCGATCACTGGTGCCTGCCCGGCGACAATCGTGGTTGCTGGCCCCGTGAGTGCGCTTCCCCGTTGGCTAATGGGGACGCGAGTGTGCCTCGGACGGTGCATGCGCGCCCCCAGGAGTGCTCCCATGAACCACCATACAGGTACAGTGGTTCGCGCAGCCGAGCCAGCCTGCCACAGTATATTTGCGGTGGAGGTCAGCAAGTAGTTAAGGGACCATTTTGCAAAGGCAAAGGTTATGTTTAAAGCGGTTGTAAAGGCTCAAGTTTTTTTACCTGAATGCATTCTATCCATGAAGATTAGAAACCTTCTGTGTGCAGCAGCCCCCCTAATACTTACCTGAGCCCTATCTCGATCCAGTGATGTGCACAAGAGCAGTGATTCTCCAGGGTCTCTTCCTCCTCATTGGCTGAGACAGTAGCGGGAGCTATTGGCACCTGTTACGGTCAATAGCAGCTAGTGAGCCAATGACAAGAGAGTAAGGGCCAGGACGAGGCGTGCTCTGTGTGTGAATGGACATACAGAGCAGTGGCTCAGGAGCGCGCCTGCTCATGTGCCCTTATAGCAAAAGCCGCTTGGAGGGAGGGACCAGGAGCCCAGAGAAGAGAGTGATCTGGGATGCTCTGTGCAAAACAATTGCACAAGATGATTGTTATTCAAAAATAAAATGAACCTTCAATATCACTTTAAGGATTGTGTCAATGGGCACTGAGTTTGTATCTGGGATCAGTTTGACATCAGTCTGAGGCTCATCAAAGATTGTTCAGAATTCACTCAGGTGCATTTGATCTGGAGTTGACCTCCTCCTGACCTGTATTTGAGCTGCTTAAAGCAGGTTTCAAATTCCTATTGACTTGTATGGAATGCAAAATCCACCTGGAGCAAACACACAAATCCATTAGTGGTAGGTAACGAATTGATTGGTTTTATCTTATTGGGTTTATCTTCATCTGCATGATGTTGGTATGGCTAGGAGAGATTGTTTAATCAGATTGCTTAGTGTATGACTCCAGTTATACGTATATTCATTGCTGAATATACTTCTATATTTATTCTTGTTAGTTCCATATTTTATTCAATATTAATTTTAATACATTATTTAAATAATTATAATTAATATTATTATCATATATAATACTTATTTTATTATTACTGTTTTTTTTTTTTTTATCAATTTTATTATTGAAATAGTATTGTATTAGTCAGGTTCTCACATTAGTCTGAGGCTCTTGTATATTGATTATCTATTCACTGTTACCTGATATTACTGTATGTTTACATTGACTGATGTGTATTTGCTTGTATATGAGGAGACTATGACCATGAGGAGGGTATATTGTATTGATATGGAAGTGTCCTTATGTTTTTTCTACCCCTGATGAAGGAGGTGTTTTGGACCTCCGATACGCATTGGCTACTTTTCGGATTGCTCCACTGACTTTTATTGGAATAAACTTGTATCTGTGTGGCACTTGAAACAGTACACTGCAAGCCAAGAAGACAGTGGAAAACCTCTGGCGCGTTAAAGCTGCCTACCGAGGAACCAGATTTTTTATATCAACAACAACACTTAAAGGCCCCTTGCACACTGGACGTTTTTGGAGCTGCTGTTAGCAGCGTCAGACGTTTTTTTTTTGCAGCTGCAGAATGCCCATCCATGTTATTCTATGGCCTCATGCACACATAGAGCTTTTAGGAGCTCCAAGTGGCATAGGCGTTTAATAGCTGCAAAAAAAAACCAGGACCAGTGCGTTCTGGAGCTGCAGCGTCAAGCTGTAAAAACGTCTGACGCTGCTAAAGGCTGAATAACGTTGCTTAACGTGCGTTAAGCCACGTTATACTTTTTTTTTTCTTCCATTCAAAATCAATGGTTCCCTATGTGAGCCTATTGATTTGAATGGAAGGCGCATCGCAAGTCGGATCAGGATGATCAGACTTGCGGTGCGAGAATCTTGAGGGGGGACTCCACGCGAAAATGGGGAAAAAAACGGAGTGGGATTCCCCCCCAGGTTCCAAACCAGGCCCTTCGGGTCTGGTATGGAATTTGAGGGTAGCCCCACGCCGAAAAAACGGCGTGGGGTCCCCCCCAAAATCCATACCAAACCCTTATCCGAGCATGCAGCCCGGCAGCCCAGGAAAGGGGAGGGGACGAGCGAGCGGCCCATCCCCCTGGACCATACCAGGCCACACGCCCTCAACATGGGGGAGTGTGGGTGCTTTGGGGCAGGGGGAGCTCTGCACCCCCCCCCCACCCCAAAGCACCTTGCCCCCATGTTGATGAGTACAAAGGCCTCATCCCCACAACCCTGGACGGTGGTTGTGGGGGTCTGCGGGCAGGGGGCCCTTCGAAATCTGGAAGCCCCCTTTAACAAGGGGGCCCCCCAGATCCCGGACCCCTCCCTATGTGAATGGGTATGGGGTACACTGTACCCCTACCCATTCACCCCATAAAAGGCAGTGTATGTAAATAATGACAGTAGACGTTTTGAAAAGTTTATTAAAAATCTTCATCCGGTCTTCTCCGCTCTGGTCTTCTCCTCTCCGCTCTTATGGTCTTCTCCTCTCCGCTCTTCTGCCCTCCGCTCTTCTGCTCTTTTGCTCTTCTGCTCTTTTGCCTCCTCTGGTCTTGTTCTTCCTCCGGTCCTCCTCCGACGCTGTCCCGGTGATTATGCCGGTCTCTGCAGCTTTTTATATAGCCATTAGGAGCGTGGCCTCTCGGTGACGTCACTGGGAGGCCCCGCCCCCTTATGTAACCGACGTCGTCGTCAGGATGATCCGACTTGTGGTGCGCCTTCCATTCAAATCAATAGGCTCACATAGGGAACCATTGATTTTGAATGGTGGCAGAAAAAACGCTGCTAAAAGCGACGTGGCCAAACGTGCAATAATGCAAATGGAAAAAGCTACTAAAAGCACGTTTTTACAGCTGCTTTTTCCTGGCGTCAAGAAACAGCTTTGGAGCTCGTTTTTATGACGCCCTGTGTGCATGGAGCCTAAGATAGAAATACCAAGATAACCTTATAGGTTCAGCGCTATTTTTCAAATTTTTTTCAATTGTGGTCTTCTGGAGGCTGCAGGACATGGCCTGTGATCTTCTGGAGGCTGCAGGACATGGCCTTTGATCTCCTAGAGGCTGCAGGACATGGCCTGTGATCTTCTGGAGGCTGCAGGACATGGACAGTGATTATCTGGAGGCTGCAGGACATGGCCTGTGATCTTCTGGAGGCTGCAGGACATGGACAGTGATTATCTGGAGGCTGCAGGACATGGCCTGTGATCTTCTGGAGGCTGCAGGACATGGCCTGTGATCTTCTGGAGGCTGCAGGACATGGCCTTTGATCTCCTAGAGGCTGCAGGACATGGCCTGTGATCTTCTGGAGGCTGCAGGACATGGACAGTGATTATCTGGAGGCTGTAGGACATGGCCTGTGATCTTCTGGAGGCTGCAGGACATGGCCTGTGATCTTCTGGAGGCTGCAGGACATGGCCTTTGATCTCCTAGAGGCTGCAGGACATGGCCTGTGATCTTCTGGAGGCTGCAGGACATGGCCTGTGATTTTCTGGAGGCTGTAGGACATGGACTGTGATTTTCTGGAAGCTGTAGGACATGGACTGTGATCTTCTGGAGACTGCAGGAGGGGGTCTCAGGTTTTATAGTTGCTGCATAGGTGGATCTATAGTGTTCTAGTGTCTTCAGGAGGTGTTATCTACTAGTTGCTCTGGTGTCTTTTGGAAAAGGTCTTGGCCCCCTGCTCTTTAACACTATTTCCAGATTTTGGCCATACTCACATTTCAGAGCAGCACACTTAGCATGCTAACATTTCTGTGTATATTCATGGTTCCTCAGAGAACTCTCCCCAAAGGCTGCATACTTACGCACACAACTCAACTACACACACACCACACAAAAATACCATTTACCAACCTTCTGCACCCCCTTAACCCAAAACACCTAGTAGATCCATTATACCTCTGTACGTGTACTGATGCAAATGAATACAAAACAACCAGCTGTACAACTCTATGTGGCTCCAAGCATAACAAAGCAGTACAAGTTACAGCTAAGAGGGGCAGTGCCACTGAACATTACAAAAGTCTTTTCTTCCTTTAGGATGATATCATGCAAATCATTTTCTGTAAATTTACAAACCTGCTTTATTAGCCTAGGGGCTAATATTACGAAGAGGTACTTGATGACACTGGAATCAGTAGACAAGGCGTTGGGAGGGTTCAGAAAACCGCAGACTGCAATCTATATAACCAATTTGCATTGCTGTTTACTGTAATTTGTATATCTGTTTTTAGTGTTCCTATGAGTTTATATTGTAGTTGTCTATATTTGTCTAAAAAAGAAACGGTGCAAGTTTAGGAGATATTTACAGCACCTATAGGTAAGTCTTATTCTAGGCTTACCTATAGGTAAAAGTCATCAAAGTGGGTTTACAACCACTTTAATTTAAATATTTTTGAAGTGTTGGATGGAGTGGAGAGGGACTGTCAGGTTTTTATTGCTGTTTTTTCCCCCGTTAGAGAGATTAATCGTCTCAATTTTTCCTGTTTAGCGTTATCATCAAGGGTGATATTGAAAAAAAATCCCAAATTTTGGATTGCCACCAGGACACTAATAGAGGGAAAAATCTTCCAATCTAGTTTGGTAAACCTGATGACAACCAGGAATTCCCTCACTTTGGGGGATTTCCTCTCATGTCCTGTTTTTTGCTTTGGGACAGGAAGTGAAGGGAAGTCTCCCCAATGGACCTTAACCACTTGCTTCAAAATCACATACCTGTACGTCATTTTGCTCAAGTGGTTGTACCGCTCGGCTGTTATTACAAGCAGAGTCGCCTTCCCTCGTTCGTCAATGCTTTCCCTTCCCACTGGGAGACCCGAGCCACCACTCGGCACGTCTGCCGGCTATCCTAATCGGCTTTGATCCGGTCTCCGATGTAGTAACCCAGAAGTGATGTCACGAGCGCTCAACGGCCTCAGTTTTAAAAGATCAACATCATTCAAAACGCAGATCTTGGCGTTTTGAATACTTTCAAGTGCATAGGAGGGGTTTGGGGTCTTTTGGACCCCAGATCTCTCCATAAAGAGTAGCTGTCACTGCCTATTACTGTCACAAGGGATGTTTACCTTCCCTGTGACAGCAATAAAAGTGATCAGAAACGTTTTTTTTTTTTTTTAAAGGGACAGTGTAAAAAAAAGAAAAAAAATAGAAAAAATACAGTTTAAAGCACCTCATCTCTCCGTGCTCGTGCGCCAAAGCAGACGCATACATAAGTTGAGTTTGCAAATGTAAACAGTGTTCAAACCATTGCTGCGATCATTAGAGCGAGAGCAAAAATTCTAGTGCAAGACCTCCTCTGTAACTCTAAACAGGTAACTGTGAAAACATTTTAAAGATTTAGTAACGTAGTTTGTCGCCATAAGTACAACTTAACCACATTACCACCGGAGGATTTTGCTGTCTTACGTCCAGGCCACTTTTTGCGATTCGGCACTGTGCAACTTTAACTGACAATTGCGCGGTCATGCAACGCCGTACCCAAACGAAATTGACGTCCTTTTTTTCCCACAAACAGAGCTTTCTTTTGGTGGTATTTGATCACCTGTGCAATTTTTACTTTTTGCGCTATAAACAAAAAAATAGCGTAAATTTTGAAAAAATAACAATATTTTTCACATTTTTTTTATATGAAATTCCCCCCCAAAAAAATGTAAAAATCAAAATTTTTTAACATTTTAGGCCAATTTGTTTTCTGCTACATATTTTTGGTAAAAAAAATCGCAATAAGCGTATTTTGATTGGTTTGCGCAAAATTTATTGCTTTTACTAACTAAGGGAAAGATTTCTGTCATTTTTGTTTTTTTTTTTGTTTTTTTAACGAGTAATGGCGGCGATCTGCGTTTTTTTTTTTTTTTTTTTGCGGGACTGCGACATTGCGGCGGACAGATCGGACCCTTTACTGACATTTTTGACACTTTTGGGGGTACCAGTGACATTACTACAGTAATCAGTGCTATTTATATGCACTCTTACTGTAAAAATGACACTGGCAGGGAAGGGGTTTATTTTTATTGGTGATCAAGGGGTTAAGTGTGCCTGGTGCTTACTAACATGTGTGGGGGGAGGTGACTGAGTGACAGGGACAGATCGCAAGTTCAGCTATGCTGAACCCTGCAATCTGACCCTGTCTGTCACTTAGGAGATCCGCCCGCTTTGTTTACACAAGCGGGCGGATCTCCACACTCGATTCCCCGATGATCGGGGAAGAGTGGCGGTGATCACCGCCGCTCCTCCCCTGGCCCGACTCCCGCTGTGACTGAATACAGCGGGAGCGAGCCTCCGGCGGCGCGCGCACGCTGCCCACAAGGGGAGGAGTCCAGCGACGTAGGTGTACGTCGCTGGACGGAATCAAAACACTTTGCCGCAGTACAGTCAACGTGACTGGTCGGCAAGTGGTTAAAACATCACATGTTAGGTATCCATTATCTTTCACATAATACAAAACATATATACATAAACATACATATACATAAAAAAAAAATGCATTTGAAAGACCGCTGCGAATACAGTGTGACATAAAATATTGCAGCAACCGCCATTTTTTTCTCTAGGATCTCTGCTTAAAAAAAAAAAAAAAATATATATATATATATATATATATATATATATATATATATATATATATATATATATAATGTTTGGGGGTTCTAAGTCATTTTGTTGCAAAAAAAAAATAATTTAACTTGTAAGCAACAAATCTCAGAAATAGGCATGGTCTTCACATGGTTAAGGGGGTTATAACCCTCCCTTACTCTATCCAAAATGAAAAAAAAAAAAGTTTAAAACGATTTAATCTATTTAAAAATACAGAAAAGAAAATGAGCTTAAAGTGTGGTTACCACCGAAAGTCTCCATTCAGAATTCTTGTAAAATGTTTTATAACACCAATGGTGAAACGTGGTTGGTTGGTTTGTGGTCATTTTATTTTTCAGAATCAGCCCTATTAACTGTAAATAAGAAAATGACTTTAGGTAATGTCAAGTGGCAATGGGGATTTTTACAAACAGAGGAGGAGACTTTTTAACGTGAAGAGCAAAGAATTTCACTGGAAATTCTAAAATCGGATTGACTGAAAAGGAGGAAATGTTTTACTTAGTGCCTGAGAGGTTTAATCTAGAAAACTTGGATGAACTCCAGTACAAGATAAGGCAGTTTGAGTTATTTACTGATAGACGTTGCTTGAGAAAGTGAAGGGCGTTGGAAGAAAATAGATGGATAAAAGTTTATAAAAGTTCCCCTACATATGCATATTGTTTATTCCTATAGAGGTAATGAAGTACCCTTGATTGTTTTTTATTTGTAGTGAGTATACTAGAAGAATATCACACTTTACTTAGACAATATTAATCCACATTTCAATTGTGTTAGCATACAATCAGCTCTGCAAATACACAAACACAATTCAATTAGCAATGCGCACGGAGATGTGTGAAATGGTTGTGTGTGCTAGTATACAATACACAAACGGATTAAATGCAGTTTTCATGGAAATTAATAAAGCCTGGTACACATGATGAGATTATCAGACGAATGATCGTCCGTTTTTTTTTTTTTTTGTCGAAAATAAAGAGGTTACGAAAATTACGAAAATTCTCGCACGACAGAATAAAACATTTGGAAGTGATGTAATGTTTTGTATTGTATTTTCAGATGACAACTGTATAAATGAATACATGAAAATCCTACAATTTGGTATGGTATGAGAAACATTTTCGTGTTTGTCCTATCAGATAGTTTCTCACGACCTGCCCTGATCTGCTCTCGAAAGCTATATTTCTCGTCTGATTTTCTAATCATTTGTATTAGGCTAAAGGGCTTACTCGCACTATTATGGCCATAAATAAAATTGCATTTTTATTAGTACATTTTTTTTACAGTTCTATTGTTTTCTATGGGCTCATGCACATGGCGCATAAAGATCAGTAAAACCGCACTGCGTTTTATTCCAAAAAATCTAAATAACAAAATCTGCACCTGGTGTCAGTAATGTACCCACATACACATGTAAATGTGTATGCACGTACAGTATCTCAGTACAACCCCCACATATTTGTAAATTATTTTATGATATCTTTTCATGTGACAAACAGTGGCGGCTGGTGCTCAAAATTTTTGGGAGGGCGCAAAAAAGAAAATGTAATAGGTATTGCTTTGCATCAAAAAACGCGGTAAAAAATTACGTGACTTTGAGGTCATGGTACAGGCATGGCACAGGTGATGGTATAGGCATGGCACAGGTCATGGTACAGGCATGGCACAGGTCATGGTACAGGAGATGGTATAGGCATGGCACAGATATGGTATAGGCATGGCACAGGTCATGGTACAGGTGATGGTATAGGCATGGCACAGATATGGTATAGGCATGGCACAGGTCATGGTACAGGCATGTCACAGGTCATGGTACAGGAGATGGTATATGCCCCCTTTCAATGCAGAGACCAGCGTACATGCCCCCTTTCAATGCAGTGACCAGCGTACATGCCCCCTTTCAATGCAGAGACCAGCGTACATGCCCCCTTTCAATGCAGAGACCAGCGTCCATGCCCCCTTTCAATGCAGAGACCAGCGTACATGCCCCCTTTCAATGCAGAGACCAGTGTACATGCCCCCTTTCAATGCAGAGACCAGTGTACATGCCCCCTTTCAATGCAGAGACCAGCGTACATGCCCCCTTTCAATGCAGAGACCAGCGTACATGCCCCCTTTCAATGCAGAGACCAGCGTACATGCCCCCTTTCAATGCAGAGACCAGTGTACATGCCCCCTTTCAATGCAGAGACCAGCGTACATGCCCCCTTCAATGTAGTGACCAGCGTACATGCCCCCTTCAATGCAATGAACACTGTGCTGTGCCCCCTTCAATGCAATGAACACTGTGCTGTGCCACCTTCAATGCAATAAACACTGTGCTGTCCCCCCTTCAATGCAATGAACACTGTGCTGTGCCCCCACAATGCAGAGTTCAGCGTGCGTGCCCCCTTCAATGAAACTGTGCTGTGTCCCCTTCAATGCATTGAACAGTGTGCCGTGCCGTGCCCCCATCAATGCAGAGTTCAGCATGTGTGCCCCTTTCAATGCAGAGCGCCACAGCATTGTCCCCAATCAATGCAGAGCGCCACAGCATTGTCCCCAATCAATGCAGAGCGCCACAGCGTGCCCCCAATTAATGCAGAGTTCAGCGTGCGTGCCCCTTTCAATGCAGTGTGCCACCCCCCCATACCAGTGCACTTACCTGGAGCAGGTCCCGGACTCCTGGCGGGCAGCTTCTTCTCACTCCGGCTTCGGCGGGCGGCTTCCGGCATTAGACCGGCTTCCTGATTGGAGGAGGAGTAGGAGGATTGGTGTGACAATAGCGAATTTTCATTCGCTATTGTAACACAATTGGTGGGCTCGGGACGCACTGCTCTGGGCCCCGGGACCACCCTTTCCATCGCCCTATTAGAGCCTCTGGCTCTAATCAGGTGATTGAAAAAAAAAACCCATTGCACTCCATGCGTCCGGCGCCCTGCATGCAGATTAGGGGGCCGGACGCATGGATGGGGGGGCGCCCTCAACACACCAGCCGCCACTGGTGACAACCCTGAAGAAATGACACTTTGCTACAATGTAAAGTAGTGAGTGTACAGCTTGTATAACAGTGTAAATTTGCTGTCCCCTCAAAATAACTCAACACACAGCCATTAATATCTAAACCACTGGCAACAAAAGGGAGTACACCCCTAAGTGAAATTGTCCAAATTGGGACCAAAGTGTCAATTTTGTGGCCACCAATATTTGGCCACCAATGCAATTTATGCATTAAGATAAAAAGCCTTCTGTGTGTACCAGAACCCCTTAGCTTTCCCTAATACTTACCTGAGCCCCATCTCTGTCCAGCAATGTACACGAGTGCCTTGTTCATCTCTCCCCCTGGATTGGTTAAGACACAGCAGCGGTAACATTGGCTCCCGCTGCTGTCAATCAAAGCCAGTTAGCCAATCAGGAGAGAGGGGCCAAACCGCAGCTCCGTGTCTGAATGGACACACAGAGCTGCAGCTGGGCTTGGCTCAGGTGCCCTCATAGCAAGCAGCTTGCTGTGGGGGCACTCGACAAGAAGGGAGAGAAGGGCAAGGTGCGCCTAAGAGGTACCAGAGAAGAGAAGGATCTGGGCTGCGCTCTGTGCAAAACCACTGCACAGAGCAGGTAAGTATAACAAGTTTATTATTTTTAAAGAAAAAAAAATCACTTTGAGGCCCTATGCACTCAAGGGAAGAATATCCAGATGTTCTAAGTGCAAGGGTCCTTAAAGTGATTGTAAACAATTACCTTGTAAAACAACCAGTTCAGTTTAACACAGATATGAAAGGCAAAACATTTTTGTATAGATATAAAAAAAAAAAAACATTCTAAATAGCTTTTTTCCCCCTTTTTAAAAAAAGATTACATATCCTCTGTTCTCAGCTGCAAAAGAGCTGGGGGAGAAGAAGCAGCAGCACACTAAGCTTCCCAGTGAATGGCTGGGCAGCGGGGGTGTAAAAGGACAAGTCTGATCATTGGAGTAGAGTACACTGAGTACCCAGCAAGCTAGAGAACTGGCCACAGTGTGCTCTCCTGCTTAGTGTGGTCAGTTTTTAATAGAAAAGCAGAGGGACTAGAATAGAAGAGGATACTTTCCCATTAAAATACATGGTACAGAAGGCACATATCAGGAATATGAAGTATTGGGGTAACAAATCCTTTAATGTGTAATAACGCACGCCACATTAAAACAGACCTTCCTCCTTCCCCCTCATCTGGTAATACTCCCAATGCTGTATTGTAGATATGAATATTAATAGAAAATGGTGCCTCCTATAATATTAAATTTGAATCTGTGGTTCAGCTGCCATCAATTTTGGAAAGTGCCCAAAACACGTGTGAAAATTAGATTTGAGGCGCTACCATAAATTTCATATACATGGATATGATAAAATAGTGCTATGTCTATAGCAAAAACATTCCAATAATTAAGTATAGTAAAATATATCAGAAAAATGTCCATAATCACATTTCTTCCAAAACACCAAGTGCATATAAGTGCTCAATATTCTTCTTAAATGGTGCTCCTTAAAGTGGGGTACACACTAGTAGAAAATCTGCTGAAAATTCCCGTCCTAGATAAAATCGTACGATTTTCAGCTAGTGTGTACACAACTTTCAGCAGCCGATGCCGACATTTTCAACGAAAAAAAAAACGGAGGGACAGACACCAAAATTTTTATCGTCTCTCCCCAGACGACCAATTTTCGTTTAATGTGTATGCAGTAGGTCCGTGAAAAATCGGATACGAAAGACCACGCATGATCTGAAGTTGCTGACGACCCGGAAGTCTAGGAAAAAATGTCACAAAAAAAAAAAAATCGGATGAGAAATTTCGTGAACATTTATGCATTGTCAACTAAAAACGGTTATGACCAAGTGTGTAAGGGCCTTAATAGTGCTGCTCTACCTTAGATAAGGGGGCACTCACCAGATTGCTTTGGGCCACCAGGACTCTCACTGCTTTTATGGAGTTCTTTTAATCCAGGATTAGCTCAGTTTAAATCCACAATCATCAGATAGAGATACCAGATATCACTAGGAGATAGCCTTATCAGGTCTAAATGGATTTCCTTAGTGTCATGTCAGGCTTCAGAAGCATCAGTAGAGATTTCCAGAATAAAAAATATAGCAAATAATACCTTTTATTTAGACTATTCTGTTACAAAAATGTAGACTAAAAACTCACTTTTGTGTGTGCCTCCAAGGGCACCCACTAAAATTGCCTGGTTATGTGCAATCAACCCCATCTACACTCCGGAGCGGCATGCGTTTCACCTGTGTTCCACCGGGCCGGACGTTACGAAACCGGAAGTATCACCACTACACTGGACCTCAATGCATTTCACCGGAAGGCGTAATCATGAAGATATACATTAGGATAAAATGCTTCCTCCTTTATCTGCTATATCTCCACACACTAATGTGCCATCATACCTCCTGCCCTCATCCCACGCCGCCATTTTCAAAAGATGGGATCATCGGTGGCCGGACTCTACTTTCTTGTTCTTCGATGGCCTGTCGATGAAGGCAGCCCATTGATTTTGACTCTAATACATGAAAAATCATACTTGACCCTTTTTTTTTTTTTTTTCAGAGAAATACACTGCAAAGCATAGTGCTTGCATTGCGATGCGCTGCAGCTTGGATACTTTCCCTGCCACTGTAACAGTGCATTAGGGTGCCATTCAAAATGCCATGTCTTGTGGTAACCAACATAACACATCATTGTAAAAGCACCCTAAAGCCAGCCATAGATGATGCGATTGCTCCAACAGCACATAGCCGCTGGCAATAATCGCATGAAAAATCTGATATTCTGGTCGCATCCAATGGATCGACTTGAGTACAATCAGCTTGTCCATAGATGGTTCAAATCTTGGCTGGTCCCTGCTGAACCGACCAAGATTTGAACCATCTATGGCCAGCTTAAGAATCCTTTCACGCATTCTGTTAAGTAAAGCTGTCTTCACACCTAGCAAATTAAAGCAACATCCAGATCTGATGCTTAGTTTCAGCTAATGAAAAGCCTCTTCAAAGCATGTTCACCATTTGGTGTACTGTTGGGCCTCTTTCACACGGGCGTTCCGATCAGATCCGCCTGTCAGTTTTTTAGGCGGATCTGACCGGATGCCCCATTCAGCCCTATGGAGCAGCG
Organism: Pelophylax lessonae; assembly: GCF_965119305.1. Classification (NCBI taxonomy): domain Eukaryota; kingdom Metazoa; phylum Chordata; class Amphibia; order Anura; family Ranidae; genus Pelophylax; species Pelophylax lessonae. Next base: position 101,853,165 of record NC_138778.1, read on the forward strand.
GATGTCAGCGGTGACATGTCCACTGACACCCGCTGCCATCCGCATCCGATCCTGTCCGTGAAATTCGGACGGATGGAAACCCTATTTTCCATCCGTCCTGGGGATCGGATCGGATGGGATCGGATGTGAGCGGACAGGCGGTCCGGTCTCATCCGATTCCCCATAGAGAGCAGCGGGGCTCTGACACCTCCCTCTCCGCACTGTGTGAGGAGACGGAGCTGTCATCTGCCGGCTCAGCGGGGATCGGCGGATCGATCCCCGCTGAGCAGAGCATGGTCCGCAACGGAATGCGGACCGTGTGAAAGGGGCCTTGGTATGGAGATTTTTCACCCAACAGCACCCACTGGGACATCCAACCCTTGGACACTGTTTTGTACCCTTTTCCTAGGAAATGTTTTTTAGCCTTTTTCTTTTAGATTTAGGGCTCTTTTACACGGTCCGCCTCCGTAGGCGGATCCGTGCTGCTCAGCAGGGATCGATCCGCCGATCCCCGCTGAGCCGGCGGATGACAGCTCCGTCTCCGCTTGCAGTGCGGAGAGGGAGGTGTCACAGCTCCCGCTGCTTTCTATGGGGGTTTGGATGAGAGTGGACCGCCTGTCCACTCTCATCCGATCCGATCCGATACCTGAACGGATGGAAAAATAGGGTTTCCATCCGTCCAGATTTCACGGACAGGATCGGATACGGATGGCAGCGGGTGTCAGCGGAGGTGTCTCCGCTGACATCCGCTGCCCCATAGAGCTGCATGGAGGATCCGATCAGATCCGCCTAAAAAACTGACAGGCGGATCTGATCGGATCGCCCGTGTGAAAGAGCCCTTAGCCCCTTAGCTAAGTGTTTTTTCCCACATAATATGACTGTTATTTTAATGATTTATAGCTGGAGACATACCTGTCTCATCTTTTTTAAAAAGTTACAATGCTATGAAATAAAATAAAAAAAAAAACTTGAAAATTCTTTCAATGTAAGATTTCTTATTTAGTAAAACTGGAAAAGAAATATATGCACTTAAAGTGGGAGGAGGAAAATTGGGGCTCAAGCACACAGGCACAAAATACACATCTAATAAAAAAAAGTGCAGCGCTAAAAACAACTAATGTAATGTAAAGGTCCTGGAAAAGAAATAAAAGTCCATATACTAATATGTGCAATAAAAGTCCCAGGTAAGTAATCCACATGATTAGAGAAGCTATCAACACCCTGGAAACGTGCCAGGTAGATAAAAGGTAGGGTGACTACGGACATTCCCACTTCACACCCTAGGTGAGTAACAAATTCTGCTTACCAGAACCAATAGATCCCTATGTTATATGTGGTCACATCAAGCGCAAGGAAATTAGGTCTCCCACAAAACCATACAGCCTGGAATCACTCAGAATGCTCGATAGACTCCAAGATATCTCTGAGAAAAAAGAGCACTAACAGTGTAGTACTTAATGTCACTTTATTGATAAAAGTCATACTGTCACTTTATTGATAAAAGTCATAAATTGCACCTACGACATCCATGTGTAAATTCATCCATAAGTCCTATGGGACTTCCCTCTGAGCTCCAGGCTCGAATAATGTAGTCAACCAATCAGAGAGTAATAGCGTGGTGACGTCACTGTCATAGGCCCCAGCCTACGCGTTTCATCATAAGTAACGTCGTCTGGGGATAGGTCTAGACCAGTGGTCCTCAACTCTGGTCCTCAGGGCCCACTAACAGGCCAGATTTTAAGTATTACCTTGGGGAGATGCAGACTAGAGTACTGCAATCACTGAGCAGCAAATTATATCACCTGGGATGTATTTCAGTTATCTTGCAAATCTGGCCTGTTAGTGGGCCCTGTAGGCCAGGGTTGAGGACTACTGGTCTAGACGGCGTGTCACCACATTGATAGCCTATTTATAGGTTCGGGGCGCAATTTTAACTACTGGTCCCGATCTCTCTCTATAGCAAGGCAATGAGGGAAAGGGCACAAAGCACTATGCAGGAACGGATAACAAAGAGCATAATTGCCCCCTAGAGGATGAACATAAATTGACACGTCCCAAAGTATATAATAGTAATAGAACACAGAGGAGAGCTAAGATAGGAAAAACGCAGATAACAATAAAAAAATATTAAAATAAATCAAGCATTATTAATAAAACAATTGATGTCCCAGTCAATGTTTAAACCATGAGGAGCATAAGCTCTCATATCAAATATCCAGCGTGTTTCTAATTGAGATATTGCCCAAAGTATGTAATGTTAGTACCTCTCCAATGGGGCACAACCTTATCCAGGGCAATAAAAACTGTGCCCTTTAATTTTTTATCATGATATTTCGCATAATGTTTGAATAGGTTGTGTCCCTTGAAGCCACCTTTAATATTCTCAACATGCTCAGACAAACATATATGTAGTTCTCTTTTCGTTCGACCAATATATTGTTTCGAGCATAAGCATTGAATCATGTAAACCCCAAATTTAAAGGTACATGTAATGAAACTGTTTATATCATAAACAGTATTTGTTTGGGTAGATTTTCTAAAGTTAGGAAATTAGGAGTAACTAATGCCTTGCCTGGTGGACTGTGAGATGTCTAATTTTCACCTTTCTCAAGTAAAGTATTGAACATTGTCCTTGCCTGGTCTGAAGTTATTAACCACTTAAGCCCCGGAAGATTTTACCCCCTTCCTGACCAGGGCCTATTTTGCGATTCGGCACTGCGTGATTGTAACGGACAATTGCGCGGTCGTGCGACGCTGTACCTAAACAAATTTGGCGTCCTTTTTTTCCCACAAACAGAGCTTTCTTTTGGTGGTATTTGATCACCTGTGCGATTTTTTGATCATGCGCTATAAACAAAAAAAGAGCGTCAATTTTGCAAAAATAAAAATATTTTTCACATTTTTTTATATGAAATTCCCAAAAAAAAATGTAAAAATCAAAATTTTTTAACATTTTAGGCCAATTTTTTTACCATATGTTTGGTAAAAAAAATCGCAAAAAGCGTATTTTGATTGGTTTGCGCAAAAGTTATTGCGTTTACTAACAAAGGGAAAGTTTTGTCATTTTTGTTTTTTTTTAACGCATAATGGCGGCGATCTGCAATTTTTTTGGCGGGACTGCGACATTGGGACGGACAGATCGGACCCTTGACTGACATTTTTGATACTTTTGGGGTTACCAGTGACATTACTACAGTAATCAGTGCTACATTTATGCACTGTTACTGTAAAAATGACACTGGCAGTGAAGGAGTTAACTGTATTGTAGAGGGAGGGGTTAAGTGTGTCCTAGGGGCATGCTTCTAACTGTGATTGGCTGTGGCTTGATGTGTAAGAACAGTGATCAACGGTCCTACATAGTAGAACCGTTTGATCATCATTCTTACACAGGGAGAACTGACAGGCGGCTTTGTTTACACTAGCCGCCTGCCTTTCTCCCGCTGTCCCGGACGATCGCGAGTGCCCGGTGGACATCGGGTCCGCCGGGCACACGCGCGGGGGGTCCATGACCAAGCGGGAGTGGGAGCGCGCCTCCGGCGGCGCACGCTTGCTCCCAAAGCCCTTACAGGCTAGCGACGTAGCCCTACGTTACTCTGTCTGTGAGGGGCTGACTGCCGACGTAAATAGTCGTGCGGCAGTCGGCAAGTGGTTAAAGAGGTGTACCGTAAGTGACCGGCACACACATAGTTCACCTAGTGGGTCCTAACACATTGGGGTATGAAGGTATTCGCGTGGAATGGAGTAATGCAGTCACAAGTGGTTGCCAGGAGTAATAGAAGTGTAACAAGCAGCCTGTCAATAGCATGTACCTGTTATAGGTGGTATGGCCTCTAGCAGCGAGGGAGATGTCAGCGCTCCTTGTGCCAGCGGTCTGTCTCCCATAGCAATTAGAGCAGTTTGCACCGCAGAGGTTCCTAACCTGTACAGAAGTGCGGAAATTCAAGAGTTAAGTTAAATGCTCATGTGGAGCCCGCAAAGAGTGCACGGCGGTGCCCACTCCGCTAATGGGGAGAAGAAGTGTAAAACGCTGGACAGGTGAATGTGGATATTTGCTCAGTGTGTCCCAGTGTTGGGGTAGTTACTCAAAAAATGTAACTAGTTACTTCTGTAAATTGTAACGAGATTACTTTACTAGTTACTGCATTTGAAAAGTAACTTCACTACTTATTACTTTACTTTCCAAATTGACCGTGTAGAAGAAGATACATGACACTCTTTCTGCATAGAGTTTATTGTATAAACACAGGCTTTGGGAAACATGAGAACAAAAGCTGAAAAAACTGAATAAAACATAAAGTGCAACAAAAAGTCATAAACTTCATCCCTCTCTATTCTTGGAAATAACGATTGTACCGCACGGCTTGGGTAACGCAGGAAAGCGCGTTCCTATAGCCTAGTAAAGTAGTGTAGTTACCAATATTAGTATTGTAACTAGTTACGTTACTTTGTTACCAAAAAAAGTAATGTAGTTACTGTAATCCGTTACTTTGTAACTAGTTACCCCCAACACTGGTGTGTCCCTTCTTAATGCAGACTACAGAGAAGGTGTACATTGTCCCGGGAATAGAGAGGTAACTGGAGAATAATTGCAGTGTCAGTGTACATGGTGGATGTTCATCTCTAAGAGTAGAGACCCGCCTTAAGGTTGAGTAATCCCCCGAGGCAACCTCAGCCTTGTCCCAGGGCTTCTATGGAGATGACACAAAACCAATATGTAAAATGTGTGTAAAGTGACCCTCCAACCAAGTGCCTAATGTAGCGCAGAAGTACCCACATGGAGTAGGCCTTCCATGTGACCCAATACTTGGCACCCAACGAGTTAATGGGGAAGCATGGAGGATGTGACGAAAACCCTGTCACCTGGTCGCCCCTATTACCCCCCATACACGCGTCTTGCAAATTGGGTACTTTTGCACTGTGTGCTGTACGCATATATAATTAGCACAGATGTTACATGTGTATGTTGTATGGACAAGAATCCACTAAGGATATTGCTGTCAGGAATCTCCCATATAGAATCATACATTCATGTGCATGAGCCCTAAGGCTGCAGGCTGGGAGGAATAGCTGTATGAGTCTTAAATCTGATAACTGACAGTCTGATAATCTACTGATGGGATGTCTGAGGTGTGTTTGAGATGTAAAGGATATATGTATGAGTCAATTAGGGTAAATTGTGGGGTGTCCTCTCTGTACACTGTGCTGTACGTGACATACTGCAGACTGACCCATTCTGTACACTTTGCAGTTTGTTACATAATCCACTTAAGCTATTCATGCTACAGAGACTTCTGAATTTCACTTTGTTTGAACTTTTGCTAGTACACATAGATGAATGAGTCAGGGGAGAGACAATGATGTCTAGTTCTTCAGTCTGCAAGAGCAGTCAACAGTGCAGAAAAGCACACCGTATTGAAGGTTGATTTTCAAAGAAAAAAAATGATATGAAAAAAATTATACTTTTTCAACCTAAACTTAAAAAAAAAAAAAAATCAAATAAGTTTAACAAAAATTGCCATAGTTTTCCTTTAAAAGTTAGGTTCACCTATTACATAAACAGGCCCGTGCAGACATGGGCCCCAGTAGTTTAAAATGCTATCTGCCATTTGTATAAATACTGTTTATTTCAAATACCATACATGTAGGCCTTTTCTGTCACCCATAAAGTCCAGTCAAAATCCTCCCAAATTTGAATTCCTTCGTCCTGGATGGCAGATTATAAATCCTGCCATCCAGGATTCATCCTGGATGGCAGATTATAGGCGCTCGCCATCGAGAGGAGTGACAAACTTTTTGATTCAAAAGCCATGTATGCGCAGTGCGCTGTCTCTCTTCCCCTGACCCAACTACACTGAGCTCAGCCACTGCTCTGATAGGGGGAGAGGGAGCATGCTGCTGGTGAGTGCTCGACGTATGGCATGTCCTGGAAAGAAGTCAGACATAGGAATATAAATGTCAGGGTCTGGACTGGCGGCAGGTGAAGGCACTAGGGGTGGATCCTCTGTGTCAGTTAGGGATTGACATGGACAGTACTAGAGGACCGATTCTAAGTTGCTACCGGTTTTCACCAGAGCCCGCTGCAAGGCGGGATGGACTTGCTGCGGCGGTAGCAACCAGGTCGTGTCCCCCGGTAACGGCTCAACCTCAATGACAGCTGAGACAGGCGTGGTACAGTAGGACAAGGCAAAGGCAAGGTCAGACGTAGCAGAAGGTCAGGGCAGGCGGCAAAGGTTCGAAGTCAGAGGTCAACGGCAGAAGATCAGATACACAGGCTGGGCAAAACACAAATCACTTTCTCAGGGCACTAAGGCAACAAGATCCGGCAAGGACAGGAAGGGGGAGTGGGTTTATATAAGAAACAGGAAACAGGAAACAGGTCACAGGAAACAGGAAGGGAGGTTTGGACCAGGCATCAATTACTGGTGCACAGGCCCCTTAAATTTCAAACAACCGGCGCGCGCGGCCTTTGGTGCAGGGGCACACGCGCCGGGAACCATGTGAGCGGGGAGCGGAGGAGGGAGCCGGAGCGGGCACAGGTGAGTGGATCTGGAACGAACGCCGCGTTACAATAAACTTTGAGAGTATTTCAACCAAGCATCATGGGTGTCAGAAAAAGGCTATAGATATGGCAATTGCAATAAGCAATGTTTTTACAAATGGCAAAGGTAAATTCAGCCATTAGTATACAATTTATTCACCAGAAATTGTTGTTCAGCTATGTGCTGGTAATTTTAGTCTCCTAAATTTAGTGTTGAATGAAGTTGCTTTATAAATCATGATGGGTAAGTTGTCTTGTCCTGGAGGCTATCCAATAGTATCAGCTTCAATTTAAAGGCAAAACTTTTTTTATTTATTTTTTTTTATTTTGGATACAATAACCCCTGTCAGTTTATTTTTGTGCCATCTCTGTTCCATTGGGTAGATTTCCCTTCACTTCCTGTCCCATAGCCTAAACAGGAAGTGAGAGGAAATAATCTCTGCAAATTAAGAGAAGCTCTTGGGGCCCCCCAGGTCACCAGAACTAATGTCCTTATTGGAAGATTTTCCCCCTATTACTTTTCCTAAACATTAGAAAGAGTAAATGTCCCCAACACTTTCATTAATGCACTATAGCCGAAAGACGCCCTCCCAGAACCAAGCACCCTGGGGTGCGCATCTGGCGCGCTCTGTGATCGCAGTAAAGAGTCAATTACAGCAGCCCTTTACAATGTGATCAGCTGTGTCCAATCACTAGTGCAGCCCCATCAGTTCCAATCTGTGCCTATTAGTGCTTCATATCAGTGCCATCTATCAGTGCCCATCAGTGCCACCAATCAATGCCTCCTCATCAGTGCAACCTATCAGTGTTGCCTATCAGTGCCCATCAGTGCTGCCTATCAAAGCCAATCAGTGCCACCTCACCTATCAGTCCAATGGGGCTGCCTATCAGCGCCCATCAGTGGCCCCTATCAGTGCCGTATATTAGTGCAGCCTATTCAGTACCTCTTCATCAGTGCTGCCTCATCAGTGCCCATCAGTGCAGTCTCATCACTGCACATGAGTGAAGGAGAGAAATTACTTATTTGCAATTTTATAACAGAAACTGAGAAAAACCTTTTTTCTTTTTTTAATGTTTTTTGTTTAGCAAAGAATAAAAACACAGCGGCGAATAAATACTACCAAAAGAATGCTCTATTTGTGTGAACAAAATAAAAAATAAATGTAATATGGGTACAGTGTTGCATGACCGCGCGGTTGTGATTTAAAGCGCAACAGCACTGAAAGCTGAAAATTGGCCAGGGCAGGAAGGGGGTGAAAGTGCCTGGTATTGAAGTGGTTAAGATTTGATTTTGCACAGCCCTGACTCAGTGAACCCCATGCTTCATTTTCCTTGGTGATGATTAGGAATTTCTCTATTGTGAAGTGGTATATTTGTCAGACTTCTTTTTTCTTTATGAACTCTGTTTAGAACTAGTGATGTGGAAGAGTCTCACTAGGAACATTGGTAACTGACAGATCTGCCAATCCCAGCTTGTGGTCCCAGTACTGCCTTGTTGTCCTCCCCTTGGTTCCCTCTTTTTCATTTTTTTGTTCTATCTCTGTAGTAACTCTTTGAAGCCTCTTTGTCTTCCATGTCCTTGTTTTCTGCTTTGCTCACCCTCAGCACCTCTATTTCCAAACCTCTCCTAAAGTCATAACAGCGTGCTAAGTAAACTTGTACTTAGTGTCCATCCACTTGGCCCTTTTATTTACATTTTATTTACATTTATTTCCAGAATTTTTGAGCAGTTTATTGAATGCTAAGGACCATTAATATAAATCCCCATCCACTAAAGGAGCTCACAATTTATTGTCCCTACCACACACAGCAAAGGCAATTTAAGAGGGAGATGAACGATTACCCAGGCACCTGAAGAAAACCCAGACAGACATGGACAGAACATAAAAAGCTCCATAAAGATAATGTCCTAGGCTGTATTCAAACTGAAGACCCAGAGCCGCAATTCAAAAATGCTAGCCACTATGCTGCCATAGTGTTTTGCACCTTTAGATGCCTGCACATCCATGTATTGAAACTGTAGAACACCCTAAGACCCCTATAAAACTCTGATTGCTCCATTATGCATGTAGTGATGTCACCATCAAATTGTTTACTCTTGTTTACACATTCCAATATATTGGCTCGGACTACTGATTAGTAGTCAGGAGAGGGAAAGAGAGAAGGGACACCAGAGCTTTGATGGAGCTAAAGTGCATAATTGACTACTTTAGGTGTCTGGCCCCCCTAGATGGTCTGCAGGCAGCTCTAGGTTACATAGTTACATAGTTAGTGAGGTTAAAAAAAAGACATCAGTCCATCCAGTTCAACCTATGATGTGTGTGTGTGTTTGCTGTTAACCGTACATTGTATACCCCTGTATGTTGTGGTCTTTAAGGTGTCCATCTAATAGTTTTTCGAAACTATCGATGCTGCCTGCTGATACGACTGCTTGTGGAAGAGAATTCCACATCCTTACTGCTCTGACACTGAAGAACCCCTTACGTACTTTAAGGTTAAACCGCCTTTCCTCTAGTTTTAGTGAGTGGCCACGTGTCTTATTGTATTTCCTTTCTGTGAATAGTTTGTTCCTTATGCTAGGGTCATCATCAGTACAGTATTTGTACATTGATATCATATCCCCCCTCAGTCGTCTCTTCTCCAGAGAGAATAAGTTCAGTGCTTGTAGTCTTTCCTCATAGCTGATGTCCTCCATTCCCCTAATTATTTTTGTTGCCCTTCTCTGGACTTTCTCCAGTTCCAGCAAATCCTTCCTGAGGACCGGTGCCCAGAACTGGACAGCATACTCCAGATGTGGCCGGAGTCTTGTAGAGTAGGAGAATAATCTCTTTATTTCTGGAGTGAATCCCCTTTTTTATACATCCCAGTATTCTGTTGGCTTTGCTTGCAGCGGCTTGGCATTGCATGCCACTGCCAAGCCTGTTGTCTACCAGTACCCCCAAGTCCTTTTCCATCCTAGACTCACCCAGAGGTTCCCCCCCTAGTGAGTAGCTTGCTTTCTGGTTTCTGGCACCCAAGTGCATTACTTTACATTTTTCAACATTAAACCTCATCTGCCATGTAGTTGCCCACCCCGTTATTTTGTTCAGGTCCGCTTGTAAGGTTTCTACATCCTGCATAGAAGATATTGGCATGCTTAGTTTAGTATCATCCGCAAATACTGAGATTGTACTAGATATCCCCTCCTCTACATCATTTATGAATAAATTAAACAGGATTGGTCCCAGGACAGAACCCTGGGGGACCCCACTTTCCACACCCGCCCAATCCGAATTCTCCCCATTAATCACCACCCTTTGCACTCTCCCCTGGAGCCAGTTCTCTATCCAGGTACTCACCTTATGGTCCATACCTACCTTCCTTAGTTGAAACAGTAAGCGTTTGTCGGGAACGGTGTCAAAGGCCTTTGCAAAGTCCAGATACACCACATCCACAGGCTTCCCTTTATCTAGGTGGCAGCTCACTTCATCGTAGAAGGTTAATATATTGGTTTGGCAAGAACGATTTTTCATAAATCCATGCTGATTACTACTAATAATACCGTTTTCATTACTAAAGTCTTGCATGTGGTCCCTTAACATCCCCTCCATCCTCTAGGTGTCTACTAATAAAATTTGTGGCCAGTCTAAACTTGAATAATGCGCAGGTTTACCCTAGTACTTCCAAAGCTATTTAGTATGCCCCTGCTTCAGTGGGGCCTCCTAATGCAGAAACTATTATCTCTACATGGTAGCATCTTAAGCTAGCTTCTAAATCATCTTCCAACATGCAAGGTTCTTTTGCCTAGGCAACAGCGGCTTGAGCACATACAAAAGTGTAACAAACACAGGCACTGAAAGATAAACGCATTCCAGCATTGGGGTTCCTGATAACCCAAGTGTATTTTAGAAAGAATAACCCCGATTACACACAGGTATTGTACAGATTTCTGCAAAAGAACTTAATTGCAAAGCTGTAAGAAGATGCTGCTTTGTAGCCGCTGCTGTTCCGATGAGTGGAGCAACCTGTCAGAGTGAGGAGCGAAATCAGGAACAGCCAAGGTCAAGTCCAGAGTGGGTAGTCATCCAAGCCGGGATCGAGTCTAGAAGCGTATAGTCACCCAAGCCGAGGTCGAGTCCAGAGGCGGGTCGTCTGCCGATGCGGAATCGAAAGCCAGGAAAGTTGTCAGCCAAACCAGGTCATGCACGGACTAACATGGAGAACAGAAGACTGCTAGCAGTGATGCACTTTGGAGCACAAACACAAGGGCAAAGGACTGCAAGCCAACAGGTGATGTATGTAGTCAGGTGTGCAACATCATCACTGAGCGATGACCAGGCAGCAGGCAAGTGATGATGCCGAGTTTATAAAAGTAAGCAGTCTGCACATGTCCAAGATGGCTGCAAATAAGAAGGCAAAGTAAGACCTTGACACAACCCCTCGAGCGACTGGCAGAGCAGTGAGTAAGATGGCGAACTGCACATCACTCTCTCACTTTCGCATTACCAGCCACAAGTAAATACAGCAATTACATGATTGCTGCTTACCTCTGCCTCTAGGGGAACCCTCTAGAGGACTGACTTGTCCTCTGCACTGGGCTTCAGGTGGCCAGAGATTTAGGCAGCCATATTGGACCCAAAAAGTCTATATATAGACCCTGCTGGGTCATTTTGGTGCACCCTGCAGTGTGCGGAGTGCGAGATAGGTACAGAGACCCACTGACTAGAGACAGTAAGGCTCAGTATAGGGAAAGGTTTCTGTGGAGGAGGGTCATCTTAAGGATGGTCCTATAACCCTTGAAAGTACCTGGTTTGAGGAAGAACCCTTCCACCAGCCTGAATCTGGATTAGAGCATCCTTGTGCCTTATGTTGCCAGTAGAGCACCCTAGCCTAGGGGACCTATTTAAAGGAGCAATTCTCAAGCACACTCTGCATGTAAGTTCTGCATATTGAACTGTCTTGTTATAGAACTATAAAAGTGCCATAATGTCCATACCGATACTTTGGGATTACTACTGCATTGTTGTAGTGTTTATTATTCATTACATGAATATCTTGCTATCCTTTAAGAAACATCTAAAAATTTTAACTGTGCCTAAGCAGGGCCATAAAAAATGTAACTTTTGTCTGAAATTCCTTCTGATTTCCTTGCCTTTAGCTTTATATCGCATTGTATGATTGTCTGATTTGACAGATTTGAGACTGTCACTAATGTGCTTTTTGCTGAAAACAAAGCTGTACCTAAGACCTGAAGATAACGCACTTCTCTAATTCTTTAAATTTTCATTCTGTAGATCTGTACCTCCTGAACATCTCCTGCTTCTTCTAGAATTACCCCACCTGTCACCAGATCATTTACCAGTCGTCAGGCAGCCAACTCTGGTATGAGGAAATCAAGGCCTGCTCCTTTTCCAATATGGCGGCTCTCACGCAGAACAAGGCATTATAAGTCAGTAACTGGAAAAAAAATAGCTACAGTGACAATGGACATTACTAGTTACTAGTCATTTAGCCTCTGTTTGTTTGTTTTTTTTCCTTTTTTCCTTTTTTTTCTTGAAAATGCATGTATGTTGTATGTAGCATGTGAAATAACAAATGGATACAGTTATTTGCCTGTTTTTATATATTTATGCAGTATAAAAGATACAGGATCAAATCTCAGTCAAAATGCATGTTTATACAGTGCCCAAGTGGTTGGCAAACAGTAGCAACATGTCTATAAGGTCTTAAAGTGGATGTAAGCTATCTAACTGATTATCAAATAGTTGCCATTTAAAAAAGTATCTCACAAAAGTGAGTACACCCCTCACATTTTTGTGAATATTTTATTATATCTTTTCATGTGACAACACTGAAGAAATTACACTTTTCTACAATGTAAAGTAGTGAGTGTACAGCTTGTATAACAGTATAAATTTGCTGTCCCCTCAAAAAAACTCAACACACAGCCATTCATTTCTAAACCACTGGCAACAAAAGTGAGTACACCCCTAAGTGAAAATGTCCAAATTGGGCCCAAAGTGTCAATATTTTGTGTGGCCACCATTATTTCCCAGCACTGCCTTAACCCTCTTGGGCATGGAGTTCACCAGGGCTTCTCAAGTTGCCACTGGAGTCCTCTTTCACTCCTCCATGACGACATCACGCAGATGGTGGATGTTAGAGACCTTGCGCTCCTCCACCTTCTGTTTGAGGATGCCCCACAGATGCTCAATAGGGTTTAGGTGTTGAGACATGCTTAGCCAGTCCATTACTTTTACCCTCAGCTTCTTCACCAAAGCAGTGGGCATCTTGGAGGTGTGTTTGGGATCGTTATCATGATGGAATACTGCCCTGCAGCCCAGTCTCCGAAAGGGGGGGGGGCATGCTCTGCTTCAGTATTTCACAGTACATGTTGGCCATCATGGTTCCCTCAATGAACTGTAGCTCCCCAGTGCTGGCAGCACTCATGCAGCCCCAGACCATGACACTCCCACCACCATGCTTGACTGTTGACAAGACACACTTGCCTTTGTACTCCTCACCTGGTTGCCGTCACACACGCTTTACACCATCTGAACCAAATGAGTTTATCTTGGTCTCATCAGACCACAGGACATGGTTCCAGTAATCCATGTCCTTAGTCTGCTTGTCTTCAGCAAACAGTTTTTTAGGCTTTCTTGTGCATCATATTTAGAAGAGGCTTCCTTCTGAGATGGCTGCCATGCAGACCAATTTGGTGCAGTGTGCAGCGTATGGTCTAAAGCAGTGACAGGCTGACCCCCCACCACTTCAACCTCTGCAGCAATTCTGGCAGCACTCATACATCTACAGTATTTCCCAAAGACAACCTCAGGATATGCTGCTTTGCTCGACCATGGCGAGGCCTGTTCTGAGTGGAACCTTCCCTGTTAAACCGCTGTACGGTCTTCTCCACCAAGCTGCAGCTCAGTTTCAGGGTCTTGATAATCTTCTTATAGCCTAGATCATCTTTATTTAGAGCAACAATTCTTTTTTTTCAGATACTCAGAGAGTTCTTTGCCATGAGGTACCATGTTAAACTTCCAGTGACCAGTATGAGAGAGGGAGAGCGATAACACCAAATTTAACATACCTGCTCCCCATTTACACTTGAAACCTTCTAACACTTACAAAGTCACATGACACCGGGGAAGAAAAATGATTAGTTGGGCCCAATTTGGACATATTCACTTAGGGCAGGGGTGTCCAAACTATGGCCAGGAACTACAATTCTACTACTACAATACAACTACTACAACACTGTCCAGCTGTTCAGGAACTACAATTCCCATCATGCCTAATTATGTCTGTGTATGTAAGAGATTTACAATGCCTCATGGGATGTGTATTTCTGAAACAGCTGGAGGGCCGTAGTTTGGACACCCCTGACTAAGGGGTATACTCACTTTTGTTGCCAGTGGTTTAGGCATTAATGGCTGTGTGTTGAGTTATTTTGAGGGGACAGCAAATTTACACTGTTATAGATGCTGTACACTAACTAATTTACATTGTAGCAAAGTGTCATTTCTTCAGTATTGTCACATGAAAAGATATAATAAAATATTCACAAAAATGTGAGGGGTGTACTCGCTTTTGTGAGATACTGTATACACTATATTACCAAAAGTATTGGTGCGCAGTCATGTTGGAACAGGAAGGGCCATCTCCAACTGTGAGCAGCGAGGACCGAGGGACCCAGGGATCAAGAGGACAGGCTGATCGAGGGCTTACCGAGACCGAAGGCAGTGGGTAAGTGACAATACAGGCAGAGATAGCAGGGTAGGAGACTGACAGACGGACTGAGGGAGGATTCACTGTTAGCCTGCAAGTGTCATTGTCAGATTACAGGGGCGGTTGTGCAGGAGCACAGAGACACAGATTAGGTAAGTATAGACTGAGACTGTGACTAGACTGAGGGTGAGTGTGAGTATCTGAGTATCCTTATGTGAGTACCTGTGTGGGAGTACCTGTGTACCTGAGTGTGAGTACCTGAGTGTGAGTACCTATTGGGAGTACCTGAGTGCGAGCGCCTGAGTACCTGAGTGTGAGTACCTGAGTGTGAGTACCTGAGTACCTGAGTGTGAGTACCCTAGTGTGAGTAGGGAGGAGAGGGAGGCGGACCTCCTATCACCTTTTGGAATGACAGCAAGGATGGGAAATGTCTTTTAATGGGGGACTTTAATTATCCAGATATAGACTGGGCAGAAGGAACCGAGCATTCGTCTTAGGCTCCGCAGTTCCTAAATGTTTTGCAGGACAATTTCATGGGTCAGATGGTGAAATCACTGACAAGTAACAATGCAGTACTTGACCTACTGATTACCAACAATACTGACATTATCACGGATAAAGAAATACAGGGCAACTTAGGAAACAGTGACCATAGGTCAATCAGTTTCAGTATAAATCATAGAAGTAGGAAACACAGGGTAATATAGGAACATTGAATTTCAAAAGAGCTAACTTCCCTAAACTGCGCTCTTTGCTAGACAATATCACATGAAATAGAACCCTGGGAACAAAAAACACGAAGAAAAAATGGGAGTGCTTCAAGAACATACTAAATAAAGGGGTTGGCCAGTGCATCCCAAAAGGGAATAAGTTTAAAAAAGCAAAAATAAACCCTGGGTGGCTAAACCCCAAAATAAAAATGCATATTAAAACTAAAGAAAATGCTTTAAAAAAAAAAAAAAGGCTGAACGGTCATTGGCAGCATTCCAACATTACAAAGAGCGCAATAAGAAATGTAAAGGCAAAATCAAGGCAGCTAAAATAGAACACCAGAGATATAACGCAAGAGAAGTGCTAAATAAATTCTTCTCTTCAGTTTTCACAAAAGAATTGGGGGGGGGGGGCTACACTAACCCAGCTTGTAATGTTAAAATAAATAATACACCTCAGGAAGCACCCCCATGGTTAACAGAAGATAAACTTAGAACTAAACTTAAAAAACTTAAAATAAATAAATCACAGAGACCGGATCACCTGGCTCTTAAAGAACTCAGCCAGGTGATACCTAGGCCTTTATTCTTGATCTTTATGGATAGTCTACAGACGGGAATGGTGCCAGCTGATTGGAAAAAACCCAAACCCAAATAAACCCAGCGGTTTATTTCCCTGGGTTGGTATTAAGCAGGGAGCTGAGGAGAGCTGAACCTAAGCCAGAGCTCGGCACTGGAGGGCAGAACCTTTACTAGGGCAGAAGCGACGAGGCAACAGAATGGTCTGAGGAGGTTGGTGATGAAGGATGTGTGGAGCTTTATAACTGCTGCTTTTCCCTCCACCAGGAGCCACCGCGTTTAACAGGGGTTCGGGGTCACCAGGGGTGCCATGAGGAATTGGGGTCCCTGGGTGTGCCATGGGGGATTGGGGTCCCCAGGTGTGACATGGAGGAACATCAGGGTCCCCAGGTGTGACACAGAGGAACATCAGAGTCCCCAAATGTGACATGGAAAAACAGGATCTGACATAGAGGTACATCGGGGTCAGTGGGTATGACAGCATGACATGGAGTAATATTGGGGTCCCAGGGTGTGACATGGAAAAACATAAAAGTCCCTTGGTGTGACATTGAGAGACATTAGGGTCCCCGGGTGTGAAATGGAGGAATATGGGGGTCACTGGGTATGACAGCATAACATGGAGGAACCATCAGATCAGGGTCACATTTTTTGGGGGGGGGGGGTCGCAAGTAGCTGGTCTTGCCTAGGGCATAAAATAGTCTAGCACTGGCCCTGCTCATTCCCTTCTCCCATCCCCATATAAAATAAACAAAACAAACCAAAGATGCCGGACTATTCATTGTCTCAGACCTCACAATTGGGCAATCAGCTTAAATGTGCTGTTGGTGTTAACGGTAACCATGGCAGACCCAAATCAGGCCCAATGCCTGGATACACTGCTACACATACAGTACATATATATTTCTGCAATGTTTTTTTCAGAGCAGGTTTCCTAATGGTGACAACAGTAGACCATGACTGAATCTATTTGAAACATCCACTTCTTGTTCATCACTTCTGCAAAGTCATTCTAAATAGTGAGGCAGTTTTGTGGTTTATTATCATATGACATTTTACTAAGTAAAGCAGTAGGCTGGAACGGTGGTTAGCTTGGTTTTGATTTCTGTCATATTGTTATGTATGTGTCATATCTGTGTGTTACAATAAAATATTAGAGGCTTAAATTGTTAGAACCATAAACAAACAGGTTCACTAAGCAAGTACTAATAAAAAAATTGATCAACTTTACACATGCATTCGTGCCTGATTAATGAAAGTCTTTACACAGACATAAGACATATTGGTGCCATGTGATACCATTCTTCAATGCATTCTTCTGCCAATAGATATTTGCAGGCAAACATTTTCCCACACATCTCAGCTTATTAAAATGCCAGAAAGCCCAGTAAATGATAAAAGTGTGGAGAGTGTTCCTGAAGGGTGATTGCTGACTTTTCATTGATGCAGCTAGACTAGTTTTTAAGAGCCATGGTAAGTATGGATGATAGAAACATAAAAACACATAGAAGGGAAATTAAAAAGAAAACAAAACAATAAATATATACTAAATAAGCACACCTGATGTCTGCTGAGTACGCCTTAACAAGGAAGGGACCCCATTCTTTAGACCATGGGCTGAATTATGACTTGTCTAATCCACCTAGTCAGGGCAGCCATCAAGGGGGGGACAGCCCATACACATGTAAGGGGCCCAGGCGTTCCGAGGGGCCCAGCTGCCCAGGCCCCAACCAAGGAGACTGAGTAGTTGCAGCTGTAGTAACTAGCAATTGGTAAAGCATGGTGGCTGCAGAGTAAGCCAATGCTAAATGGATGTCTCTTTCCTGGATTGCGCTGTCTCTTTGTTGGATTGGGATGTCTCTTTGCTGAATATATGGGGATATTTATTTGATGGATTGGATTCATTTTCATTTATTAAGTTGTAAGAGTGTTAAAATAGAAGCGGGTGCACTGAAGGACACGGTGGGATGGCCAGTGGGCTAATTCGGTGGGACGGCCAGAGGGCGGGTCCTGTGGAATGTTGGTGGTCAGGCCCGGAGGGGCCCAGGCCTAAAGCTGTGTAAGGGGACCCAAAATTTCTGATGGCTGCCCTGCACCTAGTAATGGTGGTGCAAGAAGCAGAAAGCCCCTTAAAAAATTTTCAGGGAGGAGAAAGAAGGAATCTGAAAAGAGGCTGTCTCCAAGAGGTACACTCTCACAGCGCATCAAGACATTAAAAAGAATTTCTATGGGATGTCTTGAGGCAGGATATAAGGTACCAGACGTGACGTCACCACGCCCCCTTGGAACCCGGCTTTGTATCGTGAACGCGGGACGCCGCGGTTTGCTTCTCGTCTATTGTGTATGACATGCCTATCTTATCGGCATGTCACTTACAAACTTACGTTTGTAAGTGTATTTTTAATAAAGGGTTTTATGCAGCTTACGCAGTATAACGCTATGTGTTTCTCCTATCTCCCTCCCTCCCTACATCCACGGTCTGCCATTTTTGGTGTTTTGAATGAGGAGTTACTATTGGTGCATCCATCTGCCCTCTACCTTCATCTCCTGTTGCACATATGTGTTCTCATTGGTGCCCGATGTGAGGATTGATCATTGCCGATTGTATCATCTGTGTATCCATTGTGCATATGGTCCACCCATTAGTTTGGGGGGCCCTTGCTTTTGGTAAACAGCCATCTTTTATCTACGCTGGGAAAAGGCCTCCTATCCACTATATCTCTGCTGGGACTTGTGGTTCATTCACCAAGTTTTGCACGTTTTTGGTTTCACGGACGAATTTAATCACCATTTATTTTTTGTGGTGATTTCTTGGACTTCACTTTCAATATTTGTTTGATTTTAGAGCCCATTCAGACAGGGGCGACACGACTTGCTGGGGCGACATGGGAAGTCGCGGCGCGACTTGCACGGACTTCATATAATTGAAGTCAATGCAAGTCGCCTCCAGGTCGCCCCAAAGTTGTACAGGACCCTTTTTCTAAGTCGGAGGGACACAAGTTAGAACGGGTCCTGTGCTAATCAATGGCAGGCGATCGACCGCGACTTGTCAGGAGACCAAGTCGCCTGACAAGTCGCGCTAGTGTGAATGGACCCTAAGAGTCACCATTTTTTGTCTCATCTATTTAATTATTTTATTGATTTATGCTTCACAATATTTATATATTATGTTTTGATGTTAGCGCTACACATTGTATATCATTTCCGGACATAAGGAATGCAGGACAATGTCCTGATTGAGCTTGAAAGATGAAACCACCCTAAGGAGAAAAGAAGCTCCCCAGGACAACCATGTTCTTGTGAATTACTTGGAAATGCTCTTTACAGAATAACTCAAAGACCGAGATGCTGAGGTGATAGCAATGAGAAAAACCACTTTGAGAGTGAGGCCAGACAAGGAAATATTCCTAATAGGTTTGAAGCACAGCCTCTGAAGGGCCAAAAGAACCAGGTCAAAGTGGTACTTCACCCAAAATGAGAGTTCTGCTGGTTTGGTTCCTAACCCTCTCCTTTGCCGCATTTGGCACTTATTTTATTTGGGGGCCGGGTGGGGTTAGGTATCTAATTTTGATAAGCACACGCTCCCACTGCAGCCTGGACCACTGCAGCTATATGAGCAGAAGTTCTTTCCCTCCTTTGCCTGCAGTCTTCTGGGACACATCACAGGTCCCAAAAGACTGCAGGACCATTCACAAAGTGCAGCATGCCTCATGCTTCTGCAGTTGGAAGCTGGCTGTAAGACGCAGAGCTTCACTGCCGTTTTCCTTTACTGAGGATACCGGTGCACAGACTCAAAGCCCATTGGAGAATCAGCTCAGTTGAGGACAGCGCTGGATCCCTGGACAGGTAAGTGTCCTTATATTAAAAGTCAGCAGCTACAGTATTTGCAGCTGCATATTCTTATATTATTGGGGGGAGACTGAAGCTCCTCCTTTTTAAGGTCCCACAGAGTCACAGGGGAATGCACAGGGAAGCAATGTGTGTACCACCTTGCACTGCACCATGTGAAAATGAGAGGCCAATAGTCTGTGAAACAAAATGGGCAGGGCTGAGATAGTACACAAAGCCAAGTGCTGGTCCTAACCAAACTGAAAAAAGGACAGGATGCGTCCTATAGAGCACTTCCTAGAATTAAATAACTTTGCCTTGCACTATGCAAAGTAGGCCTTCCGGGTGTGACAGCAGACTTTGTAGGAAATTGAGTCCCTAGCCTTCATAGTGGTAGACATGGCTGAGAACCTGGGCTTCCACAGTAAATCCATTAAAAGAGAAGTATAGAAATGTTTTTTTTTTTAAATCAACCTAGGTGGATGCAGCATCTGTCAGGGGCTGCACCTGTCCCCCGCCGGCTCTTAAGACTGAGAACCGAATGATAAAATACCACCGATCGCTTGGTTCTCAGAGTCCCCTGAGCAGAGAGCTGGTGACTGTCAGTCACCGGTTCTCTGCTCTGCTCCCCCCCCCCCCCCACACTCACTGGAGTGATGAGCTGTGGAGGGGCGGGAGCGTCCGGCTCTGGCTCTCAGTGGCTCGCATGTGGGCAGATTTTTCCTCAGCCTGGACTGGCTCTGTGACATCAGTCAACAGCCTTCAGCCCACTGTTGGTTGAAAATGGGTCACAGGAGTGCAGAACGAAACTTCTCCCTTAAAGCTAGGAAATTATAAGCAAGATGGTGGACATAACCTTGGGACAGAAGGTCTAAACAATCCATAAGTGCCCATGGAGACTCCAACAGGAGTCTGATTTTGTCTGAGGTCCTTGGCCCATTCAATGCTATGAAAATGCTTCTATCTTGATACTGCTGAGCAGATGAGGGGGTGCTGTAGAACAGGAAAGGTGTAGTTTAGGCTGAATTAATCCCACTGTCATCGGTACATCCACTGCACAGATCCTGGACTTGGCGACAACTCTGTCCAGTTTGTTGTTGAATCTGGACATCAAAAGATCCACGCCTGTCATTTTTTACTTATGCAAAGGATTTGGAACACTTTTGGGTGGAGAGCCCATTCCCACAGAAATTCCCTGAGAAATCCGCCTACCAATTTTCATGCCTGGGTTGTGAATAGTGGACAGGGCCAGAAAATGTAGTTCTGTCCAAATGAGAATGAAGTCTGCTTCCCTTTAAACAGCACAACTTATTTTGTGTCCTTGATGATTGATGTAGACCACTGCCACAGCACTGTCCAACTGGATTCTGGTCATCTGGCTTTACAGCTAAATAGTACAGCATTGAAGGGCCAACCAAATTGCCCTAAGTTCCAGAATGTTGATGGAAGATTGAACTTCCTCTGATGACCTAATTCCCTAGCCCAAAAGGGCATCCAGGGCTAGGTTGCCAATGTCAGAAACAGTCTGGACTTGTAGGTGCAAGTCCGTTTGTCCAATGCTGCCAAAATGTTGAGTTGCAATGCTCTGGAGTAAAACTGGGCGCGAAGCATAGCCTCAAAGAAGACTACCATCAGGCCCAAGACCCTTAGGCATGTGAGTGGAGAAAAATAACTTTGCCTCAGGGAAGGATCCTGGAAAGGGTTGTGTCAAAAGTCAGGCCCAAGTACTGTAATTGGTAAGCTGGTTTCATTGGCGGCTTCCAAACACAACAGAATCTCTGCAAAGTCTGTAATGTTGGCTGGACATTAGCTGACAGGGTTAAAAAGGACTGGTCAAATAAGAGAAGATTAGCCAGGTAAATGCACAACATGTATTACCTGAGAACTGAGCAGAGCTAGGACTGGGGCAAGCACTTTGGGAAAGACCCAAGGGGTGTTTACAGGCCTTCAAATTGGGAGTTCCTATAGTAAAACATGGATAGCCTTGGCGAGGAGGGAAAATGGAAATGTGCATGCAAGTATCCCTGTCCATTGATTCCCTTGGGAATTGTGAAGTAAAAGCTCAGAAGGCATTTCTTGTTCAGTATCGGTTGTGGGGATGTCTAAATGCCTACATTTCCTCACTACTGTCGCTGGGAAGCCAGCGGCCCGATTTAGGTCATCCCTCATCGACACTTTATTGGACTCTGCCAACTTCACAATTTCAGCGATCTATAAGCCTCTCCTGAAGCAGTGTCCCCCAGCGCTTTATACCTCAACGGCTTCTAATTGGCTCAAGGATTTCCCTGGAGAAGATACACTGCCCAACATAATCAATGGTCTCAAAGCCACCCTCGGACTCACACCTAACTCAACGTGGAAAGAGACCCAGTTAAAGATCTTCCACCGTGCTTATGTCCCGTTCCTTTCGGACAAAACGATTCCGGGTGCTCATAAATGTCCATTATGTGCCGCGGAAAGACCCTCTCTCTGCCACAAGTTCTGGTCCTGTCCCTCCATTACGGCATTCTGGGACCAGGTAATGTCTTTCATCAGGGAAGTGACGAAGCTCAGCATACCCAAAGACCCTTTATTGCTTCTGTTCGGTTACTGGGACAAACGCCTTCAAAAGTGGTCGAGCACCCCTGCCTCGCCACATCGTCTGTGGATCCTAACCTGTATACTGGTGGCTAGAAGGACAATCCTAACCAATTGGATTTCCACGACTCCCCCCTTAGTTTCCCGGGTTAGATCAGAACTTTCCACTCTTCTTTCCATTGACCGCCTTAACACGGATTTTTTAGCCCCATCCTTGCGCAAATAATTTCTCCAGAAATGGGACAATTACATCAAATATTCCTCCCCCAAGACCGACCCCTCTGTGGATCAATACACATTTATTTTCCAGGACTCGCCCAAGAACTCCCCCTCACTCTCACATTCCCTATCCGAATCCATGCTCTTTTGATCCTGTACCCCCCTCCCCCTACTCTACCCTGCCCTTCCCCAGTTCAGGTTACCCATCTTCTGAGTGACCCAATATGCATATTGTCTATGTTTAATTGTACCTTTTCTGTTGTTGGTACTCACGTGTTATATTACAAAATTTTAAATGAAAAAAACAAAAACAAACTTTTCCTAGTCTCAGGAGTAAAAGATCTACATGCAGGAGCATGAGCCTTCTTTTTCTAGGGGAGTAGAGTACTCTTACTTTCCCCTCACTGATTTCATTGATTTCCTTGATATACTTGTCCAAGGAAGGATCAAACAGGTCTATGCAAGGGTAGCTGCTTGAGGCACTTACTGAATGGAAGTTCAGCTGAACAGCATTTGAGCCAAAGGATCCTCCCCATGTAGTATGCTAATAATGGGGCAAGGGTATTGGGCCATGCTCTTAGTTGACAGCAATGGTCTGGCAGACTGTAGATTACATAGCAGGACCCACCAAAGACAACAAGGCTTTAAGGAAGGCTTCTAGCCTCTATATCCACCAGGTAATTAAACACAATATTATTTTTCACAGGGACTGACATTGTCTTGTTAGTACAAGAAATGGGTAGGTCAACAGGGACCCCCATTTATGTAGGAAACGCTCCTCCAAAGTATTTTACTTAGCACAATGGTTAGCATTAGCAAATCACTTTTAAGGGTGAGGCCAGTCATCTTACAAGACAGGCTTAAAAAGTAAGTGCACTGGGAGCAAACTGATAAACAAACAATTTTAAATCAGCAATCCAACTGATAACTTATTAACATAAAAATGCATAAAAAGAAGAACAACTTTTTGTCACATATATGACATGCCCATCCATTTACACTCCCTGCTCACCACAATTTTACCCACAGCTAACACTGCAACATAGATTTAGCCACCCGATGGGTAGTCAGAACCCGCCTGGCTTGTGGGGAAGCAAAATGTAGGGAAAACTGGACCTATGTACAAAAAAAACCCATCAATTATAACACCCCAAAAAGAAATGCTGCAGGAGCTAACAAGACAAATATCATAAAATTAATGGGAAAATAAACCAACTAACTTAGAAAAATGGAAGATTGATTAAAAAGTGACAAGCATCCAAATACTTTTATACTTTTATGTTTGATGGAATTTGGTTTTAATAAAATGTTACTGCACTATCTGAGTATATTTTCTTTATCGTTCTTAGGCGAATGTTGGTATGCGTTACCATTTGAAACTAAGGAAATGTCCAGAAATCTTTACATCTGGTGGTTTGGAGCTTAGAATGCATATTGTCCTCTATGAGGCTGAGAGGTCCTGAGCTATGGTGAGTTTCCAACCACAGTTTCTGGTTGTGGTGGTGTCTTACCTTCACTAAAAACCACCAAGGTCCTGTTTATGATGCCACTGTTTCCTATGCTTATAACTGACCTGGCACAAAAGCTTGCCTGAATTAGGTACTGGTAGTTCTAAAGGGAACTTCCGACAGAAAATTGTCATAACACTTTATTGATATTATCAAGCCATGCATACCGGCTTAAAGTGACTTTAACAACTTGCCGACTGCCGCACGCCTATTTACTGCGGCGGTCAGCACCTCACAGGCAAAGCGACGTAGTACTACGTCGCTCGTCTGTGAGGCTCTAGGGAGCGAGCGCGTGCTCCCGCTCGCTCACGGACCCCCCCTGCGCGTGTGCCCGGCGGACCCGATGTCCGCCGGGCACTCGCGATTGTCCGTTACAGCGGGAGAAAGGCAGGCGGCTAATGTAAACACAGCCGCCTGTCATTCTCCCTTGTTTAAGAATGGAGATCATACGGTTCTGCTATGTAGGACCCTTGATCTCTGTTCTTACACGTCAAGCCACATTCAATCACAGTTAGAAACACGCCCCTAGGGACACACGTAACCCCTCCCTCTCAAAAAAAAGTTAACCCCTTCACTGCCAGTGTCATTATTACAGTAACAGTGCATATGTATAGCACTGATTACTGTAGTAATGTCACTGGTAACCCCAAAAGTGTAAAAAATGTCAGTCAAGGGTCCAATCTGTCCGCCGCAATGCCGCAGTCCCGCAAAAAAAATCGCAGATCACCGCCATTACTCGTTAAAAAAAAAAACAACAAACATGACAAAAACTTTTGCGCAAACCAATCAAAATATGCTTTTTGAGATTTTTTTTACCAAACATATGTAGCAGAAAACAAATTGGCCAAAAATGTTAAAAAATGTAGATTTTTACATTTTTTTGGGGGAATTTCATATAAAAATTTTGAAAAATATTGTTATTTTTGCAAAATTGACGCTCTTTTTTTGTTTATAGCGCATGATCAAAAAATCGCACAGGTGATCAAATACCACCAAAAGAAAGCTCTGTTTGTGGGGAAAAAAGGACGTCAAATTCCTTCAGGTACAGCGTCGCACGACCGCGCAATTGTCCGTTGAAATCACGCAGTGCCGAATCGCAAAATAGGCCCTGGTCAGGAAGGGGGTAAAATCTTCCGGGCTTAAGTGGTTAAATTCAAAATGTTTTTTAGCCAATGCAATTCCTGCATTAGGGTAAAAAATGCCTCACTACCTGTCCTACCCACCGTCATCCCTAAACACTTACCTGACTCCTCTCCCCATTCAGCACTATTCTGTCTTCAGCAACCCTCCACTCACTCTTGAGGGCAGCAGGAGCCATAGACTGTGGCTGCGGTCAGTCAAACTCTGGAGAAGACGGATCAGGGGCTTACTGACACTGTGTGTGACTGAGGACACACACAGCCCGGCTCGGGAGTGTGCGTGAACAAGAGCCCCCTTAGCATCCGGCTTGCTATGTGGGTGCCCAGAGGAAGAAGAAGACACCACCAGAAGGGGGCTGCCAAAGAGGAGGTGGGACCACTCTATGCAATATTATTGTGCAGGTGAGTATAACATCTGTTTATTTTCAAGAAATAATAAATAGATTTGTTTTTACTATAGTAATACCAAAGTGAATATTTAGCATTTGAAAGATACAGTACATACACTATATTGTCAAAAGTATTGGGACGCCTGCCTTTACACGCACATGAAGTTTAATGCCATCCCACTCTTAGTCCTTAGGGTTCAATATGGAGTTGGTCCAGCTTTTTTGGGAAGGCTGTCCACAAGGTTTAGAAGTGTGTCTATGGGAATGTTTGACCATTCTTCCAGAAGCGCATTTTTGAGGTCAGGCACTGATGTTGGATGAGAAGGCCTGGCTCGCAGTCTCCACTCTAATTCACACTTTATGCTGCTACAGATGGGCACAGCGCTGTGAGTGAGGACTCAGGTAAGTATTTGGGGGGGGGGGGGGGTTATATTGTTACTAGCACATTTTTAATCTAATGCAAGAAATGTATTAAGTATTATAGTTTGTTTCTAATGCATAATATGAAAACACAAACACACACATTTTATGAAATATTTTTTATTAGATTTAATTTGAATTTTTGTAGAACAATTTTGTAAAACAGACCTGGCTTACGCCGAGAGCCCTGGGTCCCTTACTAATGATTAGGAACCAGAACGTCCAGTTCCCAAACACCTGATCACTGTGATAGCTTCTGATTGGCTATCACAGTGATCAGTTACTGTAAACCCGCCCCGTGTATGCTTTTTCCTAAATGGAGAGAAAGATACAGTACATTGTATCTTTCTCTCCTTGCTAGAGGAGAAAGATGTAAATAAACATTTGTTAAAAAAAAAAAGAGAAAGAAAAATAGCTGAATCAAGGTTTGATCTAGGTCAGGGTTAGAGTTAGGGTCAATTTCAGAGTCCAAGGTCAGAGTCAGCATATTTTAGAAATAAGTTTTTTTAAGAATTTAAAAAGCCTTTATTAAACTAGTATTACTGCGATCATCAGGAGCAGGAGAATTTATTTTGGGCTGTTCTTTGGTGGTTAGTTATGGTAGTAGCAAGAAGAGTACATCTAGATTTTAACCACTTTAGGACCGCCTGCCAGGTTTCAGGGCATACGTGTAACCCCCCCTGCCAACCCCCATTGTGATTAGACACAGCTGAATCTTGTCAGCAGGTCCCAGCCTATGATTCATGAGTAGGACCTGCTAATGGGCTGTATCCAATCACAGCCCAGAGCCCTGTGTGGACAAACAACACAAGGCTACAAGAATCTGTACAGAGGAAACAACCTCTCATGGAGAAGGAACAATTCGATATTTAGTAAAAAGGGGCACATATTACACACATTAACACTTGGTACGCACACACTTAACCCCTTGATTACCCTGAGATGTTAACCCCTTTCCAGCCAGTGTCATTAGTACAGTGACAGTGTATAGTATTATCACTGATCACTGTATTAGTGTCACTGGTGTCATTCAGTTGCCAACCAGTGTCAGTTAGTGTCAGATTGTCCACCACACTATCACAGTCCCACTATAAGTCACTGATCACCGCCATTACTAGTATAAAAAAATGTATCAAAATTCCAGCATATATATATATACGATAGTTTGTAGACTCTATAACTTTTACACAAACCAATCCAAATACACATATTGGGATATTTTTTACCTAAGACGAGTAGCAGAATGCATTTTAGCCTGAATTTATGAAGAAATTAGATTTTTATATGTTTTATAGCAGTAAGTAAAAAATATTGTTTTTTTTTTTAATTTTCTGTCTTTTTTCGGTTATATAATAATAATTAAAATAATTATAATAAAAAACCCAGTGGTGATCAAATACCATCAAAAGAAAGCTCAATATGTGTGAAAAAAAATGAAATAATCTTTATTTGGGTACAGTGTTGCAGCGCAATTACCAGTTAGGGCCCTTTCACACGGAGTGGACCGTTTTTTGATCCGCTCCGGCACTTTTTTTTTTTTACGGACACGGATGACACTTGTGTCATCCGGTCCGTATGTCCATTTATCATCCCATCCGTTTGCGGGGAACAGAGATAATGTAGGTCAAAGGGATTGCAGATGTCAGCGGATGAAAATTTAAAAATAGGGTTCTCTTCCGTTCCAAAAAACATAACTGACGCTGACATCCGCAATCCCATTGACATGCATTATGTCCGTTTTTCATCCGCAAAAAAATGGGATGAAAAACAGACATACGGACCTCCCGTGTAAAAGGACCCTTAAAGTTGTTGTTGTTCAGTCGTTTAGTCGTGTTTGACTCTTTGTGACAACATGGACCATAGCGTGCCAGGCTTTTCTGTCCTCCAATGCCTCCCGTAGCTTGCATAACTTCATGTTCATTGTTTCAATGATGCTATGTATCTTGTTTTCTGTCGTCCTCTTCTCCTTTTTCCTTCCATGTTTCCAAAGGATAAGGGTCTTTTCCAATGAGTCCTCTCTTCGCATTAGGTGGCCAAAGTATTTGGGTTTCAGCTTCAGGATCTGTCCTTCCAGTGAATATTCAGGGTTGATTTCCTTCAGGAATGACTGATTTAATCTTCTTGCCATCCAAGGGACTTTCAAGAGTCTTCTCCAACACCATAGTTCAAAAGCATCAATTCTTCGGAGTTCAGCCTTCCTTATGGTCCAACTTTCAACACAGTTCTAAATAGCAAAAAATTGCCTGGTCATAAAGGGGGTATTTTACTGTAAGTTAGTTGTATTTTTATTGAATAACATCTTTGGTTTTACACTATGGAGTTCTCTTTTCCTGCCCTTATGATTACCTACATTGGGAGCCATTTGTCCAAGGAGAGCCTATAGAAAATTGGATATCCAGGAGATACATACCAGGAAGAAATATACTTCATTCCAAAAGGAAGATAGATAGGGGTTGTGCACCTCACTCTTTATCCACTAACTGCGCTCATCCCATTCATTGTCCGGTGAGTGGAGACACAGGAGGGGAGCACAGAGTGGAGCACGAAGCTTAATATTATCTAAGCACCCGCACGTTTGGGATAATTTTGTTTACAATATCACCAGTGTGGACTTCAAGGACTTTTGTTTTACTTGGCACTTTATATAATGTTTATTTGCACAGTATTTATCTTCATAATTTAAGATTGTATACTTTAACCACCGGAGGATTTTGCTGTCTTACGTCCAGGCCACTTTTTGCGATTCGGCACTGTGCGACTTTAATTGACAATTGCGCGGTCGTGCGACGCCGTACCCAAACAAAATTTACGTCCTTTTTTTCCCACAAACAGAGCTTTCTTTGGTGGTATTTGATCACCTGTGCGATTTTTACTTTTTGCGCTATAAACAAAAAAAGAGCGTTTATTTTGGGAAAAAAAACAATATTTTTAACATTTTTTTTATATGAAATTCCCCCCACAAAAAATGTAAAAATCTAAATTTTTTTAAATTTTTGGCCAATTTGTTTTCTGCTACCTATGTTTGGTAAAAAAAAATCAGAATAAGCGTATTTTGATTGGTTTGCGCAAAAGATATTGCGTTTACTAACTAAGGGAAAGATTTCTGTCATTTTTGGTGTTTTTTTTAACGAGTAATGGCGGCGATCTGCGATTTTTTTTGCGGGACTGCGACATTGCGGCGGACAGATCGGACCCTTGACTGACATTTTTGACACTTTTGGGGTTACCAGTGACATTACTGCAGTAATCAGTGCTATATATATGCACTGTTACTGTAAAAATGACACTGGCAGGGAAGGGGTTAATTTTATTGGAGAGGGAGGGGTTAATGTATGCCTGGTGCTTACTGACGTGTGTGG
This sequence comes from Pelophylax lessonae, assembly GCF_965119305.1. Taxonomy (NCBI): domain Eukaryota; kingdom Metazoa; phylum Chordata; class Amphibia; order Anura; family Ranidae; genus Pelophylax; species Pelophylax lessonae. The sequence continues at coordinate 101,882,120 of NC_138778.1, forward strand.
GGGGAGGTGACTGAGTGAGTCAGGGACAGATCGGATGTTCAGCTATGCTGAACACTGCGATCTGTCACTCCCTGTCACTGAGGAGATCCGCCCGCTCTGTTTACACAGGCGGGCGGATCTCCAAACTAGATTTCCCGACGATCGGGGAAGAGCAGCGGCGATCGCCGTCGCTCCTCCCCTGGCCCGACTCCCGCTGTGAATGAAAACAGCGGGAGCGCGCCTCCGGCGGCGCACGAGCGCCGCCTACAGGGGAAGGAGTCCAGCGAACGATAACGAACCACTTTGCCGCAGTACGGTCAATGTCAGCCGGCAAGTGGTTAATCTTGTTTTTTTTTTTTTTGGTTAACATTGATTGATAAGGTACAATATTTTGCACAGATGCACTTTTATTAACAGGATACGCACTTTAGTAACTTATATCTTTAAATATATGGGAAAACACCATCTAAAATAATTTTTGCACATGACACTTTATATTATATATATTTATGAGGAGCAGCGCTGATCCTTATATATTTTTCATAAAGGGGGTAAAGCCTATTCCGGAGCTCAAGTGGTTATTTTTATTGTTTACTATTTTGGGACAATTTTGATAATAAAAAAAAAAAAATAGGAGATATTTATTACCATTTACCACCAAAAGAAGGTACATTTTACCTGGATATAAATGGTTGATGATGGTACAGCGCCAACTTGTATCAAACACAAATGGTAGGCAATTCAGATGAATGTATAGTCCCACAAAAATGCTGGCCTTTGACAATGTCCTATTTGTGACGAAACGCGTCAGTCACGCCTGCACGTCGACACGCTTACTCTGGCTTCCTTAAATATTCCATGCGCTGTCTTATTGGTGGACATTTGAGTTGACACTTTTTATCTGCTTTTCATATTTAATAAAGAAGCATACTATGCCATTGGAGTTTCTTCTCTATCTTTGGAGGTATATGGGTTATGTAAGGCTGAGCACCTGAGTGGAGTATTTGGAACCGCTACCTGCATTGATTTGATTGCTTTCCAGAGATTTGTCTGTTTCAGGGAATTATTTAGATACATGCCTATTTTGACCTACCCTAACCGGTGGTCAATTTGTTCCGGTAAGCGGACATCTTTACTTTTTGATGCACGTGGTGATCCCCTTCTCCTACCTTGATCCCATCTCCTGGTGTTGGACTTCTTGATATCTCATCCTTTGGAGTGTATCTGCATTTTTGTGGGACTATACATTAATTATTTGTCATGAAACTTTGACTTTTTGCACCAGTTCTGTCACTTTCGGACAGATTCACAGAGATGTCTGTACCATGTATGTGAATTTGTGACTTGTCATAGAATCTGTTTTTATTAAAAAATTAGTACCAGTGTTTGTGAATTCCCCTGACTGTCTACAACACAAAGTTATTTACATTTTTGCTTTTTTTTTTTTTTTCATTTGCTTCTGAAACTAAAACTCGTGGAACTTCTTACGTGTGCAAATATTCCCCTTGTGCAGCTATGTCACCAAGTTTAAATGTGACTTAGCTGATAAAGCAATAGGGAAGTGAAGTAGCACAAGGAACCAGCTACGTAGTGGAATCTATTTCCATCTGTAATGACATGTACAGTACGCCTTTGTAGTAAAAAAGGAAGAGGAACCGGCATGTCAGTTATTACACCATGCCTAGGGTAATCAAGGGATTTTCATCTGGAAAGCCCAAGAGAGCTTATTAAAATTCTTCTAACAATCCCAATTGTTTATCTTGTTTCATCTGGGTATAACACACTAATTACTAATGACTAAATAAGGAAATTCCACCAGTCATTATACTGTGAGTCTGAATTATCAGCAATCACTTAAAGGTCTATTTAAAGTGAACTTTTTAGGTATATCAGAGGCGAATGGAAGATTTGACAAAGGATAATTCCTATATTTGTAGACAGTTGAATGTCATTCAACGCCGAAAAGAACCATTTCCTCACCCGGAGTCCCCAGTAGACAAAATATAGGACCAAATCAACAAACTACTGTTAATGGACTGCCATATATGACTTACAAATCTATATATTATATATATAATAATACATTAAATATTCATCTGTTATCAGCAGCCAAGTTCCCAAAAAGGACCATTAATTATACAAAACTAAAAATAAAAGCACAGGTATACCTATCTCCATTAAAAAAAAAAAAAAAATAAACAAAAAAAAAATAAATAAATAAATAAATATATATATATATATATATATATATATATATATATATATATATATATATATATATATATATATACTTTTAAATTGCTGATAGGTATGCCCAGGGCTTTTTTTTCAATGGGAACACACTGAATGTATGTAATAGCAAGGGTGGTGGTGTGTGCTGGAGGGTTAATTGATGTTTAATGCTGGGGGATCTATTGTCACTGGTTGGAATCTGTTTGTGTGTGAAGGTCTATTGTTGCTGGTGGGGATCTATTGCTGCTAGGGGTTTTATGTTGTTGGTAGGGATCTACTGTTGAGGTCTATTGTTGTTGGCTGCTGGAGGATCAATTGATGCTGGCTGCTGGGAGATCTGTTGTTGTTGCTGCTGGGGGGGGGGGTCTAATGTTGCTGGCTGTGGTATTTGGTTGTGGGTGGTCCATTTTTGCTGTGTGTGTGTGGGGGGGGGGGGGTCTATTGTTGTGTGGCGGATCTAATGTTGCTAGGATGGGGTCTATTGTTGTGTGAGATCTATTGATGCTGGGATGGGGTCTATTGTTGTTGCAGCGGATCTATTGTTTCTGGGGGAGTCTATTGTTGGGTGAGGGATTTATTGTTGCTGGGGGGGAGATCTATTGATGCTGGCTGCAGAGGATCTATTTTATTGCTTTTCTTGTTATCATTACAACAAATTCTATACAAATAATTTAGCATCATAAAATTATACTTTATATTCTCTAAAAGGGGCAGTACTAGGGTTGCCACCTCCTCCCTTTAACCACTTGCCGACCAGTCACATTGACTGTACTGCGGCAAAGTGGTTCGTTATCGTCCAGTGACGTAGACCTACGTCGCTGGACTCCTCCCCCTGTAGGCGGCGCTCCCGCTGTTTTCAGTCACAGCGGGAGTCGGGCCAGGGGAGGAGCGGCGGCGATCGCCGCTGCTCTTCCCCGATCGTCGGGGAATCTAGTTTGGAGATCCGCCCGCTTGTGTAAACAGAGCGGGCGGATCTCCTAAGTGACAGGTAGTGACAGATCGCAGTGTTCAACATGCGATCTGTCCTTATGTCACTCAGTCACCTCCCCCCCCCACAATAGTAAGCACCAGGCATACATTAACCCCTTCCTCGCCAATAAAATGAACCCCTTCCCTGCCAGTGTCATTTTTACAGTAACAGTGCATATATATAGCACTGATTACTGCAGTAATGTCACTGGTACCCCCAAAGTGTCAAAAATGTCAGTCAAGGGTCCGATCTGTCCGCCGCAATGTCGCAGTCCCGCAAAAAAAAAAATCGCAGTTCGCCGCCATTACTCGTTAAAAAAAAACACCAAAAATGACAGAAATCTTTCCCTTAGTTAGTAAACGCAATAACTTTTGCGCAAACCAATCAAAATATGATTATTGTGATTTTTTTTTTTACCAAACATAGGTAGCAGAAAACAAATTGGGCAAAAATTTAAAAAAATTTTGAGTTTTACATTTTTTTGGGGGGGAATTTCATATAAAAAAATGTGAAAAATATTGTTATTTTTTCAAAATAAACGCTCTTTTTTTGTTTATAGCGCAAAAAAAAAAAATTGCACAGGTGATCAAATACCACCAACAGAAAGCTCTGTTTGTGGGAAAAAAAGGACATAAATTTCGTTTGGGTATGGCGTCGCACGACCGTGCAATTGTCAGTTAAAGTTGCACAGCGCCGAATTGCAAAAAGTGGCCTGGACGTAAGACAGCAAAATCCTCCGGTGGTAAAGTGGTTAAACCTGAACACATACTAGAGGCTCTGAGGAAGAGGCACAGCCTCGAAACGCGTCAGCCCTCTGCTTCCAAAGAGATTTTGAACCTCTGCTATGAGGCGGTTTTTATGGAATTGATGTGCCTGAATTTCACGGATGTTTGTGAGTAGTTGATTCTTATTTACTTTGATTCAATAAACTCGCTGAGGATAATGCGCTAGGCTGGTGCGCCCTTTCTTTGTTTTGTATTTACAGTGTTTGGTCGACCGCCCTGGTCGTAAGGGGCAGCAAGGCCTAGCCATAACGGATGCCAAGTACTAGCATGAGTTCCGGGATTGTGGCAGCCTGAGGACCAGGTTCTGAGCGCAGGAGTGGGGTGCTGTATAGCACTTATCGTTTTTGGAGCACATACTAAATATACAGGTTCTGTGACTGATTACAGTGGTAATTATACTTAGTATAAATAGCAAAAAGTGTGGCGCTAATCATAAATGTAGACAACATAAGTGAAAAAAAACAAACAAAAGTTTAAATCACATGGCATAAATAGTGCAAATGACTTACATATTTGTGAAAACCAGGAAAAGTCCCAAAAAATTATAAGGGTTCAAAACCATAAATAAAAATGGTGAATAGTCAAAATAATCTCTTCCAATCCAACACCACCAGGGAAGTGAAGGTAGAGGGACACCATAAAGTGCAGTTGATGGATGTCAGCTTACCAAAACACTGTGGTCATTCAAACTAATGAAATGACCTCACCAAGCCTTAGAATCAATGTGGAATGCTCCAGCCCAAACAGGAAAGACAGGTAGTAAAGGTAGGAAGCTCCGATCTCAGCAGTTATGTTCAGAAATGGTCACATATATATATATATATACAGTAAATAGATACACACATTCTTATTAATAAATGTGAAAAACATTTTAAAATGTGCTAAAACATGGATGGTGATAGTAAGGCAGTGGATGGTGTCAGTAGAACAGAGGTTAGTGCCAGTAGGGCAGTGGACGGTGTCAGTCATTTTTTATATTTATTATTTTATTTTCTGTATTATTTTTTACAATTTTATTTATTTTTATAATACTTTTCCTTTTATTTGTTTTTCATATACCAACAGAAAAATATAAATCCGCATACAATTCAATGTAAACATACATTTATATTACAAAAAAAATAACTCTTATTCCCTTCTCTCTCCCCCCACCTCCCACCGCCTCCCTCCTGCCTATCCCCTCTCCATATTGTATCAGTTACTCTATTTCTCCTACCACCTTCTTTGTTTTCTTACCTTCTCTTTTTCTCTTTATTTTTCTTTTTACCCCCTTTCTCTCATTCTTTTGAATTCTACCCATTTTTCCCAGGTGGTGTTAAACCTCTCTAATTGATCTTCTTCACAGCTACTTAAAAAATCAATTTCATAGATATTCTCAATTCTTTTAAACCATTCATTTGGGACTCTCTGGGTCTCCCCATTTTCTTGGTATTGCCCCCTTTGCTGCATTCATCAAATGGGGCAATAGCGTACTCCTATATTACTTTATTGAACTGTTTGTTTTGTGAAATAGGCATACCAATGGGTAATTTTTAATCTTTATGTCCATGATCTTTTTTATATTCTGTCACACTCTTTGCCAACACTCCTGTATCTTTGGGCACTCCCACCATTGTGCCCCTCTGATCACACCCTCTCCAGCACAATAGGGATTTTCTAATTGGTATTTACTTGTTTCCAAAGGCGTTATATACCACCTACTCAAACATCTATAGTTTATCTCTATCAAGTTTATATCTGCCGCCGTATTATGGACCGCTCTCATGACTTTACTTAATTGGTGCTCCTCCAAATGTGATCATCCACATTTTTCCCACTTTTCAATGAATGGCGGTAATGGCTGTATGTATTTTATAAATCTGAGATAAATTATGTTTTGCTCTGTCTGGGAATTACACAGACTTTCAAATGGAAGAAGTTCCTCTTCTGACCTAATAGGCTGTGGTAAGGTTAATATGAAGTGTCTCAGCTGGAAATACTTCCATTCATTCAAAATCATTAATTCCTTTTTCTGTTTCAAATTCTGATATAAAAATATCTTTCACTTTGTCGTTATATCCTTTATCTGTGCATTTTTATCTATTATCCAATCACCAAATTGTGTCCCATTTCCCAGTAAAAAATAATTTGTCCCTGTGAGTGAAATTACCAGTGAGTTATACTCCCATTTTGCTTGTTGTTTATAAATTAAATCCCATACTCTAAATGCATTTCTAGTCAACTCGTGTAAATTTTCATACAACTTTCTGTACTTATGTTATGTAAATGTTATCACCCAACTGTGTTTTTCTCAGTGAATTTTTTAATTTTTCCCCATGATTTATTGCTGCTTATTTTCCCCAATCCACTAATCGTGATATTACTATGTCGTTATAATACCTTTTGATGTCGGGTGCCGCTAATCCCCCTTGTGCTTTACCTTTAATTAGTGTTAAGTACTGTATTCTCGGTTTCATGTTCCACCATATGAACTTTGTTATCATTGCTTTTAATATTTAAAAAAAATTCTGTGGGAAATGTATTGGCAAACATCTGGAATTTATAAAGTAATTTCGTCACTATCAACATTTTTACCATACTAATTTGTCCCATCCATGAGAGTGTTTTTGTAATTTTTTTTTTAATTTCTGCTCTAGTTTCATTCAGTATTGGTATATAGTTTGCCTGATATAAATTTTTTGAAGCTGAGGTTAAATTTATCCAAAGATATTTTTTAAGTAAGTATATCCCCCCCCCCCCAAAGTAAATGGGAATTCTTTTTGCAAGGCTAGTTCTTCTTTTAAATTCATATTTATATTTAGAATTTCAGATTTTACAGGATTAATTTTTAAGTTTGTTAATGCTCCATTTCTTTTCATTTCTTTTATTTATTAAGTTTGGTAGTGTAATTCTTGGTTTAGTTATATAATACAAAATATAATTGACATATGCCACAACTGTCTGATGTTTACCCCTCCTACAGTATCTCACAAAAGTGAGTACACCCCTCACATTTTTGTAAATATTTTATTATATCTGCCTGTTTTTATATATTTATGCAGTATAAAAGATAAAGGATCAAATCTCAGTCAAAATGCATGTTTATACAATGCCCAAGTGGTTAACAAACAATTGCAAAATGTCTATAAGGTCTTAAAGTGTAAACTATCTAACTGATTATCAAATAGTTGACATTTAAAAAAGTATCTCACAAAAGTGAGTACACCCCTCACATTTTTGTGAATATTTTATTATATCTTTTCATGTGACAACACTGAAGAAATGACACTTTGCTACAATGTAAAGTAGTGAGTGTACAGCTTGTATAACAGTGTAAATTTTCTGTCCCCTCAAAATAACTCAACACAACAAAAATGTCTAAACCACTGGCAAAGAAAGTGCGTACACCCCTAAGTTAAAATGTCCAATATGGGCACAATGTGTCAATATTTTGAAGCTCAATAGGGTTTAGGTCTGGAGACATGCTTGGCTAGTCCATCACCTTTACTCTCAGCTTCTTTAGCAAGGCAGTGGTCGTCTTGGAGATGTGTTTGGGATCGTTCTCATGTTAGAATACTGCCCTGCGGCCCAGTCTCTGAAGGGAGGGTATCATGCTCTGCTTCAGTATGTCACTGTACATGTTGGCATTTATGGTTCCCCCAATGAACTGTAGCTCCCCAGCACAGGCAGCACTCATGCAGCCCCAGACCATGACACTCCCACCACCATGCTTGACTGTAGGCAAGACACACTTGTCTTTGTACTCCTCACCTGGTTGCCACTACGCACGCTTGACAACATTTGAACCAAAAAAGTTTATCTTGGTCTCATTAGACCACAGGACATGGTTCCAGTAATCCATGTCCTTAGCCTGCTTTACTTCAGCAAACCAGTTGCAGGCTTTCTCGTGCATCATCTTTAGAAGAGGCTTCCTTCTGGGACGACAGCCATGCAGACCAATTTCATGCAGTGTGCAGCGTGTTGTCTGAGCACTGACAGGCTGATACCCCTTCCCTTCAACCTCTACAGCAATGCTGGCAGCATTCATACGTCTATTTCCCAAAGACAACCTCTGGATATGACGCTGAGCATGTGCACTCAACTTTTTTGGTCTACCATGGAGAGGCCTGTTCTGAGTTGAACCTGTCCTGCTAAACCACTGTATGGTCTTGGCCACTGTGCTGCAGCTCAGTTTCAGGGTCTTGGCAATCTTCTTATAGCCTAAACCATCTTTATGTAGAGCAACAATTCTTTTTTTCAGATCCTCAGAGAGTTCTTTGCCATGAGGAGTCATGTTGAACTTCCAGTGACCAGTATGAGAGAGTGAGATCGATAACACCAAATTTAACACACCTGCTCCCAATTCACACCTGAGTCCTTGTAACACTAATGAGTCACATGACACGGGGGAGGAAAAATGGTTAATTGTGCCCAATCTGGACATTTTTACCAAGGGGTGTACTCACTTTTGTTGCCAGTGGTTTAGACATTAATGGCTGTGTGTTGAGTTATTTTGAGAGGACAGCAAATTTACACTGTTATACAAGCTGTACACTCACTACTTTACATTGTAGCAAGGTGTCATTTGTTCAGTGTAGTCACATAATAAGATATAATAAAATATTTAAAAAAATGTGACGGGTGTACTCACTTTCGTGAGATACTGTATATCTGCGCTGCTCCATATAGTGGCCAAAAATTGTCTCCAATGACAACACAATTAAGGGGGGGGGGAGCGGACATCCCTGTCTTGTCCCATTATATATTTCAAACTATGCTGACAGGGTTCCATTAACCTTTACTGATGCAGTTGGATGTTTATATAGTGTGTTAATCCACTGAATCATCATTGGACCCAAACCTATCGCTTCTGTTGTATTCATTATGAATTCCCAGTCTACCCTGTCAAACCCTTTTTCAGCATCTATTGACAAGAGTAGCACTGGGGTCCCATGACTTCCCCTTTTTGCATTAAGAGCAGTGTTATTATCCCATTATCCTTTGCCTCTCTCCCCGGTACAAATTCCATTTGATCTACATGTACCCATTTGGGTATTAACTCTTTCAATCTGGTGGCCAGCTGGTGCTTCATGGGTTGGGGGTAGGCAGCAGATGGACCTGACCAAGGACCACACCAGCTCCAGCCCGCACCACACACTATACCCCCCCGGTTGCCAGCTTACTCACCCTTTGCTGCCTCAGTGTTCTCCGTGTCCCTCTTCATTGGTCGTGCTTCCCCTGCGTCTCCTCCCTCCTCCTCCTTCGCCAATAAGATGGCTTTTCTTTTCGGCCAATCGGGAAATGGGTCTCAGGACCCGCTTCCTAATTGGCCAGGAGGAGAATCCGTGTCACAATAGCGAATGTTCATTTGCTATTGTCACACAACTGGGTGGGCTCAGCAGTGCTCTGCGCCCTGAGCCCACCCTTTTCTGAAGCCTATTAGAGCCTCTGGCTCTAATCACGTGCTTTAAAAAAAAACCTCCCCCCTTGAAATCAATGCATCCGGCTCCCTGCATGTAGATTAGGGGGCTGGACTCATGGATGGGGGTAGTGGCGCCCCTGCGCTTCTAATGGACGGGCCGCCACTGCTGGTGGCTAAAACTTTTGCGTATAATTTTGTATCTGCATTTAATAATGCTATAGGTCTATGGCTAGAACACAAAGTTACATCCTTTCCTTCTTTTGGTATCACTGTGACATAGGCCTGTAGTGACTCTTTCCTCATCCCCTTTCCTTCTCCTAATCCATTCATATAGGAGCATAATTTAGATATTTAAATCACTTGTAATAAAGTACAAGTGTCTCTGCGTCCAGTCCCTGTGTCCGTGGGATTGTGCTACTGCGCATGTGCCCCACGGACAGCTGTTGGGACTTGGAGCCACATCCTATTAATAATAAAGAGATACAATGTGTCCCTCCTCCAGCCAATCACAGGAGGGCTGCTCTGTCTCTGTACACATGAATGCAGGTGAAGAGGGTGTCTGTGCATCCCTTCGTAGCAGCGCCCCCAGTGGCCATGCTGAGTATTGGCGGTAGCGGAGGCTGAGTGTGTTGTGTGTTCACAGGTCTGCCTTTGCATTGTTCATCCACTTCATCAAGTCCTATAGAGCGCTCCCCCTCCCCTCCCCCCAGCCCGGGAGCCAATGGCTGCCAGAGGAGGATGATAGGCAGCGGTGGTGGTGGGTACCAGCAGCAGTCCTCAGCCCCGGAGTCCGGAGATCCTTTCCCTGCCAACCCTGCCAATGGTGAGTGTACTCTGCCACTGCCTAGGTGCCCGCCACCCCCCCCCCCCCGCACTGCATGCAGCCTGGGATAACATAGAGGATCCCAAGTGTCTGTGGGGGGGTATAGATTGTACCACGATGGAGGATGGAGATGTTGGGGGTTGGGGGGGGTGATCGGTCAGTCAGTGGGGGGGGGGCTCCCAGAGCAGTCCTCCTGTGATTGGCTGGAGGAGGGACACATTGTATCTCTTTATTATTAATAGGATGTACAAGAGTGAAGGCAGCCTGGAGCTGGCCTGTGATTGGCTGGAAGGAGGAACACATTGTATCTCCTTATCTTACTATATAATCTTACTATATAAAGTACAAGTGTCCCTGCGTCCAGTCCCTGTGTCTGTGGGATTGCGCTACTGCACATGTGCCCCACGGACAGCCGTTGGGTCATGGAGCGCAGAGACTCCGGGAAGCCGGGCGAAACTATTGAAGCGGCGGGTGTGCGCAGGCACGCGGCGGGTGCGCGCTCGCACGCGAGAGCCGCTCGGTCAGCTCTGTGCGTGTCCCCAATGTTGCTAGGGCAACAGGGACGCTATGCGCAGAGCTGGCTACGTCATGCGGCTCTCGCGTTGTTAGAAAAAAAACGATTAAGCGAAAGCCGCTCAGTCAGCTTGTTAGCATGTCCCCGACGTTGCTAGGGCAACAGGGACGCAGAGCTGACAGAGGCTATATGTTCTAGCACCCCGTTAATTTAACGGGCTTAATGTCTAGTATCTTATAATATCTAATCATGAACCCATCTGGCCCTGGGCTTTTTCCTGTTGCTGTATTTTTTAATGCCAATTTAATTTCTTCTTTTGTTATTGGTTCTTCTAATAATTGCTGTTTTTCCTCTGATACTTTAGGTCATTTTGCATCCTGTATTTTTTTCATTCTATTTAATTCTATTTCCTGAGGCTCTTTTTGTCTTATGGAGTACAGGGAACTATAGTATTTTTGAAGACTTCTGGGATTTTTGATGTCAAGTATACTATCTTCCCTTGCTTGTTTTTCATTTTTTCAATGAAACTAATTTATTTTTTATTTTTTAAGGCTCTTGCTAAATATATCCTGGGCCTATTTCCCCATTTATATCTATCTTTAGCTACTCTAATAAATACCATTTTTGTTTCCTGTTCCATTAACTCTTTTAGTTCTTCTCTTTTTAGAACTAAGGCGTGTACTATTTTTACATCTGATGATTTTTTATGTGTTTGTTCTAATTTGTATTTTTCTGTTACTAGACCTCTCATTTTAGTTGTTCTTTCCCTTTTTTTTTCTCCAATAGAAATCAAAACACCTCTTATATAATCCTTATGTGCTTCCAAAATTGTGGCTTCTGATATTCCTGGGGGTTCATTGAGCTTAAAGTATAGTTGTAATTCTTCGTTTATTTTACCTACTACCCAGTGGCGTAGCGTGGGTTGTCAGCGCCCGGGGCAAGGCAAGTAATTTGCGCCCCCTAACCTGCGGACTTTTAGCACTCCCTGAGTCTCTTCCTATAATAGTACTGACCAGCCTGATTCCTATACTGACCTACCTGTCCCCTACGCTAACCTACCTGATTCCTATACTGGCCACTACACTGACCTCTATACTGACCTACCTGTCCACGACACTGACCCTTACACTGACCTACCTGATTCCTACCAGTCCACTACACTACACTACACTATCCACTACACTACATTGCCCACTACACTACCCACTACACTACGATACACTGCCCACTACACTACAATACACTGCCCACTATACTACACTACACTGTCCACTACACTACACTGTCCAATACACTACACTGTCCAATACACTACATTGCCCACTACACTACACTGCCCACTACACTGCCCACTACACTACACTACAATACACTACACTGCCCACTACACTACACTGCCCACTACACTGCCCACTGCACTACACTGCCCACTGCACTACACTACACTGTCCACTACACTACACTGCCCACTACACTGCCCACTACACTGCACAGATAGATGAATGATTACTAACTCTGTGCCAGGCTGCTGATTCACTCGTTGAGCTGACTGAGCTCTTCTGAACATGTGGCCGATTGTGAGGAGAGGCGGCACAGGCGGGGCTTGGCTTGCAACATTTCCACATGCGCCGCAGCGCCACTCCATCCTACGCCAATGGACAGGTGAGGCACAGTCCAGCTCCACCCCGCCCTGCCATTTTCATCCATAGGGCGCCCGCTGGACATTTCCCAGCCTAAACATGGCGGCAACTGCAGACAGCATGTGATACTGTGTCAGACAGAGTGTCACTGTAGGAATGCGCCCCCCCAGATGTTGCGCCCGGTGCGGCCGCCCCCCCCCTGCACCCCCCACGCTACGCCACTGCTACTACCTCATTCTCTTGTATCAGTTCCTTATTTAACCTCCAGTTGCTTACCCTATGTTTAGTTTCCATTATTTTCGCCTTCATTAGTACTGGGGCATGATCCGATAGAGATATTATTTCTATAGATGTTTTAACTACTGAATCCAACAGTCCATGGTCCACCATGATGTAGTCCAATCTAGAGTACATCCCATGCACTGGGGAGTAAATGTGTAATCCTTTACACCTGGATGTTGTACACGCTACATCCACCAGCTGGGCTTGATACAATTTCTTCTTCACCCTCCTCAGTTGATGGCTTTCATTCCTCTATGCATGTAATGTGCTATCTACATGTAGATCCATACAAAAGATTAGGTCTCCAGTCAGTATCACCATACCTTTTTTAAATCCCATTAACTATCCCACCACGTTCTTCGGGTATCGAGTCGGGTTTTTATGTGGGCAATATATGTTTGCCAAGGTAAATTTCCTCCCCTGTATCTTTCCCTTCAGGAACATATATCTCCCTTCGGGATCTACTAATCTCTCATCCAGGGAAAATGTTATCTCTTTTGCAAAGCTTATTGCTCTTTTAGTTGTGGAATCTCCATAATAGCATATCGGATAGTCTTTTGAATACAATCTAACATTTACATCATGGGTTATGTGTGTCTCCTGTAAAAATAATTACACTTGCAGAATGTTGTTTAACTTCTTTAAAAACCTTATGTCGCTTTGCTGGGGTATTTATTCCTCTAACCTTATATGTTAAAATACTTTTTGACATCATATTGTCTCTCTTTCTCCTTCCCCATTGCAACCTCCACTTCTCTCTTCATCTATTTTCTTTTCTAATTGAGTTCATGAACTCACATAATTCCTCAAATTAGAGTGGAGTGCGTTAGTATGGAGAATGAGAGAGACTATCATTAGTAGGGAGACTCTTCTACCTATGGTAAAATATACTGCCCCCCCCCCACTCCCTCCACCCTTTCCCCCCTTACCCTCCCCCCATCCTCCCTTCCCCACTCCCCTACCCTCCCTCCTCTGATCTCCTTTACTACTATTCAGTCTTCCATTGGTCATCAAGTGGACAGGTACCTCCTCCATCTAGGTCTTCTCTACCTGTCTACTCTTGGGCTGGGGTGGGACTCATTCCACTGTACCTACCAATGTCCTCCCTCCCTTCTTCGGGATGACATGGCTCCAAACCCTGCAGGTGCCCACCAAGTATCCAGAGATCCCTTCTTCTCATTACCAACTTTACTTTCCCCTTCCCTACTTTCCCTTTTTGACTAGATCTATTCTTTCTCAGGCTAAAGATCCTTATTTCATTGTCTCTTTAAGTTCACATCTATTTCTTCTTTGGGACCAGTTGCCATTGTTCAGCGTCCAGTGGTGGGCCTTCTCTTCTTCTATTTGACCAACCAGGAATATCTATCATTGGTAATTCTGATCCAGCCTCTTTTCTGTATTCTCCACTCTTGTTAGTAACTGACCCAAGTTGTTGTGTAACTTTTCCAGCTCTGTCTTCCAGGAGAGTTCTAGTTTAGAAAACATGGTTGGCATTTCCAATTTTGTAGGCATTTGGGCTTCGGGATCATTTTCATCATCCAATTCTACTTTTGGTTGGCTAGGTGTATTCTTCTCTGCTGGTATCCCCCGAGCTCCCAATTGACTTCCAGAAGCCAACTTGTCCACGTTCCCTTCATGGGACGTGTATGTTTTTATAGTCCCAGGGCTGTCGCTAACTCTAGGTGATTTTGCTGTTCTGCCACCTCTTCCAGTTTTGCCCCTCATCCTGAGTGTCTAGTTTTATATCCTTTAATTGTATAGTCACAATTTTTTCTGTCATTACTGGATAATATCCACTTTATATCTGCAGTCTGCATTGTGTGAAATGACAAGCAGCACAACACAGGTAACAGTTCAAGCAGAATGAGGAGGTGACTCACCACACCTGCATAAGGGCAGCTCTTCAGATAGTGACCTCCTTTCTTTCTTTTCTGCACGTATTTCTCTTTTTAGGGTTTAGGGTATCCACTTATTATCTTGCAGTCTATGTGGTGCTATATTGTTTATCCGCTTCTGCCTTCCACCCTCCTCCGCTTTCATCTGGCTGTCAGTTCCCTCCGAGAACAGCTGAGTATAGCCAAGAGCCTCTGAGTGTGTTTGCCTCCTGTCACTTACTCTCGGGCTTCCTAGCCTCACTGGCATGCCCGGAGCTGGAACTCTCACCTCCGCCGGCAGGCCCACCCTGACTCGGCTCTGCCTCCTTCTCGGCTCTCCCTCCACCTCCGCCAAGTGAGGGTTCTCCTGAGGCGGCTCCACTGCTCTCCCTAGCTCTCCGGCTAATACTGCTTTCCAGCCGTCTTGGGCCAGCCAGCCAGTTTCTCAACTCTCAGCGGAAAGTTTCTGCCTGCTTCATGTGGAGGTAATCCCTTGCGTCCTTGGCGTACCTAGCATGGGCTCTGTGCAGGCGCCATTGTTAGGGTCCTCCCATACATGTTAAATTTGCTTGTACAATTTTCCTTTAGATTTACTTTAAACCATGTAGTGCAAGGGCCTGCCTAATTGGATACAATTGAAAGTTGTTTCGTTTTGAACTCATATTATATGGTTTTTGTGAAATCTAAAGGAAAATTGTACAAGAAAATTGAACCTGACTGACCAGCCTTAAATAGTCAAATGATGCGCAGCTCTTTAGCACTAGATATTAGAAAGGAATGGAGATGTAATAAGCATGGTATACACAGGTCTTATAGATCCCCCATGGAAATACCCCAACCACATCTTTTCGTTGTTTTTTTAGGAGCCTCTTTGGGGGACTTTGGTGAAGGATCAGCAGGGGGAATCTGTGCCCCACCGGGGGAAATATTTATAAAAAAATTGGTTTGCAAAAGTTTGAGTTGACTCTTAAGGGATTTCCTGAATTTCTATCAATCAGGGGGACCAATGGGGATCTCAGTGATCTCCCACAGTGGTGGTGCAGTAAGGATGTATAGTTTACACTGGGTGCTGACTCTCTGGGGGTTCTGTGGAGGGAAAAGGGTTTTTTTGTACTGAGGGGTCTGTACATGGGGAAAGATGGGGATGTCTGTACTGAGGGGTCTGTACATGGGGA
Organism: Pelophylax lessonae; assembly: GCF_965119305.1. Classification (NCBI taxonomy): domain Eukaryota; kingdom Metazoa; phylum Chordata; class Amphibia; order Anura; family Ranidae; genus Pelophylax; species Pelophylax lessonae. The sequence goes on from NC_138778.1 coordinate 101,897,795, forward strand.
AAGATGGGGATGTCTGTACTGAGGGGTCTGTACTGGAGGGGGGGGGGGGTGTCTGTCAGTAATGAGGGGTACGTACTGGGGGGGGGGTTGTACTAGGGGATGGGCTGGGAGGAGAGATTTATTAATGTTAGGAGAGACAGTTTGAGGGGTCTTTGGTAGGGGTTGGGGGGGGGGGGGTGGTCTTTGCTGACTGAAAAATCTGTGCTGGGGGGATGGGAGGGCTGGTCTTTAAGTGAGATCTGTGCTGGGAGTAGGTCAGTTCATGGTCAGTGGTCTGTGCTGGGAGGCATGGGTTTGTGCTAAGGGGCCGGTTTTTGGGAAGGGGTCCGTTCTGAGGGGGCTGTGCTGGGGGGGGGGGCTGAGGGATTTGTTCTGGTGGGGTTCTCCTGTACTGAGGGGCCTAAGTTGGGGGGTTGTTCTGTTCTGGAAGAAGAGTCTGAACTGAAGGCTTCGTGCTGGGGGATATATATTGAAGGGGTAGGCTGGGAGGGGGGATATAGGGATGTTGGGGGAAATCTGTACTGTGGGGAATATGGGCTCGGGAAGGGGGGTATTTTGTTCTGGGAAGAGGGAGACATTTTATTGTCTTCTGTAAAGTGGCCTGTGCAATCCGCACTCCTGATACCTGCACTATAGACACTGAGGAGAATTTATCAAAACTGGAGCAGACAAAATCTGGAGCAGTTCAACATGGCAACCAATCAACTTCTATCTTTCATTTTCAAAGCTTAACTGAACAAGCTATGGATAGAAACTGTTTGGTTGCCGTACACAGCTTATCCTAAAGTTCTTTTTTAAAGCAGAACTAAGCCCATCAATTTCCCGATTTCCCAAAACTATTACATTCAAGGCATGTTGTGAATAAAACTATCACAAGTGCTTGTGCTCCCAACCAAACTGTCAGGGCATAAAATGTCTGGTGTTGTAACTGATAACATGTGCAGCACCATGGCAAATACAGATCGAACAGAGGGCAAGAGGACAGCTTTCTTGGCTGTAAAGGAGAGTTGGGATTAGTTATTAATATTATTATTACATGTATTTATATAACACAGTCAATTTATGCAGAGCTTTACATACACTGGATTACCAAAAGTATAGGGACACCTGCCTTTACATGCACGTGAACTGTAATGGCATCCCAGTCTTAGTCTGTAGGGTTCAATATTGAGTTGGCCCATCCTTTACAGCTTTAACAGCTTTAACTCTTCTAGGAAGGCTGTTCACAAGGTTTAGCAGTGTTACCATTGGAATGTTTGACCATTCTTCCCGAAACGCATTTGTGAGGTCAGGCACTGATGTGGACAAGAAGGCCTGGCTCAAAGTCTCCACTCAAATTCATCTCAAAGGTGTTCTTTTGGGTTGAGGTCAGGACTGTGCAGGCCAGTCAAGTTCCTCCACAAACTCTCCCATCCATGTCTTTAAGGACCTTGCTTTGTCCACTGGTCCAAATCATTTGGTGGAGGGGCGATTATGGTGTGGGATTGTTTTTCAGGGGTGTGCTTGGCCCTCTAGTTTCAGTGAAGGGAACTCTTAAGCTGCCAGCATACCAAGACATTTTGGACAATTTCATGCTTCCAACTTCATGGGAACATTTTGGCGATGGCCCCTTCCTGTTCCAACATGACTGCGCACCAGTGCACAAAGCAAGGCCTTAAAGACATGGATTAGTTTGTGTGGGGTGGAGGAACTTGATTGAGTCCTGACCTCAACCTCCTCCAACATCAGTGCCTGACCTCCGATCAAATGGCTTCTGAAAGAATGGTCAAACATTCCCATAGACACACTCCTAAACCTTGTGGACAGCCTTCCCAGAAGAGTTGAAGTTGTCTTAGCTGCAAAGGGTGGGCCAACTCAATTTTGAACCCTATGGACTGAAGAGTGGGATGCCATTAAAGTTCATGTGCGTGTAAAGGCGGGCGTCCCTGGTAATATAGTGTATGTATTGTACATTCATATCAGTCCTTGATCTCAAGGAGCTTACAATCTAAGGTCCCTAACTCACATTTATACATACACATACTAGGACCAATTTAGACAGGAGCCAATTAACCTACCAGCATGTCTTTGGAATATTGGAGGAAACTACAGTACTGAGGTTTGTACACGTCTGTTAGACTCTCACTTGTGGCACAGTCATTAAAGGATAATTTATAAGCAAAAGGACTGTAACATATGTATGCCACTTTAACCTTTCGCTGACAAAACTATTTAAGACGTGAAAATTACATAAACCCCCAAACATTGTACAGTATATTTTCAAAAAACAGACACCCTGGAGAATAAAAAGGTGGTAGTTCCAATTCATTATGTCTCACGATATTTCCACAATGGTTTAGGAAATGCAAAGTTTTACTAAAATATACAGGACAGTAATTTTTGGGGAACACGAAAACAAGAAATTATATAATTTTTTTTTGTTAAAATATAAAAGATGATAAGATAATGAGTAAATAGATACCCAACATGGCAAGCCAAGCCTACATCAGTACCCTATATTTTCCCATAGGTCCCACTGTAAAAGTCAATACAGGTCATCAGTCTAGAGGTAACGGTGAATAATGGCCCAAACAAATACCTCTTACTTTGGTGTTCATAAGGAAATGTTGTGTAGCACAATGTTTTTTCACATAGGCAGTGCCTATGTCAACGCGTGCATTTTCATTTGTATGTTTGTGTATGTGAGGTGGGGAGGGCTCAAAGATTTTTTTTTTTTTTTTTTGGGGGGGGGGGGGGGGGGGTTTAGATGCTTGGGTGGAACTATTATTTTTTTACACTTTTTAAAAAATTTTTCATTTTTTCATTTTTACATTTTTTTTTTTTAATAGCATGCTGTATGGGACAAAAAGTGAGCATTTTTTGGACACAAACGTTCCTGCACTGCCTTGATGCGCCTTTGATGCGACTTGAGTGCCAGAGAGTCTAAAGTCGCACTCCATGAACAGAACTGTTAGGCCTCATGCACACTGGACATTTTTACTGCTGCTGTTATCCTATGTGTCCATGCACACATGGGCTGTTATCAGTGCTTTTTTGCTGGAAAAAACCCTGAACATGTGGGTTTTAAGAGGAGTTTTTCAGCTGTAAAAACCCTCTAACTCTGATAAAAGCTTAAAAATATTAAGGCAGCTATTTGGGGTTTATCATAATTTATCAGTATTTTTGAGCCATAAGCTTTTGTGGGAGTATACAGTGCCTTGCAAAAGTATTTACCCCCCTTGACTTTTTAACTATTTTGTTACATTACAGCCTTAAGTTCAATGTTTTACTAATCTAAATTTTATGTGATGGCTCAGAACACAATAGTCTAAGTTGGTGAAGTGAAATGAGAAAGTATATACATAAAACTATTTTTTAGAAATAGAAAACACAAAATTGGCATGTGCGTATGTATTCACCCCTTTTGTTATGAAGCCAATAAATGCTCTGGTGCAACCAATTGCCTTCAGAAGTCACATAATTAGTGAAATGATGTCCGCCTTTGTGCAATCTAAAGCCCCGTACACACGTACCGAATGTCGGCCGAACGATCGGCCGTCTTTTGTCCGGTGCTGTCCTGTCGGCTGAAAAGTGCAAAAGACTGCACACAAATTTTGTCGGCCAACAACAGCCGACTGCAGAAGTGATGTCATGTGAAGGTTAACTTTCCGTGTGTTTTTTCTTTTCTGAGCATGCCCAGTCTTGCTAATCTGCTGTTTGTCGGCCGAATTCTGTACTGACTGGCGAACAATCGGCCGTTCTGGTGACGGCCAACAAAAATTTTATAGCCTGCACACCCCGATTCTGTTCGGCCGAAAAGTCGCTGTCGGAAGCATCATACTAACAAGCCGACAATGGACCGATCGTTCGGCGGCCGAATATTTACAGCCGACAATCGGTACGTGTGTACGGGGCTTAAGTGTCACATGATCTGTCATTACATAGACACACCTTTTTTGAAAGGCCCCAGAGGCTGCAACACCTAAGCAAGAGGCACTACTAACCGAACACTGCCACAAAGGCCAAGGCACTCTCCAAACAAGTAAGGGACAATGTTGTTGAGAAGTACAAGTAAGGGTTAGGTTATAAAAAATATCCAAATCTTTGATGGTTCCAAGGAGCACCATTAAATCTATCATAAGCAAATGGAAAGAACTTGGCACAACTGCAAACCTGCCAAGAGACGGCCACCCACCAAAACTTGCGGACCGAGTAAGGAGGGCATTAATCATAGAGGCAGTACAGAGGCCTAAGGTAACCCTGGAGGAGCTGCAGACTTACACTGCAGAGACTGGAGTATCTGTACATAGGACAACAATAAACCATACGCTCCATAGAGTTGGGCTTTATGGCAGAGTGGCCAGAAGAAAGTCTTTACTTTCAGCAAAAAACAAAATGGCACGTTTTGAGTTTGCGCAAAAAGGCATGTGGGAGACTCCCAAAATGTATGGCGGAAGTTGCTCTGGTCTGATGAGACTAAAATTGAACTTTTCGGCCATCAAAGAAAACGCTAAGTCTGGTGCAAACCCAACACATCACATCATCCAAAGAACACCATCCCCACAGTGAAACATGTTGGTGGCAGCATAATTCTGTGGGAATGTTTTTCAGCAGCCGGGACTGGGAAACTGGTTAGAGTTGGGGGAAAGATGGATGGTGGGAAATACAGGGATATTCTTGAGCAAAACCTGTACCACTGTACGTGATTTGAAGCTAGAACGGAGGTTCACCTTCCAGCAGGACAATGACCCCAAACACACTGCTAAAGCAACACTTGAGTGGTTTAAGGGGAAACATGTAAATGTGTTGGAATGGCCTAGTCAAAGCCAAGACCTCAATCCAATAGAAAATCTGTGGTCAGACTTAAAGATTGCTGTTCACAAGTGCAAACCATCCAACTTGAAGGAGCTGGAGCAGTTTTGCAAGGAGGAATGGGCAAAAATCCCAGTGGTAAGATGTGGCAAGCTCATAGAGACTTATCCAAAGTGACTTGGAGCTGTGATTGCAGCAAAAGGTGGCTCTACAAAGTATTGACTTTAGGGGAGTGAATAGTTATGCACATTGACTTTTTCTGTTATGTTGTCCTATTTCTTGTTTGCTTCACAATAAAAAAAAATAAATGTAAAAAAAAAAAAAAAAACATCTTCAAAGTTGTGGGCATGTTCTGTAAATTAAATGATGCAAATCCTCAAACAATCCATGTTAATTCCAGGTTGTGAGGCAACAAAACACGAAAAATGGCAAGGGGGTGAATACTTTTGCAAGGCACTGTAGTTGTGCTAAAAAAAACGCTACAGCTTAAAAAAAAAAAAAAAAAAAAACGTTGACAATTCATTCTACAGCTACAGCTTTCTAAAGCTAATTCTACTGGCTTTTTTATGATGTCCAGTGTACATGAGGCCTTATACTTTCCTATAAGCCCAAAAAAACCTACAAAACATGTAAAAAATGTGTGTTCAAAAACGCAATATGAACCACAAAACGCGCCTGAAAAACACATCAATCGCAGCACGCATAGATGTGAATCTAGCCTAAGCTCTTTCACACAGGATGTCCGTCGGATGGACTCCATTTATCTCAGCGGGGGATCGATCCACCGATCCCCCGCTGAGCAGGAGAATGACAGCTGTTGGCCGCACTGTGTGCGGAGACACAGTTGTCGGAGCCCCATACATCTCTATGGGGGTATCGGATGGGAACGGACCGTCGGTCCGTTCTCATCCGATCCCATCCGCTGGACGGATGGAAAATAGGGTTTCCATCCATCCAGATTTGACAGATCGGATGTCAGTGGACATGTCTCCACTGACATCCGATCCCCCATAGAGATACATGGGGGGACCGTTCAGATCCGCCAAAAAAACGGACAGGCGGATCTAAATGGTCTGCCTGTGTGAAAGGGGCCTTAGGCCCCTTTCACACATACGGTCCGTTTAGTTCATCAGTTCAGTCACGTCAAAATGTATCAGTTTTCCATCTGTTTTTCATCCGTTTTTCATCAGTTGTTATCTGTTTTTCATCCGTTGTCATCCGTTGTCATCCGTTTTTCCTCCGTTTTTCATCCGATCCGTTTTTTTGACGGATGAAAAATAGGGCATTCATCCGTTCAAAAAAATGGACATTGACGGGAAGCGGATGAAAACGGATGTTAACTGATGATCATCCGTTGTGATCCGTTTTTACATAGAGATGCATTGATGTCCGTTTTTCATCCGTCAATGGCCTTAGGCCACTTTCACACATACGGTCCGTTCAGTTCATCAGTTCAGTCACGTCAAAATGTATCAGTTTTCCATCCGTTTTCCATCCGTTTTTCGTCCGATCCGTTTTTTTGACGGATGAAAACTAGGGCATTCATTCGTTCAAAAAAAAACAGACATTGACGGAAGCGGATGAAAACGGATGTTAACTGATGATCATCCGTTTTTACATAGAGAAACATTGATGTCCGTTTTTCATCCGTCAATGGATGGATGAAAAACGGACAAACGGACAGCATGTGTGAAAGGGGCCTAATTGAACAAGCCGAAGTTAGAAGCTGATTGGCTACCATGCACAGCTGCACCAGATTTTGCACTCTCTAGTTTTTGGAAATCAACCCCACTGTGTCAGTCACCTGGAAGTTTGTACAAGCACAGTTTGAAGGCTTCCTAGACTATTTGAATAATAATTAAACCCATAATTTTATGTCGGATTTTGAGGAGCCAGAGACCACTTTTTTGGATTTAACTATCAGCATTCAGGTTTGTACTCTAGGCTCAGGGGCATATTGCAAAGCTATGACAGTATATCCTTTATTTTATTATAGAAGTTTCCACTCTCCACGGTTGAAGGATTTGAAGAAATCGTGCAAAAATCCTGATTTTCAAGGCCAAGCTAGAAAATTGGGCAGAAATGTCCTTGCTCATTGCTATAATGAACAGGATAAACAGACAACATTCAGTTCGTTGTAGACATCAGTTAGTATGGTTGTCATGAACAGAAAATATTCATAGTTAGGGTTCTCATACAATTTTTTTGTAAATTCTTGTTAAGGAAATTGTAAATTCTGTATAGAATTGTATTCTATTTTGTATGTTTGCCTATGTATTACACACTGCATTCACTGTGCACACGGCACTAATAATGTTTTCATTACATGTTGCCTTCTTTCGAGTCCTGATTAGAGTTAGCCTGCTGCACATGTTATGCCCCTTGTTGGCATGAAAGTACAATTGTAATATTAACCACTTACCACAAATCGACGTAGCCCGACGTCGGCTGCAATAAGTGGCTGTACCGGGGTGATGCCTGCAGCTAGAGTCATCATCCCGTTACCAGTTTTTTAGAGCCGGCGGTCGGCTTTATGGCAGTAATGACCGATGTGGCTCGGGAGCCGCTCGATCATTATCCCAGCGACGCCCCCCCCCCCCGCGGCTCTGCCCGGGTTTCCCGTCGGCTGGTTGGAGTCCCGACCAAAGCCGGATTCGGCTTTGATCGGGTCTCCGATGACATAACCCGGAGGCGGCGTCCATGACGTCACGTCCGGGTTACTTGGCTGCTAAAGGCGCCGAATTTAAAAGGTGACTGTATTCAAAAAAGCCGTTTTCAGCATTTTGAATACATTGAAGTGCAGTGGAGGGGTGTAGGGTCTTTTAGACCCCCGATCTCTCCATAAAGAGTACCTGTCACTGCCTATTACTGTCACAAGGAATGTTTACATTTCTTGTTACAGCAATAAAGGTGAGCAGATTTTATTTATTTATTTTTTTTAAAAAACTGTGCTAAAATTAAAAAACTAAATAAAATAAATAGGAAAAAAAAAAATTTAACCACCCCCCTCGCCGTGAGCTTGCGCACGAAAGAAAACGTAAATTAAATCGCTTTTTAAACCTTACATGTGAGATATCACCATAATCACCAGAGCAAGAGAAATAATTAAAAAAAAAGAGCTACTCTGTAACTCTAAACTGGTAACTGTTAAAAATGTTTAAAGCGTCGCCTATGGAGATTTTTATTGACCGTAGTTTGTTGCCATTCCGCGGGTGTACGCAATTTTAAACCATAACATGCTGGGTATCTATTTACTCGGCATGACATCATCTTTCACAATATAGAAAAAATGGGCTAACTTTACTGTTTAGTTTTTTTTAAATGCAGTGAAATGTAATTTTTCCAAATAAATGGCGTTTGAAAGACTGCTGAGCAAATACAGCGTGACAAAAAATATTACAATGACCGCCATTTTATCCTCCAGAGTCTTTGCTAAAAAATATATATATAATGTTTGGGGGTTCTAAGTAATTTTCTAGCAAAAAATATTGATTTTAACTTTATTTAACTTTGATTTAAAAAAAATACCCCCGGGACAGTCAGGGCTCGTACATTCCACAATGGATAGCCTCTGAACTGGCCCAGGTCGCACTTACATTTTAGAAGAAATACTTATCTTGAAAATTTCTTGTCCAGCGCTGCCATCTCAGGTGTGGGCAGCTGAAGCCAGGGCGTCCTCTTCGGTGTCCTCTTCGGTGTCTTCTTCATCCCAGAATGCCCTGCACCAGCCCCGCTAGTCACTTCCGGGGCAGGCGCGTCATCCCTCCACAGCTTCTGGCAGGCGCATTGACTCCTGGGAGCGATGACGTTCAGCTCCCACTCCCAGGAGCCATCGCAAGCAGGAAGTGGCGGCCGCAGAGGGAGGAAGTAGAAGGAAGGTAAGTGTACTTTCTTCAAAAACAAGGTAAGTAAACAAAAAAAAAAAAAATCGGGACTATCCATTTATTTTTCAGGTTAATGTCAGTAAGCTGATGGTCCAAAGTCATTTTTGAGGCCGGAACTCCGCTTTAAGTGGTAATGTGATGCCTACGTAATCATGTGTATAAAAAAACTTCAATTGCGTCGAATAAACAGAGCAGTTATTTTGGAAAGATGCTGAGTGTATCTTTTGTTCCCTACTGCACTAATAAGGATGGGCTTTATGTTCGAGTCCAACGTACATTCGACTCGAACATCGGGTGTTTGTGTGTTCACTGAACACACGAACACCCGGGGCGCTTGGAGGAAAGTTTGCCCACCGATGAGCGTCCTATAATGCACTGCATGATCGCAGTACAATAAGTGCTTGTGATTGGCCAAAGTATGCACCTAACCTGTAGGCGGGACAGGAAGGTGTGACGTCATTACGTCTGGGACATAGCGGCCATTTTGACGGTTAGAAACCGGAGTGCATACACATGCTGTTATATACACTGCTGATGCTGCTTTGCAGTAATGTGAGTGCAATATATCTCAATAAATCTGTCCTTTTATTATAAACTTACTACGCTATGAGTGTCTTTCCAATCTTTGGGTACTTGTTAATCCCTCTTTTGACTTCAACTTGTACCTGGGATTCCTGTGGGAGCCTGATCCGGATTCATCACCTGACCTTATTGAGTGCTGATCTTGAGTTCTAGATGAGCTTTTAGTAGGATATGAACACCCTAATATTCACTACAGCATGGTAAGTGTCAGTGTGTTTGGAGGTGATCTGGTGATGGTGGCACACTTTTGCCTAAACAGCTGACCCCGGTGGAAGGACTGTATTCTATTGGACTAATTTATATTCAATGTATTTACTTATTCCTAGCGCAGCACCCTATTTTATCACTCTTGTCTATGTTTTTATCCTACATATGTGTAGCTGCTGGGTGTATTGAAATTGATATTCCATTTTTATTAATGGTGGTTTAGTTGATCTAAGCGCAACTTTTTCTTTGTCAAAATGTATTTAGCTACATGTCTTTGATAAAAAAAAATCTCAATAAGCGTATATTGGTTTGCGCAAAAGTTATAGCTTCTACAAACTATGGTGTATATACTGGGGTCCTTTGGGGCGTCATTTGGGGGAGTTTCGTGCTATCTTGGCATTTCATGGCCTCCGAAACTGTGATAGGTAGTGAGGAGTGAAATCAACAATTTACACCCTAAAGCCCCATACACACACGCAGATCGTCGTCATACAAATGTTCGTCTTTTCTCCCCGGGATGTCGGTGTCTGTTGAAAAGTGCAAAGACAGCACAAGGACAGCACAAGAATTTTGTCTGCAGACTTCAGCTGACTGCAGAAGTGATGTCATGTAATGGTTAACTTTCCCTGTGTTTTTTATTTTCTGAGCATGCCCAGTCTTGCAAATCTGCGGTCTGTCGGCTGATTTCTGTACTGACAGGCAAACAATTGTCCGTTCTGGTGTCCGCAGACAAAAATTTTCATGTTTGCAAGAAAGACTCTTGTCCGCGGATTGTGTGCAGACAGCTGTCGGAGGCACCATACTAACACGCATACAATCGGCAGATCTTTCGTCCGCAGACGTTTGTATGAAGACGATCTGCGTGTGTGTACGGGGCTTTAGAAAGCCTGAAGGTCGTGATTGATTTCAGAGTCCTGTACGCGGTTAGACGGCCAAAAAATCTCACACATGTGGTATTCCTGTACTCAGGAGAAGCAACAGAATGTATTCTGGGTAGGGTTGAGCGGACACCTAGATGTCCGTGTTCGACGGGTTCGGCCGAACTTTAAAAAAAAGTCCGGGTCCGTGTCCCGGACTTTTACCGAACTTTTCCCGGACACCGAACCCCATTGAAGTCAATGGGGACCCGAACTTTAAGGCACTAAAATGGCTCTAAAACACCAAAGGAAAGGGCTAGAGTGCTGCAAATGGCAGCAAAACGTAATTAAGAGCATGGCAAGTGCTCTGCAAACAAATGTGGATAGGAAAATAACTTAAAACAACAAAAAAAAACAGAAAAATAAAACAATGTTCTTCTTCATCTCTGAAGGACGAGGCCCATATGGAGTAGGAGGGAGGTTGAGGTGGTGGTGGATGTGGCGGTGACATAGGCATGCGCACAGGGTGTGCCGGGTGTGCCTGGGCACACCCTAATCACCTAGGGCACATAGCATTGCCAGTGAGGAGATGGGAAAGATCTCCCTCGGACCTGCTCTGCTCTATTTCTCTTTGCCTACAGGTACATGGCCCCGATACATTACTCTCCCTGCTGGCAAACACATGCATGTGTATTTCAACTTTGGGGTGCACACCTTAATGCAATAGGCTGCGCACACCTATGGGCGGTGTAGGCTGCGCACACCTATGGGCGGTGTAGGTGGAAGCGGCGGTGGAGGAGGACCAGGGCCGGATTAAGAGCATCATGGGCTTGGTGCTGAGGATTTTGAAGGGCCTTAAGGGCCGTGCCTTGCCATGCACCCAGAGGAGGAAGGGTGCAGCCATGCATGCCTAATTCAACATGGGATGCTGTCTCTGAAGCCCATAAACACATCCATGCATCGGCAACTGTCCCTCCTTGTCCGGCCTTCGCGCTGTGTGGGGAGGTTCTGAGGGTGCTGCCTGGGGAAGCGAGCATAGAAGCCAGACTTCTGTGTTTACAAGTGACAGAAGAGCGGTAACAGTGAATATGGCCAACCCGGGGCCTATATAAAAAGGTAGGGGCCTGGAGCTGCAGCTCCAATAGCCCCTACGTTAATCTGGCCCTGAGGAGGAGGACGAGGTAGCCAACACTGCTTCTTTTCACAAATTTTAAATGAGGGTACACCCCAAAAGAGTGAGAAAGAGCAAAAATGGAACAATGGGTGGGTAAGGTCGGTATCCATTGCTATTCTGCATAAGGTACGGAAAAGTCCCGTGGGATCCATGCCTGGTTCATTTTAATGAACGTGAGCTTGTCCACATTGTCTCTGGACAGGCGGCTGCGCTTGTCTGTTATAACGCCCCCAGCTGTGCTAAATACCCGTTCAGATAATACACTGGCTGCAGGGCACGCCAGCACCTCCAAGGCGTAAAGGGCAAGCTCAGGCCATGTGCCCAATTTGGAGACCCAGAAGTTGAGGGGGGAAGACCCCTCATTCACTACATGTAGGCGTGTGCACACATACTGCTCCACCATGTTGGTAAAATGCTGCCTCCTGCTAAGACGTTCCATCTGAGCTGCTGGTGCTGCTGTTTGTTGTGGCGTGCTGACAAAGCTTTTCCACATTTCGGCCATGCTAACCCTGCCTTCTGAGGTGCTGGTGGTGCCCTGGTTGCGTTGGCGACCTCCTCCTCCTCCTCCTCTGCCTTGTGCTTCCACTGCGGCCCCGCTGTCAGATGGGAATGCCAGCAGCATGGCGTCTACCAGCGTGCGCTTGTATTCGCGCATCTTGCGATCGCGCTCCAGTGAGTGAATTAAGGACGGTACGTTGTCCTTGTAACGGGGATCCAGCAGCGTGGCCACCCAGTAATCAGCACAAGTTAGAATGTGGGCAACTCGGCGGTCGTTGTGGAGACACTGCAGCATGTAATCGCTCATGTGTGCCAGGCTGCCCAGAGGCAACGAAAGGCTGTCCTCTGTGGGAGGTGTATCGTCCGTGTCCTCTGTATCCCCCCAGCCACGCACCAGTGATGGCCATGAGCTGGCCTGGGTGCCACCCTGCTGTGAACATGGTTCCATCTCCTCCTCCAGCTCCTCCTCCTCCTCATCCTCCAGAACTGTGCCCCTGCTGGACAATTGTGTCCCTGGCATTTGTGTGTGCAGGAACCCACCCTCGGAGCCCCTTGCGAATGACTGCCCTGAAAGCCTTGGAAATGTTACCTCTTCATCCTCCTCCTCCTCCTCATCCTGTGCCACATCCTCTTCCATCATCGCCCGAATTGTTTTTTCAAGGAGGCATAGAAGTGGGATAGTTAAGCTGAGAACGGCGTCATTGCCACTGGCCATGTTGGTGGAGTACTCAAAACAGCGCAACAAGGCACACAGGTCTCGCATGGAGGCCCAGTTATTGGTGGTGAAGTGGTGCTGTTCCGCAGAGCGACTCACGCGTGCGTGCTGCAGCTGAAACTCCACTATGGCCTGCTGCTGCTCGCACAGTCTTTCCAGCATGTGCAAGGTGGAGTTCCACCTTGTGGGCACGTCACATATGAGGCGGTGAGCGGGAAGGCCGAAGTTACGCTGCAGCGCTGCCAGGCGAGCAGCAGCAGGGTGAGAACGCCGAAAGTGCGCACAAACGGCCCGCACTTTCTGCAGCAGCTCTGACATATCGGGGTAGTTTTTAAGGAACCTCTGCACCACCAAATTCAGCACATGCGCCAGGCAAGGGATGTGCGTCAAACCGGCTAGGCCCAGAGCTGCTATGAGATTTCGCCCAGGCCGGGCTTGAGGCTCGCTGGCAGCAACCACTCATTTGTCTGCTGTTCCATTGCTCCTCCACAACTCCTGCGCGGTGTGTGGTTTGTCCCCCAAACAGGCAAGTTGTAAAACTGCCTGCTGTCGTTTACCCCTGGCCGTGCTGAAGTTGGTGGTGAAGGTGTTACGCTGTCCGGGTGAGGAGGCGGTAGAGGATGAGGAAGCGGAGTAGGAGGAGTTAGGAACAGGAGGCAAACTGAAGCGCCCTGCAATCCTCGGTGGTGGAAGGACATGCGCCAAATTGCTATCCGCCTCAGGCCCATCTGCCACTGCATTTACCCAGTGTGCCGTTAGGGAGATATAACGCCCCTGACCATGCTTACTGGTCCACGTATCGGTAGTTAGGTGGACCTTGGCACAGATGGCGTTGCGCAGTGCACACCTGATTTTTTCCCCCACTTGGTTGTGCAGGGAAGGGATGGCTTGCCTGGAAAAGTAGTGGCGGCTGGGCACGACGTACTGTGGGACAGCCACCGACATAAGGTTTTTAAAACTGTGCGTCTCCACCAGACGGAATGACAGCATTTCAAAAGCCAATAATTTTGAAATGCTGGCATTCAGGGCCAGGGATCGCGGGTGGGTAGGGGGGTACTTCCTCTTCCTCTCAAGTGTTTGGGAGATGGAAAGCTGAACGCTTCCACGGGACATTGTGGAGATGGTTGTTGGTGACCCAGGTGGTGGTGTTGCTGACAGATCGTCTGTTTGTGGGGTGGCAGGTGCCGGTATCACTACAGATATGGCTGGAGCGGCCGAGACTGCAGCAGAAGAGGAAGCAGGATGAGCCAGAGACGTTTCTTGGTTTTGAAGGTGTGTACTCCACTGCAGCTCGTGCTTTTCACTTATATGCCTGATCATGCAGGTTGTGCTCAGGTTGAGAAGGTTTATGCCTCGCTTCAAGCTCTGATTGCACAGGGTGCAAACCACTCGTGTCCTGTCATCAGCACATTTTCTAAAGAACTTCCACGCTAGAGAACTCCTTTGAGCTGACTTTGGTGCGCTCGTTCCCTTGCTGCGTTGGGCAGTAGCAGGCGTAGTGTCTAGGGCACGGCCGCTCCGCTTCTGCACCCTGCTCCCTCTTCTGCTGTGCTGGTGGCTCTGTGCGACCACCGCCTCTTCCTCCAAACTACTCAGGTCACCTGCATGACGTTCATTCCATGTGGGGTCGAGGACCTCATCGTCCTCCACATCATTTTCCACCCAGTCTTCACCCCTGCCCTCCTTGTCGGTCTCCACAATGCTGAACGCCGCAGCAGTTGGCACCTGCGTTTCGTCATCATCGGAGACGTGCTGCGATGATCCTTGCATGTACTCATCTTGAGAAATAAGTGGTTGGGCATCGCTGCACTCAATCTCTTCCACTTCTGGGGCAGGGCTAGGTGGATGGCCCTGGGAAACCCTGCTGACAGAGTCATCAAAAAGAAGAAGAGACTGCTGTATGGCTTGGGGCTCAGACTGCTTGCCTGATTTGCAAGTGGGTGAGGTGAAAGACGGTTGGACATCAGCTGCAGGTGCCAACTGTGACCTTTCTGCAGTAGACTGGGTGGGAGACAATGTGAAGGAACTGGAGGCACTGTCAGCAGCAAACCAATCTACTATCACCTCCACTTGTTCTGGCCTTATCACTTCTAGGGGCGTATGATGCCCTACCAAATACTGATGCAGGTTCTGTCGCCTACTCACACTTGAGGAAGGTGTTTCACTTGTGCGTGTAGCTGGCACAGATCGACCACGTCCTCTCCTTGCAACAGGAGCTCTACCAGCAGCACCACGACCCAGGCCACGGCCCTTATTTGACGGTCTCCTCATATTTCTGTAATTTAAGATCTTGCCCTAGAAAGGTTTTTATTGAATAGCGGAATAGGAAATATGATCCAAAAAAGTGTATGTATCTCGCACATACAAAACCACACTAGGCCCCAATTACTATTGTTTCTACCCCTAAAAGGATGGATGAGGAGTAGGAGGAGTATGGAACAGACAGCACCCTCAAATCTTCAGAAGTATGAGATGAACCTCAAAAACTTGGAAAGGTGGATCTCACACGTACCGACACAGACTATCCCGCAATTCAATTGATCCTCAAAGGTTTTTATTGAATAGCGGAATAGGAAATATGATCAAAAAAAGTGTATGTATCTCACACGTACACCACCACACTAGGCCCCAATTACTATTGTTTGTACCCCTAAAAGGATGGTTGAGCAGTAGGAGGAGGAGTATGGAACAGGCAGCACCCTCAAATCTTCAGAAGTATGAGATGAACCCCAAAAACTTGGAAAGGTGGATCTCACACGTACCGACACAGCCTATCGCGCAATTTAATTGATCCCCAAAGGTTTTAATTGAATAGCGGAATAGAAAATATGATCAAAAAGAAAGTGTATGTATCTCACACGTACACCACCACACTAGGCCCCAATTACTACTGTTTGTACCCCTAAAAGGATGGTTGAGCAGTAGGAGGAGGAGTATGGAACAGGCAGCACCCTCAAATCTTCAGAAGTATGAGATTGTGTTCACTGTACCCCACAAAGATTGTGTTCACTGCACCCCACAAAGATTGTGTTCACTGCACCTCAAAAAGGATTTTGTTCACTGCACCCCACAAAGATTGTGTTTACTGCACCCTAAAAGGATTTTGTTCACTGCACCCCAAAAAGATTGTGTTCACTGTACCCCCCCAAAGATTGTGTTCACTGCACCCCACAAAGATTCTGTTCCCTGTACCCCACAAAGATTGTGTTCACTGCACCCCACAAAGGATTTTGTTCACTGCACCCCAAAAAGATTGTGTTCACTGCACCCCAAAAAGGATGTTGTTCACTGCACCCCAAAAAGGATTTTGTTCACTGCACCCCAACAAGATTGTGTTCACTGCACCCCAACAAGATTGTGTTCACTGCACCCCACAAAGGATTTTGTTCACTGCACCCCAAAAAGATTGTGTTCACTGTACCCCCAAAGATTGTGTTCACTGCACCCCACAAAGGATTTTGTTCACTGCACCCCAAAAAGATTGTGTTCACTGTACCCCCAAAGATTGTGTTCACTGCACCCCACAAAGATTCTGTTCACTGTACCCCACAAAGATTGTGTTCACTGCACCCCACAAAGGATTTTGTTCACTGCACCCCAAAAAGATTGTGTTCACTGCACCCCAAAAAGGATGTTGTTCACTGCACCCCAAAAAGGATTTTGTTCACTGCACCCCAAAAATATTGTGTTCACTGCACCCCACAAAGATTGTGTTCACTGCACCCCACAAAGGATTTTGTTCACTGCACCCCAAAAAGATTGTGTTCACTGTACCCCCCAAAGATTGTGTTCACTGCACCCCACAAAGGATTTTGTTCACTGCACCCCAAAAAGATTGTGTTCACTGTACCCCCCAAAGATTGTGTTCACTGTACCCCCCAAAGATTGTGTTCACTGCACCCCACAAAGATTCTGTTCACTGTACCCCACAAAGATTGTGTTCACTGCACCCCAAAAAGGATGTTGTTCACTGCACCCCAAAAAGGATTTTGTTCACTGCACCCCAAAAAGATTGTGTTCACTGCACCCCACAAAGATTGTGTTAACTGCACCCCAAAAAGGATGATGTTGTTCACTGCACCCCACAAAGATTGTGTTCACTGCACCCCACAAAGATTGTGTTCACTGCACCCCACAAAGGATTTTGTTCACTGCACCTCAAAAAGATTGTGTTCACTGCACCCCAAAAAGGATGTTGTTCACTGCACCCCAAAAAGGATTTTGTTCACTGCACCCGAAAAAGATTTTGTTCACTGCACCCCAAAAAGATTGTGTTCACTGCAGCTCACACACAGAAAAATGGATGTGGATCACTGACACCTGCCTATCTCCTATCCCACACCACACAGCAATATCGATTGTAGTTTGTAGAACACAGTTTCCCTAAAATTCAGCAGCAGCCTCTCCCTAACAGGATTGAGAAGAGATCGTAGATCAGGATTGAGTGCAGAGTCACCCCACCCCCCACACAGCAATATCGATTGTACTTTGTAGAAGACACTGACCCTATAATTCAGCAGACTCTATCCCTAAAATGCCTACAACTCGCCCTGCCTAAACACTCCGACCTGTCCCTCAATTCTATCCGGACACAAATGTTTTTTTCCTGCCTGTCTTTCCCTAATCAGCAGCCAGCACGTTGATGTGTGCTCTGTCCCTGATCTAAGCAGCAGAATGAAGACGCTGCGGCTGCCTGGAACTTATAAAGACTTGGTCACATGCTTCAGACGGCCAATCACAGCTACTGAGACATTTGCAGGCATGGCTGGGATGGCTTAAGGCACACCAGTTAAACGATTGTTGATTGGCTGTTGAAAGCCCGCCATGAAAAGAGCGCCAAAGCATGCAAAACCCGGAAATAAAACGACCGAACACGGATTTTTACCCGAACATACAGTAAAGTGTCCGTGTCCGGGTACAAAAAATCCAATTATTCGGTACGAACACGAATAATACAGTCCGTGTTCGCTCAACACTAATTCTGGGGTGTCACTTCACATATACCTATGGCATGTGTGAGCAATATATCATTTAGTGACAAATTTGTGTAAAATAAAATTGTAATTTTCCAGAAACTTGTGCCAACGTGCCTCTCAGCAAATAGCTTGGGGTCTTTTACTAGAAATCTACTTTGAACCCCCAAACATTATATATATTTTTTAAAGCAGAAGCCTTTCAGAACAAAATGGTGGGTGTTGCATTTTTTTTTGTCACACGGTATTTGCACAAAGATTTTCCAAATGCAATTTTTTGGGAAAAACATAGCAGATGAAAAATAATAACATCAAAATAATGTATTAAATGTAAACACTCCCCAAATACAATAACATGGTATCCAATAGGGCTGATTTCCAATAATATAAGGGTAATAAAAGTATTCAAGATATAAAAGAAATTGAGATTCCAGGTAATAGAGTAATTCAGTATTTTACAAACATCATAGCTTCAACGCGTTTCGTGGACCCATAACGCCACTTCATCAGGAATAGATGTATGTTTGTTAATAATCTATAAAAATAGGAAATATAGGCACAAATAAGGATAATGCAAAAGATGAAAAATTTGAAAAATATGAAAAATGGGGGAGAGGATAAGGGGGAGAAAGGGGGGGAACAACGCCCCATAACTCCCAAAAACGTACATAGCAGCATGCAAGATGGCATAGAGACTGGAAATGGCCCCAATTGTCTCCCACGGGAGCTGAGGGCACACAGGCAGGTAAACCAGGTGGAACATGTTGCACACACATGGTATGTGTGGGCTAGGTAGTTGAAGTGATAAGAGCCATGAGTACAGCACCGTATACATATATCTGTGAAAGGAGTATAATGAGTATATGTGTATGCAGCACTTCTCATTTTTCTGGGGCACCTTGGCTTGTCCCTGGGTGACCCCCTTGCGTATCCCGGGAGCTGTGAGGCACGCCGTGCGCTCTCCCTCCGCCTCCAGGCGCGGGGGATCGGGTGGGCGGCACCGCCGTGCCTCTGCGCCATTGCGCCGACGTTTGAATCTCCATCTCAGTGTATATTAGACAGCCCATGGGACGGTCATGCCCCGGCGTTTACTGTTCCAGTGGGTCTTCTATTTTATACACCGTCATGGCGTTGGACTCACAGAGCAGGATTTCCCCTCGGTGCATATTGAGTACCATGTCATCTGTCTGGGTCTTTTCTTTTGGTAATACTTGGCTCATTCCTCATGGAATACAAAATACATGGTTTGTTGTTTGTCTCTATACACCCTCTTACCCCACTTCCATCACCTATTGTCACATTCTTATCTTCTAACTTCTGCACACTTTATCTGTATAACTATGATACTTTCTTACCCGTATACATTTATGTACTTCAACATATACTTAATTTAAATTTTTACACATATACTCATTATACTCCTTTTACAGATATATGTATACGGTGCTGTACTCATGGCTCTTGTCACTTCAACCACCTAGCCCACACATACCATGTGTGCAACATGTTCCACCTGGTTTACCTGCCTGTGTGCCCACAGCTCCCATGGGAGACAATTGGGGCCATTTCCAGTCTCTATACCATCTTGCATGCTGCTATGTAAGTTTTTGGGAGTTATGGGGCATTGTTCCCCCCTTTCTTCCCCCTATTCTCTACCCCATTTTTCATATTTTTCTTATTTTTCATCTTTTTGCATTATCCTTATTTGTGCCTATATTTCCTATTTTTATAGATTATTAACAAACATACATCTACTCCTGATGAAGTGGCGTTTTGGGTCCACGAAACGCATTGAAGCTATGATGTTTGTAAAATACTGAATTGCTCTATTACCTGGAATCTCCAATTTCTTTTATATCTTGAATACTTTTATTACCCTTATATTATTGGAAATCAGCCCTATTGGATATCATGTTATTGTATTTGGGGAGTGTTTACCTTTTATAACATTATTTTGATGTTATTATTTTTCATCTGCTATGTATGTTTAACTTACATGTATCAATAAATGCTGCTGACAATTTCCCTGCCGACCCCTTCATGTCTCTCATTCAAAGTCCCAACCTCCTCTTTTTTGTATACAAATATTAGGGATGGCAAATCCCACCGTGCGCTTCATTTAAAGTCCCACAATTCCCCCCTTTTTCCACCTGGTACAACTGAAAGTACCTAAAAAGATATGAAGGAGGAACATTGTAGTGAGAAGTAAAATAATCAAAAAAGATGTAATGAGAGGTGGAGTACTATATCCGTCATTGTTTGAACCTTATACTTGGTCCACACCCCAGGAGGGAGCATGTGGAAGTGTGACAGAAAAGGATTATTTCACAATGGGGTATTAGGTGAGACAGCAGACCGCGGATAGCCATCGCACATGAGGCCCATTTTCCAGACCCAAAGTGTAGTGAGCATAGAAGGGTTTAACTCATAAGGAGCTCTAGGGCCTACCACTGCAGTTTCCAGTACTGTAGCTGGATTGGACATGTCCGGATTTAACCACCAAGAGGCAATAACCAATTGGGTAGGAATGATATACTTGTGACAATCTGGAAGGGCTAAACCTCCTGTAGGGTAGGGCAGTGGTCCTCAACTCCGGTCCTCAGGGCCCACTAACAGGCCAGATTTTAAGTATTACCTTGGGGAGATGCAGACTAGAGTACTGCAATCACTGAGCAGCAAATTATATCACCTGGGATGTATTTCAGTTATCTTGCAAATCTGGCCTGTTAGTGGGCCCTGAGGGCCAGGGTTGAGAACCACTGGGGTAGGGCACATAAGCGTAGCCAATTTGTAGCAAGGGGGGGCATGGTCCCCAAAAGAAGGTCGATTTAACTGGCAAAAAAAGAGTTTCATGTGGGGAATTGTACAATTTGTGGAGGATCTTCATCCTATTAAATCGATTAATGCGACCCAGTAGAGACAGGGGGAGACAACTACATTACTTACCTTCACCGACTCCCTGTGCTTCTGTCTTTTAGTTCAGTAGAAATGTTCCTCCTCTCATGCTCTCCCCACCACTGTAATCTTCTGAAGCAACAGGGGTTTATAGAACCGAGGGGCTTTAACTACAGCTTCTATGAATAAAAAGCAATCTATGAATAGAGGAGGGATGGATGATTGATAGCTCTGTCCCCATCATTTAAAGATCGGGTTTCATTTTTTGGAACTGTGGATGTTCGATTTTTTTTTATGTACTTCTGTTGCATATATTCTCTTACTTCCTATCTGGTGAAATGTCATTAACCACTTGCCTCCTGGGCAAAGTGACGTATCGATAAGTCACTCGCCCGCGAGCCAAAAGGGGGGCGACCGCGCACCGCCGGAGGCGCGCTCCTGCCCCCGCTCGTTCACTGCCATAACCACGCGAGTGACCGGCGGCTCCGATGTCCGCCGGTCACTCGCGATCTCCCGCAGGAGAGGGAGAAAGGCAAGCAGCTAATGTAAACAAAGCTTCCTGTCATTCTCCCTGGTGTAACAGCAGAGACTATACGATCTTGCTATGTAGGATTGTATGTCTCTGTGGTTACATCAAAAGCCACGCCCCTTGACAGTTAGAAGCACACCCCTAGGGACACACTTAACCCCTGGATCTCTACTAAAGTTAACCCCTTCCCTGCCAGTGTCATTTTTACAGTAACAGTGCATATGTATAGCACTGATTACCATACCCATCAACTGTCCCGGATTTGGCGGGACCGTCCCGGGATTGCAAGTAAATCCCGACATCCCGCAGAATCCTGCAGGAGTCCCGGAAACCAGTGTCGGCTCCTTTATTACTTGCATCTCACAGATGCGCACTGTAGCCGATCATCAGGGAACCTCCCCCGCACCTCCCACACACTAACCTCCTGCAGGGAGCCCGGGTAAGCCACAGCCCCGCCCCTAGAGAAGATGTCACGAATGCGGGCTGGAAAACATCACAGGAGATGGACAATCGTCGAGACCCGCCTACCTGTTGCTGATTGGAGGCAAAGACTGGAGGTGGGGACTGGCCATTCAATCGAGGCAGAAAAACATAACTCCGGCCCCGCCCACCTGCTGACGATCAGAGAGCACGGAACCGAGTTTTAGCAACTTTACACTAACTGGATTACAGAGGACTGGGGGTGAGGATGGCCCACCCATCACCCTTCAAGCAGAGGAAGTGAGTGAGTATGGGAGTGTGTCTGTATGTATATGAGTGTGTGTATATACTGTATGTGTATATATGTGTGTGTGTGTGTGTGTGTGTGTGTATGAGGTTGTATGGGTCTGTATGTGAATATGTGGGAGAATGTCTCTGTCTTTCTGTATGTGTTGCACTGCCAAATAATAAATAATGTGAACTCACCATAAATTCAATAAAATACATAATATAACTACCACCATAAACAATTAATAAATATAAAGTACAACATTCATATACAGTGAAGGGTAATGTTTCATGCAGTACAGCACTTGGTTGTTCTTTCACCATCTTCAAATTTTTTCTTCAATCACCTATTTATTGATTTATTTATATTTTATGGACTTTCCAAATCACTTCATTATGGATTTATTTATTTATTACACTTTTTAGAATTTTGTACTTTATATTTATTTGTTGTTTATGGTGGTAGTTATATTATGTATTTTATTGAATTGATAGTGGATTCACATTATTTATTATTTGGCAGTGCAACACATTGTTTTACTGGTCTTCTTTGTATTATTGTGTGTAGATACAGCGAGTGCTGCTGTCATTTGTTGATATAATTGTTTGTGATTTCTGTTATTGACACTTTAGCACAGGATATTTTCCCCTTTTCTGTTATATGAACACTTGGAGGAAGTATTTGGCAGGGCCAGTAGTAAGGGAATATGTGTTAGGGGGAGCTTTTGGAGGGTAGAGGACTGCTAGAAGAGGGGGGGGGGGGTTTGATTTGAAATCCCCCCACACCCACCTTCTAGCACAAATCCTTTCCCCTCCTAAAGATCCCCCCTTCACATATCTGCCCCCCACCTCCTAGCACGAGTCCACTCCCCTCCCAAAACACCCCCAGGCCCCAGCATATATCTGACCCCCTCCCCATATCCCACCTTCTAGCACAAGTCCCCTCCCCTCCCAGATCCCTCTAAGCACATATCTAACCCCCCCTCCACCCCACCTTCTAGCACAAGTCCTCTCTCTTCCAAAAGCGCCCCCCAGCACATATCCAAAGCCTAAGTTTTGTTTAACCACTTTACCACCGGAGGATTTTGCTGTCTTACGTCCAGGCCACTTTTTGCGATTCGGCGCTGTGCAACTTTAACTGACAATTGCGCGGTCGTGCGACGCCGTACTCAAACGAAATTTACGTCCTTTTTTTTCCCCACAAACAGAGCTTTCTTTTGGTGGTATTGGATCACCTATGCGATTTTTACTTTTTGTGCTATAAACAAAAAAATAGCGTAAATTTTGAAAAAATAACAATATTTTTTACATTTTTTTTATATGAAATTCCCCCCCAAAAAATGTAAAAATCAAATTTTTTTTACATTTTTGGCCAATTTGTTTTCTGATACCTATGTTTGGTAAAAAAAATCACAATAAGCATATTTTGATTGGTTTGAGCAAAAGTTATTGTGTTTACTAACTAAGGGAAAGATTTCTGTCATTTTTGGTGTTTTTGTTTTTAACGCGTAATGGCGGCGATCTGCAATTTTTTTTGCGGGACTGCGACATTGCGGCCGACAGATCGGACCCTTGACTGACATTTTTGACACTTTTGGGGGTACCAGTGACATTACTGCAGTAATCAGTGTTATATATATATGCACTGTTACTGTAAAAATGACACTGGCAGGGAAGGGGTTAATTTTATTGGAGAGGGAGGGGTTAATGTATGCCTGGTGCTTACTAACGTGTGGGGGGGGGGGAGGTGACTGAGTGACACAAGGACAGATCGCAGGTTCAGCTATGCTGAACACTGCAATCTGTCACTCCATGTCACTGAGGAGATCCGCCCGCTCTGTTTACACAAGCGGGCAGATCTCCAAACTGGATTCCCCGACGATCGGGGAAGAGCAGCGGCGACTGAAAACAGCGGGAACGAGGCTCCGGCGGCGGAGTCCAGCGACGTAGGTCTACGTCGTTGGACGATAACGAGCCACATTGCTGCAGTAGCAGCAATGTCAGCAGTGTTAAAGTGGTTAACCATGCCCCTTAAGCCCCTTCCACTGTGAAATTCGACCACACCCGCTTTTTGCCACAGCACGCATAGTGCACCGCAGGTCTCTGCCTTCCTGTTTTTGGGGGGGAATTTCATATAAAAAAATGTGAAAAATTTTTATTTTTTCAAAATTGTCGCTGGTTTTTTGTTTATAGCGCAAAAAGTAAAAATTGCAGAGGTGATCAAATACCACCAAAAGAAAGCTCTATTTGTGGGAAAAAATGGACGTCAATTTCATTTGGGTACAGTGTTGCACGACCGTGCATTTGTCCATTAAATCCACACGGTGCCGTATCGCAAAAGAGGCCCTGGTCTTTGAGCAGCCAAATCCTCCGGGGCTTAAGTGGTTAACCGCTTCTGGACCACCCGCCGCAGTTCTACTGCGACAAGCAGCCCCTCCTGCGCGAAACGATGTCGGTTGTGCGCCTGTAGCTAGGGGATGAGCGCGTGCCGCCGGCGGCGAGCTCCTGCCCCCACTCGTCAGCGTGGACTCTGATTTACGGGGCAGGCGGCTCTGATTGCCACCTGCCACCAACGATCTTTCCCCGCTGAGAGAGAAGAATGGTCAGTTGTTGTAAACACACTGACTGTATACTGGGGGGCGTATTCACTAATGATTGGCCTAGGGACCCCCTAGTCACTCCAATCACATTCCTAGCATTCTGTCCCCTCAATTGGCTTTTGCTAATGGTTCTGGTCCAATCACAGGCTTTTAAAGCCCATTTCCTGAACCATTGCATTTTGTTCGGTTCTGGTTGCCGAATTCTGAACTTTTTGGGCAAAAAGTTCTAAATTCGGCCGAACCTCGAACACCCAATGTTCGGGCCGAACCGATGGTCGACCTGAACCGTTCGATCATCCCTAATAAACATATCCAGGTGTTAGAATGGCCAAGTCAAAGTCCAGACCTGAATCCAATTGAGAATCTGTGGAAAGAACTGAAAACTGCTGTTCACAAACGCTCTCCATCCAACCTCACTGAGCTTGAGATGTTTTGCAAGGAGGAATGGGCAAAAATTTCAGTCTCTCGATGTGCAAAACTGATAGAGACATACCCCAAGCGACTTACAGCTGTAATCGCAGCAAACGGTGGCGCTACAACGTATTAACTTAAGGGGGCTGAATCATTTTGAACGCCCAATTTTTCAGTTTTTTTATTTTTTAACAAAGTTTGAAATATCCAATAAATTTCGTTCCACTTCATGATTGTGTCCCACTTGTTGTTGATTCTTCACAAAAAATTACAGTTTTATATCTTTATGTTTAAAGCCTGAAATGTGGCAAAAGGTCGCAAAGTTCAAGGGGGCCGAATACTTTCGCAAGGCACTGTACGCTTTAAGATTGTTACTTATCTTGTGTAGAGTAATTTTTGCTTTAATATTTGCTTGTTGCTTGGCTGCCTCTAGCTTCAATACTTTCTGGGGCTAATTTTCTAAAGACATTAAGAAAATAAAAGCCCACTTAACTAAATAAGGTGAGGCCGTGTTCACTTCAATCGTCCAATCAAATATAAGCAATATCCAGTTTTCTACATTTCTGTTGCCCATGACTGAATATTCAGAATGTACACACCTTCACCTTTTTCACAGTCAAGTGAATAATTCCTTTACAGAGAGAACAATCTCCACTCCCTTCATAAATCCACCCTGAATCCAAATCTGAGTCACTGACCTGGAGGTAGATTAAAAAATCTGAGTAATGTCAGAACTCCTGATCTGCAGACTTGAATGACTCAGAATGTATGGAAGCTTATTGATCAGCATGACAAACCCAATAAACAGCAGTTTCCTAAAGGTTGGTAATGGCAAAGTCCGTATTTCCTCACGTAGGCCTCGATCGCACCGACGTACCCAGGGCTTTTTTTCAGTGGGAACGCGGGGGAACGCAGTTCCGGCACCTCCAGTCTAATTGTTGTATGCAATGGCAAAGGGGTGCTGGGGCCAGTGGGGTGAGCTGAAGGGCCTATTTATGCTGGCTGCTAGGGGATCTATTGTTGCAGGGTTGAATCTATTGTTGCTGGCGGGCATTTTGTTGTGGGTGGGACTTTTTTTACAGTGGAGGATTTATTGTTGCTGGGGGGCTATTGTTGTTGGGGGGGGGAGGGTGGAGTCTACTGTTCCAGGGTAGGATTTATTGGGGGGGTGGCGATTGTTTCAGGGGAGGATTTATTGTTGCTGGGGGGGCTAGTGTTGTTGGGGGTCCATTGTTGCTAATTACAGGGGATCTATTTTACTGTTTTTTCTATTGTTGCAGGGGAAGATTTATTGCTGCTGGGGGGATCTATTGTTGGCGGGGGATCTATTTTACTGCTTTTCTAGTTATCATTAACAAATTCTATACAAATTACCTAGAACCACAACATGATACTTGGTTCTGTATTCTCCAAAAGGGGGGTACTGGGAGGTGGGCAGAGGGTGGAAGCAAAGGACAGGGCTAGGGAGTGGAGACAAGGGGTGACTCAGAAGCGGGGAGTACCTGCACCTATTTTCGGAGAAAAAAAGCCCTGGACGTACCTATCAGTACACTCATGTGAATTGCCATTTTTCCTGCACAGTATGCACAGGTGTTCTGTGAATCTGCATGCAGGCAGTCCCATTCATGTCTACTGGTACACAGCGGCTGCATGCACACAGCTGCTGGTCCCAATTTGTCAGCCATGCATGGCCCGAACACACGCTGTCTGCCATCAGGGACATACAAGTACACCTTCAAATTAGGAGCAGCGGCCCTAAAGCCGGGTACACACGATTAGAATATCGTCCAAAAAATATCGCTTTCAAAGCGATTGTGCGATAATCTGATTGCTAGTAATGAAAATTTTTCTCATACGATACCAGATCATATGATTTCCGTTTAAACCACTTCTGGACCGGAAGGTTTTCCCCCTTAATGACCACGCCATTTTTTGTGATTCGGCACTGCTTTAATTTAACTGACAATTTCACAGTCATGCGACGCATGTAACAATGATTCATTGTTACATGCTGGATTTCATCATCTTAATGTGAGTGGCATATTATGTGTTCTTAACCACTTAAGCCCCAGCCCTATTTCGGACACTTTTTGTTTACAAGTTAAAACCAGTATTTTTCCTAGAAAACTACTTGGAGCCCCCAAACATTAGATATATTTTTTTTTAGCAAAGACTCTGGAGAATAAAATGTCGGTCATTGCAACATTTTTTGTCACGTGGTATTTGCTCAGCGGTCTTTAAAAGGCCATTTGTCTGGAAACATTTTGAAAAATCACATTTCACTGCATTTAAAAAATACTAAACAGTAAAGTTAGCCCATTGTTTTTGTATATTGTGAAAGATGATGTCACGCCGAGTAAATAGATACCCAACATGTTACGGTTTAAAATTGCGCCCCCCCGTGGGATGGCGACAAACTACAGTCAATAGAAATCTCAATAGGTGATGCTTTAAATTTTTTTAACGGTTACCAGTTGAGAGTTAGAGTGTAGCTCTTTTTATAAATGATTGCTCATGCTCTGGCGATCGCGGCGATACCTCACATGTGTGGTTTGAACAGCGATTTCATTCGCGGCTCGACTTCCGTATGCGTTTTTTTTTTGTGCGCGAGCCAACGGTGACGGGGGCGGCTAAAATTTTTTTTTTCCTATTTATTTTATTTTTTTTTAACTTTATTACAGGTTTTAAAAAAAAATAAAAAATCTGATCACTTTTATTGCTGTCACAAGCAATGTAAACATCCTTTGTGACACCAATATGCAGTGACAGGTACTCTTTATGGAGGGATCGAGGGTCTAAAAGACCCTAGACCCCTCCACTACACTTCCATGGATGCAAAACGCAGAAAACGGCGTTTTTGCATACAGCCGTTTTTTAAATTTGCCGCCTTTTGCAGCACAGTAACCCGTTTCCGGCTTTGATCGGGACTCCATCCAGCCGGCGGACGTGCCGGGTGCTCGGGGCTCCCGGTGGGATGGGAGCCCCGAGCAAAGTCACGGAAGGCGGCGGGAGGGGGGATGTCCCCACCCATGTCCCCTCCCGCTCACCTGGGTAACGATCGAGCGGCTCCCGAGCCGCATCGGTCGTTACTGACGGAAAGCCGACCGTCGGCTGTAAACCACAGTATCGGGATGGTGCCTCTAGCTAGAGGCATCACCCCGGTATAACACCGCAAAGTTTGCTGACATAGTCCTACTTCACTTTGCGGTAAGTGGTTAAATAAAAGTTTCATACAGTGAGCACTTAGATCCTGCCCCTGTTCTTTTTATGCTGTATGGTTATGGCCGGAGTGTGCATTCTGTGAGGAATTTATTAGGTCGTGGCTGTCTGGAACCTATTGCGGGAGTCCTTCTGCCATCTGGATATCTTTCATTCAGGCGCTTATTGATTGATATAAGGTGAGCGCGGTGCATATCACACCGGTGGAGGGTTCCTTTTGATTTCCATTCCCACGTGCACCTCTTGGACCTCTTGGGGATTTTTTGGAATTTACCATATTATCCTTACTATTATTAAAATTGCGCTGCATTTTTTGGTTTATGGATGCTGTAACCAAATAAAATTGATGTCCCTTAACCACTTCTGGACCGAAAGATTTCCCTACTTAATGACCAGGCCATTTTTCGCAAGTCGGCACTGCGTTACTTTAACTGACAATTGCGCGGTCGTGCGATGCTGTACCCAAATAAAATTCATGTCCCTTTTTCCCATAAACAGAGCTTTCTTTTGGTGGTATTTGATCACCTCTGAGATTTTTATTTTTTGCGCTATAAACAAAAAAAGAGCGACAATTCTGAAAAAAAATATATATATTTTTCACTTTCTGCTATATAACATTCCAAAAAAAAAATTAAATTTTTCATCATTTTAGGCCAATTTGTATTCTGCTACATATTTTTGTTAAAAAAAAAAAATCCCAATAAGTGTATATTGATTTGTTTACGTCTACAAACTAGGGGAAAGATATTTATGTCATTTTTATTTATTTATTTTTTACTAGTAATGATTGCAATCAGCGATTTCTAGCAGGACTGCAACATTGCAGCGGACAGATCGGACCCCTAAATTACATTTTTGACACTTTTGGGGTTACCAGTGTCATTACTACAGTTATCAGTGCTAAAAATATGCACTGTTACTGTAATAATGACACTGGCAGGGAAGGGGTTAACACCAGGGGTGATCAAAGGGTTAAATGTGTCCCTAGGGGGTGCTTTATAACTGTGGGGGGGGGGGCTTGCTGCATGAACACAGAGACTTGTGTTCCTAAAAAAGAGGACACAGGATCCCTGTGTTCACTATTACTGACAGAACAGCTTTCTGCTGTGTTTACAACTGCAGACTGCCGTTCTGTCTCCATGGGGAACAATCGCAGGTACCCGGGGGCAATCGCGGCCCCGGACCCACTGATTGGCTCCCCCTGTGGTGAATGGGCAAGGCCCCCCCCACTCGCGACCATGTGAAGCGACGTACAGTTACGTCATTTGGCAGGACAGAGCTGACCGGCCACAGTATTTGTACTGCTGGCGGTCGGCAAGTGGTTAATCAGTACAGTTTTCGTCCGAAATTACAATGCAAATACATTACATCACTTTCAAATTTTTATTCTGTCTTACAAGAATTTTCATACTTTTGTAACCTCTTTGTTTTCCATATAGAGACTAGCATGCAAAAACAAAAAAAAAACAGTTGATCATTTGTCCGATAATCTCATCGTGCGTACTAGGCTTAAGGCCGGCTTCACACTTGAGATGAGCTTCTTTGGTTATTTTGCAGGCTTTTTTTTGAGAGTTTGTACTGGGGCTTAAGCATTTTTTAAAAATAATTTTTAGCCACTAAAATGAGTTTCAATTGGGAAAAAAATGTGGATGGAGGAATCTGTTTTTTTTTTTTTTCTCGGCCCTCTGGCTGAAAAATAAAAAAAAATACCTACTTTGCAGTCAGCCATGACTCCATCTAAAAGCAAAAAATATAATTCCTTTTCATTTTTAGACATAACAGACATAGCAAACATTTAGAGGGGTTTTCACAAAATTTGACTGCAAAAGTGGAAATACATTTTAACTTCAACTTGAACCCCATCACATATTTTTTTCTTGTTTTGTTGTCTGTGTGCCGTTAAAGTGGTTGTAAACCTCAGACATGAAAAATGAAGAGGCTCTGAGGAAGGGATTTTGACTCCTGAAGCGCGTTAGCGGTCCTGTCTACAGGGACATGATCCTTTCCACGTGTTGTGGACCCTCGTAATGAGATTTTACTGTTCTTGTTTGTGAGTATGTTTTTTGTATTTTAATAAAACATTTTTAAGGTGACCACGGGTAATGCACTAGGTGTTTGCACCTCCTTCTTCTTTTTCATGAAAAATTAAGAAGGCATATCCCTTTACGGTGTGTACTCAATTAGGAGTCATTTCTGTCTGCTGCTTTGTTCCTCTGTTATCAGCGTGAATCACTTCTGACAAGTTTTCCTGACACCAAAAGAAAAAAGGTGACAGGGGAGCTCCAGCTGATTGACAGTCTCAGCTCTGTTCCTGTGTGCTGTGTGAGGGTGTGTGTCTCTTCCCTCCAATCAGCTCTCATAGCTCTCCTCCCTGAGCTCTGCAGTGTGCGATTTCAGCTCCCCCCCCCCCTCTTTTTTTGCTCTGAAAGCTCAGACAAGCGTTATACTATAAATTCTGGACTTTGAATGGCTGTAGAGAAGACTGATAAACAGGTACAACTTATGTAAGAGGATTTGTTTCATCCCTGTGCAGGGCTGCTGAAAGAAATTGCAGGGCCCCGTACAGACTACCTGACAGGGCCCCCTAAGAAAACATTAAAGCTATATTTCCATAAAAATACAAAAAATCATTATTATCAGACACAAATACAACATAACTCACAGAATTCCTGCTAAATCTAAAATATGAAACTAAGTTAATAAATAAATATCTGTGTGTGAATGAGGTGTTGGGGCTCATGCACATGGGTGCTGTGATCTGTGAATCAGTGGTTCATTTATGTGGCTTGAGCCACCTGGATCTGTATGAACACAGCTGCAGGTCCTAATCTGACAGGCGTGGGAATGTAGGTGTACAGCCCGAACACAGACAGTGTGCATTTGGGGGACACTCAACTGTCCAAGTAGGGCCTGCGGCTGTGTTCATACAGGCGCTGCATCCTCATAGAATGACAGATGGCCCCAGCCCAAACCCCTCCTTCACATAGCCAGAGTACCTGTGTGAATGAGCCCCTAATTATATTTTTCTAACCTAAAAAACAGATCTCTCCAGCGATGTGGGAATGCAGCCGATCAGCTGTGACTGTCAGAAAAAGAGAGGAAAGGGGGAGAGAGATGGAAAAAATATACAGGCTGGGACAAGGAGTATAGGAAGAACTGCAGGGAGAGAAACAAAGTGACAGAGATAACAAACTCATCCGGCAGAGCTAACATTAGAGCCAGGGCTGGGAGGGGGGGGGGCACACAGGGAAGGGGATTAGTGGGGGACAGCTGTCTCTTTCTCGGCAGATAAAAGCTGGCAGCAGGGAGAGAGGGAGAGATCAGATTTCAGCTGCTGGAGGAAGATTTCTGTAAATGTCGTTCATCACTGATCCCCCTCCCTGTGTAGGCCCCCCCTGCGTGCTCAGGCCCCCTACAAGAGGACCAGTTGTCCCCCCCCCATCAGTGGCCCTGTCTTTGTTTATCACCCAGTCACCTCACTGGGTAAATGGGGGTTACATAGTTACATAATAGTTGAGGTTGAATAAAACCAATAGTCCATCCAGTTCAACCTGTATAGGTGTGTATGGCCATAATAATTTCCCATACCCCTGAATGCTTTGATCCTTAAGATGTATGTCCAAGAGCCTTTTAAACGTAGCCATACTCCCGCAGTTACTACCATTTGTGGTAGAGAATTCCACAGTCTTGTAGCCCTTACTGTAAAGCACCCCCTGCATAGCCTGAGGTTAAAATGTTACTCTTCTAATCGTATTGTATGGCCTCGTGTCCTCATGCATTCCTTGCGATTGAATCGTTTTTTTTCTATGCTGAGATCATCGTTGAGGTATTTGTAAATTGCTATCATGTCCCCTCTCAGGTGTCTCTTCTCCAGGGAGAATAAATCAAGCGATTGCAGACGCTCCTCATAATTAAGGTCCTCCAATCCCCTAATTAGTTTAGTTGCTCTTCTCTGGACTCTCTCCAGCTCCAACACATCCCTCCTGAGGACTGGCGACCAGAACTGGACAGAATACTCCAGATGCAGTTGGACCTGGGTTTTACAAAGTGGTAGGATTATTGTTTTATCTCTGGGGTTTACAACCACTTTAAGGAGATTTCTCTTGACTTCCCATCCCAGAGGAACAAAGGAAAATCAGAGTGAATCCCTCCAAAAGGAAGAGAAATAGCATCCTTATTACTGCTGTGACGGGAATAGGTGTCAATGATCACCTGCTCTGACAGAGTGAATCTCTCATCTGATAGCAGAAGAAGGAAGAACCTAAAAGAAGCTATAAGGGTGCTTTCACACTGCCCTGCTGCGGTTTGGCCGCAGCGTGGGTGCAGCACAGTGTACCCATGATTACCCGCATTTTCCTATAGATTTCTACTATGTCCTGCGCTTTCTGAGACTGTGGTCCACACTGATGTGAATTGGATGCGGATTTCCCTGCATCCAATTCGCATAACAGGAGAGTGTGACCAGCTCTCAATGGAGCAGGTTCACACAGCTCCGCGGTCCGCACTGGAAAAGGGTCCTGTGCATCTTCTGCTCCGTTTCAGGTCCGAATTCAGCCAAAAATTGAGACCTGATTTGCATCTAAAAGGGAGGTAAACCTACCACTTTATAAAACATAAAACCCTGGTCCAAACGCATCTGGAGTATTCTGTCCGGTTCTGGTCGCCAGTCCTCAGCAGGGATGTGTTGTGTGAGTCTCAGCTCACGCAACGGACCCCCTGCTGTGAGCTGCGGTTAGTGTGAACCCAACCCTAAAGCGCATAAAGAATGAATGATTTTCAGAAAATGCAGCAAAAACGCAGGACATAATAGAACTCTATGGGAAAATGTAATCTGCACAAAAAAAAACGCAGGTGCGCTGCGCTGCACTTGTGCTGTGGCCAAACTGCAGCAGGGGAGTGTAAAATCACCTTCACTCTTAGACCGCATTCACACTAGTCCGACTTGGACCGCGACTTGTCAGCCTGACAAGTCGCGGTCCATCACGCTCCCATTGTGCGGTACAGGAGCTGTTCTAATAGGAGCGACACAAGTCGCTCCGACTTATTAAAAGGGTCCTGTACTACTTCGGGGTGACCTGGAGGCAACTTGCGTAGACATTCTTTTTATGAAGTCCGTGCACGTCGCGCCGAAGTCGCACTGCACCCGACTTCACAGGTCGCCCCCTAAGTCGGAGCGACGTAGTGTGAACCGTCACTTACTCTCAAATAAAAAAAATGTTTTGTTTATAGATACTTTAGCAAAACTTTTTTCTTCTTATGTAAGAAAAGTATGCTTGGTGCCCCACTTTTGTGGTGGGCCTCTTGTTTTTGTGCAGCACACAGAGGAGAAATTCTTTCCTTCACATTTCCTGCTCTCTACCTGAAATTTTATGACATTTCATTCTCCCGGCCTCATTACTCTGCCCCTTTGTGCATGGTTGAAGATGGACTCTAGCCAGGCCCCTACAGTAAAACGTGCGCACAAACATCTCAGCTGCCAGGAAAACATGCAGAGTCTTCTGCTAATGTGGGTGTAATAATGAGAGCAGCTGACCACAGCTCACAGGCGGCTTTGTGTGTTACAGCTCTGCTCTTTCCTCTCCATAAGACACGCTGCTTCTCGGAGATCAAATGATTTTATATGGGGTTTAACATACATTATATTACCTGTTGCTGGAACAGCATTTAATGTAAACCAGGACTTACTGAACTACACCCTGTTTAGAGTTTTTGATTGCTTTACCCACTTGCCAACTGCCAGCAGTACATATACAACTGCAAGTCGGCTCTGTCCCACGACACTAGGTAACTGTATGTCGTTTCGCGACACCGCTAGTAAAGGGTGGGTGCGCGCGCCGCCGGAGGTGCACGTGCCGATTGGCTACGGGGAGAGCTCATCATTGAGTCCAGCGGTCGCGATTGCGCCCCATGGAGACAGAACGGCGGTCTTCCATTGTAAACACGGAAGATCGCTGATCTGTCAGTAATAAACACAGGGATCCTGTGTTCCTCCTATTTAGGACCTCGGATCTCTGTGTTCATTCAGAAAGCTCATCCCCCACCCAGTTGGAAAGCACCCCCTAGGGACACATTTAACCCTTTGATCACCCCTGATGTTAACCCCTTCCCTGCCAATGTCATTAGTACAGTAACAGTGCATATTTTTAGCACTGATTACTGTAATAATGTCACTGGTCCCCCCAAAAGTGTCGAAAATGTCAGTTAGGTGTCTGATGTGTCCGCTGCAATGTCACAGTCCCCGTTAACCACTTGCTGACCGCCACATATGCTGCAGCGGTCAGCCCCCCCTGGGCAAAGTGACGTATCGGTACGGCACTCGCCCGCGAGCCAATAGGGGGCGAGCGCGCGCCGCCGGAGGCGTGCTCCCGCCCCTGCTCGTTCACTGCCATCCCAGCGCGAGTGACCAGCGGCTCCGATGTCCGCCAGTCACTCGCGATCTCCCGCTGGAGAGAGAGAAAGGCAGGCGGCTGATGTAAACAAAGCCGCCTGTCATTCTGGTGTAACAGCAGAGATCATACGATCCTGCTATGTAGGATCGTATGTCTCTGTGGTTACATCAAAAGCCACGCCCCTTTACAGTTAAAAGCACGCCCCTAGGGACACACTAACCCCTGGAATGTCTAATAAAGTTAGCTTTAACCCCTTCCCTGCCAGTGTCATTTTTACAGTAACAGTGCATATGTATAGCACTGATTACTGTAGTAATGTCACTGGTACCCCCAAAAGTGTCAAAAATGTCAGTCAAGGGTCCAATCTGTCCGCCACAATGTCGCAGTCCCGCAAAAAAAAAATCACAGATTGCTGCCATTACTCAAACAACAAAAATGACAAAAATCTTTCCTGCAGTTAGTAAACGCAATAAGTTTTGCGCAATACCAATAATACCAAAATACCAATAAAAATAAGCTTATTGCGATTTTTTTTACCAAACATATGTAGCAGAAAACAAATTGGCCAAAAATGTAAAAAAAATTGGATTTTTTACATTTTTTTTTGGGGGGGGGATATTGTTATTTTTTCAAAATTGTCGCTCTTTTTTTGTTTATAGCGCATGATCAAAAAATCACACAGGTGATCAAATACCACCAAAAGAAAGCTCTGTTTGTGGGAAAAAAAGGACGTCAAATTCATTTAGGTACAGCGTCGCACGACCGCGCAATTGTCCTTTAAAGTCACGCAGTGCCGAATCGCAAAATAGGGCCTGGTCAGGAAGGGGGTAAAATCTTCCGGGGCTTAAGTGGTTAAAAACATAGAAAATAGTATTACGTAAGGGTTATAATCTATGCCTCTAAAGTCCTATGCTTCTGGTGAGGTGCGGCCCGGATATTTCTCTAGCCTTTTGGTTATATGTCGGATCGGCTCCTCACCAAAAACGAATTTCTCATTTATGTTTTAGGGATGTGGCAATGATTGGTGGTTTAATGTGAATCAGTGCTCCTCTTTTCCTCTATTGGTATTTTTTTTTCAAAAATATATAGTGGAATACAAATTGGCCTAAAATGATGAAAAAAATTAGATTTTTCCTTTTTTTTTTTTATACTGGGAATGTTATATACAGTGGGTACGGAAAGTATTCAGACCCCCTTAAATTTTTCACTCTTTGTTATATTGCAGCCATTAGCTAAAATCATTTAAGTTCATTCTTCTTCCTCATGAATGTACACATAGCACCCCATACTGACAGAAAAACACAGAATTGTTGACATTGTTGCAGATTTATTAAAAAAGAAAAACTGAAATATCACATGGTCCTAAGTATTCAGACCCTTTGCTCAGTATTTAGTAGAAGCCCCCTTTTGATCTAATACAGCCAGGAGTCTTTTTGGGAAAGATGCAACAAGTCTTTCACACCTGGATTTGGGGATCCTCTGCCATTCTTACTTGCAGATCCTCTCCAGTTCTGTCAGGTTGGATGGTAAACGTTGGTGGACAGCCATTTTTAGGTCTCTCCAGAGATGCTCAATTGGGTTTAAGTCAGGGCTTTGGCTGGGCCATTCAAGAACAGTCACGGAGTTGTTGTGAAGCCACTCCTTCGTTATTTTAGCTGTGTGCTTAGGGTCATTGTCTTGTTGGAAGGTAAACCTTCGGCCCAGTCTGAGGTCCAGAGCACTCTGGAGAAGGTTTTTGTCCAGGATATTCCTGTACTTGGCCGCATTCATCTTTCCCTCGATTGCAACCAGTTGTCCTGTCCCTGCAGCTGAAAAACACCCCCACAGCATGATGCTGCCACCACCATGCTTCACTGTTGGGACTGTATTGGACAGGTGATGAGCAGTGCCTGGTTTTCTCCACATATACCGCTTAGAATTAAGGCCAAAAAGTTCTATTTTGGTCTCATCGGACCAGAGAATCTTATTTCTCTCATCTTGGAGTCCTTCAGGTGTTTTTTAGCAAACTCCATGCGGGCTTTCATGTGTCTTACACTGAGGAGAGGCTTCCGTCGGGCCACTCTGCCATAAAGCCCCGACTGGTGGAGGGCTGCAGTGATGGTTGACTTTCTACAACTTTCTCCCATCTCCTGACTGCATCTCTGGAGCTCAGCCACAGTGATCTTTGGGTTCTTCTTTACCTCTCTCACCAAGGCTCTTCTCCCCCGATAGCTCAGTTTGGCCGGACGGCCAGCTCTAGGAAGGGTTCTGGTCGTCCCAAACATCTTCCATTTGAGGATTATGGAGGCCACTGTGCTCTTAGGAACCTTAAGTGCAGCAGAAATCTTTTTGTAACCTTGGCCAGATCTGTGCCTTGCCACAATTCTGTCTCTGAGCTCTTCAGGCAGTTCCTTTGACCTCATGATTCTCATTTGCTCTGACATGCATTGTGATCTGGAAGGTCTTATATAGACAGGTGTGTGGCTTTCCTAATCAAGTCCAATCAGTATAATCAAACACAGCTGGACTCAAATGAAGGTGTAGAACCATCTCAAGGATGATCAGAAGAAATGGAAAGCACCTGAGTTAAATATATGAGTGTCACAGCAAAGGGTCTGAATACTTAGGACCATGTGATATTTCAGTTTTTCTTTTTTAATAAATCTGCAACAATGTCAACAATTCTGTGTTTTTCTGTCAGTATGGGGTGCTATGTGTACATTCATGAGGAAGAAGGATGAAACTAAATGATTTTAGCAAATGGCTGCAATATAACAAAAATTTAAGGGGGTCTGAATACTTTCCGTACCCACTGTAGCAGAAAGTGAAAAATACTTTTTTTTTTTAATTCAGAATTGTGGCTCTTTTTTTGTTTATAGTGCAAAAAATAAAAATCGCACAGGTGATCAAATTCCACCAAAAGAAAGCTCTGTTTGTGGGAAAAAAAGCACATGAATTTTATTTGGGTACAGCGTTGCACGACCGTGCAATTGTCAGTTAAAGTAACGCAGTGCAGACTTGCAAAAAAATGACCTGGTCATTAAGTAGGGAAATCTTCCGCTTCAGAAGTGGTTAATCCCATCCTCAACCTGTGTGGTTATACGCTACTTCTAAAATAAGTGAACATTCCCTTTGCAAAGGGAAAGTGACAGTAAA
Source organism: Pelophylax lessonae (assembly GCF_965119305.1). NCBI lineage: Eukaryota > Metazoa > Chordata > Amphibia > Anura > Ranidae > Pelophylax > Pelophylax lessonae. Next base: position 101,935,362 of record NC_138778.1, read on the forward strand.
AGATATCCTAATTCTCCAATAAAAACTCATACACTTACTGTCCCTGTAATCCATTCTTCGCAAAGCTGTTCCTTGCCGTGTCTTTCTGCCGATGGTGGGACGTAACAAATATAGCCACCCTCCAACAGGAGGTCAGATCACAGCAATAAGACAGGAATGTGGAGGAGGCTGAGAGCAATAGAAGGGACTTTTTTGATTTAAAAATACATACTTCAATGGAATTATTTTTTTTAACCACTTCAGCTCCGTCTTCATGACCAGACCATTTTTTGTGGTATGACACTGCGTTATTTTAACTGACAATTGCGCGGTCGTGCGAAACCGTACCCAAACAAAATTATATATATTTTTTTCCCACAAATAGAGCTTTTGTTTGGTGGTATTTGATCACCTCTGCGGTTTTTATCTTTTGCGCTATATGCAAAAACCAATAATTTGGAAAAAAAAAAAAAACAATATTTAATTTCTGCTATAAAACATATCCAATAAAAAAATGTTAAAAATCTAATTTCTTCATCAACTTAGGCCAATATGTATTCTACTACATATTTTTGGTAAAAAAAAAAAATCCCAATAGGCATATTTTGATTGGTTTGCGCAAAAGTTATAGCATCTACAAACTAGGGCATATATTTATGGAATTTATATTTATTTATATTTTAGTAGTAATTGCGGCGAGCAGCGACTTATAGCAGGACTGCGATATTGCGACGGACATATCGGACACTGGGTGACACTTTTTTTTTGGGAACCATGTGACATTATTACAGTGATCAGTGCTAAAAATATGCACGGTCATTGTCATAATGACACTGGCAGGGAAGGGGTTAACATCAGGGGCGATCAAAGGGTTAACTGTGTGCCTAGCCTGTGTTTGTGCATTGTGTACGATGTGCTTTTACAGGGGAAGGCATGGACCGGTGTCTCTGCTTTACAGGAACACAGGATCCATGCCTTCTGTACTGGCCGAAAACTGCAATGTGCCTTGTTTACATAACCACTTGCCGACCGCCGCAAGTACATATACTGCGGCGGTCAGCCCCTCACAGGTAAAGTGACGTACCGGTACGTCACTAGCCTGTGAGGCTCTGGGGAGCGAGCGCGCGCCGCCGGAGGCGCGGTCACGGACCCCCCCCCCCGCGCGTGTGAGTGGCGGACCCGACTTCTACTTCAGAAGTGATGTCATGTGTTGGATTGTTTTGTATGTGTTCTTTAGTCTCTGAGCATGCCTAGTCTTGCTCTTAAGATTTTTTTCCGTCGAAAACTGTACTAATGAGACGAAAATCAGACGTTGTGTTGACGGACGATAAAAATTTTATAGCCTGCACATCAGGATTCGGCTGAAAAGTTGGAGTTGGCTGTCGAAAGAACCATACTAACAATCCGAAAATCGGCAGATCGGTCGTCGCACGAAATATCCCTTCAGATTTTCTTATTGTGTGTACGGGCCTTAAGTGATGACGAGGAGTGATACACCTGAGTGAAAGAACACATCCCCGGCAACCCTTTAGATGAGCATGTTCCTCCCTGCTGGCCACTGGATGGGGCGGACTTTAGCTGTGCTGATCATTTGCTTGATTACTTTTTCAGAAGAAGCTCTGATAGAATGTAATCAAGCAACTGATAGCTGGATAGCTTAAAGGAGATGTATGGGGTTAATAAAAAAAAAACAAACACACATACTCACCTCTATGCTGCGGCATTAATGTAATGTCGTAGTTTTCCTCTGCCAGCTCTGAGTGATCACATGATTGCTGGTTGCTCAGTTCTCGGTCTTTTTGGAGTGGAGAGCAGTGAATGCCAGTCACCACTCTCCACTCTGCCCCTTCAGCACTATCTGGAGCGCCAGGCTGGGGAGGGGTGGGTGCCACTGACTTTGGCTCTCAGCTACACACTGAGCCAGAGCTAGCTGTCAATCAGCTGGGTGGATCCTGACATAATGGTTGGTTCTTCAAGAGCCTGGAGCCGCTCTGTGATGTCAGCTGACAGAATCAACTGATTCTGGGTCACAGGAGTGCAAAAGTAAGTGCTTGTGAACCACAAGAAAAGTATAACCAAAAACTGTTTTGGCCATACTTCTCTTTTAGGTTTACACCATCCAGTAGTCAACTCCCTCCCTTAAATATATAACATGGGTATAGAAAAGAATCACCCCTCTCTAAAATAATCACATTTTGTTGCTTAGCAGCCTGTAATGAAGACAGACACAAGTTTTGTTTTATCCAGCTGTATTTACTAGTGCAACTTATAACATTCAAGTGAAAGGAATAACACCAACATTTAAAAAAAAAAAAAAAAATCAAAAACAGTGTAGCACTGCCCCCCTAGGGAGCTGCTGAGAATTACCCTTCTTGGGTTCCCCTGGGTTACCATCAGCAACTGAAAGCAGAGACACGGCATTAAAAGTTCTTGGCTCTGACAATGAACAGTCCAGGGTATTTTTTTATTTTTTTTTTATTTTAGAACTTGGATGGGAGAAGGGAATGAGTGAAAAACTCCAGCTTGAACTATGCACAATTTCTGAGGACAACTAACTGTAGAATGCGGCAAGGCCGCTGCTTCACCTTGCCACTGAAGTGAAGATAAAGAAATGTACTCTCACTTAGATTACTCTTCAGGGTCTAACTTGGCATTCCCTTTCTCACTGACTGTGTGCGCTTACCTGTGTAACGCTCCTGCGTTTCATGTATGGTGTGGATTTTCAGCTGCAGAAATATTCCACTTCAGTAGTCATGTAAGAGAGATGCTGAGATACCATTCCCAACCTCAATGACTCATCATGTGTGGAAGGTCTTAATTCAGCTAGTAAATACACACACTCAACAAGCTGGTTCCTAGAGTGACTTTATGTATGTAGTAACACAGTGATGAAGATTTAAGAGACAGGTTGAGTGGAGGTGGTAGGTGACAGACACTTGAAGGTAAGACAGTAGCAGATGGATGCAGGTAGGTTTAGCAATCATGTATGGTAGCAGATGACAGAGTAGCAGGTGGACATACAAGAGAGATCAACCTAGTGCAGGAATAAGTAGCAGTAGTCTTAAGAGCTAGCAATCTAGATATGCAGATGTGATAAATAGTCTTTACTATGCAGAGCTAGATAGTGTAAGCTTAGTATAAGTTTATAGAGGGTTCCCCTGCGGGGTACTTAGCACTAATAGCAATACAGCCGAAGGTTGGTTCAGGAGGAGCGGATGATCCGGAAGCGGGATGCAGGGATCAGCGCAGCGAGGTTCCGTCAGCGAGGTATGCTTGCAAGCACGAAAGCTTCAAGCCAAGTTAGCATCCAGGTAAGGGTGTTTGAACGAACACATGTGAGTGAGAACCGGCGATTTAAATAGCCATCTAGTCCGGCGCTGAGTGATGACAGCTTCAGTCTTAAAGGTGTATGCGCACCTTTCCAAAAGAGAATGGTGGGGCGCATACACTTGTGAAAAGAGTAATTTAGGGTACCAAAGGTACCGGAACATTACAATACCCCCCCCTTAAGGCAGGCTCCTGAAGGCTTCTGGAGCTGGTTTGTCTGGGTATCTCGCATGAAAATTGCGGATTAATCTAGGGGCATGTATTTCAGAGGTGTTTAGCCAGGTGTCGTCTTGGGGCCCATAGTTCTTCCATCTAACCAAGTACTGAAGTCTTCTTCTGTAGATACGAGAATCCAGAATCTTTTATCTCGTATTCTTCTCCACCTTCAACTTGTACAGGAGGCGGAGGTGGAATATTTGGCCTTATTCCTTGGTCCGGAACATGGGGCTTCAGTAGCGACACATGGAAAATGGGATGGATTTTTAGGTCTATTGGCAATGTAAGCTGTACTGCAGCTTTTCCAATAAGTTTTTTGATTGGGAAAGGTCCCAAGAACAGAGGTCCAAGCTTTTTGCTAGGGATCTTCAGTCTTAAATTTTTTGTTGAGAGCCAAACGAGGTCCCCGATAGTGTACTGTGGAGAAGGTCTTCTGCGAAGATCATAGTACTTCTTTTGTTGACTGTGAGCGTGTGCAATGGTAGTATTTAATAAACCCAGAGAATCCTTTATTTGGGTAAGATAGTCTGAGGCTACTGGGTTGTTTGAAGGAAGGATGCGTGGTGAAAGAATAGAGGGATGAAACCCATAGTTCAAGTAGAACGGACTCTGCTTGGTTGTACTGTGGGTTGCGTTGTTGTAGGCAAATTCTGCCAGAGGGAGAAGATCCACCCAATCATCCTGTTGGTAAGAAGTGTAACAACGTAAATACTGCTCGATGCATTGGTTGACTCTTTCAGTCTGTCCGTTGGTCTGTGGATGGTAAGGAGAAGTGAGCTTCCGCTCGATCCGTAGTATGTGACATAGTTCTTGCCAGAACTTAGAAATAAATTGGGATCCACGGTCAGACAGAAGAGTTTTTGGGATACCATGTAATCTAAAGACATGTTTCATCAGGAGTTCTGCCGTTTGTTTGGACGAAGGTAGTCTGCGAATAGCAATGAAATGTGCCATCTTTGTCAGATGGTCCACTGACACCAAGATGGTATTAAATCCTTTGGAAAGAGGCAATTTTACGATGAAGTCCAAGGACAAAACTTCCCATGGAGTTTGGGGTATTGGTAGACTGCATAGTAGACCGGATGGTCTCGTAGTGTCAATTTTGGACCTGGCACAGACATTGCATGAAGAGACGAATCTTTGTATAGATGTTTTCATGTCAGGCCACCAGAATTGCCGGGAAATCAAATTAAGAGTCTTTGTCATACCCATATGTCCTGCCATAGGCACATCATGAGATAATTCCAAGATCTTGGTGCGTAGGGTAGGGGGTATGTAAAGTTTGTCGTTGTAGTAGAGGAAGCCTTCTGCATCAGTATTTAGTTGTGGTGGGGGTGAATCCAAACTTATACCATGCAAAACCTCTTCCTTCAAGGAACGGACAACTCCAATAATGCGTTTGTGAGGTATTATAGGAACGGAAGGGATTTCAAAGTAGTTTTCTTCAGTTAGTCGTGATAGTGCATCCGCCTTTTTGTTCTTATCTGCAGGTGTGTAAGTCACTAGGAAGTTAAACCTTAGAAAGAATAGTGACCATCGTACCTGTCGGTGCGAGAGAGTTTTGCTAGTCTGAAGATATTGGAGGTTTTTATGGTCCGTGTATATGATTATTGGTAATTGGGTGCCTTCGAGTAAATGTCGCCAATTTTCCAGAGCCAATTTTATAGCAAGCAGTTCCTTTTCACCCACGGGGTAATTTATCTCGGGACTGCTTAGGGATTTAGAAAAAAAAGCGACTGGATGAAGTGGTGAAGTGTGGGTTGGTCGTTGGGAGAGTATTGCTCCTACTGCCATATTTGACGCATCTACCTCCAGAATGTATTGGAGGGATGGGTCTGGATGGCGTAATATGGGAGCGGAAGTAAACCTTGTCTTTAACAAGTGAAAAGCTTTATTGGCTTCTTCTGACCATTTGAATGTTTGTTTTTTTTATGCTAGTGAGCTGTGTGAGGGGTCTCACAATAGCAGAAAAGTTTTTAATGAACTTCCTGTAGAAATTTGAAAATCCCAGGAATCGCTGTAGCGCCTTGCGTGTGGTTGGTGTAGGCCAATCCTGAATGCAGGATATTTTATTCATGTCCATCTCGATTCCTGTTTTGGATATGATGTAGCCTAGAAAGAGTACCTCGTCTTTATGAAACAAGCATTTCTTCAGTTTCACATAAAGGTTATGTGCAAGCAATCTCGATAGTACAAGTCTTACATGTCTTATGTGTTCAGACAGGGATCGTGAATATATAAGTATATCGTCCAGATATACCACAACACAGACATCTAGTAAGTCTTTAAAAATATTGTTTATAAATCGTTGGAAAACTGCAGGGGCGTTGCATAGCCCGAATGGCATCACAAGATATTCGAACAATCCGTATCTGGTTCTGAATGCAGTCTTCCACTCGTGTCCATCACGGATTCGAATGAGATTGTATGCTCCTTTCAGGTCCAATTTTGAAAAATAGGTAGCTCCACGCACCTGCTCAATGAGCTCAGGGATAAGCGGTAGAGGATAGCGATCTTTTATTGTGATAGCATTCAATTTCCTGTAGTCGATGATAGGTCTGAGACTTGAGTCCTTATTGCGGACAAAAAAGAGTCCTGCTGCTGTGGAAGAAGTGGAAGGTCTAATAAAACCTTTTTCCAAATTCTCATCCAAATAGGTTTTGAGATGGGAAAGTTCATCCTGTGAAAGAGGATAAACATGACCGAACGGCAATTTGCTATTTGGGAGTAGATCAATGCTACAATCATAGTCTCGATGAGGAGGTAATGCTTGAGCATTTTTCTCAAGAAAAACCTCAGAAAGATCCTGATAACATAGTGGTGCAATCTCATCTGTCACCATAGACAGAATCTTCCCGGAAGACGGGAGGTTACACGTATCCTCGCAATAGCAAGAGAGGAAGGCCAAGGACCGTTCCTTCCAATCTATGGTTGGTTGGTGTGTGTGTAACCAGGGAAGTCCCAACACAATGGGAAAGTGGGGTGAAGGTATTAAATCGAAGGTAGTAGTCTCCCTATGAGACTCGTTAATAGTGACTAGAAGTGCTTGTGTCTGATCGGTGATCGGACCAGAGGATAACGGAACACCGGTAATAAGACTTACTGAGACAGGTTTAAGTTTAGAAATAATAGGAATTTTATTTGAAGCAGCAAAACATATATCAATATAATTTCCACAAGATCCTGTGTCAATCATGGCCTTAGTAGTAATCCTGTTCTGGTCCCACTGTAATGTCAAACAAACAAAAATGTAAGGGTTAGTGAATGAAGTTGTCAATCCCCCTAGGAGGACATGTGAACACTCACCCTTCTTTTTGTTGACTAGGGGACAGACATTTATCTTGTGATCCGGGGATGCACAGTACAAGCAGAGATTTTCATATCGTCTTTTGGCTTTTTCCATAGTTGATAGCGGTGGGCGTATGGTTCCTACCTCCATAGGAACGGGGTCAACGGCCGGAATCCGAGAGGAAACGGATAATGGCATTCCCATTTTCTCAGCCTTTCTTTCTCGTAGTCTTCTATCTATGGTAATACTGAGTTGTATTAATGCATCCAGGGTTTTTGGTAGATCCGCTCGGGCGAGCTCGTCCTTAACGGCTTCTGATAGGCCAAGCCTAAATTGGGTTTTCAGAGATGCATCATTCCATTCTGAATCAAGGGTCCATCTCTTGAATTCCGCGACAAAGTCTTCTACAGGCCTCCTTCCTTGTTTCAAGGATCTTAATTGAAGATCGGCAGTACTCTGCCTATTGGGGTCATCATATAGGCTAGTGAGTTCTGCTAGGAACAAGGCATAGGAGTTGAGAAGCTGGTCGTTCTTCTCAAAAAGAGAGTCTGCCCAGGCTCGAGGATCGCCTGTTAGGTAAGAAATAATAGTACAAACCTTAATGTGATCAGTAAGGTAGGTACGAGGTTTTAGCAAAAAAAGTAACTCACATGCGTTTTTAAATTCGCGAAATTTTTTGCGATCGCCTGTAAATACCAAAGGGGGATTTATCTTGGGTTCAGGGGACTGAGCAGAGGTAAGTTGTGTCAGTCTAATTACCTGCTGCGACAGAGCCTGATTGTCTTCTTTTAATTCAGCAAGTGCGTGTATTAACGCAGTTACTTGCTGTTTTAATTGTGTCACCTGAGTGGTTATTTCTGCTGAATCCATTTGTGGGTTCGTTCAATCTGTAACGCTCCTGCGTTTCATGTATGGTGTGGATTTTCAGCTGCAGAAATATTCCACTTCAGTAGTCATGTAAGAGAGATGCTGAGATACCATTCCCAACCTCAATGACTCATCATGTGTGGAAGGTCTTAATTCAGCTAGTAAATACACACACTCAACAAGCTGGTTCCTAGAGTGACTTTATGTATGTAGTAACACAGTGATGAAGATTTAAGAGACAGGTTGAGTGGAGGTGGTAGGTGACAGACACTTGAAGGTAAGACAGTAGCAGATGGATGCAGGTAGGTTTAGCAATCATGTATGGTAGCAGATGACAGAGTAGCAGGTGGACATACAAGAGAGATCAACCTAGTGCAGGAATAAGTAGCAGTAGTCTTAAGAGCTAGCAATCTAGATATGCAGATGTGATAAATAGTCTTTACTATGCAGAGCTAGATAGTGTAAGCTTAGTATAAGTTTATAGAGGGTTCCCCTGCGGGGTACTTAGCACTAATAGCAATACAGCCGAAGGTTGGTTCAGGAGGAGCGGATGATCCGGAAGCGGGATGCAGGGATCAGCGCAGCGAGGTTCCGTCAGCGAGGTATGCTTGCAAGCACGAAAGCTTCAAGCCAAGTTAGCATCCAGGTAAGGGTGTTTGAACGAACACATGTGAGTGAGAACCGGCGATTTAAATAGCCATCTAGTCCGGCGCTGAGTGATGACAGCTTCAGTCTTAAAGGTGTATGCGCACCTTTCCAAAAGAGAATGGTGGGGCGCATACACTTGTGAAAAGAGTAATTTAGGGTACCAAAGGTACCAGAACATTACAACCTGCTGTCCAATGACACCTTCCTGAAGTGGTCCCCGTCCTGGGCAGACCCCTGCCAAGTTTCCCAGTACTCACGGGCACTGTTTTTTCCTGGGTCGCTCTTCCTCCAACTCCCTCTTTCAGCATCCACTGGACCTCCTGGCTCAGCACCACACTTCTGGTCCACAAGGCCGACGGCCTGGGACCACCTTCCTCAGCAGCAGGAGGAGGAGAGACATCCGTCACCCTCCTCCTGGGACCTGGCTTCCAACCCAAAGACACCCTGTCCTATGTGCCCGTGGCTTTTAAAACATATCTCAGGATGCACTACTGTTGTGCCTACCCCTGGGGTAGTCATAAAAGCCTGTGTGTCACTGGCTGTTTTTCCTTCACTGTCCAACAGGTTCCCCTATTGGATACAGTGGGGACACTCCCTCAGACCAGATGAACCACACCCTGGACACATGTAACAGGCCTAACTACTGATTAGGCTCCTCTGTGAAGCAGGCAGAACAAACTATACTTTTCCTAGCACCTTCCTAGGAGGGTGCTGCAACAGAATCACTGAGTTGGAAAAAGGACCCCCCCTTGTAAAAAATGACTTGTAAACGCAATCAAGTGTAGCTAATCAGCTTGTCAATGGCACACAAAGCTATTTTACTTTCAACTATGATCAGCTGTTGTCATTTTGATTAGCTCAGCATAAAAAGAGCTTTTCTGGAGCATTTTAGTCCCTGGTAGTGCAACTGATAAAAAATCAACTATGGGTGGCAAGGCACTGTCAAAGGTTGTGGACAGGCACAAGTCAGGAGATGGACACAAACAAATGTCAAAGTCTTTATCAGTGCCTGGAAGCACAGCGAAGTACAGTGCCTTGCGAAAGTATTCGGCCCCCTTGAACTTTGCGACCTTTTGCCACATTTCAGGCTTCAAACATAAAGATATAAAACTGTAATTTTTTGTGAAGAATCAACAAGTGGGACACAATCATGAAGTGGAACAAAATTTATTGCATAGTTCAAACTTTTTTAACAAATAAAAAAACTGAAAAATTGGGCGTGCAAAATTATTCAGCCCCCTTAAGTTAATACTTTGTTGCGCCCCCTTTTGCTGCGATTACAGCTGTAAGTCGCTTGGGGTATGTCTCTATCAGTTTTGCACATCGAGAGACTGAAATTTTTGCCCATTCCTCCTTGCAAAACAGCTCAAGCTCAGTGAGGTTGGATGGAGAGCGTTTGTGAACAGCAGTTTTCAGTTCTTTCCACAGATTCTCGATTGGATTCAGGTCTGGACTTTGACTTGGCCATTCTAACACCTGGATATGTTTATTTGTGAACCATTCCATTGTAGATTTTGCTTTATGTTTTGGATCATTGTCTTGTTGGAAGACAAATCTCCGTCCCAGTCTCAGGTCTTTTGCAGACTCCATCAGGTTTTCTTCCAGAATGATCCTGTATTTGGCTCCATCCATCTTCCCATCAATTTTAACCATCTTCCCTGTCCCTGCTGAAGAAAAGCAGGCCCAAACCAAAATGCTGCCATCACCATGTTTGACAGTGGGGATGGTGTGTTCAGGGTGATGAGCTGTGTTGCTTTTACGCCAAACATAACGTTTTGCATTGTTGCCAAAAAGTTCAATTTTGGTTTCATCTGACCAGAGCACCTTCTTCCACATGTTTGGTGTGTCTCCCAGGTGGCTTGTGGCAAACTTTAACATATTGGACTAGGTGGGACTTTATATGAGACCCAAGCTGGTGTTGCCCGGCGTCTCCATCCCTATAACAAAACACAAAATGAGGTTGAAGGATTGTAGGAGGTGCATGAAAGTCAGCCAGCCTCCAGTCTGATGTACTCACCCTCCAGTCTGTCACCAACCAAATAAAACCTGTCTCTTGGTACAAGGAACAGGGGTTTAGTTGACACACATTTGCAAATGCATGTGAAAGCTGCAGAGCCACTTCACGGCACCCTGTTATATCTGCAGTCCTACACTCTTAATTTAGTGTCCTCACACTGGAGGCACATGGCCGCTAATGGGTGGATGGGGGAACAGGTGAGAGGGAGACAGCCCAACCTCCCCCAACCCATCCTCATCCACAACTGGCTGTTGTCTCAAAGACTCAAATGATTAGGTTTATAACCATGGTGCAAACTGGAAAAGACTAGCTGAAAAGCATTACACCTCCATCCCCTTGGTGGATGCAGCATATAGATAGGAAGGGATTTTATGTATGGGGCGTGGCCTGTAAAGCACACTGCCTTTGAAATCCCTAATTTCCTTTTGGGACTTTATGTGAGACAAGCAGGTCATGCTATTGGTCTCCATCCCTGTATACGGAAAACACTAAGGTCAAATCAAAACTGCATCCACCAAAAACGCACAAAAATCGCACGGTGGGACTTTATATGAGGCACCAAGTTGTAAGCAAGGCGTCTCCATCCCTGGTTGCTTAAACATATTGGACTAGGTGGGACTTTATATGAGACCCAAGCTGGTGTTGCCCGGCATCTCCATCCCTATAACAAAACACAAAATGAGGTTGAAGGATTGTAAGAGGTGCATGAAAGTCAGCCAGCCCCCAGTCTGATGTACTCACCCTCCAGTCTGTCACCAACCAAATAAAACCTGTCTCTTGGTACAAAGAACAGGGGTTTAGTTGACACACATTTGCAAACGCATGTGAAAGCTGCAGAGCCACTTCACGGCACCTTGTTATATCTGCAGTCCTACACTCTTAATTTAGTGTCCTCACACTGGAGGCACATGGCCGCTAATGGGTGGATGGGGGAACAGGTGAGAGGGAGACTGACTTTGAAATTAGGGATTTCAAAGGCAGTGTGCTTTACAGGCCATGCCCCATACATAAAATCCCTTCCTATCTATATGCTGCATTCACCAAGGGGATGGAGGTGTAATGCTTTTCAGCTGGTCTTTTCCAGTTTGCACCATGGTTATAAACCTAATCATTTGAGTCTTTGAGACAACAGCCAGTTGTGGATGAGGATGGGTTGGGGGAGGTTGGGCTTTCTCCCTCTCACCTGTTCCCCCATCCACCCATTAGCGGCCATGTGCCTCCAGTGTGAGGACACTAAATTAAGAGTGTAGGACTGCAGATATAACAGGGTGCTGTGAAGTGGCTCTGCAGCTTTCACATGCGTTTGCAAATGTGTGTCAACTAAACCCCTGTTCTTTGTATCAAGAGACAGGTTTTATTTGGTTGGTGACAGACTGGAGGGTGAGTACATCAGACTGGGGGCTGGCTGACTTTCATGCACCTCTTACAATCCTTCAACCTCAATTTGTGTTGTGGCAAACTTTAAACAACACTTTTTATGGATATCTTTAAGAAATGGCTTTCTTCTTGCCACTCATCCATAAAGGCCAGATTTGTGCAGTATACGACTGATTGTTGTCCTATGGACAGAGTCTCCCACCTCAGCTGTAGATCTCTGCAGTTCATCCAGAGTGATCATGGGCCTCTTGGCTGCATCTCTGATCAGTCTTCTCCTTGTATGAGCTGAAAGTTTAGAGGGACGGCCAGGTCTTCGTAGATTTGCAGTGGTCTGATACTCCTTCCATTTCAATATTATCGCTTGCACAGTGCTCCTTGGGATGTTTAAAGCTTGGGAAATCTTTTTGTATCCAAATCCGGCTTTAAACTTCTCCACAACAGTATCTCGGACCTGCCTGGTGTGTTCCTTGTTCTTCATGATGCTTTCTGTGCTTTAAACGGACCTCTGAGGCTATCACAGTGCAGGTGCATTTATACAGAGACTTGATTACACACAGGTGGATTCTATTTATCATCATTAGTCATTTAGATCAACATTGGATCATTCAGAGGTCCTCACTGAACTTCTGGAGATAAATTGCTGCACTGAAAGTAAAGGGGCTGAATAATTTTGCATGCCCAATTTTTCAGTTTTTTATTTGTTAACAAAGTTTGAAATATCCAATAAATTTCGTTCCACTTCATGATTGTGCCCCACTTGTTGTTGATTCTTCACAAAAAATTACAGTTTTATATCTTTATGTTTGAAGCCTGAAATGTGGCAAAAGGTCGAAAAGTTCAAGGGGGCCGAATACTTTCGCAAGGCACTGTATATTATAAAGAAGTAGAAGGTATTTGGTACAACACAGATTCTTGCTGGATCACAATGTTGCTCCAAACTGGATGAAAGAGCCAGGAGGAAGCTGGTCAGAGAGGCTACTAAGAGGCCTACAGCAACTCTGAAGAAATTGCAGTAATTTATGAAAAAGAGTGGTCACTGTGTGCATGTGACAACAATATCACAAATTCTCCACAAATATGGCTTGTATGGGAGGGTTGCGAGAAAAAACCCACTCCTCAAGGTCACATGCAGTCACAACTGAGCTAGGCCAAACCGCATCTTTAAGATTCTGAGGCCACATTAACCACTTCCTTACCGAGTCATGTAAAATGACGTCGGCAAGGTGGTTGTCTAGATCCGGGCCGCCGTCATATGACGTCGGCCCGTTCTAGCTGCTACTGCGCGCCCCCGGCGGCGCGCAGCGGCGCGATCAGGGATGAGGCTCGTCCCTCGGACATAGCCCATCACTGATCAAGGTAAACAGCCAATAGAAATTGGCTGTTTACCACGTGATCGGCTGTGTCAATCACAGCCGATCACATGAGCGGCTCCAGCACGAGCCGCTCGTTCTCTCTGCAATGCGCGCCCCCGGGGGCGCGCAGAGCAGCGATCGGGGACGAGGCTCGTCCCTCGGACAGAGTCGATCCCCGATCTAGGTAAAGAGCCAATGAAATTGGCTCTTTACCACGTGACCGGCTGTGTCCAATCACAGCCGGTCACAAATGTCAACAGAGAACACGGTAACTAGCTGTCACCGTGCTCTCCTCCTCACACACTGATCCTGTGTGAGGAGGAGATTGTGGTAACAGCTAGTTACCAACTACAGTGCACCCCAACCACACTGATTGCCCCCCCCCCAATAAAGAGCACCTGTCACTAGCCCATCAAAGTACCCGAGTACCTGTCATCAGGTACTCAGATGACAGGTACTCGGGTACTCTGATGGGCTGGTGACAGGTATTCGGGTACTCTGATGACAGGTACTCGGGTACTCTGATGACGGATACTCTGATGACAGGTACTCGGGTACTCTGACGGGTACTCGGGTACTCTGATGACGGGTACTCGGGTACTCTGATGACGGGTACTCGGGTACTCTGATGACAGGTACTCGGGTACTCTGATGACGGGTACTCGGGTACTCTGATGACAGGTACTCGGGTACTCTGATGACAGGTACTCGAGTACTCTGATGACGGGTACTCGGGTACTCTGATGACGGGTACTCGGGTACTCTGACAGGTACTCGGGTACTCTGATGACAGGTACTCGGGTACTCTGATGACGGGTACTCGGGTACTCTGATGACAGGTACTCGGGTACTCTGATGACGGGTACTCGGGTACTCTGATGACAGGTACTCGGGTACTCTGATGACGGGTACTCGGGTACTCTGATGACGGGTACTCGGGTACTCTGATGACGGGTACTCGGGTACTCTGATGACAGGTACTCGGGTACTCTGATGACGGGTACTCGGGTACTCTGATGACAGGTACTCGGGTACTCTGATGACAGGTACTCGAGTACTCTGATGACGGGTACTCGGGTACTCTGATGACGGGTACTCGGGTACTCTGACAGGTACTCGGGTACTCTGATGACAGGTACTCGGGTACTCTGATGACGGGTACTCGGGTACTCTGATGACAGGTACTCGGGTACTCTGATGACGGGTACTCGGGTACTCTGATGACAGGTACTCAGGTACTTTGAGTACCTGTCAACGGAGTACCCGTCATCAGAGTACCTGAGTACCTGTCACCTACCCATCAGAGTACCCGAGTACCTTCCACCTGCTCATCAGAGTACCTGACGCCTGAAGTACCCAAGTACTTGCCGCCTGCTCATCAGTACCCATCACTACTCATCAGTACTCATCAGTACCTATCACGTATCAGTACTGATCATCAGTACCCATCAGTACAGTATCACCTATCACCTATCAGTCAGTGAGTACTACTCATCAGTACCTATCACCTGCCCATCAGAGTACCCGAGTACCTGTCACCTGCCTATCGGAGTACCCGAGTACCTGCCACCTGCTCATCAGTACCAGAGTACCTGTCACCTGCCCAACAAAGTACCCGAGTACCTGTCACCCTTCATACAGCCACCATGTCCAAGTCCAAAAAGGTTTATATACGTCGTCCGTTTAAACCTAAATACCGGTGTTATGGTAGCAGATAGCTGCCATAACCCTGGTATTTTTTTAAACGGTGGACGGTTGGCTTTCCGATAAGGGTGGTCCCAGCGGCGGATTCGCCGTGGGATCACCCTTCCGGGATGGCGGAAGAGGCGCCCCCCCCCCCTCCCGACGCGTTCCGGTCCTTTTCCCCGCTTACCGGACCCGCCGGCAGCGGGGAAAACGATCCGGTCCCGAATCCTCACAGACAGGATGTCGAGTGAGGGCAAGCTTGCCCTCACTTGACTCTATGGTCTTGGAGGACCGGAGCTACGGAAAATGTTGTTGCCTAGCAACCAGTTTAAAGGTCCTTTTTTTTTTTTTTTTCCATTTTATATTATAATTATTATTTTTTTTTTTTTTTTCTATCTTTTAGTGTACTTGTGAGATCTGAGGACTTTTTGACCCCAGATCTCACAAAAAAGAGGTCCTGTCGTGCCTATTTCTATTACGAGGAATATTTACATTTCTTTTAATAGAAATAAAAATGATCAATTTTTTTTTTTTTTTAAACGGTGTAAAAATAAAAAATAATAAATAAAATAAATAGTAAAAAAAAAAAAAAAAAAAAATTAAAGCGCCCTGTCCCCGTTAGCTCGCGCGCAGAAGCGAATGCATACAGAAACCCCGCCCACATATGTAAACGGTGTTCAAACCACACATGTGAGGTATCGCCGCGATCGTTAGAGCAAGGGGAATAATTTGAGCCCTAGACCTCCTCTGTAACTCAAAGATGGCAACCTGTAGAAATTTTTAAATTGTCGCCTATGGGGATTTTTAAGTACCAAAGTTTGTCACCATTCCGTGAGCGTGCGCAATTTTGAAACATGACATGTTGGGTATCTATTTACTCGGCGTAACATTATCTTTCACATTATGGAAAAAAATTGGGCTAACTTTACTGGTTTCTTATTTTTTAATTAAAAAAAGTGAATTTTTTCCAAAAAAACTGCGTTTGGAAGACCGCTACGCAAATACGGTGTGATAAAAAATAGTGCAATAATCTCCATTTTATTCTCTAGGGTCTCTGCTAAAAAAAAATATATAATGTTTGGGGGTTCTAAGCAGTTTTCTAGCAAAACAACTGATTTTAGCTTGTAAACACCAAATGTCAAAAATAGGCCTAGGCAAGTGGCTAGGATGCATGATGATGCTCCTTGGATGTTCGGCCCCTCTATATGGCTAGGCTGTGAAAAAGTCTCACACATGTGGTATTGCCATACTCAGGAGGAGTGGCAGAATGTATTTTGGGGTGTCATTTTTGCTGTGTACATGCTATGTGTTAGGAATATCCTATAAATTGACAACTTTGTGTAAAAAAAAAAAGTTTTCATTTTTTTCCCACATTTTCCAAAAACCTGTGGAAAAAAATGATATGTTCAAACGACCCATAATGCCTCATAGAATATACGTTGGAGTGTTTGCTTTCCAAAATGGGGTCACTTTGTGGACTTTTCCATTGTATTGGTGCTCTAGGGCCTTGAAAAGTGTGATAGGTAGTAAGAAAGTTTTATGTGTATTTATGCTCCTAGAACGCCTGAATGTGCTTCTTGGACGTGGAGTCTCTTTTTGTGGCCAGGCTGTGTAAAAGTCTCACACATGTGGTATCGCCATACTCGGAAGGAGTAGCAGAATGTATTTTTGGGTGTAATTTTTGCTATGTACATGCTATGTGTTAGAAATAGCTTATAAATTGACAACTTTGTGGGAAAAAAAAGAAAAAAAAATTTTTTTCTTCATTTTCCCAAGAATTGTGGGAAAAAATTACAACTTCAAAAAACTCACCATGCCTCTTACTAAATACCTTGGACTGTCTACTTTACAAAAAGGGGTCATTTGGTCGGTATTTGTACTGTCCTGACATTTCAGGGCCTCAAGAAAGGAGATAGGCAGTCAGTACATCTGGTGTGATCAATTTTCAGTAATTGGTACCATAGCTTCTAGACTCAATAACTTTCACACAGACTAAATAATATACACTAATTTGGGTTAATTTTACCAGAGACATGTAGCAGTATACATTTTGGCCCAAATGTATGAAGAAAATTTTATTTTTTGCAAAATTTCATAATTGAAACTAAAAAAAAGTGTTTTTTTTTTTCAAAATTTTTGCTCTTTTTTTGCATATATCACGAAAAAAAAAACCCCCAGTTGTGATCAAATACCACCAAAAGAAAGCTCTATTTGTGTGAAAAAAATGATAAAAATTTTGTTTGGTTATAGTGTAGCATGACTGAGCAATTGTCATTCTAATGCCCCATACACACGTGCAGATTATCTGCAGACTTTTGTCTGCAGACTTACCTTTTCTATGTAGTGCAAGGGCCTGCCGGATTGCATACAAATTGAAAGTGTTTAGGTTTGACCTCATATTATATGGTTTTGGTAAGTCTGCAGACAAAAGTCTGCAGATAATCTGCACGTGTGTATGGGGCAAAAGTGTGAGAGTGCTGAAAGCTGAAAATTGGTCTGGGCAGGAAGGGTGTCTAACTGCTCTGTATGGAAGCGGTTAAAAATGATTTGGCCTCAACACCAAAGGATATGTCTGGCGGAAATCCTTCCAAATATCACCATTACTACAGTTAAGCATGGAGGTGGTAATATCCTGTTATGGGGGTGTTTTTCTGCAGCAGGGACTGGACCACTTGTCAGGATAGAAGGAAAAATGGATGGGGCATACTACCATCAAATTCTTGAGGAAAATCTGCTTCCTTTTGCCAGAAAGTTGTTAATGAGAAGAAGGTTTACCTTCCAACATGACAATGACCCAAAGCACACAGCAGAAATGACCACACAGTTATTGAAGGAGAGAAATGTGAATGTCCTTGCATGACCTAAGTCAGAGCCCAGACTTGAACCTCATTGAAAATCTGTGGAATGGACTTGAAGACTGCAGTCCACAAATGGACACCATCAAACTGAACTAAACTCGAGCAGTTTTGCAAAAAAGAGTGGGCAAATATTGCAAAGTCTAGATGGGCAAAGTTGGTAAAGACCTATCCCAATAGACTAAAGGCTGTAATTAAAGCAAAAGGTGGCTCAATAAAATACTGACACTAGGGGGTGATCCTTTTTCCAACTCATTGATTCTGTTTTTGAATTTTTTGTATTTTTCCGACATGTTGGTGTTATATCTTTCACTTGGAAGTTGCACAGCTGTATTTTAAGTAAATACAGCTGGATAAAACATAAGCAGTGTCTGTCTTCAGGCTGCAAAGCAACAAAATGTGATTATTTTAAAGGGGGTTGATTGGGTGCGGGGGCCCTTTCAACAGGGCCACTAGCCCTCTACTGGCTGTTAATGTTACTCGCTTTTGTAAACCCAATGTATGATTTCCAATGTTTGTATGTTTTGTTTTCTAAATATTTTCAATAAAAATTATTGCATCATAAAGGGGGTAGATTCTTTTTCTATACCCGCTGTTGGTCTAAAGGGTGTCCAGTGATGTGTTCTTTCACTTTTGCAAGCTGCTTTTGCAGCTACAGGTATGGACTAAGGATACGCACACATTTTCAAAGTACGAAAAATGTTACAATAATATTATTACCGGGTTTTGAGTCAGTGATTAATTCCCTTATTGATACTTAATCTAATGAATGCGACTTTAGTACTCCTTTTAAAAAGCACCCATTTATCCAGGGCTATTATTACAAAATGAGACTATTGACAAAACACACTGTCTGTTGACATTAGGCTGTGCTTGAGGTCATTTAGCTTTGACCGCTAATACTGATCAAAGTGCATATAACTGCGATTACAGCTCTGGAAGTAGAAACAAACAATTTCCTTGTATAGAATATAAATGCATTTGCAGTTTATTTGTATTATTTATTAACAATTAATTTACTTCTAATAAAGTGCACCTTTGCCCAATAAAAAGCTTTCTTTACAGGGGACACTCACCCCGGCCCACACTGATGCAATGTGGGAAACAGCACGCAAAACGCAGTGCCTTTGCCTGAACTGGATCGCATGGGTATGAACACCCATGTGATCGGGTTCCAGTGCGAACAAAAAAAAGCTGCCCGCTCCTTTTTCATGCGGATGGCTCAAATCGCACCGTACAGAATTGCATGTGATTTTCAATAGAATGTGATGCGATTCCTGTGCGAATCACATGCTGTGCGGCAGTGTGAACCGGGGCTCAGGACCAGATTTAACCTTGTTTCTCCCCTAGACCAGCTAATTTATTTTATTTATTTATTTATTTTATTATTTTGTTTCAGGTACTTCTATAGTGCTGTCAATTTACGCATCGCTTGACATATACATTGTACATTCACATCAGTGTGTGCTGCCTCCATCCAACACATACACGGCACACAAAACCGAAACTAAATTAATAACACTTAAAGCAGAGTTCCACCCAAAAGTGGAACTTCCCCTCTTTTGCTTCCTCCCCCCCCCACATTTGGCACCTTTCAGGGGGGAGGGGGGAACGGGTACCTGTTTTTGACAGTTACCCTTCCCCACTTCTGGGACACGGCGCCGCAGCCGTCCATCCCGGAAGTTCGGCCCCCTTCTCCTTCCCCGGCCGCCGAGTCAATAGAAATGCGCAGCGCGCTTCACGCATGCGCAGTAGGGACCCGGCCGTGAAGCCGCGAGGCTTCACTGACGGGTTCCCTTACCGGCAATGGAAACATCAGCTGAGGTGCCGACATCGCTGGACTTCGCTGGACTCCAGGATAGTTAAGTATCCTAATATTAAAAGTCAGCAGCTACAGTATGTGTAGCTGCTGACTTTTAATTTTTGGAGGGGAAGGTGGAACTCCGCTTTAAAATTAAAAATAATTTATTTTATAAACAGGCAATATAAGTACCATACTGACACAAGCAGAAACATGTCCACATATGCCATCAGTAGAGTACTGACACATGCAGAAATATGTCTGCAGAGACACAATCCATTCCATAGCCAGGAACACATCAATAGAGGCATAATCAGTACTTTGCTGACACATCCAGACAGGCCCGCTGATTGGGGTTACCCCTGGTCCTCTTGTAGGGAGCCCGGGGACACAGGAGGGCCCAGACAGCAGGAGGAATCGTTGCGGTAGGATGGGGGGACAATTACAGAATGGTGCCCGGTGCGGCTCTCTGCAGCAACTGAAAGCCAGTTTCTTTCGCTGCCGCTGTCTTTTAGCTGCTGCAGAGAGAAACACAGACACAGGGCATTGTTCTGTAACTGCCCCCCGCCCCCTCCACTTCCACACTGATCCCTCTCCCTGTTCTGCCGACATCGTATTCCCCGCTGTATGCCCTCTTGTATGCCTGGGCCCCCCTCCCGCAGGTCTGCCGGCTTACCTTTCCTGCCGGCTGCTACAGGTACACAGAGAGATGTAGAGAGCAGTGGAATATGTCATTTACTGGCCCTTTCCTTTTCTTATTGGACAAAGTGAGTGATTGGTACCAATCACGCCTGTGTCCATTGATATCTGAGTATAGTAAACTGTATTTACTATTCTACAGTTTGAGAATGAACAGAAGGTTATGCCTCCTGTTCATTTATCTTCAGAGGTTGCAGAGAAAGGAATTGAAGAATCTGTGTCCTCAATTCCTTTCCCTGTCTCAAAAGATATCTCATCAAAGCCCCTCCAGCAGCATCTAAAGAAAAAAAAAAAAGTAAAAAATTATTTTAACCACTTGCCGACCGCCGCAAGTACATATACTGCGCCGGTCAGCCCCTCACAGGCAAAGTGACGTACCGGTACGTCAGTAGCCTGTGAGGCTCTGGTGAGCGAGCGCGCGCCGCCGGAGGCACGCTCCCGCGTGGTCACGGACCCCCCCCGCGCGTGTGAGCGGCGGACCCGATGTCCGCCGCTCACTCACGATCGTCCGTGACAGCGGGAGAAAGGCAGGTGGCTGATGTAAACAAGCCGCCTGTCATTCTCCCCTGTGTAGAAATAGTGATCATACGGATCTACTATGTAGGACCATTGATCACTGTTCCTACACCTCAAGCCACAGCCAATCACAGTTAGAATCACGCCCCTAGGGACACACACCACCCCTCCCTCTAAAAAAAAGTTAACCCCTTCACTACCAGTGTCATTTTACAGTAACAGTGCATATGTATAGCACTGATTACTGTAGTAATGTCACTGGTAACCCCAAAAGTGTCAAAAATATCAGTCAAGGGTCCGATCTGTCCACCGCAATGTCGCAGTCCCGAAAAAAAAAATAGCAGATCGCCGCCATTACGCGTTAAAAAAAAAACAACAAAAATCTTTCCCTTTGTTAGTAAACGCGATAACTTTTGCGCAAACCAATCAAAATACGCTTTTTGCGATTTTTTTTTTTTACCAAACATATGTAGCATATAACAAATTGGCCGAAAATGTTAAAAAATTTTGATTTTTACATTTTTTTTTGGGGAATTTCATATAAAAAATGTGAAAAAGATTGTTATTTTTGCAAAATTGACGCTCTTTTTTTGTTTATAGCGCATGATCAAAAAAAAAAAAAAAAAAAAAATCGCACAGGTGATCAAATACCACCAAAAGAAAGCTCTGCTTGTGGGAAAAAAAGAATGTCAAATTCGTTTAGGTACAGCGTCGCAAGACCGCGCAATTGTCCGTTAAAGTCACGCGGTGCCGAATCGCAAAATACCCCCCGGTCAGGAAGGGGGTAAAATCTTCCGGGGCTTAAGTGGTTAAAAATGTAAAAAAAAAAAAAAAAAAAAAAAAAAAAAAGGTGAAAATTATTTAAAAATAATTGTGAAAAAAATTATTTAAAAAAGTTGTAAAAAAAAAAACCATTTTAAAAAATTTAAAAAATAATTTAAAAAAATTAAGCTCACATTCACACAGATTCTCTGACCCACACAGTGTAAATGAACAGTTTGTGCGGTTGGAGCCGTCTGTTATTCTATCATGATGCAGTGGCTGTATGAACACAGCCGCAGGTTCTAATTTGATAAGTGTGCAGGTGCGGGTGAGTGGCCTTAACCACTTGCCGACTGCCTAACGCCGATCTACGTCGGCAGTCAGCCCCTCACAGGCAAAGTGACGTAGGGCTACGTCACTAGCTTGTGAGGGTCTAGGGAGCGAGCGCGCGCCCCCGGAGGCGCGCTCCCGCTCCCGCGTGGTCACGGACCCCCCCGCGCGTGTGACCGGAGGACCCGATGTCCGCCGGTCACTCGGCGATCGGCGGGGGAGAGGGAGAATGTCAGGCAGCTTGTGTAAACAAGCTGCCTGTCATTCTCCTTGCTGTTAGGATACTGATCACTCGGATCTAGTATGTAGATCCGTTGATCAGTGTCCATACAGCTCAAGCCCCAGCCAATCACAGTAGAAAGCACGCCCCTAGGGATACACACAGCCCCTCCCTCCCAAATAAAGTTAACCCCTTCACTACCAGTGTATTTTTACAGTAACAGTGCATATATATAGCACTGATTACTGTAGAAATGTCACTGGTAACCCCAAAAGTGTCAAAAATGTCAGTCAAGGGTCCGATCTGTCCGCCCCAATGTCGCAGTACCGCAAAAAAAATCGCAGATCGCCGCCATTACACGTTAAAAAAAAAAACAACAAAAATGACAGAAATCTTTCCCTTTGTTAGTAAACGCGATAACTTTTGCGCAAACCAATCAAAATACGCTTTTTGCGATTTTTTTTTTTACCAAACATAGGTAGCATAAAACAAATTGGCCGAAAAAGTAAAAAAATTTTGATTTTTAAATTTTTTTTTGGGGAATTTCATATAAAAAAATGTGAAAAATATTGCTATTTTTGCAAAATTGACGCTCTTTTTTTGTTTATAGCGCGTGATCAAAAAATCGCACAGGTGATCAAATACCACCAAAAGAAAGCTCTGTTTGTGGGAAAAAAAGGACGCCAAATTCGTTTAGGTACAGCGTCGCACGACCGCGCAATTGTCCGTTAAAGTCACGCAGTGCCGAATCGCAAAATACCCCCTGGTCGGAATGGGGGTAAAATCTTCCGGGGCTTAAGTGGTTAAACACATGCTGTCTGTGCTTGAAGGCCGTACACCTGCACCCATGTGCCTATCAAATTAGGACCCGAGGCTTTGTTCGTACAGCTGCTGCGTCCCCATATCGTAACATGGGCTGCCTGCACACAGCTCCAGCTACATAAATAAAAAACTGATTCACACTGCACAGGCCCTTCACCAATGTGAATGAGCCCCAAAACCTCTTTTGAATACAACTTTATTTACTAACTCAATACAGTTTTATCTTTCAGATTTAGCAGGAATTTTGTACGTTATGTTCAATTCGTGTCCATTAATAAGGATTTTAGTGTCTTTTTAGTAAAAATATTGTTTTGATTCTTTCAGAAAGGGGGACCCTGTTGGGTAGGCTGTACATGGCCCTGTAATTTCTAACAGCAGCCTTGCATCCAGGAACATATATGCAGAGACACAATCCATTCCATGAAAACAGCCAGGAACATGTCAATATGGACATACTGACACAGCCAAAACCCTGTCCGCAGAGACACAATCAGTATGGTACTTGCACAGCCAAAAATATTTCTGCAGAGACAGTACCATGCAGACGCATCCAAAAACCGAAAGGGGTTTAACTATAAAAGACACAGAACGCAAAGAGGAGGATAATGCCATATGCCACCTATGCAGAACAAATTGCCACATGGATTTGTACATCAAAGGTGGCACATGGATTTGTGCAGCAGTGGTGGCTGCACCCCACGTATGATTGGAACACTTGCATGAGGAGCAGTGGTCTTCTAGAAAAGACTGGGCAGCAGGCAGGTCCATAGATTTTCAGATGGTCTAGGTCAGTGGTTCTCAACTCCAGTTCTCAGGACCCACTAACAGGCCATGTTTGCAAGATAACTGAAATGCATCACAGGTGATATAATTTGCTGTTCAGTGATTGCAGTACTCTAGTCTAGCCCCCAAAGTAATACTTAAGGCGGTAGTATCATCATTTTTACAACTTTGCATAATCTAAATCATCTGTGTCCAGAGGCGTAACTAGAACCTTCAGGGCCCCGATGCAAGAAACCATGAAGGGCCCCCCCAGATCCCTGGCCGGGGCCCTTCCCTTCAAGCCCAGGGCTCTTCCCACTAATCCTGGGGCTCTTTACACTCGTTGCATGGCCTTTTATTACGGTCCCGCAGCAGGATCCTTTCACAAGTTCTGCAGTGGGCTCCCTTCCTGCAATCTTGGGGCCTCCCCACAGTGGTGCAATGCCAGGGCCCGGTCGCAAGTGTGACTTTTGCAATCCTGGAAGTTCACCCACTGGTTTGCTACTGGGCCCCCTGGAGCATGGGGCCCGGTAGCAATCGCAACCCCTGTAGTTACGCCCCTGTCTGTGTCCATATTATATTACTAACCTTTTACCCTGCCTGTCACTTCAGCCGTTCTCCTTCTATTTACATCGCTGCAGTCAATTACGTCACTCGCGCATGCTCATTGTAACCCTATTTTCCGGCAAGATAATGAGCTTGCCGGAATAATGCAGGGTCTATTGCGGGGCTGCGTCATTTCCTCTGCTAGACGTCAGCCTCGTGCTCCCGCGAGACTCCGACCTTCCCCCATTAAAAAAAATTCTCCACATGATCATGGAGAAGGGGAGGGGGGGGGGGAGCAATTGTGCATAAAGGCTACAGTGACAGTGAATGAAACCAAAACGAGGCTTGGTTTCGGCGTCTACTGCGCATGTGCGGGATTTACGAACAGTACACATACTGTGGGCGTAAATACCGCACTGATGAGCAGCCGAAAACCACAGCAAGGATGGCGGCGCTCAACGTCCAAAAAAACCGACCCGAAAAAATCAGATTATACAGGTAAGGAAAACTGCTAAATTGATTGCTTTCATTATATTTCATTGAACATTACATGTTAGGCCCCATTGACACTAGTGCGACTTGTCCCGCGATTTTGGACCGCAAAATCGCATGACAAGTCGTTTTCCATTATTTTCAATGAGCCCCATTCATATCAGTGCGTTTTGAAGTCGCACCGACTTCAAAGTAGTTCCTGCACTACTTTGCCATGATTTTAATGCGTTTTGAGGCATATAGCCTTGCCATTGCTATCAAAATCGCGGCAAAATCGCGCCACGAAATCACGGCAAAAATCGCGGTAAAATTGCGTCGCATATGTGTGAATGGGGCCTTAATGGTGTTGATTGAATTTTCAGATATGCAATGACTGAGTTTACTACCGCTTTAAAATCTGGCCTGTTAGTGGGTCCTAAGGACTGGAGTTGAGAACCACTGGTCTAGGACTCAAGGGTCTTCAAACTACGGCCCTCCAGTTGTTCAGGAACTACAATTCCCATCATGCCTAGTCATGTCTGTGAATGTCAGAGTTTTACAATGCCTCTTGGGGTGTGTAGTTCTGCAACAGCTGGAGGGCCGTAGTTTGAGGATCCCCGGACTCTAGGTGGTTGACCCCCTGGTAGCCATACCAACCTAGCCCTTTATGGCTCAGTGTAAATCCAGACTTGGGCACTTTTTCTATATTTACTATCTCTGCCCTTTCATGCAGCTTGAATCTGCCATCAGATCACCAGAAATGATCTATATATGAGGGAACATGTGGAACTCTCCCTGCCCCCTAATGCAGCAGTCAATTGTCAATCAGCAGGTCTTTTCCTAGCACGTGGGATATGAGTGCGTATAATTCCTGATACGTCTCAACTTGCTTGGTGGTGTCACCTTCAACCGGATGTCTTTTATTGTGAAAGCTCACAGGGAGGCTACAACATACAGCCTCGGGTCCTGCATTACTAATCAGGAACTTGTCTGTTTGGTTCCTGATCACAAAATAAATTTGCTTAGTCACTTATGGTCATCACAGGGCAAGTTTGGTACTTTTTTATAGTAAGGAGCCATCTACTTCTCTCTTCAAAGAGATAAAGTGAACAGCTTCACAAATGTTTAACAATGATTTGTCTCAGAAAACAAATAACACAGCTAAGTTGAGTACTGTCTGATTTTTTTTTAATTTGCACTCATTTGCCCAGCCAAATAGGGCATCAGGGAACTCAGGTGTGTGCGATCCAGCTTTTACACAAGAGCAGCTCATCTGTCCCTATTCGCATGTAATTAACCACTTTACCACCGGAGGATTTTGCTGTCTTGCGTCTGGGACACTTTTTGCGATTCGGCACTGTGCGACTTTAACTGGCAATTGTGCGGTCGTGCGACGCCGTACCCAAACAAAATTTACGTCCTTTTTTTCCCACAAACAGAGCTTTCTTTTGGAGGTATTTGATCACCTGTGTGATTTTTACTTTTTGCGCTATAAACAAAAAAAGAGCGTAAATTTTGAAAAAATAACAATATTTTTCACATATTATATGAAATTCCCCCCCCAAAAAAATGTAAAAATCAAAATTCTTTTACATTTTTGGCCAATTTGTTTTCTGTTACCTATGTTTGGTAAAAAAAAAATCACAATAAGAGTATTTTGATTGGTTTGCGCAAAAGTTATTCTGTTTACTAACTACGGGAAAGATTTCTGTCATTTTTGGTGGGTTTTTTTTTTAACGAGTAATGGCGGCGATCTGCAATTTTTTTTTTTGCGGGACTGCGACATTGCGGCGGTCAGATCGGACCATTGACTGACATTTTTGACACTTTTGGGGGGTACCAGTGACATTACTGCAGTAATCAGTGCTATATATATGCACTGTTACTGTAAAAATGACGCTAGCAGGGAAGGGGTTCATTTTCTTGGAGAGGGAGGGGTTAATGTATGCCTGGTGCTTACTAACGTGTGTGGGGAGAGGTGACTGAGTGACACAAGGGCAGATCGCAGATTCAGCTATGCTGAACCCTGCAATCTGACCCTGCCTGTCACTGCTCCTCCCCTGGCCTGACTCCCGCTGTGACTGAATACAGCGGGAGCGAGCCTCCGGCGGCGCGCTTTTCGCCGCCGAGAAAGGGGAGTGTCTGGCGGCGTAGGTCTACGTCGCCAGATGATAACGAACCACTTTGCCGCAGTAGAGCTCTAGTGAGCAGACGGCAAGTGGTTAAATAAAGAGTTATAGGCTTCCTTCTTGGTCTGTTGTATGGATGCCCCCTGCCATGTTCTAGAATTTTAGTTATCTGTCTTGCCCCTGTACCAGGCTATTAAGTAAGCAGAAGGAGTTGTAAGTAGAGTTTGAATAGTGTGTTCAACATTGTAGACATTAAGTTGTACCAAGCATCCACTCTACCCCTGTTGCTCTACCCCTTGGTAGGAACCTGCAATTGAAGATGTATCTGGATGTCAACTCTGGTTGGAGATAATAACTCCTTATCATGGATATTTTTTTAATAAAAAATATCCAATAAACTCACATTTTGTCATAAAGTTAGGCCAAAATATATTCTGCTACATGTCTTTGGTAAAAAAAATCCCAATAGGCTAATATTGATTGGTTTGTGCAAAAGTTATAGCGTCTACAAATTATGGTATATACAGCTGGTAAGATAAATATTGGACACTTCACCATTTTTCTAGGTAAATGGATTTTTAAAGGTTCTTTTGACATAAAATTTTCAGCACATGTTGGTAACAACCCATGCAATCCATACATACAAAGAAACAAAAAAAAAAAATAAGTTCAGAAATTAGGTTGTGTGTAATAAAATGAAATGACACAGGCAGTGGCGTACCAACAGGAGGGGCAGTCCGCCCCAGGTGCCACACATTTGGGGGTGCCAGGGAGCCCCAGGGTAACATCCAGGGCCAGCCGCTGCCGAACTGCCTCCGCCATTCACTGACTCAGGAGAGCGGAGCAGGAGGCAGTAAATGTAAAGCAGAACAGCACAGCCACAGGGAGAATCATCAGCACTGAATATACAGCGGGGCGGGCACTGCCGAAGTTAACTTTCTAAGTTAATGAGCAGGTGATTGGTTGCTATGACCACCTAGCAACCAATCACCTGCTGTTAACTAGCAAATTTAACTTCGGCAGTTCCCGCTGTATATTCAGCGCTGGTGATGATTCTCCCTGTCACGTTCTGCTTTACACTTATTGCTTCCTGCACTGCTCTCCTAATAAGGTAGGATGGGGGGATGGGGGCTTTTGCTGTATAATGTAGAAGGTTCATGTGGGGGGGGGGCTTTTGCTGTAACATGTAAACTGCTCATGGGGGGGCTGTATATATAGTCTAAAGGGGGGGGGTGGGTTGGGGTCTTTTGCTGTAACATGTATATGGTTCATGGGGGGGCTGTGTATATATATGTAGAAAAATTGGTGAACCAACAAAACTGCGCAAATGAATATGGTGTAAAAATAATAATAATATTAATAATAAACACTAATCATAAATGTGATTCAGGTGAAATCTCTTCCACGATGCAAGCTGCCACATAAACGTAAATAACGTGCTTAATGAAAAATTGGAAAAATTGTAGCGCTCAACAAAATATAAATCACAATTAAATTCCAATGTGCAAAAAATCGTGTAAGGAAATAAAATAAATATAAAGTTTCTAATGTCCAAATGAATTGGGTTAAACAAACAGCCAATATTAGAAACATAGACTTGATAGGAGTGATTCTTAGAACAGCCTTCACCTCCACACGATCACCCAGTGAAATGTAAAGGTACCGCTTACCAGAGCCACTGGACCCCTTAGTTATAGGGGGTCAAACACGCTTAATAATCCACATCAATTTGAGCTTGTACATCCCACTCTCTCACAGGCATGAGTGCAAAAGGCACAACGATGGAACATTCAGGAATCAAGTCATAAATAGGGAAATGACAAGACAGGCTCTCATGGTGCAGTATTACTCATAGAGGATCATTTTATTGAAACTAAAATGCACTTACTACTAGGGATGATCGAACGGTTCGGGTCGACCATCGGTTCGGCCCGAACATTGGGTGTTCGAGGTTCGGCCGAATTTAGAACTTTTTGCCCAAAAAGTTCGGAATTCGGCAACCAGAACCGCCCAAAATGCAATGCTTCAGGAAATGGGCTTTAAAAGCCCGTGATTGGACCAGAACCATTAGCAAAAGCCAATTGAGGGGGCAGGAGAATGCTAGGAATGTGATTGGAGTGACTAGGGGGTCCCTAGACCAATCATTAGTGAATACGCCCCCCAGTATATAAGATAGCCCCCGCCATATTCCTAGCATTGTTATACTGGACATGGAAGAGAGTGGAAGCAGTTCTGTTAGCTTTACTTTAAAAGTGTCATTTAGCTATTTTTAGTGTGAGGAAAGGGATATCTAGTGTAGTTAGAGTGCTCCTTTACACTTAAGTTAGCTTCAAAAATTGAGTTTCTGTAGGGAAAGTGTTAAGTGTAAGGGGACCGTAGTGTAGTGTAGGGTTAACTGGCAGTGACTGCTATGGCAGGGTGACAAAACCCTTCCATAGCAGGGTGACCGCTATAGAGAAATGATCATTTCTCTGAATAGCTTCGTAACTGGATTATGGCTTCTCACCAGCCAAGCATTTTTTATGCTGCAGGGGCTGCCACTGCCAGTGCTTTTTTGAGGACATGTTTGATGTCAGACATGACATCTGAACATGTGTATAGGGGGTATATATAGACATATATGTCTGAATATATACCCCTAGACATATATAGGTGTGATAGTAGCAGAAATAAATGCTTGCGCTAATTAAATCATTTACAGGAATATATTTCTGCTACTATCACACCAATATATGTCTAGGGGTATATATTCAGACATATATGTCTATATATACCCCCTATACACATGTTCAGATGTTTTGCCTGCCTCAAAAGAACCCAAAAAAATGCCAAATAAACGCTAGCATCAAAAAAAAAAATGCCCAGGTGTGTTTTTTCTGGCATTTTTTTGGGGGTTTTGGAGGCAGGCAAAACATCTGAACATGTGTATAGGGGGTATATATAGACCTATATATCTGAATATATACCCCTAGACATATATAGGTGTGATAGTAGCAGAAATAAATGCTTGCGCTAATTAAATCATTTACAGGAATATATTTCTGCTACTATCACACCTATATATGTCTAGGGGTATATATTCAGACATATATGTCTATATATACCCCCTATACACATGTTCAGATGTTTTGCCTGCCTCAAAAGAACCCAAAAAATGCCAAAAAAAACGCTAGCATCAAAAAAAAAATGCCCAGGTGTGTTTTTGCTGGCATTTTTTGGGGGGTTTTGGAGGCAGGCAAAACATCTGAACTTGTGCACAGTACCACTATACACAAGTTCAGATGTTTTTCCTGACTGCAAAGAACCCAAAAAAATGCCTGCTATTAAACCGGCAAGGTGTTACAGCAGCGAAGCCATATTCCTGTGCTTAAAGTTTTCTAATACAAACGATCTTTTTTTTTTCTGGTTCTGGACATGCTACAGAGCTGAAACTTCACAGGTACACCTTTTAGACCCCCCAGACACAAAATCACACAAAAAAACGTTCTTAAAAATTGTCATTTTTGATAAAAAAAAAGCCAATTATTGAAAAATTAAAAAAAAAAAAAAAAGAGATTTTTTTTTTATTTTTACTTTGGATTTAGTATCTGGGGGGTCTAAAAAGTGTACATGTGAATAGAGATGTACCGAACTGTTCGCCGGCGGACAGTTCCCGGCGAACTTAGCATGTTCGCGTTCGCCGCTGCGGGCGAACATATGCGATGTTCGGTCCGCCCCCTATAATACATCATTGAGGCAAACTTTGACCCTGAACTTCACAGTCAGCAGGCACATTTCCAGCCAATCAGCATACCTCTCTCCCACACCCTCCCACCTCCTATAAATAAGCAAGGGCAGCATCCATCTTAGATCATTCTGAAGCAGTGTGTGTTAGTGAGAGCAGGGAGAGCTGCTGCTGCTGTTAAGCTAGGGACAGTTGTTAGTCAGTGTTCCTGGTCTTGCAGTGTTCTTGGTCCACTACTGCTGTAAGGACAGCATCCTGACAGCACCCCAAAAAGCCCTTGTGGCATTTGTGTAATTTTTTATATATAATCTAGTGTCCCCCAAAAGCCCTTTTAAGGGCTGGTAATTGAGTTTTTTCTTTTTATATATATATATATATATATATATAAAATCTATTGTACACTGCAGTTGCCTGCCCGCTGTGTGTGAGAGGCCACAGACCTACCACAGACTGTACTGTGTGCACACCACACTCATTTCGGGTGGCACAGGCACAGTACCTTGCATTTTAAAAAATATTTTTTTTTCCTCTGTCATAATTGCAGTGAGTGCTGTGTCAGGTCCACAGAGTGCACTGTACCCACTGCAGTGCACTTCCCACCACTGATATATATACGGTGGCACAGCATCTTGTTGCAAATTGAAAAAAAAAAATATTTTTTATTATTGCAGTTGCCTGGGCTGCCAGTGACTGTCAGGTCCACAGAGTGTACTGTGCCCACTGCAGTGCCACTGCGTGCCCACCCACCACTGATATATACGGTGGCACAGCAGCTTGCAAAGTAAAAAAATATATATTTTTTTATAATTGCAGTTGCCTCTGTGCCAGTGACTGTCAGGTCCACAGAGAGTGTACTGTGCCACTGCCCACCCACCACTGATATATAAGGTGGCACAGCAGCTTGCAAAGTAAAAAAAAAAATATATTTTTTATAATTGCAGTTGCCTGGGTGCCAGTGACTGTCAGGTCCACAGAGAGTGTACTGTGCCACTGCCCACCCACCACTGATATATAAGGTGGCACAGCAGCTTGCAAAGTAAAAAAATATATATTTTTTTTATAATTGCAGTTGCCTGGGTGCTAGAGTGACTGTCAGGTCCA
This sequence comes from Pelophylax lessonae, assembly GCF_965119305.1. NCBI lineage: Eukaryota > Metazoa > Chordata > Amphibia > Anura > Ranidae > Pelophylax > Pelophylax lessonae. The sequence goes on from NC_138778.1 coordinate 101,966,858, forward strand.
CAGAGTGTACTGTACCCACTGCCCAACACTCCTATAGGGTGGCACAGCACCTTGCACTCATAGTACAACACATTAAAAAAAAAATGACAGGCAGAGGCAGGCCACCCCGCAAGGGCCGTCGTGGTCGTGGTGCTGTGATTTCCTTAGGCCCTAGAATAATGCCCAGTGTTCAGAGGCCACCACAGACCCTGAACTCAAAAAATTCTGAGGACATAGTTGACTGGCTTACACAGGACACCCAATCGTCTACAGCTTCCGCTCGGAACCTTAATGCACCATCCTCCTCCAGCTCAGCTTCGGGCACCTCTCAATTTACCACTCGCCAGCCCGCCGGCACCACCACCAACACTAGCACCACAGCCGCTTCACTTGATCCGTCAGAGGAGTTATTTTCACATCAGTTGGAAGAAATAAGTGATGCGCAACTATTAGTGCCAGAGGATGTAGATAACGGGGATATGTCTCAGTCAGGCAGCATTATACACATGGACGTACATTGTGATGATGATGATGATGTTGTACCTGCTGCTGCTGCCTTTGCTGAGTTGTCAAGTGAAGCGGCTGATGACGATGTGTCTGTGGATGTCACCTGGGTGCCTGCTCAAAGAGCAGAAGAAGAGGGGGAAAGTTCAGATGGGGAGATAGAGAGGAGGAGGAGACGAGTTGGAAGCAGGGGGAGGAGGTCATCGCAAGGAGCTAGTGGCGCAGTCAGACAGCATGTAGATTCGGCACCCGGGGTCAGCCAGACAGCACGCCAATCAACGCAAGCTGTTGCCACCACCAGAATGCCGTCCTTGCAAAGCTCAGCAGTGTGGCATTTTTGTTTGTGTGTCTGCCTCGGATATCAGCGATGCCATTTGTAACCTGTGCCAAAAGAAACTGAGTCGTGGGAAGTCCAACACCCACCTAGGTACAACTGCTTTGCGAAGGCACATGATCTCACATCACAAACGCCTATGGGATCAACACATGAGTAAAAGCAGCACACAAACTGAAAGCCACCATCCTCCTCCTGGTCCAGCATCTTCAGCCACGTCAACCACTGCTGTCCTCCATGCCCCCTATCAACAACCCGCCCCTCCGCCTCTCACCTTCAGCAGTTCCTGCTCATCTGCCCACAGTCAGGTGTCTGTCAAGGAAATGTTTGAGCGTAAGAAGCCAATCTCACAGAGTCACCCCCTTGCCCGGCGTCTGACAGCTGGCTTGTCGGAACTATTAGCCCGCCAGCTTTTACCATACAAGCTGGTGGAGTCTGAGGCCTTCAAAAAATTTGTCACTATTGGGACACCGCAGTGGAAGGTACACGGCCGAAATTATTTTTCACAAAAGCCAATCCCCAACCTGTACTCTATTGTGGAAAATGAAATCATGTCACGTCTGGCACACAGTGTTGGGGCAAGGGTCCATCTGACCACTGATAGCTGGTCTGCAAAGCACGGTCAGGGCAGGTATATAACTTACACTGCGCATTGGGTAAACCTGCTGGCGGCTGCCAAGCATGGAATGCGTGGCTCTGCTGCAGAGGAGTTGGTGACACCGCCACGTCTTGCAGGCAGGCCTGCTGCCACCTCCTCTACTCCTCCTACTCCATCCTCTTTGCTTTTTTGTGCTGCATAGTTACTCGTTACTTTTAAAAAAATTACCACTGCCAGAACAGTAGATGGCAGGTTGCATAAAGCTCAAAAAAATGTGTATAATGTCATTTGTAAATCAGCGCATACGAAAATAAAGGCTGTGTATAATAAAAGCTGCTATACCAAATCTTTCCAATAAAAAGAAAATATGAAACAAACAAATAAATGGTGCTACAGTGCTTAAAGTGCATCAAGAAACTACTAACAAACACAGGTTAATCATTTGACTAAATCATTTGAAATAATAAAAACCAATATGATGTTCAAACTTTTGACTTCTTTCTTTTAATAACTACATAACACAGTACTTGTACTTCTACTTTCAGTACTTGAGTAGAAATTTTTTTTCAAAACTACTGGTACTTTTTACTTTTAGTACTTAAGTAGCACATTTTTGGAAAAAACTACTTGCAATACTTAAGTAAAAAAAATGTTGAATACTTTAGTACTTCTACTTAAGTAACTTTTTCTGCGAGCACTTCCACTTCTACTCAAGTCACTTTTTGATCGAGCACTTGTACTTTTACTCAAGTAGAAATTTTGAGTACTTTATACAAGTCTGCCAGGCTTACAGGACGTCCTCAAGCAGGCCAGGAAGGTGTGTGGCCATTTCAGGCGTTCCTACACGGCCATGGCGCACTTTGCAGATATTCAGCGGCGAAACAACATGCCAGTGAGGCGCTTGATTTGCGACAGCCCGACACGTTGGAATTCAACACTGCTAATGTTCGACCGCCTGCTCCAACAAGAAAAAGCGGTCAACGAGTATTTGTATGACCGGGGTGCTAGGACAGCCTCTGCGGAGCTGGGTATTTTTTTGCCACGGTACTGGACGCTCATGCGCAATGCCTGTAGGCTCATGCGTCCTTTTGAGGAGGTGACAAACCTAGTCAGTCGCACCGAAGGCACCATCAGCGACATCATCCCATATGTTTTCTTCCTGGAGCGTGCCCTGCGAAGAGTGCTGGATCAGGCCGTAGATGAGCGTGAAGAGGAAGAGGAAGAGTTGTGGTCACCATCACCACCAGAAACAGCCTTACCATCGCTTGCTGGACCTGCGGCAACACTGAAGAGGAGTCTGAGGAAGAGGAGTCAGAGGAGGAATGTGGCTTTGAGGAGGGGGAACACCAACCACAGCAGGCATCCCAGGGTGCTCGTTGTCACCTATCTGGTACCCGTGGTGTTGTACGTGGCTGGGGGGAAGAACACACCTTCAATGACATCAGTGAGGACGAGGAATTGGACATGAGTAGCTCGGCATCCAACCTTGTGCAAATGGGGTCTTTCATGCTGTCATGCCTGTTGAGGGACCCTCGTATAAAAAGGCTGAAGGAGAACGACCTGTACTGGGTGGCCACGCTACTAGACCCCCGGTATAAGCAGAAAGTCTCTGATATTTTACCTAATTACCGGCAGGCGCAAAGGATGCAGCAGCTACAAAATAAGTTGAAAAGTATGCTTTACACAGCATATAAGGGTGATGTCACAGCACAACGGGAATCCAACAGGGGAAGAGGTGAAAGTAATCCTCCTCCTACCACCACAACCACGCCGGAAAGGACAGGACGCTTTACAGACGTCTTGTTGATGGAGGACATGCGGAGCTTTTTTAGTCCTACGCATCGCCACAGCCCTTCGGGGTCCACCCTCAGAGAACGACTCGACAGACAGGTAGCAGACTACCTTGCCTTAACTGCAGATATCGACACTCTGAGGAGCGATGAACCCCTTGACTACTGGGTGTGCAGGCTTGACCTGTGGCCTGAGCTATCCCAATTTGCCATTGAACTTCTGGCCTGCCCCGCTTCAAGTGTGCTGTCTGAAAGGACCTTCAGCGCAGCAGGAGGTATTGTCACTGAGAAGAGAAGTCGCCTAGGTCAAAAAAGTCTTGATTACCTCACGTTTATTAAGATGAATGAGGCATGGATCCCGAAGGGACTGACAGTGGGGGATGCATTTGACTAAAAAAGGCCTGGTGATGACTGAGATGCCTTGGGCTAAAAATGGTCCACACGCTGCTGTATTTAATCATTCTCTGCATGCCGGATGACTTACGTGACGTCTCCGCCACCAACTACGGTTCAAGCCGCAATGTTTTAGTGCACTTTCTGCCTTGAAAACCTCAATTTTTCAGGCCGCTGCTAAAGCAGCAGCTGCAGCAATACCTACTTTTTCATGCATGTGTACATGCCTAATTTTTCTGGCCTCTGGTGCTACACTGTGGCTGCAAAAAAACAAAAAAAAAGGCACATACATGTGTCAATTCCCCTTTGTGATCGTTACCTTGTCGTGGTGAAGGGGCTTGCGTATCACAATGAAGCGATCACCTCTAGGAGTGTGTTGGCACACCCCAGATGATAAGGTCGTTGCTTCATTGTGAACAGACCAAAAGCGATCCGCGGGATAATTTTCCATAGAAAAAACATTCATTTTCTTTCATTCTTTCTGCGGAGCTGGGTATTTTTTGGCCGCGTTACTGAATGCTCATGAACAATGGCTGTAGGCTCATGCGTCCTTTTGCGGAGGTGACAAACCTGGTGGTCAGTCGAACCCAAGGCAACATCATCGACCTCATCCCATATGCGTTTTTTCTGGAGCGTGCCCTGCGAAGAGTACTGGATCAGGCTGTAGATGAGCATGAAGAGGAAGAGTTGTGGTCCCCATCACCACCAGAAGCAGCCTTGTCGTCGTCAATTGCTGGACCTGTGGCAACGCAGAGAGAGGAGTCTGAAGCAGAGAAGTCAGAGGAGGAAGGTGGCTTTGAGGAGGTGGAATACCAGCCACAGCAGGCGTCCCAGGGGGCTTGTTGTCACCTTTCGGGGACCCTTGGTGTTGTACGTGGCTGGGTGGAGGAAGAGACCTTCAATGATGTCAGTGAGGACAAGGAACGGGACATGGCTAGCTTGGTATCCAACCTTGTGCAAATGGGGAGTTTGCGGTTGTGCAAATGGACGGACTGACTGACTGACTGTTAAATGGGGAGTTTGGTCTGTCAGAGTTTGGTCTGTCACTGTGAAGCGGGCGTAACCCTTACACTACTTGACCGATACAACATCATACCTGATCGTATTCACACACTGGATGTTTTAAAGCACGTTATTCCAAACAATTTAGGAATGTTAGGTGATTTCTGCCCTTTATGGATCAAAACCCGACTCTGCGTCAACTACGTAATTTTCCATGGGAGTTTTGCCATGGATCCCCCTCCGGCATGCCACAGTCCAGGTGTTAGTCCCCTTGAAACAACTTTTCCATCACTATTGTGGCCAGAAAAGAGTCCCTGTGTGTTTTAAAATTCGCCTGCCTATTGAAGTCTATTGCGGTTCGCCCGGTTCGCGAACATTTGCCGATGTTCGCGTTCGCGAACGGCGAAATTTAGGTTCGCGACATCACTACATGTGAAGTTTCAGCTCTGTAGCATGTCCAGAACCCCCCAAAAATTAGCATTTTCTTATAATTTTTATTAGAACAGGAATACGGCTTCTCTACGGCGTTTTTTCTTGCATTTATCGGGCATTTTTGGAGGCAGGCATGACTTTTTTTGGATTTAGTGTCTGGGGGGTCTAAAAAGTGTACATGTGAAGTTTCAGCTCTGTAGCATGTCCAGAACCAGAAAAAAGATCATTTTTCAGTAGAGCAGGGATGGTGGGACCCCTCTTTTACACTTATATGATCTTTTTTTTGGGGTTCTGGACATGCTACAGAGCTGAAACTTCACCGGTACACCTTTTAGACCCCCAGACACAAAATCACACAAAAAAAAGTTCTTAAAAATTGTCATTTTTGATAAAAAAGCCAATTATTGAAAAATTTAAAAAAAAAAAAAAAAAAAAAGAGATTTTTTGATTTTTACTTTGGATTTCAGATCTGGGGGGTCTAAAAAGAGTACATGTGAAGTTTCAGCTCTGTAGCATGTCCAGAACCATAAAAAAAAAGATTGTTTGTATTTGAAAACTTTAAGCACAGGAATATGGCTTCTCTGCTGTAACACCTTGCCGGTTTTATAGAAGGCATTTTTTTGGGTTCTTTGCAGTCAGGAAAAACATCTGAACTTGTGTATAGTGGTACTGTGCACAAGTTCTGATGTTTTGCCTGCCTCCAAAACCCCCCAAAAAATGCCAGCAAAAACACACCTGGGCATTTTTTTTTTTTTTTTTGACGCTAGCGTTTTTTTTTTGGCATTTTTTGGGGTTCTTTTGAGGCAGGCAAAACATCTGAACTTGTGTATAGTGGTACTGTTCACAAGTTCTGATGTTTTGCCTGCCTCAAAAGAACCCCATAAGAACCCCATAAAATGCCAAAAAAAACGCTAGTGTCCAAAAAAAAATGCCCAGGTGTGTTTTTGCTGGCATTTTTTGGGGGGTTTTGGAGGCAGGCAAAACATCAGAACTTGTGCACAGTACCACTATACACAAGTTCAGATGTTTTTCCTGACTGCAAAGAACCCAAAAAAATGCCTGCTATTAAACCGGCTAGGTGTTACAGCAGCGGAGCCATACTCCTGTGCTTAAAGTTTTCTAATACAAACAATCTTTTTTTTTCTGGTTCTGGACATGCTACAGAGCTGAAACTTCACATGTACACTTTTTAGACCCCCCAGATCTGAAATCCAAAGTAAAAATCAAAAAATCTCTCTCTTTTTTTTTTTTTTTCATTTTTTCAATGATTGGCTTCTTTTATCAAAAATGACAATTTTTAAGAACTTTTTTTTTGTGTGATTTTGTGTCTGGGGGGTCTAAAAGGTGTACCTGTGAAGTTTCAGCTCTGTAGCATGTCCAGTACCAGAAAAAAAGATCATATAGGTGTTAAAGTTAAAGGAGGCTCCCGAACCACATCCCTGTTCTACTGAAAATTTATCTTTTTTTTTTTCATGGTTCTGGACATGCTACAGAGCTGAAACTTCACATGCACACCTTTTAGACCCCCCAGATACTAAATCCAAAGTAAAAATCAAGAAATCTCTCTTTTTTTTTTTTTAATTTTTTCAATAATTGGCTTTTTTATCAAAAATGACAATTTTTAAGAACTTTTTTTTGTGTGATTAATAGTTAATGGGGCATGACCCAGAACCCTAGGCACTTTTTAGGGGCATTTATTGGGTTTTGGGCTCCTTAGACCCGGAAGTGTACAGTCTCACGTTCCCGACGTACGTTTCGTCAGTCAACGCTGACGTCATCAGGGGATCATGTGACCGTACCTTACTACATTGTATTTATGGAGATCGTGAACCGCAAATGCCCAATCACTTCCTTGTTAGGATTTTCTGAACCACCCAAACCTCACGGCTTGTTTAGTTCAACCCCCATGCTACGGATACTCGCTAGGGACATTACTATTTGTATATTACGATATTTGGCGCTGGCATTAACGTTAAATACTACTGTTCAACGCAAGCATTAATGCACTGCATTTAATTCTAATAAAACAATAAATATTTAAACCAGAAGCCATAAAATTCAATTTGGGAAGTGAATTGGAAATAAATATGCATATAAAATCTACATGTTAAAATAAACAATAAATATTAAACTACCATATATATATATATATATATATATATATATATATAGTCTAAAGGGGGGCCGGGGGGGGGGCTTTTGCTGTACAATGTAAATGGTTCTTTGGGGGGGAAGGGCTATATATATATATATATATATATATATATATATATATATAAAATCTAAAAGGTTCCATGGGGGGGGGGGGGAACTGTATATTATAAAGTGCTGCGCTGCCTCTTAATAGGTGAAAGGTGTTTCCAAACAATATAAATAGGATCACATCAAAATTACTTATAGAAATATATCAAGATGTAGAGATATGCAAAGGGCAGTTGCTAAAAAATAAGTGCTGAACAATAAATAAATAAATAAATAGGTAGATAAAGTGCCGATTGTGAATGTGCAAAACTTGTGATATTAGAAAATGAGGTTGAAAAAAATATGTATAAATAACCAAGTGACTTATAAATTGTATAACAAAGGGTTAGGTGCTAAAGGACCATGCAGTCACAGTGGTGTGATATATAGAAAAGATGTACAAAGCTGCAATAAATATCCATCCACAAATAATTAATAAAAGTCCATATTATGTGAAAAAAATCAATAAATATAAAGTGCTTCTTTTTTTTTTAAATAATATTTTATTGAAATTCAACTCAGTACAGCAGTAGAAAGACAGTTGATGAGCAACATTAACAGGGTACAAATTAGAAAAACCTCGTACGCTTAGCGCACACAACATAAGTAGGGTACTCTGGCATCATGAAATAAAATGTCGAGGAATTTCAGAATCCAGGAAAACATAGACAATCTAACCTGGTGATAATCTATATAGTGCTTCTTGATAGGTGTCATCAAATAAAGTCCAATATAGTGTCTAAACATGTACGTAGGTGAATAAGCTTTCACAGTGCCGTGGTCTTGGTAAATATCTAGTTATCCTTTAGGGGTGCAGGGCAAGTGATAAACAATATATCCTTCACTTGTGGGACAGAAGTGATGGTGTTCTTCTAAGCAGTGCCACAAATAGTGTGCCGTCCACCTCTCACTTTCTTATTCACCAGCCTGTAAATGTATATGGATCAGTATCCTAAGGGTCCTGGGTCTCTGGAGCAGCTCGGTATCCTCTGTATCCACTACTCCTTCTCCTTATGGTAGTCACTTATATATGGAGTTAAACAGAACCTCTCATGGGGTAGTAAGTGTGATGTTTATTGGGGAAAAATGTATAGTAAAACTCACATTTAAAACAGCATAAATCTGCGCTTCTGCTAAAATGTGTGCGTCCCTTCCGGGTTATCTCCATCACTTCTCTACGCATTGAGTCACATGCATCGTAACTTCTTCCGGTCTCCGATGCCAGATATAGGACCCGCCCTGGGTGCCAAATGCTCTAGGTACGCCCCAGGACACAGGGGAAATAGTAAACATGCTAACTGAAATTTATTTAATACTTTGTAAAAAATCCTTTGTTGGTAATGACAGCTTCAAGACACCTTCTGTATGGAGAAACTTGTTTCATGCATTGCTTAGCGGTGATTTTGGCCCATTCTGTTACACAAACAAATCTTGAAGGTTCTGTGGGCCTCTTCTATGAACTCTGATCTTTTTACAAAACAAAATTGCTCTTTATTAAAAATATAGATGGCACATATACAGTAGGCACTTAAGGTTACAGATAAAAAAATGAGGAAGGAGATATCCCAGCAATTTTAAAGACATGACAGAATGTTATTCAAAAAGCATAAGTGACATACAGTATATTCAGAGGCAAATTCGTCCCTTTAAGGAGGAACAATTAATAATCCAACCATGGTTATCAGATTTTTTTCAAATTTGTGGGGGCAGTTTCTATTGATATATGTCAACCTATACATTGGTAGGGCCCCATTTATAATAGTTTCCCATGAAGATAGCGTGGGGGGGGGGGGGGGGGGGAAAGCCCATTCAAATAATATTTTCTTCTTGGCATAGTATAACAGGTACAACACCAATAGTTTGGTATACAGTATATAGGTCTTTGCTCATCGTCATGCATGCCCAGGAGTGCCAACTCAGGAGTGCAAAGAATAGATAATTGAAGATGGGTATTAATGACATCGAAAATTCCTTCCAGAATTGTGCCACCCATGGACATGGCTAGAACATATGGAATATGTGCCCTCGACCATAAGACATTGAGTGCAGTCAGAAGACCTCGGGGGATATACAGTATTCTGTGCAACCTCTGGGGTATGAAATACACCTTGTGTAGAAATTATGTCTGAGCAGTTTGTCCCTGGAAGCTATCACCAACTTGGAGCTGACCTTTAAAGCACACTTCCAAAGCCTCTCTATCCAGTGTAGGGATGTCAGCTTGCCACTGTTCCCACAATCTATCCATTCTGGGCGACTCTACACTGAGAAAAGGTACATAAAGTGCTGACAGCGATTCCTGAGCCAGGAGGTCCTCAATTGGGTCACTAGCGTGGGTAAAACGGGGAATTAGGAACAGACCACATGTCGTAGTTGGATATATCTATAGTACATCCAGTGGCATAGTCCAAAACCAGCTAGTAAGCCCTGAAAGGGTAGGAGTGTTCCTGCAGGCATGATGTCTTTTAACCTTTGAATACCAAATCTGGCCCAGACCTGAAGGTTGGGGACCATCCTGATATGAGGCAGAGAAGGGTTACCCCATAAAGGTTGGTATGGAGACCAGTGGTTGGGTTTCATAAAATGAGCCCTAGTAGCTATCCATATTTTCAACATTGCTTTAGTAGGGAGTGGAAGGGACATGTAGGCCCCTGAGCCTCTATAGACCAGACTGCTCAGTTCTGTTTGGGACCCCAGGCAGGCCGCCTCCAGCCAGACCGCTGTATTTATTCTCAAGCCCATGAACCACCAATAGATGGTGACGAGTACGGCAGCCCAATAGTACTTTCGAAAATTGGGAAGAGCCAAACCACCACAGCTAAACGTGAGCTGAAGGGTGTAATGTTCTGGTACCTTTGGTACCCTAATTCCACTTTCCTTAGTGTATGCGCCCCACCATTCTCTTTTGGTAAGGTGCGCATACACCTTTAAGACCGATGCTGTCATCATTGAGCGCCGTAGGAGCGGCTATTTCAACCGCCGGCGGTCTCACTAACATTGTTCGTTCAACGCCGCATAACCTGCCTTGAAGCTCACATGCTTGCAAGCATACCTCGCTGTCGGAACCTCGCTGCTGATCCCTGTATCCCGCTACCGGATCACCCGCTCATACCGAACCTCTCTACTACTGCTTGCTACTAGTGATAAGTACCCCGCAGGGGAATCCTCCATAAACCTTCATACTAAAGCTTACACTATCTAGCTCTGCATACTAAGGACTGTTACTATCATCTGCACTATCTAGATTGCTAGCTCTTGAGCCTACTAACATCTATCCTTGCACTGGGTTAGTCTCTCCTGTATGTCATCTGCTATCCTATCATCTACTACCATACATGATTGCTAACCTATCTGCATCCTTCCTGTTACCATCTCATTCTCAAGAACATTCCTCTCAAGTGTCTGTCAACTATTGTCTCTACTTAAACCTGTCTCTTCAGCCTATCACCACTATACTACTATATACATAGATCACTCCAGGAACATCTTATTGAGTGTGTATATTTGTATGCTGAATCAAAGACTATCCACAGTGATGAGTCTTGGGAGTTGGGATTGGTATCTCAGCATTTCTCTACATGACTACTGAGTGGAGTATTTCTGCAGCTGCAAATCCACATTGTTCAGAAAACGCAGGAGCGTTACAAAGGGTAGCCTTGCCAAATTCAGAGCAGCTCTGGCCCACAAAAAGGAGCCAACACAGCCCTCCACCTCTCTAAAGGAAGAGCATTTAACCCAAATAGGACAGTTACAAAGCACATAGAGAAACTTGGAGGGGAATATCATCTTGATCTTGTTAATGCAACCAAGGATGTTTAGGGGGAGGCTAGCCAAAGAGGTACATTTCTCTTACAGCTGTAGCAACATGAGGTGAATATTTAGATCATAAAATGCAGTCAAATCCCTGGACACCCGAATGCCAAGATATTTAAAGTCCTCAACCCACTTAAGGGGAATAAGGGCTGCCGAAGTCTTTGCATCTGTGTCCAGTGGGAAAAGCACTGATTTGTTCCAATTTATCTTAATGCCAGAAAAATGGCCAAATTTGTTAAAGATTGCCAGAGCGGCCCACAAGGAGGAGTTTGCATCAGCTAGATATAGCAGGGTATCGTCTGCATAGAGTGAAATATTTTCCTCCAAGGGGCTGATCCGCCAACCCTCAACCAGCCGCGAGTCCCGTACCAGTATGACCAATGGTTCTAGTGCCAAGGCAAACCAGCTCGGTGAGAGGGGACACCCTTGTTGGGTGCCTCTGGCCAAGGGGAATAGTGTTGAGACTATCGTTGGTGCGAACTCGAGCCTTAGGGTTTTTGTAGAGCATTCCTAACCATTGGAGAAATCTGGGGCCCAACCCAAACCTAAGTAGAACACCACATAGAAAGGTACCAATAGTTCTTAATAACAGGAATAAAACTCAATGAATATACTATCTGGACCTGGTGCTTTACCCGGTTGCATGTGTCCCAGGATAATTTGTACTTCGAGTGTAATAACCTTGTCAAGCCTGTCTCTGTCTTCTAATACAGGAAACTGTGTGTGGTCTAGGAATTTGTCTAGGTCGGAGGTCTCATAGGTCACCCTAGATGAATACAGAGTCTGGAAGAACTGCAGAAAGTAGGGGTTGATAGAGTCCAGGTCTGTTAGAAGTACGCCTTCGGCATCTCTAATCCTTCCTCTGAGTAGCTGGAAATTGCTCTCTTGACAGCCAAGCGAGAAGCCGCCCATTTTTGTCTCCATACTCAAATACTCGCTGAGCAGTAGAGAGCAGGGATTTTTACGTCTGTGCTGCTCTGAACACCGAAAGCTCCCGAAGGGCATGCTGCCAGTCAACATATATGTTTCTATCTGGGTCTGCAGTATAAACTGCCTCCTTCCGACGGAGGGACTCCTCAAGTTGTTCCAAAGTTTGCACAGAATCTTTTTAATAGTGGCAATACGTGTAATTTCCCCCCTTAGCCAAGCTTTAAAGGCATCCCAGACCATTAGTGGGCTAGTAGAATCAACATTAGTGAGCCAATATTGACATAATGCTTCTGGGATGGCCTCCTGTATCTTGGGTCCATGATCCTGAATCTGGATGGCCTCCAAACCCCTTCTGCCTGCAGGCGTGGACAGCTGAAGGGTAATCAGAAGTGGAGCGACCTTTGCGTGCGGGATGGGGGGGCTTTCATTTTTTTTTTTTTCATTAATTATTTAGCTTTTTCATTTTATTTTTACACTGTCCCTTTCATTTTTTTTTTTTTATCACTTTTATTGTTATCACAGGGAATGTACGTATCCGCTGTGATCGCATGAGGCAGTGAGAAATGAGAAATTTGGGGTCTAGTAGACTCTAGATCTCTCCTCTGCCCTTATAGCATTGGACTACACCATGATTGGTGTGATCAGATGCTTACCCAATTTAAAAATGGTACTGTTTATATCAAGTGTTGAAATGCTTATAGCTTCCCGTTTCTTAGATCATAGAGATGTTTGGAGCTGTTCCAGTCTCCGATCAGCTCTATGGTCAGCTGGCAGAACCACCAGCTGCATTCTAGGGTTCCTCGGTGGGACAGAAGAGCCTGATAAAACAGTGGACGATGGCAGGAGGGGGGTGTCCCCTCCCACTGCTTGTAAAAGCAATCTACTGGCTAGTTAGCCACTAGGTTTGCTTTTACATAAAAGCGGACCGCCAGCTGAAAAAAAATTATACCAAGCTGATGCCTACACTTCCAGGCTTTATACCGATATAACAACTTAAAGTCCAGCGACGTACCAGTACATTGCTGGTCCTTGTTTGGCATATATGCAATGTTCTTTTTTTATCATGCAGCCTGTAGGCTGCATGAAAAAAAATGAACCTAACGATTCGATTTCCTCCATTCACATCGATCGATGTGGATAAAGAAATCTCTGCCAAAAAAAGTGAACAAAAATATATGCCGAAGCATAGGTGCAATTTGCCCATTGACCACCCCAGGCCCCCCATTCTTGGGCATATACGTTCTTTTTTTTAACTGTGGAGGAGGAATCTTCTCCTACAGCGCTGCATTCACTGACATATGTATTTTGAAAGCACACCCTGCTGCTGTCAGAATAAACAGATCAGTTCTGCAGCTAAATGATGTTCCTGCAAAGCAAACAACGGTTAAAGTTGAGTTTTTCGGGTTTTTTTAAATAAAATTACCCCCATAAGAATCACCGCTTGGTCTTGACAAATTGCCCATCCTCAAAAGTGTCCCCTTTTTGTTATGTGTGCAGCATACTTGCTTACTTGTATCACCTCATACACAGCATGGCCATCCTGACTGTGTGCATCTGAAGCTCACTAGAACTCTTTTCCAGGATTAGGTGTATGCTGGCTACCTAGCACACACCTCTCGATCCCGCACATGCACAGTGGGAAGGAAGCACGCCTCACTGTATGTTGGCCAGGTTTCCACAACAATGGTGGCATTTGAGGATGTTCCCACCCTGTTGCTATGAAAACCTCTTCTATCAGTCATTGCCCATTGACTCCTGGGGTTGAGGACACCGGAAATGATGTACCTCACTGCAGCCAGGTAGGACAAAAGTAAAGCTTCAAGACATCAGAACAGGTACAAAACAAAAAAGAAAAACCTATCCAAAAACGAGTGAACGACTGGGGGTGGGGGCCTCTATTATTGAAGCCATAGTTGCGAATTAGGCTGGAACTTGGCGTTAACAATAGAACCCAGTAAGAGCAGAACATTAACTCAATAAAACGACAACTATTTTTGTGATTTCTTTTTACATTTTTTTACTTTATGGTTTTTTTTTTTTTTTTACTTTTTTTTGTATCTTGTGAACTGTAAATTGTAAACTTTCCAGACTAGGGTCTCTCAAAGTGTGATAGACAGTTTCCTGACTAACATCTTTCAAGACCCTGTGTGAATGTGTGCCCTATACCGTGCACCCCCATTCGCCAGCAGAGAAGCTGATCTGCGGGGCCCGCGGGCGCAATTTCCACCGGGTACCCGCGATCGCTCCCCGTGGAGACAGAACAGCGGTTTGCTGTTGTAAACACAGCAGACTGTTGTTCTCTCAGCAATCAACACAGGCCTCCTGAGTTCCTCCTATTTAGGCTGTGTTGATTCCATAAGCCCACCCCCCACAGTTAGAAAACACTCCCCTAGGTTCACATTTAACCCTTTGATCACCCCTTGGTTAATCCCTTCCCTGCCAGTGTCATTATTACAGTAACAGTGCAAATTTTTAGCACGGATTACTGTAGTAATGTCACTGGTCACCCAAAAGTGTCAAAAATGTCAGTTAGGGGTCTGATCTATCCGCCGCAATGTCGCAGTCCCACTAAAAATTGCTGATCGCCGCCATTACTAGTTAAAAAAAAGTTTGTAGACGCAATAACTTTTGCGCAAACCATTTAAAATACGCTTATTGGGATATTTTTTTTACCAGAAATATGTAGCAAAATACGAATTGGCCTAAAATCATAAAAAATTATTTATTTGGGTACAGCGTCACACGACCACGCAATTGTCAGTTAAACTAACGCAGTGCCGAATCGCAAAAAATGGCCTGGTCATTAAGGGGGACAATCTTCCAGTCCAGAAGTTGTTAAAGTGGTTGTAAAGTCAGAAGTTTTTTTTTATCTTAATGCATTCTTTGCATTCTGACTAGTGTCTCAGACGTCCTTTTCTCTTTCTCCTGATTGGCTACGACACAGCAGTGATGCCATTGGCTCCCGTTGATGTCAATCAAACTCAGTTAGCCAATCAGGAGAGAGAGAGGAGGTGGAGCCAAATGGCAGTTCCGTGTCTAAATGGACAAACAAGGAGCTGTGACTCGGCTTGGGTACCCCCATAGCAAGCTGCCTGCTGTGGGGGCACTGAACAGGAGGGAGGGGCCAGGAGCTCCAGCCAGGAACTCCGAGAAGACCATTACACAGAGGAGGTGAGTATAACATGTTTGGCATTTTAATAGAAAAAAAAAAGGAGACTTTACAATCACTTTAATGCAGGTTTCTATCAGAATATATAACATGTTTGGCATTTTAATAGAAAAAAAAAAAGGAGACTTTACAATCACTTTAATGCAGGTTTCTATCAGAATACCACTACCCATCAGAAAATGCAACGCAAGTGACGTTGCAAACATAATTGCTTATTGGGCATGCGCCATGCGTTCCAATAGGTTTCCTAATCTGACAAAACACGAAGGCGGCAGCAGACATCTTTTTACACCCCAGCAAGTCTTCAATCGCACACTTTTTTTTTTTAGCAGTTAACTCGCCTTTATGTATAGACTATTTCACCGCGACCGAGTGAAATAGTCTATTTCACTATATAATCAGTTTGGCACTGAGCAGTGCGGGGTGTACCAAGATGGCCGTCGCCACCTTCTACCTGCAGGCTTGTCACTGTATTTACCAGTGGTGGCTGGTGAAGTTTTAAGATGGGGGGGGCGCAAGACCCCGCCTTTCCATTTTGACCCCTCCCATTTCTCAGAAGCCCCACCCCTTATAGACTCCACCCATTTTGTCCCCTGTATTTTGCTTGCGTGAACCAATTCTCCCAATATATCACATATTAAGGGGTCCATCAGTACTAGTATATCCCATAATAGGGAACAGGGGCCCTATTATGGGATATACTGTGAGAGACATCCTATTATGGGATACATGGACTGAGAGTGGCACAAACCCCACAGTACAGACCCCCCCAGCACAAACCTCACAGTACAGACCTCCCCAGCACAAACCTCACAGTACAGACTCCCCCAGCACAAACCCCTCAGGCACAAACCCCACACAAACAACTCAAGCACAAACCCCACAGTACAGGCCCCTAGCACAAACCCCACAGTACATGCCCCCTTCAATATAGTGACCAGTATAAATGCCCCCTTTCAATGTAGTGACCAGCATACATGTCCCCAATGCAGTGACCAGTATACATGTCCCCAATGCAGAGCTATGCGTGCGTGCCTCCAATGCAGTGACCACCAGTGTACATGTCCCCAATGCAGAGATATGCGTGCGTGCCTCCAATGGAGTGACCACTAGCGTACATGTCCCCAATGCAGAGCTATGCATGCATGCCTCCAGTGCAGCCAGTGACCACCAGTATACATGTCCCCCAATGCAGAGCTATGCGTGCGTGCCTCCAGTGCAGCCAGTGACCACCAGTATACATTACCCCCAATGCAGAGCTATGCGTGCGTGCCTCCAGTGCAGCCAGTGACCACCAGTATACATGTCCCCCAATGCAGAGCTATGCGTGCGTGCCTCCATTGCAGCCAGTGACCACCAGTATACGTCCCCCAATGCAGAGCTATGCGTGCCTCCAGTGCAGCCAGTGACCACCAGTATACGTCCCCCAATGCAGAGCTATGCGTGCGTGCCTCCAGTGCAGCCAGTGACCACCAGTATACGTCCCCCAATGCAGAGCTATGCGTGCGTGCCTCCAATGCAGCCAGTGACCACCAGTATACGTCCCCCAATGCCGAGCTATGCGTGCGTGCCTCCAATGCAGCCAGTGACCACCAGTATACGTCCCCCAATGCAGAGCTATGCGTGCGTGCCTCAAATGCAGCCAGTGACCACCAGTATACATCCCCCAATGCAGAGCTATGCGTGCGTGCCTCCAATGCAGCCAGTGACCACCAGTCTACGTCCCCCAATGCAGAGCTATGCGTGCCTCCAATGCAGCCAGTGACCACCAGTATATGTCCCCCAATGCAGAGCTATGCGTGCGTGGCTCCAGTGCAGCCAGTGACCACCAGTATACGTCCCCCAATGCAGAGCTATGCGTGCATGCCTCCAGTGCAGCCAGTGACCACCAGTATACGTCCCCCAATGCAGAGCTATGCGTGCGTGCCTCCAGTGCAGCCAGTGACCACCAGTATACGTCCCCCAATGCAGAGCTATGCGTGCGTGCCTCCAATGCAGCCAGTGACCACCAGTATACGTCCCCCAATGCAGAGCAATGCGTGCGTGCCTCCAATGCAGCCAGTGACCACCAGTATACATCCCCCAATGCAGAGCTATGCGTGTGTGCCTCCAATGCAGCCAGTGACCACCAGTATACGTCCCCCAATGCAGAGCTATGCGTGCGTGCCTCCAGTGCAGCCAGTGACCACCAGTATACGTCCCCCAATGCAGAGCTATGCGTGCATGCCTCCAGTGCAGCCAGTGACCACTAGTATACGTCCCCCAATGCAGAGCTATGTGTGCGTGCCTCCAATGAAGCCAGTGACCACCAGTATACGTCCCCCAATGCAGAGCTATGCGTGCGTGCCTCCAATGCAGCCAGTGACCACCAGTATACATCCCCCAATGCAGAGCTATGCGTGCGTGCCTCCAATGCAGCCAGTGACCACCAGTATACGTCCCCCAATGCAGAGCTATGCGTGCGTGCCTCCAGTGCAGCCAGTGACCACCAGTATACGTCCCCCAATGCAGAGCTATGCGTGCATGCCTCCAGTGCAGCCAGTGACCACTAGTATACGTCCCCCAATGCAGAGCTATGCGTGCGTGCCCGACAGAGCAGTGCACTTACCTGGAGGCTGGAGCCCTGTGAGTCACGGCGGCTTCTCCCTCTCCTCTTCTCCGGTCTCCTCTCCGCTCCGCTCTCTGCAATGCCGGTCCACGCGACGTCAGCGGGGTCAGCATGGGGCCATGGGATGTCCTGGATGATGATTGGTCCAGGCTGTAGACTGGACCAATCACAGCCAGGATATCAGGAAAGTGGGGGTGTCCAAGCGCAATGACTTGCGACCAGGTTACGCCCCCAGAAGGCAGCCAATCGGCCCCTCTTCTGGGTCGTAAACCCCCCCCCATAGCCACCACATAGGCCGGTGTAGCGGCGAACACAATTTTTTTTTCAAAACTTTATTTGTTCGTTTTGTAATTTTTTTTTTCAAAACTTTATTTGTTCGTTTTGTAATTTTGTTTCTTTTTTTTTAGGGGGGGGGGGGGGCGGCGCCCTGGCGCCCCCTATGCACGGGCCGCCACTGGTATTTACTATAATACTAATAATACTATAATAATAAAAATGAATACTGTATTTCAGTATATACAGTAAGGTGAGTTTACTGCTAAAATATGTGTGTCATTGTATTTATTATAGTACTAATAATACTATAATAATAAAAATGTAATACTGTATTTCAGTATATAAGGTGAGTTTACTTCTAAAATAAGTGTGTTGGAACGCATGGCGCATGTGCAGTAAGCAATTTTTGCTCAGAATGTCACTTCCTTCACATTTTCTGATGGGTAGCGCTATTCTGACAGGACACCCAGGGTAAGCAGACAAAGGTCTCACTGAGAATAGCAGGTGGTAATAAATCAACTTGCCCTGAAGCCAGTTGGCACGACTGCTCTCATTTATTTTGTAAAGGGCTGTACAAACTGTTAGCATTATATAAATCTTCTAAATAAAAAAAAAAAAAAAAAGTATTTTCTATTAAGGGCAGATTCCAGGAAGTACTGTATCTGCTACATGAATCATCTACCCTTACTCAAGATAGCTATGGCCAGAAATGCTAGGGGGTTGTTTTTTCAACATGATTTCCCAGTAACAAAAAACATGGAGACATGGATGGATGGGGGAGTTTGCTTTGAATATTTAAAATGAATGAACTACTTCAGCTCCAGAAGGTTTACCCCCCCCCCCCTTCATAACCAGGCCATTTTTTGCTATTTTAACCACTTCTGGACCGGATGGATTTGCCCCCTTAACCACTTTACCACCGGAGGATTTTGCTGTCTTACGTCTGGGCCACTTTTTGCGATTCGGCACTGTGCAACTTTAACTAATAATTGCGCGGTCGTGCGACGCCGTACCCAAACTATATTTACGTCCTTTTTTTCCCCACAAACAGAGCTTTCTTTTGGTGGTATTTGATCACCTGTGCGATTTTTACTTTTTGCGCTATAAACAAAAAAAGAGCGACAATTTTGAAAAAATAACAATATTTTTCACATTTTTTTTATATGAAATTCCCCCCAAAAAATGTAAAAATCAAAATTTTTTTAAATTTTTGGCCAATTTGTTTTCTGCTACCTATGTTTGGTAAAAAAAAAATCACAATAAGCGTATTTTGATTGGTTTGCGCAAAAGTTATTGCGTTTACTAACTAAGGGAAAGATTTCTGTCATTTTTGGTGTTTTTTTTTTAACGAGTAATGGCGGCGATCTGCGATTTTTTTTTTTTTTTTTTTTTTTGCGGGACTGCGACATTACGGCAGACAGATCGGACCCTTGACTGACATTTTTGACACTTTTGGGGGTACCAGTGACATTACTACAGTAATCAGTGCTATAAATAAGCACTGTTACTATAAAAATGACACTGGCAGGGAAGGGGTTAATTTTATTGGAGAGGGAGGGGTTAATGTATGCCTGGTGCTTACTAACGTGTGTGGGGGGAGGTGACTGAGTGACACAAGGACAGATCGCAAGTTCAGCTATGCTGAACCCTGCAATCTGACCCTGCCTTTCACTTAGTAGATCCGCCCGCTTTGTTTACACAAGCGGGCGGATTTCCACACTCGATTCCCCGACGATCGGGGAAGAGCAGCGGCGATCGCCGCTGCTCCTCCCCTGGCCCGACTCCCGCTGTGACTGAATACAGCGGGAGCGAGCCTCCGGCGGCGCGCACGCGCTGCCGAGAAAGGGGAGTGTCTGCCGACGTAGGTCTACGTCGTCAGACCTACAAGAGCCACTTTGCCGCAGTACAGCTCTAGTGAGCAGTCGGCAAGTGGTTAATGACCAGGCCATATTTTGCGATTCGGCACTGAGTTACTTTACCGGACAATTGCACGGTCGTGCGACGCTGTACATAAATAAAATTGATGTCCTTTTTTTCCCACAAATAGAGCTTTTTTTTGGTGGTATTTGATCACCTGTGCGATTTTTATTTTTTGCACTATTGCAAAAGTGACAATTCTGAAAAAAAAAAATCAATATTTTTCACATTCTGCTATATAACATATATTACTTGATGTGTTAGGCTGCTTATGGGTTTGACCTATTAACCTGTTGGTTAGAATAATATCACCAGCATAGCTATGGTTTCCACTTTTTCTTCAAATCAAACCTGAACACTTTAACCACTTCTGGACCGGAAGATTTGCCCCCTTAATGACCAGGCCATTTTATGCGATTTGGCACTGCGTTACTCTAACTGACAATTGCGCAGGCGCACGATACTGCACCCAAATAAAATTTATGTCCTTTTTTTTCCCCACAAATAGAGTTTTCTTTTGGTGATTTTTTTATATTTTGCGCTATAAACAATAAAAAAAAAGCGACAATTCTGAAAGAAAAACAATATTTTATACTTTCTGCTATATAACATTCC
This sequence comes from Pelophylax lessonae, assembly GCF_965119305.1. NCBI lineage: Eukaryota > Metazoa > Chordata > Amphibia > Anura > Ranidae > Pelophylax > Pelophylax lessonae. Next base: position 101,987,456 of record NC_138778.1, read on the forward strand.
CAAAAAAAAAAGTAAAAATCTAATATTTTCATCCTTTTAGGCCAATTTGTACTCTGCTACATATTTTTGGTAAAAAAATTCCTAATAAGCGTATTTTAAATGGTTTGCACAAGTTATTGCGTCTACAAGCTAGGGGAAAAATGTTTGTCATTTTTATTTATTTATGTATATTTTTACTAGTAATGGCGGCGATCTGTGATTTTTAAAGGGACTGTGACATTGTGGCAGACAGATTGGACCCCTGACATTTTTGACCCTTTTGGGGAGACCAGTGACATTACTACAGTAATCAGTGCTAAAAATATGAATGGTTACTGCGGGACTGCGATATTGCAATGGACAAACTGAACATCTAACTGACACTTTTTGGGGACCAGTGACTACTGTTACTGTACTAATGACACTGGCAGGGAAGGGGTTAACCCAGGGGCGATCAAAGGGTTACATGTGAGCCTAGGGGGTGTTTTCTAACTGTGAGGGGGTGGGCTTGTCAAATCAACACCGAGATCTGTGATCCTACATAGGAGGAACACAGGAGCACTGTATTGATTCCAGAGAGTACAACAGTCTGTTGTGTTTGCAACAGCAGACTGCAGTTCTCTTTTCACTGGGAGCGATCGTGGGTGCCCGGCGGCAATAGCGGCCGCTGACCCCGCGCCTCGGCTTTGCTCCCCAGGATCGCTCCCGCGAACTGCCGACCTGCTATACCAGTTATACAGCGGCTGGTCGGCAAGTGATTAACGGCGCACAGCAATTTTTTTTTTTATAGTATAAAATATAGGATTGTAACAAACCTGGGACATGTTTGGATGCTCCAAAGAAAACAGTAATGCGGCGTGCATAGTGCCCTCTCACCCTCTTGTCAGGCCCTGTTCTGAGCCACATTCCTGTCTGAATAATGTTGGATAGACAGAGTTTTGAACCATGTGTCCAGGTTTCAGTCCAAACCCGGACACATGATTGAAAACCCGAACTGCCCAGGTGAATCCCGAAGAGGTAGCAACCCTAAACATAGCACCAGATCAGTTTTCTCATGGTAAGGGCATGCATGCTAACAATATCATCATCTGATTTTCTCTCCAGATACATGCAGAGTCCAGCAGCAATCACCGCAGCAAGTGTTAACCTCTCCACCTACAGGGGGTATTGGTGTTCATGTCAGTGAAAATGTTAACCCTCCTGTATTGGTGGTCATGGTAGTAAAGGTGTTACTTTCCCCTGTTATGGTGGTCATGGCAGTAAAGTATTAACCCCCCTCCTGCATTGTTGGTCAGAACAGTAAAAGTGATACCACCCACCCACTGCTCTTGGTCACTTGGTATACCGTGGCCCTGGGGTGCACCAACAGCTGACTGTCCCTATGCGGACAACAGTCAGGGTGTGGGGACAGATGTCGGCTGTGGTCGGTGACCCCGACACTGTCTCCCCGCATATCCCGCTTTGGGGTAACCCCAGGCTACGGCACCTCCAGTCCACCCCGGACTCGGGTCTGTGGCACCGGTTCGGGATTATTAGATTACAACAGGTGATGCCTGCGGGTGTGATTCTCCCATTACAGACGCTTCGCTCTTCCTATGATCTCCCCTCCTCTATGCTGTTTCGCTACCTGCAGCTGAAGCATGCCTTGCAGACCCAATACCCGCGGGCTGTCACGCTAGCCCCTAACACAGTGGAGCGGTTCCTGTCAACTCGGCGCGCTGACTGTATCCTGTCTTCTGTGTACCTTAGGATCACTTGTAAGGTGGACAGGGCAAGCCCCTGACACTATGCCCTTTGGAAAGCGGACATCCCGTCCCTAGATGAGGAGGCCTGGGAGGAGGGGCTGGGTGGTTATATCTCTGGGATGATTTCGGCCAGGGATCACTTCATTCAACTCAAATTTCTCCATAGGGCCTATTATACCCCTCAGCGAGTGGCCAAGATATACCCTGGTAGTTCGGATGTATGCCCTCGGGGCTGTGGTCAAATTGGTACCTTTTTCCATATGGTGTGGTCCTGCCCTGTTGTTCAGAGGTTTTGGTGGGAGGTGGTTGGCGAGCTTGAGGGTCTGGGGGTTCTTGGCATGGTCCTTGATCCCAGAGTCTCATTACTGGGTTTTTGCGATTTGGTCTCTCACAGGAGGCACATGCAGCTCTTTATATTTTATCTTATGTTCTATGCCCGGAAAACTATATTGTTACTTTGAAAATCGGCTGACCCTCCGCTACTGTCTAGGGGGCGGACCCTGGTTGACTCAGTTTTGCCGCTCTATAAACTCACCTACATGAGCAGGGGTTGTCCTCAGAAGTTTGACAAGGTGTGGGGTTTGTGGGTGGTCAGGGGAGGGCTGGGATGAGACCCTTCCCCTCTTCCGTTCTCTCTTCTGTCTGTTCTCTCTTGGCCTCCTCTCTCCTGCTTTGCTGTGCTCGGCTCCCTCTGGGGGCCCTTTCCCTCCGCCCCCTTCTCCCCCTCCCCCTCTCCCCCCCCCTCTCCCTCTCCCCCCCCCCCTCTCCCTCCCCCCTTTACCCTCTCTCTCTGGATTTGTGGTCCCTTTACTGGGTGGTGTCATCCTTCACTTGGTGTCAATATAGCTGGCGTTGCTACTGGCTGCCGGCCCCGCTGGGGTAACTGACCCTGGCTGGGGGGGTGTGCCTGCTTGGGTGGGGGGTGGTGTGAGTCCTCCCAGTTATAGCGTGCCTTTATTGCCTGTGCAATTATTTATTGCCTGTTACTGTTTGCGTATGTTGTACCTTGCCCTTTTACTTGCCTATGATTTTGTCCAATGTGAACACAGCACTGTATTGTTGTTTGTAACTTGCTGTTGAAATTAATAAAAACGTTTTTGTTAAAAAAAAAAAAAGTAACGCAGTTGTGTGTCATGAGGGGGGTGAATCTTCCAGGGGGCAAGTGGTTAAAATTGTCCTGCTGCTGGCAACTGTACTATACATTTCAACTTTAGACTACTGTATAATCTGTTGTCTATCTATTCTTGAGGTAACGCTCCCACTTCCTGCTATAGGTATTCGTTTTTTTTCTGCCTAGTCAGGAGTAACGACCTAGTTCCTTGCTGGGATCTCTGGTCCTGGCAATTTTTTGAATAGAATTTTTTCCTCCTTTTAATATTTTGTTCTTGTGTGACTCTACAATCAAGTGCCGGACTGGACGACGCACTGGATAATCTAGATCCTTTGGATCCCCCCAGTCTGGCCAGCAAGCACATGCAGACCGCAGCTCCCCACTAGGTCGGCCGCAACTTAGCTCCACTGGACAGGGGCTGGCCTGCGAGTTAAACATCTCGCAAGGGCGCATATGAACTGGCTTCAGCATGAGTCGCAACGTTTCCTCCTGGCCGACAGCACCTACGGTACATTACTATGGAGCGGTGTCCCGTCGGACCGGTGCCCACCCTGTTCCTGGTGTGGTAAGTAGCTGTCCCCCCTCTACCCCTGGAAGGTTTTGGGGTGGATGTGGGCCCCTCCCTGGGATGGTTGGACCCCCCGGGTTCCCCACCCAGTTCGCATCTCCCCCCCAGTTCGGTGCTCTATTGCGGCCTTTGCCCCCCATCTGCCTACGCCCCCCCCTCCCCCAGGGCAGACATACCTTTTGAGGCTAAACGGGGTGCTGTACTGGTGATGGGGGTGGGGGGGAGAGCGCCGCTGGCGGCCGAACAATTGCTTCTCGGGTGGGAGATGGGCCTGATGGGGGACCCTGCCAGGACCTCCTACCTGTAGGGATTTTTTTAAGGGCCCTGGGACCCCCCTGGGGCCCCCGGGAGCCATGTGGCACTGCGTGGGTACGCCATTTTCCTTGTAGCCTTGTGATCAGCGGCCATGTTTGTGTAGCCTCAGTGACTATTTTCCTATGGTTTTCTATAGCAAATAGCAGCAGACATGTTTTTGGAGATCAGATGGGCGTTGATTCAGCGATGGGAAGCCCTTCCTCGGTCTCCAGTGGTGATACAGGGGTATTCCTCTTCCTGACTGCATGGTTTGCAGATAGGGGGGGCTGTGTGCTGACTGGTGGTGGTGAGTGCATGATGGGGTTTTCTTTCCCTCTTTCTGCTATTACATCGGTAGTGCTGTGCTGGGCCTTGTTGTGCGGACAGCGCGGTGGGGTGTCCCTTGCAGTGTTTTTACACCTTTTTTGTGCGGGTTACTCTCTCCATTCATGGAGTCCCTGAAGCATGTTTCACCACCTGACCCCCCTCAGAGGCTGTTGGGCCCTCTGGGGCCCCACAACTGACTGCACTGAAGGCGGTCCTGGAGTCCATGGTGTCCAAAGTGGATTTGGTCCTAGGCAAACAGGATAGCAAAAAGCATCCCCCGCCTTCACCTGCTTCCTTTGTCTCCTCAGATCCAGAGTCTGATTCGGCCCCCGCGGATGCGAGTTACCCTTCAGGGTCTGCATCCACGCACCCTGTGTGTTTAGATAGTGAGGATGAGTCCTCTGTTCCTCTGGCCGCACATGAAAAGCCGCTAGTGTATGCACTGATTGTATCGGTGCGGGAAACCTTACATATGAAGGATGCGACTAATGCAGCATCAGAGGTGCGGGTCACCTTTGGCACCCACAGGTCCTCCAAAGTGGCGGGGGTGTTCCCCTTTTCTGCCTTCTTTGATGATATTGTCTTAAAACAGTGGGGGTCCCCAAAACGCACCTTTGCATTTCCTAAGCATTTTGCAATGCGGTACCTTTACGGGGAGTCCTTCCTTAAAAATGGACGGTACCTCCTGTAGTGGACTCCCCGGTTTCTAGGTTAAATAAAGCCAATGAAATACCACTTGAAGAGTCCCCAGTCTTCTCAGGTCCTGCTGATAGAAGGTAGGTGACCTTGACCCGCCAAATGTTCACTGTGGCTGGGTCGGCACTTAGGCCAGTGTTTACCATCACCCTGGTTTCACAAACTATGACTGAATGGGCCAACATTTTATGCCAGGACCTGGAGGAGAAACAACTCCCCCCTGCTTTTGTGGAGCTGGCGGATCAGTTGGTCTAAGGGCTACAGTTCGTCTGTGATGCTTCTTTGGATGCCACTCCCTTGTTTTTTAGACTGTCTGTCTCAGCAGTGGTCCTGAGGCGCATTGTATAGCTGAAATATAGCTGAAATGCTGGTTTTCAGACCAGGCTTCTAAGAAGGCTTTGTCCGATCTTCCATTCGTGGGGGATCACCTGTTTGGAGCTTCCTTGGATGACATAATCAAAGGCTTCACGAGGGGAAAGAGTACTCTGCTTTCTCAGGCTTCCAAGGGTAAAGAGACCCGTCGCAGATGGAGACCTTCCTTTTCGGCTCACAAGCAGCCTTTTCGTCCCTCAGGGTCTCAAAACAAGGGATCAAAACCCTTCAGGGCCTTCACTGGGGGTTCCAAGAAGTCTTGATCGGGCAAACCAAGAGTAGTTTCTGCCAGACCTGTGGACAAAAATTCCTTTGCATGAAGGGGCGCCCTCACCCGTATTGGGGTTGGGAGGACGTCTTTGCTTTTTTCCGGATCTGTGCACCTTCCTGATCCAGGACAAGTGGGTCCACAAAGTCATAAGCTCCAGCTACAAGACTGAGTTTCGATCATATCCCCCGGAAGGGTTCTTCCTTTCCAACCTGCACTTATCCCCAGATAGCTTGAAGGATCTCTATGGGGCAGCACAAGACTTGTTACTTCAAGGGGTGATTGTTCCGGTTCCGACGTCGGAATGTTTTAGAGGTTTCTACTCAAACCTGTTTACGGTTCCCAGGAAGGAGAGCAAGGTACATCCAATTCTAGACCTCAAGGCACTAAACTGCTTTGTGCAGGTACCGAAGTTCCAAATGGAATCCATTTGGTGGTGGCGTCCCTACATCAGGGGGATTTTCTCGCCTCCACTGACATCAAGGACGCCTACCTTCACATCCCCATATGTGTTGCCCCTCAGCGTTTTCTCCACTTTGCCGTGGGCGTGGAGTATTATCATTTTGTGGTGTTACCCTTTGGTCTAGCCTCTGCTCCTCGGGTCTTCACAAAAGTGTTGGCCCCGGTTCTAGCATTACTGCGTCAGCGGGGGATCACGATACTGGGATACTTGGACGATCTGCTTTTGCGAGCAGAGTCTTCAACTGCTCTGTTGACCAACTTGGAAATTACTCTGCAAACGCTGATGGAGTTTGATTGGATTCTGAATCTTCAGAAGTTTGCTCTGGTCTATCTGGGTCTGACTCTGGACTTGGCCTCGGCCAGAGTGTTTCTTCCTCTGGAAAAACTTCACAAGTTGCAGGAGGCTATTCAGCTCCTGCTGTCATCTCTGCAGGCTTGTAGGCAGTTGCTGGGCCTGATGGTGTCTACCTTTTGAGGCAGTTCTATTTGCACAGTTCCACCTGAGATCTCTGCAAAAAGAGATTCTGGTGAAGTGGAACAGGGATCCTCAGTCTCTGGACAATCTGATCCTGTTGAGCCAGAACATGAGAGGATCCCTGGTTTGGTGGCTTTGTTCTCTGGCACTTCTTCTGGGAAAATCATTTCTTCCCCTATACTGGACGGTTGTTACCATGGATGCCAGCCTATCCGGGTGGGGGGGGGGCGTCCTCGGCATGGAGTGCGCTCAGGGGATCTGGACTCTGGAAGAGTTCAGACTACTGATCAATGTACTGGAGCTCCGAGCGATTAGACTTTGTCTGGATCATTGGACGATTCGTCCCCAGGGGTGTCTTGTATGGATCCAATCGGACAATGCCACGGCTGTGGCCTATGTCAATCACCAAGGGGGCACAAGGAGTGTTCTGGCAGCTCGGGAAGTAGCATTCTAAGGTGGGCAGAACAGTTTATTCCAGCCCTCTCTGCTGTGCACATTTTGAGGAGTGAAAAATTGGCAGGCGGACTATCTCAGTCAACAGGCATTAGACCAAGGAGAGTAGTCACTTCATCCGGAGGTGTTCCATCAGTTGTGTCTCCAGTGGGGGACTTCTGAGATGGATCTGTTGGCCACTTGCCTCAACAAGAAAGTAAAGAGGTTTGTAGCACGGTCTCGGGATCCTATAGTCGATGCCACAGATGCCTTAGTGGCTCCCTGGAGTCAGTATCGTCTGAAATACACCTTTCCTCCTCTCAAGCTTTTGCAGAGACTCCTGCGCAGGATCGAGGCAGAAGAGATTCCGGTCTTGGTACGTGGATCTGGTACAGCTGGTCACCGATGCTGCTTGGAGACTTCCTCTAAGGGAAGATCTGCTGTCCCAAGGACTGATCTTCTATCCTCTACAGTCGCTGGCTTTGATGGCTTGGCTGTTGAAAGCCAGGTGCTGAAGGATAGAGGGTTGTCTGAAATGGGGATTCCTACGCTTTCAAAAGCTAGAAAATTTACTTCCAGGAAGATTTACCATCATACTTGGAAGACGTACATTGCGTGGTTTGAATCCCTACGGGTTCACCCTCACTCCTCGAATTTTGACTTTCCTCCAGCGAGGGATCGAGCAGCATCTGGCCTTGAGTACCATTAAGGGCCAGGCCATTATCTTTCAACGTCAGTTGGCCACACACTCCTTGGTGCGTACCTTTCTCCAGGGAGTAAGACACTTGGTTACCTCAGGTGTGGTCTCCATTGCCGCCTTGGGACCTCAATTTGGTGTTGTCAGTTCTCCAGAAACCTCCCTTTGAAAATATTCGGGAGATTCCCCTGCTTATGTTGTCCCAGAAGGTGGTCTTTATGGTGGCTATTATTTCTGCATGCCGGGTGTCTTAGATGGCGGCGCAATCTTGTCATTCACCTTATCTTGTTGTTCACAGGGATAAGGTGGTCATGTCCATCGTCTCCGTTTTTCATCTGAATGAAGACATTGTGTTTCCCTGCCTTTGTCCCAAGCCTAAGCATCCTAAGGAAGTTGCCTTGCATTCCCTGGATGTGGTTCGGGCAATAAGGATGTACCTGGCAGCTACGGAGTCATTTAGGAAGTCAGACTCACTATTTCTCCTCACGAATGGACCTCGCAAGGGGCTGGCTGCTTTTGCTGCGACCATTTTCAGGTGGATCAGACAGACTGTGGTTCAGGCTTATTCTATTAAGGGTCAGGTTCCTTCTTTTCCTGTCAGGGCGCACTCTACTCAGGTGCTTAGTGCCTCCTGGGCCTTCCGTCATAAGGCGTCAGTGGTGCAGGTTTGCAAGACGGCCACCTGGTCGTTCTGTGCATACATTCACAAAGTTTTATAAAGTGAATGTGTTGGCATCTGTGGATGCTTCTTTTGGCCACAAAGTTTTGCAGGCTGCTGTTTGGAGGACTTGTCCTCCTTGAGGGTATTTTTTTCAGGTGAGCTCCAGTTGTTAACAGTTGAGCTCCAAGTTACCTGGGTGGCTATGTTTTGCCTTGGGGAAGTTTGTTTTCTGCTGTTCCCACCCCTCATTTTTGACACTGCTTTGGGACGTCCCTATGGTCATGAAGATGAAGAGCTGTGTCCGTCAATAAATGAAAGAGAAAATGGGATTTTTGACTTACCATAAAATCCATTTCTCTGATGTTCATTGAAAAACACAGCACCCGCCCCTCTTTGGAGTTGTTTTTTTTTTCTTCTTCTGACACTGCTTGTTACAAAACTGAATACCTATACCAGGAAGTGGGAGTATACCCCCAGGGACTGCCCCATAGGCGTGCTCAAGCTTTTTTCTCTGCCTAGTGTCTTACTCCTGTAGGGGGCAGTATAACCTATGGTCATGAAGATGAAGAGCTGTGTCCGTCAATGAATATCAGAGAAATGGATTTTACAGTAAGTCAAAAATCCCATTTTGCCTATTTTTCTTCATAAATAAAAATGCTGCATGCTATAATCACTTAACAACCACCCCATAGCAGATTTAGTGCTACAATATTATATTCTGTGCAGAATCAGGTGTATATCGTGATTCTGCACTCCATCCTAGGGGGGGTGCGTGGTTAGTCACAGCAGAAGCCGATCAAAAGGTGCCAGCAAATGGATGTCCGCTGGCACCCGATGATCGTCAGGAAGACGCTGGATGGAGCTCTGCATATGTAAACAAGGCAGAGCTCCATTCTGACAGGGGGGAAGTGATGAATTTACTTTCCCTGCAAAGCAGGGATGACATCACTGCACGGCCACGCCCCATAGCTATATAAGAACTGTCAGACACCTCAGCTGACACAACAGCAGCAGCCAGCGGCGGTGAAGGAAGAAGACAATGGTGGAAGAAGAGGACATAAGCAAAGGAACCGGAGAAAGAAGACATTGTGATTGACATTGAAGCTACGACAGGGGACATTCTTCATTTTATTAAAGGAATTGTCAAAAACCGTCACTTGTTTTTTGTTATCATTACACTGCTTTTTTGGTGAATGGGTAGGGAGGGGTACAATGTACCCCATACTCATTCACATGGGGGTGGGGCCAGGATCAGGGGGGGTCCCCATTCCTAAAGGGGGCTTGCAGATTCTGATAAGCCCCCTGCCCACAGACCCCCACAACCACCGTCCAGGGTTGTCGGGAAGAGGCCCTTGCCCCCCCATTCCTGGCCTGCCAGTTTGCATGCCTGGTATGAATTTGGGGGGTGGGACCCTATGCCATTTTTTTTATCTTGGCATGGAATCTCCCCTCAAGATCCATACCAGGCCCTAAGGACAATTTTAGGGGGGGAACCATGGCATTTTATTTTTTTCAATACATTTTCCATTGCTAACATTGCAACACAAACACACCAAAGAGTTTGAAAAATCACTTCCATTTATCAGCATGCACGCTGTCTTATCAAGAATTCTAGTCCTCATGGTACAGTTCACAAATCTCCTGCCAGGCCCTCACCAGGTCCATGTAGTTGACATCCTGAGTGTCATATAACATTGCACTTGCCCGCACCAGCAGAATAAGCTCCTCATTATCCAGCCTGGACCCCGCTGTTCTTCCTGGGTGCTGTTATCACACAATTTATTACTGGTCTGGATCACACAAGGTCACGGTAGATGGCTTCCTCCTCTTCACCACAACATACCACAGGAGGGGCTCAATGAACAGGGGGTGGGAAATATGACCACATTGAATGTCACAAGTCATATAGTTAAGATGGTGATCCGACTTTAAAATGACTTCAATAATATTCAATGGGCTAAAATTGGACCAAAGTAGTGCAGGAACCTTTTCCAAAGTCGGACCGTAACAAGTCGGACCAGTTAAGACGGCTCTCATAGGGAATCACTGATTTATACATGTCATGCAACATGTGCTCTCAAAGTCGGAACATATGTCGCACCAGTGTGAACCAGGCCTTATTGGGATTTTTCTATTGGGATTTTTATTATTATTCATTTTATTTTAATTTTTATATTGGATGTTATAGCAGAAAGTAAAACATATTTTTTTTTTTTTTTTTTTTAGATTGTCTTTTTTTTTGTTTATAGGGCAAAAAATAAAACAATTGCATATGGAGAAAAAAAAATAAATAAATAAAACAATTGCAGAGATGATCAAATACCACCAAAATAAAGCTCTATTTGTGGGGGAAAAAATGACATACATTTTATATGTACAGCATTACATGACCACACAATTGTCAGTTAAAATAACGCAGTGCCGTATCGGATAAAATGGCCTGGTCATGAAGGGGGTAAATCTTCCAGAGGTCAATTGGTTAACTGTCTCTTATGTACAGAAAAATGAGTGTGGATAGAGAGGTACTGTTAGGTAACATGAATTACATCTGTGAAATTAAGTAAAAATGTTATTTATCTTGGACATGTAAAGGATAATAATTGCATATTTTATGGAAATCACCAGAATATTTTGAAATGCAGTACAAAAGGGCAAGTCAGTTCTCCTGAAATTGTGCAGACTGACTCAGTTTTCCCACTAAGAATAATGTAGTTCCTCAATCGCAGTTGTTTTGAGATATGAATTATGTGACCCTCTGCAGGTTAGACAGACCAAGAGTTTGGAGAATCACAGCTGGCTGGAAAGAATCAGAGTTACCAGTCTTCCCAATTTGCTTGAATTGTAGATTGATTCAGTAATCCAAGGTAAAAAGTAGACAGGAAGGAAGGGAAGATCTCCCTCAGTGGGGAACAGAAAACAGTAAAATCCTGACCCTTCCTCAGTGTACTAGAAAATATATTTCTAATACTGTATGCGTCCCCATCAGGGAACTTTACTTTTTCTTTATGTTTGTCTGATATCTGCCAAATGGACAGAAGGGGGAGATTTCCTTTCACTTCCTGCTGTGCGTGACGCCCATCAGAGCAATAAATAGGGACTAAGGCTGGACATACACGTTTAGAACCGTTAATGGGCAGGCAGAACGTACCAAATTGATTGATTGAGTCGCATGTAGTTGCTAGGGAGGACAGAGATTTGTTCTGTGGCATTTTGCTTTTGAAGGCAGATATTTGCCAGCAAGGCCAGTGCTACCACTAGGCGAACTAGACAGCCGCCTAGGGCGCACTGCCACTTAGGGCGCAGCTATGGCCAGTGCCATATTCCTCTCCTGACACTTCCTCATTTCCAGTGGATGTCACCCCTAGAGAGAGGGGCAGTGTGTACAGAAAGGGGGTGTAGGGTTAAAGGGGGCAGTGTGTATAGGAAGGGGGTGTATAGGAAGGGGGGTGTAGGGTTAAAGGGGGTGTAGCATTAGAGAGGGTAGCATGGGCAGGAAGGGGGATGTAGGGTTAAATGGAGTGTAGCATTAAAGAGAGTGTAGCATTAAAGGGGGGCAGTGTGTACAGGAAAAGGGATGTAGGGTTAAAGGGGGTGTAGCATTAAAGGGGAGCAGTGTGTTCAGGAAGGGTGTGTAGCATTAAAGAAGGGCAGTGTGTGCAGGAAAGGGGGTGTAACCTTAAAGCAGGGCAGTGTGTGCAAGAAGGGGGTGAAGCGTTAAAAGGGGGCAGCGTGTACAGGAAGGGGGGTGTAGGGTTAAAGGGGGGCAGTGTGTTCAGGAAGGGCGTGTAGAATTAAAGGGGGCCATAAATACAAGAAGGGGAGTGTAGGATTAAAAGGGTGAAGGGCATTATGTGCAGGAAGGGGGGCAATGTGTACAGTTTTCTTTTGGGGGGGGGCAATTAGCTGGTCTTGCCTAGGGCCCAAAATAGTCTAGGACCGGCCCTGTTTGCCAGAGTTGGGTGGTTGTTGGGGAAAATAAAAAGTAAATTTTGTTTGGAGAGAGGAGAGTTTTGGCTTCTGCACTCTGCATGTTACATTCTGTGCACACTTAGGTCTGGTATGGATATTGAGGGTAACCCCCATGCCAAAATTTGGTAAAAAATCCATGCCAGATGCTCTTCCAAGCATGCAGCCTGGCAGGCTAGAAAAGGGGTGGACAAGCAACAACAGGGAGAAAAAAAATGGCACGTGGATGTTGTCTGTAGAGAGCCCTGTGTTGTTTACCTGCTCAGCCGATCAGCAGGTTACGGCCATAAATCATTGGCCGGGACTCACTGATCGGCTTGTGTTGCAGCGAATGACAGCACAGCCGGGATGGGATGGGGGCATACGCTTGCCTCCTACCCCCTACATATATGTGATTTGGTGCAGTGGGGACGCCCTGCCACACTATATGCTTGGTGGGCAGTCCAGAAGGAGATATTTTACCAAAAAAGTGGGTATTGTATTATATTTGTGCACTAAAATTTATTTTAGTGTATTTTTTCTGAAACTATGAGTATGTTGATTTTAACGTGTGTGTACGTAATATAGAAAAAAATAGTTCCAGACACAAATGGCGCTTTTCCACTGCATGGAACCGAACAGTTTGGCTCGCTTTTGTGCTTTTCCACTGCATGATACCACATGGTACGGTGTTGGAACGGTTCGGTACGGTACGGCGGCGCTTTTCCACTACATGGAACCGAACGGTACGGCTCGCTTAAACAGTACCACCTCAGTTGTGGTTCCAATAGGGCCGTACCATATCCCACAATCCTTTGCATGCAGGCTTGACTGTTTGTCACTACTAGCCACTGATTGGTTAGAGAATCATTGTTATCCCACCCACTTTACTTTAGTGGAAAAGCAAACCGTACCAAACCGTACCGAACCATTCCAACACCGTACCATGCGGTACCATGCAGTGGAAAACCAAACAGAGCCAAGCAGGGCCAGGTGGAGGCGAGCCGGTACTTGCAGTGGAAAAGTGCCAAAAAAGTGGATAAGAAGTAGTTGCCATGTGACTGGAAAATGGGAACATAGGTTCAAAGATAACACTCTTCTGTCTAGTTTAGGTTGAATATCATTTAATTGGTGAGGGAATTTTTCCACCTACGAGTGACATTTCAGTTCAGTTACAGTATGTGTGGTTGCTGTTAAAATAATGAGTAGTAATTAGTCTCATTCTCATGGACTTTTCCTGTATTGTTGGTTCAGCATTTATCCAAGTTGCTTTCTCAGTACAGATGAGTGTTTGGAACACCCCATTGTTGATAGCCACATCAGCAACTTAGTTATCTTAATACAATCACCATGGTGTCATGAAATGTGTCAATTGTTCAGATGAATCACATTCTGGCCTATTATATTACTCAGAGTTCTCAGTTCCAGGCAACTGCTGTGGTCAGTTTACATGATGATATGAAGATCCTTCCATGGATTCTCCATAATACAGCACAAATAAATAATGGAAGAGGGCATGCTGTGTGGGACACCTTTGCTATACCTTGTGTCCCACACAGCATGCCCTTGTGAGTGACCAGAGATGCAAGGAAATGCCACCAATAAAGTCTCAGAGATTTATAAAACACCAAGGAAATTAAACCACCAAGGCCTCACTTGTTTGTCACAGGTAACAATCAGTCTGCATATTTAGATCCCATTCAAACTTGTGAATGAGGTCATTTGCATTTAGATGCAGGAGACCTAGTTGGGGTTTACACAGCGAGAAATTTTTACACTCAGTTTGCATTGTGTATGTAGCACCCTCCTAGATGGGTGCTAGTGTTGGTGTATATCATTTTTGGTTTCTCTGCTTAACAGGGAGACAGCCAGGTAAATCTAGGAGCTGTCCGCTTAACAGAGAGCTGTGATTGTTGGATAGACCCTGCCCAGTGTGCTCTGATGCTGCTCATCCTGGCCAATAGGCACAGGAGGTGCCCCAGTGCATGCTGGGTGACTGTACTTATATCTGAGGTGCACATGAGGCTGCTGGTCTTCGGCTGGAGAGGGGGTTCAGGTGGGAATAGGGGGCTGCTGCCTCTCCCCAGCACAAGCTGCCATGGGGCCTCAGGTGGTCGACCTGAGGGCCAGAAGCAGAGATGTTGAAATCCAGGGATTCGTTTGAGAGCTGACTGTGGAAGGATGTCCATAGATCTTGTGTGGTATCACGGAGGAAGGTGACCTGTGACCAGGGGCTTGTGAGTACATACTTCCCACAGGGATCCTAGAGACTGTTGCTGCTAGAATCCCCCTATTGGTGCTAGAAAGTCAGCATGCTGGGTGTAAGCTAAAGGGGATACTTGATAGTGTCTTAAAGATACAGAGTTCACTTTGTCTGCTACTAACAAAAGCAAAGGACTCATCTTCCCCTGCAAGTGCTGTATGGTTCAGCAGATCTGCTATTCAGTTCCACTAAGTGAGGCCAAGTGAGAGTTGTCCTCACTTGTACAAAGTTGAATTTGGAGTAGCCCAATAATCCCTTCTCCTATCCAAGATCTCCAAATAAAAAAACAGAAACAAATCCCTTAGACTGGTCATTGGAGACATTAAGGGAAAGTGTGTGTGTGCCCACCTGGCAGTGTGTGAAAATACCCGGCATCTGGCAAAAGGATAATCAGAGGGAGACTCAAGATAGATCTACACTCAGCGACCCCTACGGAGGTAGTGCTACATGTTGCAAGGCTCTGCAATAGGGCAGAAATGGCATTGGCCAAATCCTTATCCTGCTCCTGTCCTTTTGCTAGAAAACTGTCCCTTCGCCATATTGTGCCCACTCCATGCCTGAGGCTTCCACAAAACATTCCTGGGCTAAATACTTTTACACCCCAAGGAAGGAATGTCCACACATGAGTAGGGTTGGTGCACTTTACTGATGGAATTCAGGGAATAGCATAAACAGTCACATCAGCTCGACGTACATTCTGGAGTCACATGACAATAACATTTAGTGGACCGTCTGCAGCAGTCGCATGTGAAAACATATGCAACGTCCCTTGGAGCCGGCACCTGCCAACCCCTTAAGGGGTTTAGAATGCCGGGGGGGGGCTTATGATCAAGTGACCACCATGATTGGCTGCTTACATGTTCGGAAAGCTCACGATAACAAGCAGTATAGGCATCAGTAACTGTGATGGGAGCACAGCGCGGGCTCTCAGCACAGCTCTATTTGCGCTAATGCACAGGAATTTGAGCCCACTAGGCACCAAGGCCCACCCACCGATAGGCCACATATTTTTAGTCAATGGTATGAGATCTCTGCAGTCACCTCCTCCATAGGTACACCTCTCCCGGGACTCTCCAAGCTTCACTCAGGGAACTCCTGGCTTGGCTTAACAGGTCTTTTGCAAACTTCCCTAGCCCCCACCCAGTGGTGTATTTTAGTTTTGTGCTGCCCTAGGCAAGACTAAAATTGGGCGCCCCCTCCCCCTCCTATGTAAATGTGCCCCACTCTTACCTTTTTAATGGATGTGACTCCCTCCAAAATCGAAGGACTACAAGTCCCAGCACCCTGAGATCTCATGAGAGGGGGGGGTGAGGGGGGATGAGAGAGAGAGGGGGGGTGAGAGAGAGAGGGTGGATGAGAGAGAGAGGGGGATGAGAAGGAGAAAGGGGGGTTTAGAGAGGGGGGGGGGTGAGAGAGGGGATTAGAGACAGAGAGGGGGGGTGAGAGAGAGGGGGCTGAGTGAGAGGGGGGATGAGAGAGAGGGGGATGTGAGGGAAAGGGGCTGGGAGAGAGAGAGCGAGAGGGGGTGAGAGAGAGAGTGAGAGGGGGTGAGAGAGAGAGTGGGGGGGGGTAGGTGAGAGAGAGAGAGAGGAGGTGAGAGAGGCAGCTCTAGCAACTAGTGGCCAATAGAGTCTAAGGTGGAGGGGGGCTTTTTGATGCCCCCCTGCAAAGTGCCGCCCTAGGCCTGGGCCTTGTTGGCCTAGGCCAAAATACAGCACTGCCCCCACCTCAATAAGGGTCAGAAAGCCTACAGTTGGCTCTTCTGGGTGCAGGTCTACTCTTTCCCAGGCCTCCTGACCTGTACAGGGCCTCCACCTTCTGGTTACATCTGTGCTATTTGGGGTGCTTGGCTCCCATGCCCCAAGTGCCTTAGTGCTCCACCCAGCCTTTCTTATAACTAGGCACTGACTCACCTATGACATCACTACAGGGGGGCCTAGCATCCAATGACATTGTTTGCTGTAACAAGACAGTTTTCTAAGCCAGAGAGATGTGGAGACCTCTCCACAATCAAAGATTACATAGAGAGAGCCCACTGGCCATGCCCGACTTTTGATTAGTGGGGATACCACACAGGTGAGGCTCCTTTACAACTTGAATAATGGCCTCCAACATATAAATAGGGACATTTTTTTCCCACACTGATGGGTAGTCTTTTTTCCGCTCCTCTGATGCTAGACAATTGTTGTTCCGGCCATACATGTAAGTTTTCTATATGACAGATCATACTCCATATGGGTTTTTTAAACAGTTTTTACCATGGTATTATATAAATATATATATTTTTTTCTTCTTTGCTTCCAGGATGGCTCTTTCCTTGTGGCGATCCTCGTGTCGTGAACAGTCTCTCTTCTTCATGCCAATGGGACCATAGAAAAACATCTCTTTTTTGTGCCTTGTGTCTCACCTGTCGATTAGCACTTTGCCCACTTTAAAGTTTTGGGTTACTTTCACCTTCCTCTGGAAGGGCAGATCCAGGAGGTCTAGGTTACCATCTTTATTTACGTAGTGACACATTTACACATTGAGTATCTCAGACTGTTTTTATGTCTTCTAATACAGTGTTTCTCAACCTTTTTTCAGTCATGGCACCCTTTAAAATGATGGACAGTTCAAGGCACCCCATTCTAAAATGTAAAAAACGAACAAATCCAATAGTTTTACATAATGCGGCAGCATTGACACCTGTAGGACACCCAACATTAGAGGTGATTTATACTTCCAAAGCAAATACACTTTTGCACACTAGTACCGACTTCCAGTGTTTCTCGTCTCCCTCAGTTTCTCTCCATCACTCAGCTAATATGACTCCAGAGTTGACTGCGAGGGGCAAGGGGGGGGGGGGGGGTCAAACAAGGATGCTGTGCAGACGAATAAAAACCCTTCTTATCAACACTGATGGCATCACTGGTTATTAGGATGTCGGTGGCTGGCTGGAAGGTTGAAATGGTGCACAATAAAAACCTGTGGCTTTGTGTACCTAAAAGGCATGCTTGATCCACCTGCCAGCTTGTATACATTTTTGGGCAATTTTTAGGCATTTTGCCAAGGCACCCCTGAAGAAACCTCAAGGCACACAAGGGTGCCTGGGCACCCTGATTGATAAAGGCTGTTGCAATTTATATAGACGCTTCCCATGTCTATGTATTTACTCTTGTACAAAACGAATATGTTGCCATTACATTTATAGAAAAATAGATTGCGCTCTGATCTTCCCTTGAAGAAGAAAATATTCTAGATTTCAAAACATGTCGGGATGTCTGTGTGAACGATGACCTGGCTTGGCCTCTCACTGTATGAGACCAACCCTATGTCCTGTACTAATGGTATTGTGTCTCTGCTATGTTTATGTTTTTATATTACAGTTTGGTGATATGATTTACTATTTTGTTTATGTCCTATTTTATAATAAAAATTTTGATTTTATATACTCCCTTCTTTCCCCACTACTTCCATCTGGTTGGCCTATGCCTAAAAACTCCTTGTGGGGCTCTTTTTCCTTTGTTAACCAGACACTCTTCTGGCACAGAGCCACCTAGTGGCAGACGAGCTAGCGGCACCTGCTACACATTATATTATAGTACAAAAAAGTGTAAAACATGCCAATTTAACATTAGTGTAAACCCCAACTAGCTTGCTTAAGCACTATGTATTGTAAACAGGTGCCATTGTTTCTAAAGAAATATTTTGCTGCCGATCTGCTGCATCCTCTTTGCAGCCACTTTCTTTCCTTATAGATGCACATGAGCGATGGCTGCTTTCCTGGTGGCGGGTGCCATCATTTTTATAGTTTTATGGGTGGGGGGGGCGCGGTGCCCCTGCGCCCTCAGTACATCGGCCACCACTGCTACAGAATAGGAGTGTATCTTTTATACTGAGGGGTCGTGGAGGAAAGGAAGTCCAGACAAAGCCAGCTTGGTGAGGAGAGAGGAGAGTGGAAGGAGATTGAACAGCTGAGGAGCCTGGAATAAACCCCAGCAGGGGAAGGCGATTTTAGACCTGGAAACAGGTCTAAACTGGAGGTGAGCACAGTGGTCACAGTTGGTGGGAGTCACCACACAAATGTAATAACCGCTTGCCGACCGCCCACCGCATATATACTGCGGCAGGCTGGCTCGGCTGCGCGAATTGCCGTACCTGTACGGCGATCCGCGAGAGCGATCCTGGGGGCGCAAATGCATGCACCCCCATTTGCCAGCGGGGTAGCTGATTCACGGGGCCAGCAGCCGCGATTGCTGCCAGGCACCCACGTTTGCTCCCCGTGGAGAGAGAATGGCGGTCTGCTGTTGGAATCAGTACAGAGCGCCTGTGAGCCTCCTATTTAGGATCACTGTTCTCTGTGTTGATTCCACAAGCCCATCCCCCTCACAGTTAGAAAACACCCCATAGGCATACATTTAACCGTTTGCTCGCCCCTGGGTTAACCCCTTCCCCTGCCAGTGTCACTATTACAGTAACGGTGCATAGATTTTTAGCACTGATTACTGTAGTAATGTCAATGGTCCCCCCAAAAGTATCAAAAAGGTCAGCTAGGGGTCCGATCTGACCACCGCAATGTCACAGCTCTGCTAAAAAGCGCTGATCGCCGCCATTACTAGTATAAAAAATGTAATAAATAGGACATTATATAAATCTTTCCCCTAGTTTGTAGACACGATAACTTTTGCGCAAACCAATCAAAAAATGCTTATTGTTACAAAAATACAGTTGTGTTCAAAATTATTCAACCCCCAATGCTGTAAAGGGTTTTAGGGAATTTAGTGTACATTTGTAATTGTATTCAGAATGAAATCCTACAAGGACTTCTTAAAGAACCATATGCAACTAAAATGACA
Organism: Pelophylax lessonae; assembly: GCF_965119305.1. Classification (NCBI taxonomy): domain Eukaryota; kingdom Metazoa; phylum Chordata; class Amphibia; order Anura; family Ranidae; genus Pelophylax; species Pelophylax lessonae. Next base: position 102,006,586 of record NC_138778.1, read on the forward strand.
TCAATTGGTTTTGTAATACAGTAGTAAATGTTTCTTTTGTGAATTCTTCATTGACACAATTATTCAACCCCTTAAAGACTACCACTCTGAAGAACAGAGGTTCATTGAAGTGTTTTCAATCAGGTATTGAAAACACCTGTGGATGTCAGAGAGCAGCAATAAAGCCTAATAAGCACCAATTAGGCATCTTTAAAATGACTGCGATACTCAGCTCGTTCTAGACATTTACTGGTGTGGTTAAAAACATGGTGAAGTCAAGAGAATGGTCCAGGAAGACAAGAGAAGAGGTGATTACTCTTCACAGGAAGGGCAATGGCTATAAGAAGATTGCAAAGATGTTAAACATACCAAGAGACACCATAGGAAGCATCATTCGCAAATTCAAGGCAAAGGGCACTGTTGAAACGCTACCTGGTCGTGGCAGAAAGAAGATGCTGACTTTGACTGCTGTGCGCTACCTGAAGCGTAGAGTGGAGAAAAGTCCCCGTGTGACTGCTGAGGAAATGAGAAAAGATTTGTCAGATGTGGGTACTGAAGTTTCTGCTCAGACAATACGGCGCACACTGCGTAATGAAGGCCTCCATGCCAGAACTCCCAGACGCACCCCCTTGCTGTCTCCAAAGAATAAGAAGATTCGACTGCAGTATGCCAAAAGTCATGTGGACAAACCACAGAAGCTTTCTGTGGACTGATGAAACAAAATTAGAACAGTTTGGGCCCATGTAACGCTCCTGCGTTTCTTATATGGTGTGGATTTTCAGCTGCAGAAATAGTTCCACGTCAGTTGTCATGTAAGAGATATGCTGAGATACCATTCCCAACCTCAATGACTCATCATGTGTGGAAGGTCTTATTTCAGCCAGTAAATACACACAATTAGCAAGCTGGTTCCTAGAGTGACTTTATATATGTGGTAACACAATGATGAAGGTTTGAGGGATAGGTTGAGTGGAGGTGGTAGGTGATAGACACTTGAAGGTGAGACAGTAGCAGATGGATGCAGGAAGGTTTAAAAATGTTGTATGATAGCAGATGATAGAATAGCAGGTGGACATACAAAAGAGATCAACCCAGTGCAGAAAAGTAGCAGTAGTCTCAAGAGCTAGCAATCTAGTTTATGCAGATGTGATAAACAGTCTCTACTATGCAGTGCTAGATAGTGTAAGCTTAGTATAAGTTTATAGAGAATTCCCCTGCGGGGTACTTAGCACTATTAGCGATACAGCCGAAGGGTGGTTCAGGAGAGGCGGATGATCCAGTAGCGGGATACAGGGATCAGCGCAGCAAGGTTCCGTCAGCGAAGTAAGCTTGCAAGCATGGAAGCTTCAAGCAAGGTTAGCATCCAGATAAGGGTGTTTGAACGAACACATGTGAGTGAGAGCCGACGCCTTAAATAGCCATCTAGTCCGGCGCTGAGTGATGACAGCTCCAGTCTTAAAGGTGTATGCGCACCTTTCCAAAAGTAAATGGTAGGGCGCATACACTTGTGGAAAGTGTAATTTAGGGTACCAAAGGTACCGGAACATTACAGCCCATGGATCAACGCTATGTTTGGAGGAGGAAGAAAAAGGCCTATGAAGAAAAGAACACCTTGCCTACTGTGAAGCATGGCGGGGGATCAATCATGCTTTGGGGCTGTTTTGCTTCTGCAGGTACAGGGAAGCTTCAGCGTGTGCAAGGTACCATGAATTCTCTTCAGTACTAGGAGATATTGGATGACAATGTGATGCAGTCCATCACAAACCTCAGGCTTGGGAGACGTTGGACCTTTCAAAAGGACAATGATCCCAAGCATACCTCCAAGTCTGTTGGAGCATGGTTGCAGATTAAAGGCTGGAACATTTTGGAGTGGCCATCACAGTCACCAGACTTAAATCTGATTGAGAACCTCTGGTGGGACTTAAAGAAAGCAGTTGCAGTGCACAAGCCTAAGAATGTGACTGAACTGGAGGCTTTTGCCCATGACGAATGGGCAAAGATACCCGTAGATCGCTGCAAGACACTTGTGTCAAGCTATGCTTCACGTTTAAAAGCTGTTATAACTGTAGAAGGATGTTGTACTACTACTAAGTACTAAGATTGAATGTCACTTAGGGGTTGAATAAAACTGATAATGATGTGAGCACAGAAAAGACATTTGTGGTTATTTCTTTATAAATGTTATGTTATATTTGTCTGACCTACACGTGCCTCTTTGATTTAATTGTAAGAAGGATGACTAAATGATCAAAATCAATGTCAAACTGGCCAAAACAATCAATTTCAGTGGGGGTTGAATAATTTTGAACACAACTGTATGTAACAGAATACAAATTAGCCTAAAATGATGAAAAAATTAGATTTTTAAATGTTTTTATTGTATAGCAGAAAGTGGAAAATTATGTTTTTTTTCAGAAATGTTGCTATTTTTTTTGTTTTTTATTAAGGTGTAAATAATAAAAATCGCACAGGTGATCAAATACCATCAAAAGAAAGCTCTATTTGTGGGAAAAAAGGACTTCAATTTTATTTGGGTACAGCGTCACACAACTGCACAATTGGTCATTAAAGTACAGCAGTGCTGCATCGCAAAATATGGTCTGGTCATTAAGGGGGTAAATCCTTCGGGTCCAGAAGTGGTTAACTGAAATTTACAAGGGTGAAGGTGGAAAAACTGCGGAATATGAGAAGCACATTTAAAGGGAAGAATTTTTGAAAGAAGAAAAGCACTACTAATTGAGTTATAGTCATCTGGAACTATTACATTTGTTTTATTTTATTGTATACGAGAAAGTTTGTCACTCAATATTGATAGCAGTTTTGTGGTTTGAAAATGAGGGGAAAAGGGGATATGCCTGTATAAGGCCCCCTTTTACCTATAGGATCGTGGCAGTTAAATAAATAAATGAGGCAGGCAGTTAAATTAATAAGTCAGGGCTATTCAGTAGCAGTTTAATATGTGAATAATTTGATTGGTTATTCAAAGTCAGCTGATAAAGAAAGATCTGGAAGGTCAGTTATCCCATCAGGATAGGTCAATAAAATCAGGTGACCATGGAATATTCTGGAACAAATTTTCCCTATAAATATGGACAGCATTCCAGTTTTTTGTCAGTTACCTGGAGAGGACCGCCAGCAGCACTTGAAATAATTGGGGTTTAATTCTGTGGTGTATAGGCTCCCTTCCCACTTTGGCATTTCAGGAATGTGCACAGAAACGCATGCTTATGCGCATGTTACCGGAAAAAAACCTAACATGCATTGCGCTTGGGGATCAAAAATGTGTACCGCGCTATGGACAAATGAATGAATAAATGGATATATAAATAAATGAATAAACCTCTACCTAGATGCAGCTGTTCAAAAATGGTGAATACCAAATTATTAAAGTGCAGTGCCAAATACCAGCGCAAACAGGTAGAGTGGTATAATATCAAATAGGTGGAAAAACAAATAAGTATCACTCATAAATGAAAGTGCAATATGCAATGTGCAATTATACCAAATACATATAAAAGTGAAAATAATATCCCCCTCTGGGGGTGTTATTAACGGAAATGCAAGACCACTAATAGTTCAATAAACGTGCTAATAATTGCGTGCAACAGTCCACATATATTCCACAAAAAGTCCCAATGTAAAGTGCTTAAGTGCTGAAAACGCAGTGCAAAAGCATGCCTTTATCTAGTGCAGTGAGACAATGGTGACAATGGTGAAAACGCCCGGAAGGGGAGGGCGAAACGCGTCGACGCAATTTCCGGTCTACGGACATCGGCACGTCACTTCCGTCACGGGTGGAACGCAAACCGGGACCAGGCGCCATCCCGAGAGCATCCACGGCCAGGAAGACTTTTAGACCCGCTTGATTTGTCTTTTTGCCTCAATACATCTCTACAAATGTGAGTGTAAATATTGTTTTTTAACTACCATTAAAGTGTTATCAGAATTACACTATTGCGGGGTCTCTCCTTTCTCCTATATGCGATTGGAGCAATAAAGACTACAGGGACCATTGGCTACTAACCCTAAGAATACACCAACGTTCCTTACTGGGACACCAGCTCTATTTGACCTTTTTAGGCTATATGGCTTATAGGGTCAACTTAGTCCGGTAAGTGGAACATCCACAGGGGGCGGACTGTCACCATTGTCTCACTGCACTAGATAAAGGCATGCTTTTGCACTGCGTTTTCAGCACTTAAGCACTTTACATTGGGACTTTTTGTGGAATATATGTGGACTGTTGCACGTAATTATTAGCACGTTTATTGAACTATTAGTGGTCTTGCATTTCCGTTAATAACACCCCGAGAGGGGGATATTATTTTCACTTTTATATGTATTTGGTATAATTGCACATTGCATATTGCACTTTAATTTATGAGTGATACTTATTTGTTTTTCCACCTATTTGATATTATACCACTATACCTGTTTGCGCTGGTATTTGGCACTGCACATGCATTGCGCTTGCCTTGGCATTAAATCTTAATGGCACCCAAAGCTGTAGTAGCAATCAATAAAACGCGCAAAAAGACATGCATTGCAAATGTGCATGGCTCACTACCAAAAAAAGATACATAAGCTACTTTCGTGCAGCTGTTTGGTCCATTCTAGTGGGGGGGGGGGGGGGTGGTGTGTGTGTGTTGTGTGTGTGTGTGTGTGGGTTGTGTGTGTGTGGGTTGTGTGGAGTGTGTGTGTGTGTTGTGTGTGTGTGTGTGTGGGTTGTGTGTGTGTGTTGTGTGTGTGTGTGTGGTGTGTGTGTGTGGGTTGTGTGTGTGTTGTGTGTGTGTGTGGTGTGTGGGTTGTGTGTGTGTGGTGTGTGTGTGTGTGGTGGTGTGTGTGGAGGGGTGTGTGTGGGGGGGGGTGTGTTTGTGTGTTTAGTGTGTGTAGTGTGTGTGTGTAGCGTGTGTGTGTGTGTGTGGCGTGTGTGGGGGGGGTGGTGTGTGTGTGGGGTGTGTGTGTGGGGGTGTATGTGTGTGTGTGTGTGTGTGTATGGGGTGTGTGTGCGTGTGTGTATGTTTGTGTGTGTAGTGTGTGTGTGGGGTGTGTAGTGTGTGTGTGGGGGGGTGTGGTGTGTGTGTGTCGGTGTGTAGTGTGTGTGTGGTGTGTGTAGTTTGTGTGTGGGGGGGTGTGGTGTGTGGTGTGTGGGTGTGTAGTGTGTGTGTGGGGGGTGTGTGTGTGTGAGTGAGTGAGTGGCAGCAGTTAAGAAATTGTGAAAACTGTTAGGACTATGGCTTAGCCATGGACATTTTTAGTGGCAGCAGGGATAGCTGAACTTTTTGATATAAGATTTGTGTCGGTGAAAATGAGGGAGTGATGGCAGTCAGTTTAGAAATCATGTGCTGATATTTCAGCTCACACTCTAGCTTGGTTGCTTACACACCTGGGTTCCTATGGCAACTCACTCTACAGCAAGGACAGAGAAGAGCGACTTAGCCATAGGCCACTCCTTGCAGCAAAGGGCCTCCGCTTGTTTTATATATCAGCAGATTGTCTCACTTTAGGATATTTTTTATGTTGCTTTTTCAGCTTTACTGTTTTTTGCCCATTGTATCATAGTTCTGCGAATATTTTATTGTTTATTGGTGAACATATCTTCATGATGCAATTTTTTTTTTTTTTAAATTCCTCGATCTGAACAAATTGTTGTTTTTCTTCATACCCCACTAAGAAATATTCCTAATAAAATAACAAAAAGTTAAAAAAAAAAAAAACAAACTGCTCCAACTTGCTCACATCACTGGCCGTTGCCATATTCAAACGGTTGTAGTTTACAAATTATAAATCCTACAGCCAAGAGCTTTATATTGTGCGAATTACAAGACCCAGACCTACATTTTGATGCATAGTATGTCTATGAAATATTAAAAATAAAGGCACAGTCGCAGTTTTGAAATTGCCCTTCAAATTTGAGGTGGACAGAGTGGAGTTTCAATGAATGTCAATGGGCAGCGTGAGTTGCAAACAAATGGTCATATTGTGAAAACTATCAGGACTATGGCTTAGCTGTGGACATTTTAAGTGGCAGCAGGGATAGCTGAACGTTTTGATATAAGATTTGTGTAGGTGGGCTTGAAAATGAGGGAGTGGTGGCAGTTTAGAAATCATGTCCTATCGGTGCTCATCAGTGCCACCTATCAGTGCCCATCAGTGCTGCCTATCGGTGCCCATCAGTGCTGCCTATCAGTGCCGCCTATCAGAGCCCATCAGTGCAACCTTATCAGTGCCCATCAGTGCAGCCTCATGAGTGCCTCCTCATCAGTGCCCACCAGTGCCGCCTCATCAGTGCCCATTAGTGCCACCTATCAGGGCCCATCATGCCACCTATCAGTGCTCATTAATGCAGCCTCATGAGCACACATTAGGAGAAAAGTTTCAAAATTTTCAGCCTTTTTCCATCTGTTTAGCAAAAAATAAAAAACCCCAGTGGTGATCAAATACCATCTAAGTGCAGTATAAAAGATGTGTTTAATAACAACAGGCAAATGCAAATTCACAAGATGGGCATGATAAAGCGGCATGTAAAGTGTTCATCCACTCCAGTGGGAGGACGAGCAGCAGGGTAGTACTGGTGGTTCCCAACACTTCTGGGTATGCGGTGTCCCTCAGAGAAGAGCCGCGTTTTTTTTTTGCGCTATAAACAAAAAAGACAATTTAAAAAATATATATATATTTTTTTTTTAATTTCTGTTATAAAAAATATCCAATAACAAAAATCTAAAAAATCGAATTTCTTCATAAATTTAGGCTAATATGTATTCTGCTACATATTTTTGGTAAAAAAATCCCAATAAGCATATACTGATTGATTTGCGCAAAAGTTATAGCATCTACAAACTATGGGATATACAGTATATATATATATATATATATATATATATATATTTTTTTTTTTACTAGTAATGGCGGTGATCAGCAACTTATAGCGGGGACTGCGACATTGCAGCAGACAGTTGGGACACTAACTGACACTTTTGACACTTTTTGGAGACCAGTGACACTAAAACAGTGATCAGTGCTAAAAATATGCACTGTCACTGTACTAATGACACTGGTTGGGAAGGGGTTAAACATCAAGGGCAATCAAAGGGTTAAATGTGTTCCTAGCCAGTGTTTGTGTACTGTGTGGGAGGTGCCTATACTAGAGAAAGGCATTAATCCATGTTCCTGCTTTACAGTAACACAGGATCTATGCCCTCCCTACTGACAGAACGGTACCCGCAGATCAGCATGCGCGCCCCAGACCCGGAAGTGTCGGATCACGTACCTAGTATGCGATGCAGCGCATCAGTGCCACTTTGCCACTGTATATGTAAGTTGTACTGCCGGCAAGTGGTAAAGCCGAACTCCAGCTAACGCTTTTTAAGCAATAGTTTTTCCTTTTGGGATAAAGGTTTTACATAAATGAATAAAAGCTGATCATTGTAAGCACCCCTGCTAGTTGTAAATGGTTTGTCTCAACCATCTAACTCAGTTGGAGGAGCCCTGGCAAAAGGTTTGAGATCTCAGAGAACCTATGAAAAAAAATTTTCAGATCTAAAGCTCACGGAACATTGGATGTGATCAGCAAGCTGTGGATATAACAACAATTAACAAACAAATGCAGAGCAGCACAGGGAAGCTGTTGTTGTAACATGCTGTTTCCCCTTGATTCTATCGTCCATCCCAGGTGATATCAAAATATAAGAGCCCTGGACAGACAGAAAAAGGAGGATCTGTGGGGAACATTGCAGTAAATAACAGTATTGTCACGGCACTGCCGCGTACTCACCTGCGTCTGGGCGCCTGCGGCGTTCTCGCAACAGAGTCTCGGTGCTTACCGGTCACAGAGACACCCCCTCCGGGTCTGCGGTGGCTCCTTCTCCTCCCCTCACCTCTGAGGACTGCAGCAGCACACTGTCATGGCAAGATGGCGGCCGCCATGCGGTTAGTGTTTTACACAGAGGGAGAGAGGAGAGTTGAAGATCTGGTAAGATCAGGTTCTATGAAGCAAACCAAGATGGCGCTGGGTCTGTGACCTCCCTTTATAGCCCCTGGCAGCCCCACCTACTGGTGGGAGGTGGCGGGTCATGTGATCCTGGCTCCCTATATAAACCAAGCACACCTTCCAGTCAGTGCTTGGTTATTTTCCTTGCTCCTGTGTGTCTGCTAATTGCATTGTCTGTGTTCCTGATCCTTTCTCCCTCAGGTGGATACTCCTTGATTGCCTGCCAGACCTGACTCCAGAGTTGTCGACCTTACCTCCTCCTCTTCATTAAAGGCCCCCGTGCCACCACAGTCCCTACGGGGCCCTGTTCCCACTTCCAGGGACTCCTAAGGGTCGTGATTGTAAGGGAGTGCTGTTCCACTGCAACTGGGTTCCCTCTCCACTGCAAGACCCCAGGTGGGTTGTGACAAGTATGCTTCCCTGCACCACCCTGCAAATCGATAACACAGGGTTTCTCTTATAGGGTTCCACCACAAATCAATATATCCACCCAATGTTTCTAATATGCTCTGAGAGTGTGAATTGATACCTGATGTAGGGTGACCATATGTCCCGGATTACCCGGAACAGTCCTGCACTTTGCAGATCTGACTCGGATCGCGGGCACCTTCATTCCAGCACAATTCAGCTATGACGAAGGATAGACTGGGCCTGGGGGGGGGTTAGGCTGCCGCATCACCCCTTTACTCACGGACATCTTGTTCTCACTGCTGGCTCTACACTGTCTGAACTGGTTGCCAGGTCTGTCTGCCGCCTGGTGTCTAGAAACCAGTGACATCACCTCACCAAAGAGCGAGGTTGGGTCCCCAGCATTCAGAGCGGAGGAGGATTTACCTTTCTCCTCCGCACCTAGTTACATAGTTAGTCAGGTTGAAAAAAGACACAAGTCCACATACCCACAATTGATTCAGTACACAATCCTATTATACCCACAATTGATGGAATCAGAATCAGAGGAAGGCAAAAAACCCCAGCAAAGTATGATCCAATTTTCTACAGCAGGGGAAAAAAAATCCTTCCTGATCTCCCGAGAGGCAATCGGATAGTCCCTGGATTAACTTTACCTATAAGTATAAGTACCCATTTACAGTACATTATGTACACCTAGGAAAGAATCCAGGCCTTTTTTAAAATAATCTACTTAGCTGGCCAGAACCACCTCTGGAGGGAGTCTATTCCACATTTTCCCAGCTCTTACTGTGAAGAAACCTTTCTGTATTTGGAGACAAATTCTCTTTTCCTCTAGACGTAAAGAGTGCCCCTTGTCCTCTCTGATGACCTTAAAGTGAATAACAAAACCAAGTTCACTATATGGACCCAGAGGCGTAACTAGAACCTTCAGGGCCCCGATGCAAGAAACCATGAAGGGCCCCCTGGACCCATGACCGGGCCTCTTCCCTTCAAGCCTGGGGCTCTTCCCACTGATCCTCGGGCCCTTTACTCTCCCTTTTTCTTGCCCTTTTTTACGGCCCCACAACGGGACCCTTTCACAAGTTCTGCAGTGGGCCCCCTTCCTGCCATCTTGGGGCCTTCCAAAGGTGGTGGAATGCCAGGGCCCGGTCGCAAGTATGACCTTTGCGACCCTGGAAATTCACCCACTGGTGTCAGTAGTTTTTATTTTTTGGTATTTTAATTGTATTATTTTTATAATTGTATTTTCTTTTTTTACAATGTCACTGACTATGACTCTGTCCATTCAGAAAAGGAAGGAGCTGGTAAATTACATATTTACAAACCCCTTCCTGGTTCTCTATTGTGACACATCCCCTGCAGCCGGCAGGAGAGGGGAGGGAGGAAGCCGGAAGCACAGTGGGGGGATCAGGGGAGCACACAGGGGCCCAGACACAGCAGAACACAAAAGAACTGGATAGGAGGAGTGGTGGCGACAGTATACAGAGGAACCAATCTCCTCCATTTTCCTCCTGCAGCTACAGGAGAAATAAGGAGGACAGTGATTTCTCTACATGCTGCCCCTGCCGCCCCTCCTATCTAGGTGTACAGGGGAGCCGCACAGGCCCCCTGGAGCATGGGGCCTGGTTGCAATTGCGACCCCTGCAACCCCTTGTAGTTACGCCCCTGTATAGACCCCTTATGTATTTGTACATGTTGATCATAACCCCCCTAATCTCCTCTTCTCAGGAGAGAATAAATTCAGTTGCTCTAGTGCTTTAGCTCCACCCACCTCCTCCTCAATATTCTCCAGCAGCATGCTCAGAGGGAAGGAAACTGCCAGGATTTGAGAGCAACTCTCAATAATCCGGGGTGAGGCCGGATGACGGGGATGGATGGAACACCATGTGTGTCATGAGGCACTGAGTGCAGAGAGGATGGCAGATAAGCTGGCAGCAGAGGACAGATAAAGCCCTCAGAGGGACAGGAGGAGGACACATCCTTAGATCTCAGGGGTTAATGCTGGGACTTGTAATCCTTAAAGTTTGGGGGAAGCCACATCCTTAGATCTCAGGGATTCATGCTGAAAATTGTAGTCCTTAAATTTTTTTTCGGGGGGGGGGGGGTCACGTCCTTAGATATCGGGGGTTCATGTTGGGACCTGTAGTCCTTCACTTTCGGGGATGTGACCACCAAAAAGTGAAGGACTACAGGTTCCACGATGAACCCATCAGCGCTAAGGATTTGACACCCCCTATCCCCTGCACCCCTCCCCTCATCTAGTGAGGGGGTGTGTCCCTGAATGGCAGTTTGGAAAAGTAGTCACCCTAACCTGATGCCACCTCTGTAGTTGTGATTCCTGTGAACTCAGAGGGTGGCATTGACAGGAGTGCAGAGAGTGAAAACACATGGCTGGATCAGGAGGTGACATCCTGTGTATGGCAGCGCTGAATGCAGACTGTGGAGGGGGAAAGCAGAGAGAGCGGGAGCACGTGGATGAATATAGCAGCGGGATGACATCCAGTGTACAGCGCTGAATGCAGCTGCCTTACACACAGTGCTCTGGCTCTCTGCTCCCACTCTGCTTCGCACCGCTACACAGACTCATCAAGGGATCTCACCTCATGATCAAGCCATGAGCTTGCGCACTGTGCTCCCTCCCACAGTCTTGCGATCAGCGCTATAGGAAATAACACCTTCCCCCTCAGCTCCGGCTCTGCGCAGTACTCCCAGCGCCTCCCTCTGAACTACAGAGGAGGCATCAGGTATCAATGGTCGCTGACAGTACAGTAAGAACACTACTGGAAACAACATTGGGTGCTATACATCCGCCACAATGTTGATTTGCGGTGGAACCCCAGGTGACTTCTCGTAGAGCCACGGGTGAGAAACACTGCTCTAACTGTTACTTTGCCTAGACAGCTTGGTCTGGTAAACAAAGTTCAATCATCAGTTTATAATACAGGAAAAAGGCCTAAAAATATTCAGCCACCACATCTAAGAATTGATAAGCTGCTAATATATAAGCTTGATGTGATATATTACATTTTTTGTTTTTGTATTTAATATCATCTTAACATTTGCTGAGATACCATGTCCTTCCGAGCTCCCACAGAGAAGCGAACACATACATAAGTCACGCATATGTAAAAGGTGTTCAAACCACATATGTGAGGTATCACGGAGATTGTTAGAGCAAGAGCATTAATTCTAGCACTAGACCTCCTCTGTAACTCTAAAAAGGGACCTGTAAACATTTTTAAAGCGTCTTCTATGAAGATTTTGAAGTACAGAAGTTAACTGCCATTCCACGAGTGTGGAATATAACTGCTTTTTTTTTTTTTTTATTATTCATTAACCACTTAAGCCCCGGAAGATTTTACCCCCCTCCTGACCAGTTCCTATTTTGCGATTCGGCACTGCGTGAATTTAACGGACAATTGCGCGGTTGTGTGACGCTGTACCCAAATGAAATTGACGTACTTTTTTTCCCCACAAACAGACCTTTCTTTTGGTGGTATTTGATCACCTGTGCAATTTTTACTTTTTGCGCTATAAACAAAAAAAGAGCGACAATTTTGAAAAAATAACAATATTTTTCACATTTTTTTATATGAAATTCCCCCCCCCCCCCCAAAAAAAAAATGTAAAAATCTAAATTTTTTAACATGTTAGGCCAATTTGTTTTCTGCTACATATGTTTGGTAAAAAAAAAATCGCAATAAGCGTATTTTGATTGGTTTGCGCAAAAGTTATTGCGTTTACTAACTAAGGGAAAGATTTTTGTCATTTTTTTATTTTTTTTAAATGATCTGCGATTTTTTTTGCGGGACTACGACATTGCAATGGACAGATCGGACCCTTGACTGACATTTTTGACACTTTTAGGGGTACCAGTGACATTACTACAGTAATCAGTGCTATACATATGCACTGTTACTGTAAAAATTACACTGGCAGGGAAGGGGTTAACTTTACTAGAGATGCAGGGGTTAAATGTGTCCCTAGGGGCGTGCTTCTCACTGTAAAGGGGTGTGGCTAGTGATGTAACCACAGAGACATACGATCCTACATAGCAGGATCGTATGATCTCTGCAGTTAGATCAGGGAGAATGACTGGCGGCTTTGTTTACATCAGCCGCCTGCCTTTCTCCCTCTCCACCGGTAGATCACGAATGACACATGCGCGGACATGTTAGGGAACGAGTGGGGGCAGGAGCGCTCGCCCCCTAAAGGATCTCAGGCTAGCGACGTAGTACTACGTCACTTTGCCTGTACGGGGTTGACCGCCGCAGTAAATGTACTTGCGGCGGTCGGCAAGTGGTTAAAGGGTATATTTTTATTTTTTTTTAAAATGCATTTAAAAACCGCTACTCAAATACAGTGTGACATAAAATATTGCAGTGACCGCCATTTTATTCTCTAGGGTCTCTGCTAAAAAAATATAATGTTTGGGGGTTCTAAGTAATTTTCTAGTGAAAAAAATATAGATTTTTACTTGTAAACAGCAAATATCAGAAACAGGCTTGGTCTTAAAGTGGTTAAGATATATTGGTAAGATTATTTACATCAGGTCAGACTCTTATACACAGTGAAAATATACATTCCCTTTAAAGACTTAGGATAGAAGTAATACTGTCAGTGTAAAAAAGCATAGTTTAGATGTTGGTTTAAAAAGATCTAATCTTAATGTGTTGTTGTGTTTAGGTAAGCGCTAAATACCAATACACCCACTCAACTGAGTTCCTAGAGCACTTCCTGTAAACTTTATCTGTATAAACAGTCTAAACAGTCTAGACTATGTATGCAGTTTGAATACACTGAAGCTTTGCTGTTATTTTATGGAGATAATGGGACTTTAAATACAATGCAGTATGCAGCACTGTTGCTTACTACCCCAGGCACTCTGTACCAATCAAAAAGATCATAAAATTCCCTTATATGTCCTCAATCTAAATTCTATCTAAATGGTCCCAAATTATGAAAGGGACTCTGATACAGCCCATAAACCTAGTGACTTCCAGGCAATGCCAACCACTATATAACCAGCTTTCAAGCATTAAAGAAGATTTCCTGGTATGGATATTATAATGGAGTAATATAACTATGTAGATACCATACCAGGTCGATGCCACTGGAAGGTGGAATTCACTGAAGTAGACACCATTACTCTGGTGATCTCTGCTAGCTTCTTGGTCCTTTGCTGAGCAGCCACAATGCTGCATTCTGAACACAGGAGATCACTTGCTCAGCATGGGTGCCATTCAGAAAATGCTTTGCATTGTCTCAATGAATGCAAAGCAATCTCGAATTTGACAAAGTGGAGAGGCGAGGTGGTAACATATTGCTGAGAGATGGGGCAAGGGACCCAGAAACTAGTGGAGATCACTGGAGTAGTGGTGTCTATTACAATAATTTCTAGCTTCCAGGGGGATCCCACAGGTATGGTATATGAAAAGTTCTATTGGTCCAACCTTGACCAATATAACTATGTATAAAATATCCATTCCTAGAATTCACCTTTAAAGGGCAATTGCAGTCAAAAATGAAAATTTTCCTATTAATAGTATGTTAAATATCTTTATCTTTGATGTTATTCATTTTCTGGCTAGCTGATTGTCTAGCTTAGAAAGTCTTATCTAAGCTAGACAATCAGCATCTTCCTGTTCTTTACCGACAATGCTGTCTCCCTTTATCTGAATTTGTAAAGCTGTCTTTCAATTCCTGAAATGGTTGTCGGTCTTTCTAGACAGGCATGCCTAGTCCTGCCCAGCCCCGCCCCTCCTATCCTCCTGTCTTCATAAACTTGCTAGCTGCTTCTCCTGAGAGAGAGAGAGAGAGAGAGAGAGAGAGAGAGAGGGCAGGCTTTTGAAGTATGTTATGCTCCCTCCCCATGGTTCCAGCAGCACGTAACACAAACACACACAAACACACACTGTGTTTGTTAGAAACTGTAAGATAGATTACAATGCAACATGCTGCAGATTTTCTACAGTGTTTATGCATGGCACTGAGATGAGCACTGATGGTGTTTAGATGAGCTAAATGAGCTAAATGCAGCCGTCTCCTCTCCTCACACGGGGTCGGGGACAGATACAAATGTGTCCCGGATGCTATTGAAATGACGCCACCATACAGCAGGTGTGCAGCATTATTTCCATTTACTAAAGCTTTTCTCTGTGTGTTTGTCAGGACTGGCTCACAGCAGTTCTCTTCTCTGTACTCAGGCTTCTCAGCTGTTGGATTATTGTCAGCACTCATTGTTTCCTCAGTGGCTCACCTGGTTATCATTATCTGATCATCAGTCCCACCTACAGACAGCCCCTATTTAAGCTGTCTTGTTCATTCCTGTCCTGCCTTTGCCTTGTCAAGATATCCTGAGTGTCTCTGCTGTGTTCCTGTTAAAGACTTTGCCCGACTGACATATCTCCTGCTTCCGACTATGCTGATTTCTGGCTCCCTGATCACTGGCTTGTCTGATTTCCTGTTTTGGCTTCCAAACCCTGGCTTATGTTTTGACTATGTTCCTGATCTGTACTATTTTTACTATTACCTTAAGGGTGTGTGATTTTACTGCATTGTCTGTCTCAATCTGATTCATGGTTCCTGACAGTGTCCTTGTAGCTGGAAGTGACATTACAATGGTATGATGTCACTTCCAGAAATTAGGTATCCACAAAGGAACACGCCCGGCTGCATTGGACTAACGATACGCCCAGCTGCTGTGAATGGCAGAGGGAGCTGGGGAAGAAATGTCACATGACTGGTGCAATATATGAAAGAAATAAGGTACAAAGGAACATTTTTGAAAGTTTGGAAGGATACAGATTGCTCATTACATATGAGTAAATGGTTGCCTGTACTATTCCTTTAATGTGATTGTAAGATGGAAACCTACCATTAGCTGGCAAACTTCAATTAACTCTGCAGACCTAATAGAATTAGTAAACTGAAAGTGTAATTGCAGTTGAAAAGAAATTGATTGAAACAAAGAACTTTGTCAAGCAATCCTATAGAAAGCAATCAGATTTTAGTGTGTGCTAAGAGTAGTATAGTTTTTTTAGTGTAGGTAAATTTAGTTAGCTCTGGGTTAAGCCTGAGCTGTGAATCTGGGGCAGGGTCCAGTGACTTAGGAAATAGAAAAAAACTGTGAACAAGTCTAATTGGTTAGTCTTTTAACCATACCCCAAAGGTTACCAAAATGTAGGTGGTCATTCCCTGACTCTAAGGCATATGCACAAAAACTGTTCTGGAAGGGACCAGAAAAAAGAAAGCCTTTTGGGGATGGACAAGTAAAGACACAGAGGGGTATACACTAAGTGATTATATTTATTTTGATAATAGTATCAAAACCAAATGCTGGCATAAACAGAAAATCGTGTGGTTCTCCAAGTCAAGTACAGTATATGCAAACTACAGTACAGTATATGCAAACTGGACAAAAATTGACAAAAATACAATGTGTATATACTGTGTGTATATATATATATATATATATATATATATATATATATATATATATATATATATATATATATATAAAACTGTGAACAAGTCTAATTGGTTAGTCTTTTAACCATACCCCAAAGGTTACCAAAATGTAGGTGGTCATTCCCTGACTCTAAGGCATATGCACAAAAACTGTTCTGGAAGGGACCAGAAAAAAAGAAAGCCTTTTGGGGATGGACAAGTAAAGACACAGAGGGGTATACACTAAGTGATTATATTTATTTTGATAATAGTATCAAAACCAAATGCTGGCATAAACAGAAAATCGTGTGGTTCTCCAAGTCAAGTACAGCAGTCTGAACATAAAGTGCAAACTGGACAAAAATGGACAAAAATACAATGTGTATATACTGTATATATATATATATATATATATATATATATATATATTTACATAAAAAGTACAGTAAAACTGCAGGAAAGGGCACTGGGGGGCAATGTAATGTGAATTTTTTTTATTTTGAATGGTATCAGTGTGTTTGGTGTGTTTTACATTTGAATTTGCCGCCGGTTCCACCCCCGTGCGAACGCTACGTCGCCAGAGACGGAAGCCGGGGCTCGCAGACAATCGGGAGGAAGCTCCGCCGCCGCATACCGCCCGCATACCGCCCGCATACTTAGCTGGATCCCGGAGATCTTCCTAGCGCTACCCCGAGTGTGGCTCGGGGTTACCGCTTTTGGCTCTAAAATCAAACCCCGAGTCACGTTCGGGAATACCGATAGGTGAGGTTAAGGCCGTCTTCCCTAAGTGAGTGTTGGGCTTATGCGTTGACTGCAAAGGCTGCAGATGGCAACACTATTGTCAGCAGTGGACAGGTTAAAAAAAGCCCACACTGCGGAGCCATGTGCTGGCGTCCTGGGAGCACCAGATGTGACCGTACATGGTTGATGGCTCGCTCCTGATACATTACCAGTATGGTTTGTCCCTCCTGTGCAATGTAAGTTTGGCCTGCTTCTCCTCCCTATCTGCTGGTCCATCTCTTCCTCTGAACTCCCCTCCTCTTCCTCTCTTGTGGGCACCCACGTGACGTCCATAGACACGTCATCATCGGCATCACCTTCCCCACCACTAACATTTGAGATCTCAGAGTAGGCAGCAACAGCGGGGACCAACCTCCTTGGGCTGATTTGGGTACTGTCGTAAGACTGCTGAGTGGCGGCTGTTGCTACCTCTTCTTCCTGATCCGATGCCAACAATGGCTGCGCATCGCAAATGTCTTGTAATGGATCGGAAAATAATTCCTGTGACTCAAGCGGAGGGTATATGGTGGTGGTGTCTTTGCGGGTGCACACAGCAGAGAGTGAAGAGGGTGCAGATAGAGAGGATGAGGAGGGTGCAGAAGAGGAAGGCTGAGTGAGCCACTCAACCAAGTCTGGTGCGTCCTTTGACATAATCGAATGCACCTTCTGCAACTTCCCACTTTGGCTCGGGCTTGGTGCTCCTGCCCTACCCCTACCACCCCTGCGGAAGGGCCTGCCTCTTCCTCTGCCTGTCATTTTTTAGATGACCCTGTGACAAAAGTCTCTGGAGAAGTGCAGTATATGTGGAAGAAGGTATATAACACCCCGCTTCAATCTAGTATATTTTCTAGTAACTTTTGTCACTGTGTGTAGCAGAGTTAACGCAGCAAAAGAGGTAAAATTTCTGCAGTACCCAAAAACACTATTATGAAAGTATAACACCCCGCTTCAATCTGTCGTTTTGGGGGGCCACTGGTTTACTACACCAGTTATGAAATATATTTTCTAGTAACTTTTGTCACTGTGTGTAGCAGAGTTAACACAGCAAGGAGGCAACATTTCTGCAGTACCCAAATACACTATAATATGCTTTCTATATTAGAAAGTATATTATATGTGTATTACACCCCTATATACTGCACACCAAACAATAGTACACCTATACCAGTCCTTTAAAGGACTTTTGTGGACCTATTACCGACCGATTTGTGTCACTGACAATCTGTCCCTGCTCCACACAGCAAACCTCTCCCTACACTTACAAAAGGCAGAATATAGACACTTAGACATTACACCTATACCAGTCCTTAAAAGGACTTTTGTGGACCTATTACCGAGCGATTTGTGTCACTGACAATCTGTCCCTGCTCCACACAGCAAACCTCTCCCTACACTGACAAAAGGCAGAATGTAAAATGGCAGCCAGATCAGGTCTATTTATAAGGTAGGGGTTATATCCATGTGCTGAAATGTCTCAATTGGCTGTCCTGTACCACCTGATGGATGTGTCATGGGTCAAAGTTCTTCACAATGTAAAAGAATATGGCGGCCGCGAATATCGCCATATGTTCGCATGATTGGCGGACAGCGAACGAGCAAAGTGCGCCGCGAACCGCAAGGCCATCTCTATTCCCACAGCATAACGCCATATGAGTATAAATTGAAAGAGAAGTGTCTATGGTGAAATTACAGGAGTGCCAGACCCCTGGAGGCTCTAGCTGGAGGCGTATAACTTGCAGCTGTCCCTTGATAACAATATCCCAGGATGGATAAAACAGTCAAGTGGATATAGAATATAAAGCACCTGTCCAGATGATCAGTACTTAAAGGAAAGTCAATGGTGAACCCTTCTGGGTAATCCAAGAAAATGTTTGTGCCAAGTCTTCATCCCTTCCCTGGAAGATCTCCTGCAGAGTCAGCCGGATGGGCTGGTGAGAGTCAGTCGGGTGGACTGGAGCAAAGTGGCAGATGCAGCCAGATGGGTTAGCATTGCCTGAAGATGTGGTGCTGGGCTCAGTGGCCACAGGGAGGAAGTGATGTGAAAGTCTAAGCTTGACAATAGCAAACTCCAATGTGCTATTGTCAAGGGACTGCATGTTCCTGCCTATAACAGGCCCTGTCAGCTCCCTTCAATGAGTGAACCAGCAGGAACCAAGTGTGTGCAGGTGGCTGAAGAAAACGACACTGTATATAGAGACGATATATAGGAAGTTTGTCCCTGAAGAGTTCATATGTAATTTAAGTGAGCATCCCATAACTTCCCATCCCTATCCAAGTTGAAACTCCCTAATAAAACATAAAAAAACAAAGCCATGGACTGTCTCTTAAGTGTTGGTGAAGATTTGGTGTGCCTGGCTGTACAGGAGCGGGGGACCCCTGCAGCTGCTAGTAGGGTGTGTTACATTTGGGGGCTAATCCCGGATATTGCCCTTTGCAACCTGCGCAGCCGTTGCTCCTAGCAATAGGAGTTTATCGAGCCAGAGGACTGATTTGTTACTAGGACCACTGAGGGGGTTAAAACCAGGAGACAGAGTTATGTGCACTGCTGAACTGTGATTGTGTTGCCCAAGTCAAGTGCCATTGTCCATAACAACTGGCGGGAGTTGCTGCCGAGCCAGTGCTGCACCGCATACCCAGTTGCCACAAACTGTAGCTGGGACAGGCACTTGTGTTAAAGAAACAAAAATTTACTGTTCAGTGAGAACTATATTATGTGCTGTCGCCCGTGGTAGCCACAACGGGCGATCAGGCTCATGGATTACACAATGCCCAGCGGTCTGCTGAAAGCTGGGGGAAGTGACTGTGTGCTGAAAAGTCCTGCAGAGAGCAGTCAAGTGTGCATCGGAATGTCCGCTGTTGCCCATGGTGATTGGGGTAAGCTAGCGGGTGCCTGCAGGGGGGGTCCTTACAGTGTGCCATGTGTTACAGACTTTGCTGTTGCTAATGGCAGCCACAGTAAAGGCTTGTTGCTATCTGCTCTCAGTTGCTTGGGCACAGCTGGTGCCTTTGCATGTCCTGACAAGATCTGCAAGTATCAGTGTGCATATACCACTTGCCATCATACTGTCTGTGTCTGCAAGTTTTAACTCAGCCAAGAAAGGGTTACTTCAGAGCATGCAGGAAAGAGTCTGCTTATCAGAGTTGCAGGTGCCAGCCAGTCTGGAAGCTTGGGGGTGGAGCCTTGTACAGATTGTCTTTTTTGCAGAGAGAGAGAGTGAGAGGAGCAAAATGGCAGGAGGTGAGAAAAATGGCAGGAGGTGACACTGGGAGGTACTGGTGTGTGGCTGGAGCATCGAGAGGGATTCACTGTCGGGCTAATTGAGGGGACAGAGAGGGTGTTTCTGGTATATCCTGGCTTCAAGAGACCTACTACAGTAGTCGGTGCCTGGAGCTGCTGCAGGCACTGTAATGAGCCGCTTACCAGGCTGACACCTAGCGAGCACCCACAGTGTGGATCTGCAATCGAATCTCTGCACAGAACAACCGCAGAAGTCCCGGAAGCCCGGAGTGGGCCTTGAAGTGACTGTGCAAGGTGGGGTTGAGTCTAAGTCTGGTAACTCCCCTGCGAAGACAAATTATATCGGGGAAGAAGTCTGCCTTGGCCTGCACCCCAGTCAGGGACCTGGTACCTGTAAGTACTGCCCAGCAGGAGCAAGACGCTGTCCCTAAAAGGTCGGATGTGCCCATGTACCGTGTCAACCTCATATGGAAGAAGCCAATGCAGGAAGATGACTTGTCTTCAGGTGAGCCAGTGGGGAGCAGCAGTAGTGGGACTATAGACTAGGGGGTCGCCCTTGGATGAGGAGTACACAGAGTGGACATCTCATTGTAGCTCGGAGGAGGAGTGGGAGTTAGGAGACCCGCAGGAAAATGTGGAAGTGCTGTCCGTGGGGATGGGAGTGCCAGACTCAACTGAAGGGGCCGAAGAAACCGTGCAGATCCCAGTCTGTGAAATGCAGAAGTTCCAGAACAGACCATCCCCAATCCAGACCAAAGCTGCTGATATAGGCAATGGGTGATGAGGTTGCCCAAGGCCTTTGTTCTCTCTGGGAAAGGCAAGCCTGGGGAACTGACACGGTTTTAAGATTCTAAAAGCGGGTGCAACAGAGAACAGCTCTGGAGTGGGGTCTGGACTACCCCTATGTCCCCCCAGACATCATGGACATCATTGAGGACTCTCGGGTATAGTGGGAGGATGACAAACATGGTGCGGGACTATATGCATATCCCCAAACCCTTGCAGGGATCACATAAAGAAAAGGCTTGGACCTGGTTCCAGGACATTTGTCAGGGGTGGCAGCTGGGAAGACTGGACAGGGTGGTGGTTGTGAAAGCTAGACAGCCCACCAGGAGCCACTCTGTTGCTGTCAGAGGAGCTGGCGGCAACCTTAAAAGGCTGGCGAATCCTCAATACTGGCTGTGAAGGGACTGATGTGATAATAGACAGCAAAGAGAGGGTTGCTGCCTCTGTTCTTTCTTCACGGACTAGGCTGGCCTAACACCGTGACCTGTTTCAAGATGGTATGTCTGGTTTCTACTGAAGAACATTGGGTGCGGCTTAGTGTCCTGCTAATACTACTTGCTAAAGATGGAGGGGCTCCTCCTAGTAAAGACTCTTTAAAAAGAGAAAAAAACTGTTGCGTTGTTTGTTTCTGCCAGGAGGCCTATAACCCCTTGCTGACACAATATACAGGTAGATAGTTAGTGATAAGAATGCACTTTCCTGTTTCTGTTCTGCAGGTATAGTTTGGACTGATGTCCCCCTGCTAAGTGATGGACTTTTTCTATGGAATTTTTGCTAGGGGGAGGTCCTCCAGCAGAAGTGTGTGCCTTATACTGTGTTTATTATGAAGGAGCCACCGCCAGGGAGCCAGCTATTCTGGGGATGTTAGTGGAGTCGCCGTCCAAGGGCCACCAATCCGAATGAAGGAAGGGAGCTGAGACGTCACTTCCACCATCAGGTGTAGCTGAGGAGCATACACGTGTGTGGCATAGCAAGATGGCAGATGCCAGAGTGAGCCGGAGCACCAGGGCTATCCCACGTATTGGCGGAGAACCTGTGGAGCGGACTGAGTTGCCGAATTTGACCCTGTGAGACACCGTGGTTCGATTAGGAAAGGGTAAGGAGGGGACACGGAGCATCTAGGACTGGTATGTAGCAGATGCCTGAATGTGTCCATGCAGGTGCGGGCGTGTGGTCAGTGTGGACACTGCGGTGACATGTTGTTGCAGATAGAACGGAGTGATTGCCAGGAGACTGTATGTGAACTGGGAGGCAGGAACCACTCGTGAGCTGCTGACACCTAGAGTGGCTATTCCTGTTGGAAGAGGATGGTGCCAAAAGTACCGCTGGGGCCGGGACCAGTGATGCAAACCTGTACTACCATCTGCAAAACCAGGGAGACCCACATCTCAAAGGTGCAGTGCACGCAAGTTGTGAGGGCCAAGCAGCAGCCCTAAGATGCATCATTGACAGACGCAACAACTAACAGTCCAGCACTTACAGAGGCAGAGGGGAGTCAATGGGCCCAGAAGTTGAAGGCTTCCAGTTTGTCCAGTGAGGGGGAGGCTGGGGCCACCCAATTTCCAGCATTGTTGGCGGTCCCTGGAAGAGGGAATCGATGATAGGAGGTCAGAAGTGGAGACTGAGTGGGACTGGGGAACTGAGGAGAGGGAACTCTTTGCGAGTTCCAGTTTGTTCAGTGAAGAAACAGAGGCAGCAGTTGTTCCCATGCAGTGCGCAAGGATCTTGGGGTTCTGGTAAGCCTATGCCTTCAAGGTCCCAGATTTATCCCTGCCTTGCACCTACGCCCGGGCTTGGGCACAGAACAATGCCTACTCCAGTCTGATCAAGAAAGTGGAGACCCTGTACACCCCACCTGGGAGAAGAGACAGGCAAAAACTCCCCAGGTTCTCACGTTTTCAATGCCTTGTTCAAAGGAAGGTGACCATTGAATATGGATACGATTTTCCATATGCCGTTTGGGACTTCCTATATGTCCCTAAACCGCATCGGAACCAATCCCAGCCTCAGTTATGGGACACCTTCCTGTCAATCAAGGCAAATTGGAATCTGGGATGGTCCATCTACATTGACCGAGTGGAGGTCAACCGCCCAGATGGAAAAGGGCAAGCCTGGGCCATTAGTATTCGAGATCCTGAAGGCGAGATCATCTGCATACCTCATCCTGGCCATTACTACTGAGGTTCTTGTGTCTGTTGGAAAGTTGAGTTGCCAAGGGGCTAGCTAGCCTGAAGAATCTGAAGTATTGACTGAAAAAGTAACAAAGGGGCTAGTGGGCCTGAAGAATCCCTTTGACACTAAAGTTGCTGCTAGGGTTGGAGGCTCGGTTCCCAAATCCCCTTCCCTGCTATCCTTGCAAAAGAAGATGGGGATCAACAAAACTGCTACAGTTTATTCACCTGGGGTAAAGAACTTTTGCCAAAAATAAAATAAAACCAGGAGCTACTACCTGGAGGGGGTAGTTCACAGAGACATTCTAATAAAGAACCCTTTGTGAAGATCTTCTTGGCCTTGGGCCACTATTGTTGCTAAAACTAGTGTTGAAAAAGACACGTTGGGAAGATATTTTGTTTAAAGGACACTTTTCGAAGATCCTTTGGGCTAATGGGCTAGGATAACTAAGTACAAAGAAAAGACACTTTGCAAAGATACATTCATAGCACCCTCCTAGGTAGGTTCTAGAGAGAAAATATAGTTTTGAGTCCTGTCTGCTTACCAGAAGGACTGCAAGTAAATCCATATTGTTTTATGCCTACCAGAGAGAAGGATCTGTTAGTGAGGTCGGCTCAGGAGTGTTTTTTTTTTCCCACCGATGGGGACACAGCTGCTTTTTAGGGGTGTGAGTAGTAAGGTGGTGTAGTGAGTAGTGTAGGTTTGTCAGTGTAAGTAAATTTGGTTAGCTCAGGGCTGGGCCTGAGCTGTGAATCTGGGTCAGGGTTCAGTGACTCAGGGCTGCATGACTCATCTGGCAGCTCTCTCTGGCACTTTCCCTTGGCCAATTCCCAGTAGTGGTATTGCAGGGGCAAGAGATGACCTCATAAATAGACATGAGCTATGCCAGCAGCGGCAGTCAGACGGAAGACGGAGATATAGTGGGGAATCCCTTTAAGCTGAAGCTCCTATGTGGGGTGTGCTACAATAAGATAAAGTTGGATTTCCAGTGGGAGTGTATGCAGGACAGACTGTGTCCATACCTCCATCTGGCAGCACTAGACCAATTATTATTATTATTAAGGATTTACAGTGGGGAAAATAATTATTTGATCCCCTGCAAATTTTGTAAGTTTGTCCACTTACAAAGAAATTAAGGGTCTATATTTGTTATCATAGGTGTATTTTAAATAATAGAGACAGAATAGCAACCAAAAATCCAGAAAAAAAACACATGATACAAATGTTATAAATTGAGTTACAGTTCAGCAAGTAAAAGAAGTATTTGATCCCCAAGTAAAACATGACTTAGTACTTGATGGAGAAACCCTTGTTGGCAAGCACAGAGATAAAATGTTTCTTGTAGTTAGTGACCAGGTTTTGCACACATCTCAAGAGGGGTTTTGGTCCACTATTTTTTTACAGATCTTCTCAAAATCCTTCAGCTCCTTGCATAAATTTACTATAACATTAACCTCCTTAGCGGTATTCCCGGGTGTGGCTCTGGGTTAACTTTCAGTACCAAAAGCGGTAACCCCGAGCCACACTCGGGATTACCCCGCAATGTTACTCACCTTCCCTGCGCTCCCGCAAAGTCCTCCCCACCGTCCTCCCCGGCGTCCTCACAGTCTCTACAAAAACGGGTATAATGGCGCTCCCGGACACAAGGGCACCAGGACAAAATAGATGCTGCTCGGAATCTTAAAACATTAAACCTTGTTTATTAAAATAAGTTAAAAATGTGCTCCTTGAAGGAAAAACCAGTGGTATGCCAAGGGTGCAGCAGACAACAGTCAGATGTAAAACCAGTGAAAATACCTCAGATCAAGGAGGACCCAGGAGCGGGGGAGCGACGTCTAGCCACCTGCAAAGCCTGGATGGTGTAGCGCTTGTCGGTGGAATTGTCAGCCTCGACCAACCCGGGAAACCTCTCCGCTGATGTGCCTCCGGACCGGATGGTGCCTGGGATGTGGAGGGGAGGGGAGGGGGGGGGAGTGAAGTGCTCGACCCCCACAGACAGCTTCGGTACCGAATAAACAAGGTTTAATGTTTTAAGATTCCGAGCAGCATCTATTTTGTCCTGGTGCCCTTGTGTCCGGGAGCGCCATTATACCCGTTTTTGTTGTTACTTTTTCTCTCAGTTGGGATCTGGGTTTGGGTAGGCTGCAGCCCGGACATGGACATGCAACCAATGTTGGACCTTTTTTGGGCATTGTCCAACCTGATTGTCCCATCCCTGCCTTCTGTTTAACGGCACCACAGCGCCAGGATCCTTTGTATATACTCCTCACAGTCTCTCCCTGCTCTGTGCACGGCCGATTGCCGGCACTTGCCTTTCGGTTCCCTCCCTGCGAGCGTTGCGACGCAGTGGGGTGGAACCGGCGGCAAATTCAAAACTGTAAATAGACAAATGACATGATACAAAGCTGAGATCCTAAGGGATCACACCGTATCATGCCATTTCACCACAGGATTGCACCTGGTGACTTTTCCAGTGCCTTGCCTATGCATTTCCAGTGCTTTGTGCCTGGAAAATTTTGAACGACCCCGGCGTCCAAAAAGTGTTCCTTTTGCGCAAAAGCGCTTTTAGACAAACTGGAAAACAGCAACAGCGAAATGGAGTTACTTGAAGAACTGAGCAATAGCGATTCGTGGGAAAATTCTTCATCAGGTACACAAAGTGAGGACAGCGACGATTCTGATGTCTCTTTCTGGCACATAGCTTGTGGAATTTGGGAAGTATATCAAATGATTCTTCAGAATTTCCAACAGAGCTATGTGCCAGAAAGAGACATCAGAATCGTCGCTGTCGTCACTTTCCGTACCTGATGACGAATTTTCCCACGAATCGTTATCGCTTAGTTCTTCAAGTAACTCAGTTTCGCTGTCCCTATTTTCCAGTTCTTCTAAAAGCGTTTTTGCGCAAAAAAAAATGCTTTTTGGACCCCATGGTCATTCTCAATTTTCCAGGCACAAAGAACTGGAAAAGCACAGGCAGGGCCCTGGAAAAGTCACCAGGTGCAATCCTGTGGTAAAATGACATGATACAGTGTAATCCGTCAGGATCACAACTTTGTATCATGTCATTTAGTGTATTTACATTTTTTAAATTGCCGCCGGTACCACCCCCCTGCGTCGCAACGCTCGCAGGGAAGGGAACCGGAAGTCAGGTGCCGGAATCGGCCGAGCACACAGCGGGAGGACAGAGGGAGGACGCCAGGGAGGGCGGCCGGGGAGAACGGTGGGGGGATCGCAGGGGAAGGTGAGTTTTAAAATGTAAAACAACAGATTTCCATGCAAAAGAATGTACCGTTTTTAGCACAGAAATCTGTACAGAATCAGACCGCCAGGGAGGTTAAAGTCTGGAGACTGGATAGGCCGCTCCATAACCCTGACTCAGAAAATAATGAAGCCAGTGATAGCTAGGCAACTAGTATTCTAGGAGATAAGCAATGCCATTGTATTACTCTTGTTACAGATTTACTTTAACAAAATAAATCCAATTAGAAACATTGTGTAAATTATGGGTGCAAGTTTTGTAAATCTTGTGCAAAAGCATTTATACTGTACATAGACCTCTAAACGTTAAAGGAAACACCTTTCTTCAGAGATGAATGCTTCTGTGAGTCTCCCAGTGATGGCAAACCTTGGCACCCCAGATGTTTTGGAACCACATTTCCCATGATGCTCATGCACTCTGCAGTGTAGTTGAGCATCATGGGAAATGTAGTTCCAAAACATCTGGGGTGCCAAGGTTCGCCAGCACTGGTAGAGTATCAGTAACACAACCTCTGGTGGTAGGTCATTATGCAGCTTGGGTTTGCAATGGTACAGTATGCCTCATAGGGAGGCACTTACTCATCATAAGTGGTGTTCTATGTAGCAAACAGGACAGTCTACCATCAACAAGAGGCGTGTTATGCCTCGTACACACGCAACGATTATCGGCCGACCGATCGGCCGTCTTTTGTCCAGAGTGTTTTGTTGGTTGGAATGTGCCTAGACTGCACACAAATTTTCTCGGCCAACAAAAATCAGCTTCAGAAGTGATGTCATGTGCTGGTTTACTTTCTGTGTGTTTTTTCTTCTCTGAGCATGCCCAGTCTTGCTCATCAGATTTATGTCTGCCCAAATCTGTACTGACTGACGGAAAATCGGCCGTTGTGTTGACGGCCAACAAAAATTTTATAGCCTGCACACCAGATTTTATTCGGCCGAAAAGTCGGAGTCGGTTGTCGAAGCATCATACTAACAAGCCGAAAATCGGCCGATCGGACGTTGGCCGAAAATTCCCGGCCAATAATCGATGAGTGTGTACGAGGCATAACATGACTGCACTGAAACCATCTAAATTCAACTGCTTCATGCCTAAGGGTAAAACAAATGTAAATGCCTAAGCACAATTTTGCCACTTTGACATGTGTTAGTAAACCTGCATATATCGTCACAACTACTTTGTTTACCCAGGTGGATTATACCTTTTTTTTCAGAACAAATTGGGATTTCTTTTGGTGGTAAATGGTAACAGATATCACATGATTTTATTTCGTTATTATCAAAGGAAAACTGTCCCAAAATAGTAAAACAAGTATTTTTTTTTTTAAATGTAGCTATATATTTCTCGCTATTACCATAATTTACCCCTAAAGAACAACCCAAAATAAATTCTCCTGCTCCTGCCCATTGCAGTGATACCACATATGTGTACGTTAGTTGTTATTTGTACCCGTAGTACAGCCCAGAAACAATAGTGTGCATTTTGCATTTTTTTAACCCTGCCTAAAACACACTGACACTAACTGACACTGATACAAATTTTAACCACTTTAGCACCGGAGGATTTTGCTGTCTTACGTTTGGGCCACTTTTTGCGATTCGGCACTGTGCGACTTTAACTGACAATTGCGCGGTCATGCAACGCCGTACCCAAGCGAAATTTACGTCCTTTTTTTCCCACAAACATAGCTTTCTTTTGGTGGTATTTGATCATCTCTGCGATTTTTTTTTTTTTTTTGCGATATTAATAAAAAAAAGCGACAATTTTGAAAAAATAACAATATTTTTCTACTTTGACAGTTAAAAAATATCCAGTATACAGTATTCAATTTTTGTCATATATTTAGGCCAAAATGTATTTAGCTACATGTCTGACAAAAAAATTCTCAATGAGCTTTAAGACTGGAAGATTTTACCCCATTCCTGACCAGGCCATATTTTGCGATTTGGCACTGCGTTATTTTAAAGGACAATTGCGCGGTCGTGCGATGCTGTACCCAAATTAAATCAATGTCCTTTTTTCCCCACAAATAGAGCTTTCTTTTGGTGGTATTTGATCACCTGTGCGATTTTTACTTAAAGAGCGACAATTTTGAAAAAATAACAATATTTTTCCCATTTTTTTATATGAAATTTTTTTTAACATTTTAGGCCAATTTGTTTTCTCCTACATATTTTTGGTAAAAAAATCGCAATAAGCGTATTTTTATTTGGTTTGCGCAAAAGTTATCGCAGCTACTAACTACGGGAAATGTATGTCATTTTTATTGTTTTTTTTTTTAACTAGTAATGGCGGCGATCTGCGATTTTTTTTTTTGCGGGACTGTGACATTGCGGCGGACAGATCGGACCCTTGACTGACATTTTTGACACTTTTGGGGGTACCAGTGACATTACTACAGTAATCAGTGCTATACATATGCACTGTTACTGTAAAAATGACACTGGTAGGGAAGGGGTTAACTTTTATTGGTGATCAAGGGGTTAATGTATGCCTGGTGCTTACTAACATGTGTGGGGGGAGGGGACTATGTGACACAGGCACAGATCGCAGGTTCAGCTATGCTCAACCCTGCAATCTGACCCTGCCTGTCACTTAGGAGATCCGCCCGCTTTTTTTACACAAGCGGGCGGATCTCCACACTCGATCCCCAATCGGGGAAGAGCAGCGGTGATCATCACCGCTCCTCCCCTGGCCCAACTCCCGCTGTGACTGAATACTGCGGGAGCGAGCTTCCGGCGGCGCGCGCGCGCCGTCGAGAGAGGGGAATGTCTGGTGACGTAGGTCTACGTCGCCAGACGATAACGAGCCACTGTGCCGCAGTAGCAGCACAGTGAGCAGTGGGAAAGTGGTTAATAACAAAACAGAAGTGCTTTATTGAAGATGATGACAGAACAATATCAAAACATATACAATAACATGGTACACAGCCATGTACAGCTGATAACACAGAAAAGAAAAAGGCAATTTTGAGAAAAACACAATAAACATACCCAAGGTATAAACAATATAGAGGATGGATCAGCCAATATTATATATCTAGAGACGAAGGCGGAGTGCAGTAAGCGGGAAGGCAGGGAGAGGAGGGGGAGAGGTGGTCGAGGGGGAAAGGGAAGGGAGGAGGGAAGGAAAAGGGGGATAAGAGCCAAGCCATCCATTCCATTACCCTGATAGGAATGCCCCGTCTCAACAATAATACAAAACCATCAGTTAGCTCTCAGTTAGAAGTCCATGGGGACCAGACCTTGTTATACTTCCACGGACACCCTCTTTTCATAAATGTGATCTTATACATGGGTAAGGCCGCATCGACCGTTGCTTCCCAGAAGGATAGAGCAGGTGGGGTCAGTGAGGCCCATTTCATAAAAATCTCTTTTTTAGGCATAATACAAAAGATTTGAAATCAATAACTAGGAGTGGTGGGGACGTTGGGTATCTTCATGGATACACAATAAGGCTGATTCAGGAGAGAGACTGCAGCCTAGGATTAATCTCCAAAATTACGTCTGACCAAAATGTTACAATTATGGGGCAATCCCGGAACATATGAAGATATGATCCAGCATGCAACTGACATCTAGTGCAAGTAGGATCCCTATCCGGGTAGATACGATGGAGCTACAGCAGAGGAAAATAAACACTATTTAAGAATTTTACTTGAAATAAATTGTCCATGGAGGAGATAGCTAGTTTAAGGCTGACACTGATACTAATTACCGTAATTTTTTTTTTATTCTACTCAAATTAAACTACTCAAAAATTAACCCTAAGCCTGGCAATGCTTGATCTTGTTATATTATTCTTTATTTTCTTTCTTTTTTTTTAATTATTATTATTATTATTATTTTATTTTTTACACATTTACATTTTCCTCTACTGCAAGAAGAGCAAGATGCAATGTATATTTTTCTTCATTCAGAAGAGCGAGTAAACACAGTGGCAGGCTCACAGTGACTGATCACTGTAATAGCCATACATAGGCTATCACAATGATCAGGTGATCCAGAACCGTGAGTTCCGGGTACCAATCATTCGTTTGAGACTCAGCGCTCTCAGTGAGACCCTGGTCTCTATGCTGCAACCGTGCTGTGCGGTACGCTCTCAGTACAAAGGGAGATATGCATATATGCGGCCCCACGAAAAAAAGCCCACTTGGTGAAGCCACATATATATGTGTGGGGTCAGCAGTAAGGGTTAAGGTATGTGTTACTAAAGTTCAAAAAAAAATATTGCAGGAGGGGGTTCAAGGAAAGGAGGGGAACCAATATGGAGTTGGTTGGGGGGAGGGGGATAGGGACTATTATTGGAGCGCTGCGTTAATCTTTGCCACCCAATCTTGACCCTAAGTGTAACCGAACCTTTTCTGAGGTAAGTGATTGGTTCTCTTAACCACTTAAGCCCCGGAAGATTTTACCCCCTTCCTGACCAGGGCCTGTTTTGCGATTCGGCACTGCGTGACTTTAACGGACAATTGCGCGGTCGTGCAACGCTGTACCTAAATTAATTTTTTCCCACAAACAGAGCTTTCTTTTGGTGGTATTTGATCACTTGTGTGATTTTTTGATCATGCGCTATAAACAAAAAAAGAGCGTCAATTCTGCAAAAATAACAATATTTTTCACATTTTTTTATATGAAATTCCCCCCCAAAAAATGTAAAAATCAAAATGTTTTAACATTTTAAGCCAATTTGTTTTCTGCTACATATTTTTGGTAAAAAAAATCACAAAAAGCGTATTTTGATTGGTTTGCGCAAAAGTTATTGCGTTTACTAACTAAGGGAAAGATTTTTGTCATTTTTGTTGGTTTTTTTTAAACGCGTAATGGCGGCGATCTGCAATTTTTTTTTTGCGGGACTGCGACATTGGGGCAGACAGATCAGACCCTTGATTGACATTTTTGACACTTTTGGGGGTACCAGTGACATTACTACAGTAGTCAGTGCACTATACATATGCACTGTTACTGTAAAATGACACTGGTAGTGAAGGGGTTAAGGGTGGTGTGTGTCCCTAGGGGCGTGATTCTAACTGTGATTGGCTGTGGCTTGAGCTGTAAGAACAGTGATCAACGGTCCTACATAGTAGAACCGTATGATCACCATTCTTACACAAGGGAGAATGACAGGCGGCTTTGTTTACATTAGCCGCCTGCCTTTCTCCCGTTGTCACGGACGATCGCGAGTGCCCGGCGGACATCGGGTCCGCCGGGCACACGCGCGGGGGGGGTCCGTGACCGAGTGGGAGCGCGCATTCAGCGGCGCGTGCTCGCTCCCCAGAGCCTCACAGGCTAGCGGCGTAGACCTACGTCGCTCTGCCTGTGAGGGGCTGACTGCCGCAGTAAATATACTGTGAGCAGTCGGCAAGTGGTTAATAATACCTTTACCCCTCCAGTTAATTGTTGTCTTCTCTGTACTCAACTTCTGCACAGCTTGTTACTAGATTATGAGCGCCGCTCAAGTTGATGAAACCAAACTTCTGCAGCCACCAGGGAGAAAGGTGAAGACTGCCAAGGATGCTCATCCGAAGCGATGTATGTGTAGCACCCTTCTAGGTAGGTGCTAGAGAGTGAGTATAGTTTTTGGCTCTGTCTGCCTATCAGAGGAGCAGCAGGTAAATTCTATATTCTCTCTGCTTAACAGGGAGCAGGATCTGTGAGTTAGGGTCTGCTCAGTGTGCCCAGTGTGTGATTCATCTGGTCTGAGGGAGTGTCCCCACTGTGCCCAATGGGGAGGCACATTGGACAGTGGAGGAAACCTGGTCAATGAGGACACAGGCTTTTGATACAGCCCCAGGAATTGGCACAGACTGCATTGTGGGGTGGGGTATGAATAGCCAAGGGCGCATGTGTACGAGGTCTTTGGCGGGAAGCAGAATCACAGAAGGAGGGTGGCGGCTGCCTCCTCTTCTGAAGTGGTTGGTGTGTGGCCACAGGCAGTCGGCCTGGTGAGCCAGAAGTGTGGAGCTGAGCCCAGACATCCGGGAGAGCTGACTGGAGGAGTTGAGGCACTGCGAGAATCTGGAAAGCAGTATCGTGAGTACAGAGGATTTTGCCTAAGGGTCTGCCCAGGAAAGGGACCACTCCGGAGTAGCGTAGTCAGTTGACGGGTGTTAGCGGGAGGAAAGGGGGTACTAGGTGAATGCCCTGAAGAGAAATACTAAAAGGAACATTTACCTCAGATTCATCTAGTTGCAGGATGAAGTAGCGGCCTTAACGCATCCTCAAGTTAGAAGTCCTCAGAATTGTGAATAGTTCAAGTGTTGGAGTATCCCACTCATCCCTTCTCCCATCCCAACATAAAATAAAAACAACAAAAACATCAACCCCTAGACTGATCATTGACTGAGCCAAGAACGTAAAGTGCTAAGATTTCTGCTTGCAGTTGCTACGGGTAACTCAGGGGAATCCAAAAGTGTTAAACACCAGCAGCTCTTAAAGGGGCAGTGCTACACATGTATAAAATGAAAGAAGTGCCGCACTCCCATCAAGCCAACCTAGTGTAGACTTGAAAATGGCCTCAGCCAATGCATCTCCGCCAAAGCCATACCCTCTGACATATTTTTCTCCACCCGGTGGAGCTTAATTATAAGGACATGGATTTTGCGGAGACTCATGGGCTGAGGTCATTCAAGTCTACACCTGGTTGGCTTGATGGGCTTCTTTGATTTTATACTGCTCAGCTTGTGTTTTGTTGTCCTCGGAAATACCCGTTAGCTCCATGAATGGGGGAATCATGTCAGCTTCTCCCCTTTCTCTGATAGGTAGTGCTTGGATTTGAATGGGCATTTTACCAGGTCCAACCACTCATGTAGATGAAAGGAGAAAGTCATTAACCCCTGACACAGAGCATTTACAGAGGGGTTAGATTCAGGTCTTCTGCAACTGAACAAAGTGACAGGTGAACAGCATAAGAGAGACTAGTATCAGATGGGATATAGCCCTTTTAGGGCTTGAATTGGCAAGTGATTCACATTATTCCACGAGGCGTATTTCTATACTGAAGAAATCTGCTTTTGTGGCATAAAGCGAATACATTTTGGAAATTCCCCTTTTACCTAATTACTGCGGAAACTCCAAGACACTAGTCTCTAAACAAGTCTCTTCAAGTCACGGGGCGACTTTCTGGTAGTGGTAGTGTGAACCAGCAAATCTCAAAGTCTTTTAATAATCACTTCATGAGACATAAGAGACTAGTACAACTGTTGTGTATTTTATTGTACTTTATATCCACTTCAGCCCCGGAAGGTTTTACCCCCTTAATTACCAGGCCACGTTTTGTGATACGGCACTGCGTTGCTTTAACTGACAATCGTGCGACGCTGTAACAAAAAAAAAAATCCTCCGCACAAATAGAGCTTACTTTTGGGGGTATTTAATCACCTCTTCGGTTTTTATTTTTTGCGCTGTAAACAAAAAAAACACAATTTTGCGAAAAAAAAACCAATACTTTTTTAGTTTCTGCTTTTAAACAATCCCAATAAAAAAATTTCAAAAATCAAATTTTTTCATCAATTTAGGCCTAATAAGTGTATATCGAGATTGGTTTGCGCAAAACTTATAGCATCTACAATACATTTATGGACTTTTTATTTTTTTTATTGTTTGTACTAGTAAAGGCGGCGATCAGCGATTTTTAGCGGGACTGCGACATTGCGGTAGACAAATCTAACAACCAAGTGACACTTTTTGGGGACCAGTGACACCAATACAGTGATCAGGGCTAAAAAAAAAAACGTACTGTTACTGTATAAATGGGGGTGATCAAGGGGTTAAGTGTGCTCCTATGGATTGCTTTCTAACTGTACTGGGACTAAATGCACTAGAGAAAAAGAGAGATCTGTGTTTCAGCTTAGCTGAAACACAAGATCTCTCTTTTCCTCCCTGAAAGAACAGCGGTCTGCCTTGTTTACATAGGCAGACCACTGTTCTGTCATTCCGCAATTGCGGGCACTGGACCCGCTGATTGGCTCCTGCTATGTCCAATCACAGCGGGAGCAGCACTCCATCGGCGTGAGCGCGCCCCCCGAAAACCCATGCACAAAATCACGTACATGTACGTGATTTCGCGCAGCTGGACCACTGACAAAATAAATAAAACACATCGAAAAAAAAAAAATCTTAAAAAAGTCATATATTGCAGTTTACCAATCCTTGGATGTGGTGGCTGCATTTGTTTACTTTTTTTGATGATTGTGGGAGATGTAGTCTGGTGAGGAAGGTGGATTGTTACATGGATGGCAGGAGGGACTATGCTTCCAGGGAGCTATGGGAGAGTGAAGGATCATGGGAGAGTTGATATACCTCTGGGCGGGGCCGAGCTCATGCTCTCTTACTGTGGGGACTCGTGGAGGACGGATCGAGCTGAGAGGTGCCGGAGGAGACAGTCAGTGACGAAGGCTTGAGAGTGTGGCCTAGTGGGAGCGGAGCTTATCCTCAGCAGTGCAGAGGCTGGAAGTCACAGGGAGGTGACGGATCCAGTTGAGCTGAGTGCAGAGCTGGTAAAGCTGAACTGACTAACCGGAACAGCGAAAGCCAAACATTCCCAGTGATGCACCATCGTGAGGAGACATTCTGTCTGGGACCGGATAGTCACATGTGGACGCTGCTGTTGTGAAAGAGTGCCTGGTGACATCTGTAATCGCAAGTATAAACCTGCATCCATCATACACTGACAGCAGATAGGATTTCATAGACACCACTACATTGGGATTACAAATATCACACTGAAGAGTAATAAAGAGCTCCAACTGCCGGCGAAGATCCTGCAAGGCCTTGCTAGAGAAGGAACTTCATTACTCACAATTCTTAAAGGGGACCCATTGACATAATGATAGATTCTCCTTAGATGAACATGAGATATTGACAGTTCTGATTTTAGTAGAAGTTAAGCAAAGTTCATGGTTAATACATTCAATAGTAGCCCTGACAGTTAAAGTTGATAATTCCTTCAGTCACTCTCACTTATTGAATATAATATTTTGTTGATTAAGCATTTATTCCTGCAATGTCTCTCTTTTGAGACCCTTTTTTTGTAGTATTGGGGTTTAGTGGAGTGACACTGTAATATCTGCTATTACACAATCCTATTTGTTCTTATTAAGTTTTTTGATTTACCTTTTATCCCAGTATACAGTCAAACCTTTTTTTTTTTTTGTGTCAGTATATCTTTGGAGAACATTTCTGAAATGTCTGAACCTATAGTGACTAGCAGGTTGGATACTTCTCAGGGTCCGGTGAGTGCAGAAGAACTTCTACTAACCAGCAGCCCTTAAGGGGGTCATGCTACACTGTAGATTGATATTTAGAGGTAATCACCAGGTAGGCACTGGCAGTATGTCCCTAAAGATTATCTTACCCCAACTTGTGTTCCTGCCAGTCCATGCTTTCCTATCAAAAACTGACCCACACTAGGCATGAGAGCACAGCGTGGTCAGTTTTCTGGCTGTGTTGGGAACTTTACTGGGAAGACTAGTGTTCTGCTGTTTCCCCTCCCACAGCTCTCTGAGCTCCTTACACAGCTGAAAACAGAGGGTATACGCTCCCTTATAAAAAAAAAAAAAAAAAAAAAAATTGGTGTTTAAAGTGTTTTTACGTATACACAAAATTTTCCTTTTTTTTCTATTTTAACCACTTCTGGACTGGAAGGTTTTACCCCCTTAATGACCAGGCCATTTTTTGCGATTTCGGCACTGCGGTACTTTAACGGACAATTGTGCAGTCGTGCGCCATGGTTCCCAAATTAAATTGATGTCCTTTTTTTCCCCCCACAAATAGAGCTTTCTTTTGGTGGTATTTGATCACCTGTGCTGTGACGAGACCAACCTCGCCACATTGCATTGGAGGAGCCTGGTTGCCCGCCTGCTGCCTTTGGACTATGGACCAGGTTTTAAAAGACTTTGGCTCCATGGCGATTAAACTGTATTCGTGGGGTCTGAGTGCCATTCACCTAATAATGTGCACTCAGACCTGAGCTATCTGGGGATATGTAACATGTCTATGTTTAATGTATAAAAAGTAACTTTATATATTTTAAAGCAGAATACTGTATTTGGGTCCCCATGCGTGTAATGGAGTCTCGCTGTGAAAACTAGTTCTAGCTGCAGAGAGAGAGGGGGGGGATTGTTTCCAGCAGCCCCCTCCTGAGGAATGTCTACTGATTAACTGAGACTATTGATAAACATGTTAATGAGCTCACCTGGCTGTCTACTAAGGGAGGAAGCCAGGATGCATTGTGGGGATGTTTTGCTTCTGGGAGTCTGTAATGTGATACATGTCTGTTTGTGTTACAGTGTTCCATTTGGTTCCCTATGGGAGTGTCCACCAGGTGGGAGACCTGTATAAATACGGGGGCAGGTAGCCCTCAATAAACATACCACTGCTTGACCTTCCACACGGAGCTTTGTCTCGTTCTTGGGGGGATTCACTGTATGCTGTTGGAGACCGATTGCTAGGAATGTAAGCTGATGTATGCTTCTCCTGTTCGTCTGCTAGCAGCTATTCGTGAGGTTCCAGGTTGGAGTGTTATATTGTATCCAGTTCGGGAGTGTGATCTCCTGCAAGTAGCTGTGCCTGCTCTCTCAGAAAGGGGCATATCGCCTAAACGGATTTTAACCCCTTGTCTGCTGAAACGGTCCGTTACATGTGCGTTTTTTATTTTTTGCGCTATAAACAAATAAAGAGCAACAATTCAAAAAACAAAAAAACATATTTTTCACATTCTGCTATATAACATTCCCAATAAAAAAAAATTAAAAATCTATTTTTTCATCATTTTAGGCCAATTTGTGTTCTGCTACAAATTTTTGGTAAAAAAAAACTATCCCAATAAGCGTATTTTGATTGGTTTGCGCAAGGGTTATCGCGTCTACAAACTAGGGGAAGGATTTATGTCATTTTTATTTATTTATTTCATTTTTTTTTTACTATGGGGTAGGGGTTTGTGGAATCAACACAGAGACCTGTGATCCTAAATAGGAGGAACACAGGCGCTCTGTGTTCATTCCAGAGAGAACAACGGTCTGCTGTGTTTACAACAGCAGACCGTCGTTCTCTCTCCACGGGAGCGCTCCTGCAAACCGATGTACCTATACATCGGTTCGTGCAGCCGAGCCAGCCTGCCGCAGCATATCTGCGACGGGCGGTCGGCAAGTGGTTAAATTGAATGGGGTGTTTTACAAGGTGACAGTTTTATATAGTTTAAATTAAATGTAAAATATCTGAGTAGAGTGTACCTTTATTGTACGGGTAAGCAGATATAAAAGATGTATACTTATCTAATTTAATTTGTCCTTATAAAAAATCTCCTTTGATTCCCTATAATGTAAGACTCAGACTACTAGAGAAAATGACAACTCTGTAAATCTATTTGAATTTCTTGCAATGCACAGTGCTGACTGTCTGACAGAGCGCTTCCCTAAAGGAGGCAAAAGATATGACCCCATCGGTAGGCTGCTGCTCCATATTATATAGTCACTGGCTGGCTCAGTATTGTATACTTTCAAATGTTTCCATTGTTATAACTAGGTATAATGCTAACTACTATAGGTATGTAATGATGGACATTTTGTGTTTGCAGTTTGTAGTGTCATGGCTGATTGATTCCTCTATGTCCATCTATTCATTTACCTAGCTTGTCCCTATTCACTAAAGGGACAAGCAACTTCTTGTTCTGGATCACCTGCATGTCTGTATTAGATCTAATTAGATCTCAGCTGCAGAGCACTAGACTCAAAAACCCAGGGATTGTTTGTGTAGCACTGCCCCCTTGGGGGTTGCTTGTATTTGTGTGTTCTTCTGTGCCACTTTGACCCTGTGAACCGTTCAGCCCCCCTGACACTCTAGGTTCAGACATGTTGTGTTTTTCTCTAAATGACACACTGAC
The DNA here is from genome assembly GCF_965119305.1 of Pelophylax lessonae. Classification (NCBI taxonomy): domain Eukaryota; kingdom Metazoa; phylum Chordata; class Amphibia; order Anura; family Ranidae; genus Pelophylax; species Pelophylax lessonae. Next base: position 102,044,527 of record NC_138778.1, read on the forward strand.
ACAATGCAGGTAGGTTTTAACTCTTTAGCTTTGCTTTACTCAAGAAACAGACTTGAAAATTATTAATCAACTAGGCCCTGGATTAACAGCCAGGGTGCAGTTGAAATAACACTAAAGAACAGGTAATAACCAGTTAGAGTAACAGATAAATACACCAAACATACACAGTATATTGCAGTAAGTAAATTAATCTCTCAGAAGCTATGGATTGCTATGAGCACTATTCCTTCTAAATAGGAACACGGGGCCTGCCTATAGTACCTTTATCCTAATTAGAGATGAGGTCATTTAGATAGCAGTAACGTATCCCCTTTAAGAGTAAAATTCTAGCAATATTCAGTATTAAAGGCCTTGCTATTGTCTTCACCGACAGTTGGAGCTCAAAGAAAAAATAATTGCCCAGAGAAACACAGTGTGAAACAGGCAATGCAGGATAGCAGATTCTTATTAAGGATAAGCCACTTACTGATCCAGGTATAGATTGTCTGTGTTCGGTGTTTAATAGAAACTGTAGCAACTGGTAAGTGGACTCTGAGCAGGTACTCTCTCACCAAATCCTGATGAACCCCCCATGAGCTCCGAAAGAATAGGCAGCGGTAACTCTCCACACTGTGAGACGCTGAGATGGCTGTGCTCTTCTACTTCAGTGAGTCCCGCCATCTCCACTCGATCAGCGATGCTGCAGGGATGTCACCCGGTGTAGCGATTGTCATCCATCCCGTCTGGGCTGAGTCTGCATACAGCTGGGTGGTGTGCAGTAGGCCGCAGTCCTCTCTCTCTCTCTCTGCGGTGGATCTATGCGCACACAATGGATTCCAGGAAGCAAGAAAGCATGGGCCTGTTCAGCAGATCCCTTTATAGTCTTCCCCTCAATTCTCTCCTGAACCCCATGGCCTGCTGGAATGTATAGTTCTTAAGCAGTTCAGCAATGCAGTAATATCCTTGTAGAAGACTACAGTTCCTGAGTATGATGCATGAAATCTGAGACCAACACTAAGGGAATATAGAGACAGTCTGAGGGAGCAGGGAATAGGTCTGCAGTGTCAGATAATGGTAGTCCACTCCCGGCTCCATTGAATATTTAGATTCAATACAGGAAGTCAGTTCTCAGACTAAAGACAGAGGTGATATATTACCCTGCGCAGTGTCCTGTATCATGCCTCATGTTTGCAACGTTGACACCAGAATGTGAAGATGTACTCTACTATAGGCATACCTCCAAACTTTTTGAGATAGAAACGAGGGATGCCTATTAGCAAAAGTATGTAGGCATAGGACACATCCCCTGCCACGCAGCCTTAAAGGAGAATTATATGAAAAAAAAGATGATTAGTTAAACCCACAAGTGGTTTTTTAAAGGCTACTGTTCCTTTATACTGGCTTTTAAAATTTATGGATGCAGTAATTTAGAAATTGGATAAAAAATTTAGCACTGGGAAACACTTTTTGAAAGATAAAAAGTGCATTTTATATACAACTATATAGATCAGACCAAAATGAGGAGGAAAGAGGGACAGAGGGACTTTGTTCCAAATCAGGGACAGTTGGGAGTATGCTATAGGCTGTCCATATAGGATACCAAGTGACACAATAAAACTACATGATCAAGGCACATCTTATACAGCTGAAAAACGTAAGATCCAGGTAGGAAGGCTTATAATGCCTTTAACCACTTTAAGACCGGAGGATTTGGCTGCTCAATGACCAGGCCCTATTTTGCGATTCGGCACTGCGTGAATTTAATGGACAATTGCATGGTCATGCAATGCTGTACCCAAATTAAATTGATGTCCTTTTTTCCCACAAATAGAGCTTTCTTTTGGTGGCATTTGATCACCTGTGTGATTTTTATCTCTTGTGCTATAAACAAAAAAAGAGCGACAATTTTGAAAAAATAATAATATTTTTCACATTCTTTTATATGACATTCTCAAAAAGAAATGTAAAAATCAAGATTTTTTAACATTTTAGGCCAATTTGTTTTCTGCTACATATTTTTGGTAAAAAAAAATCGCAATAAGCGTATTTTGATTGGTTTGCGCAAAATTTATTGCGTTTACTAACTACAGGAAAGGTTTGTCATTTTTATTTATTTATTTTTTGCTAGTGATGGCGGCGATCTGCATTTTTTTGCGGGATTGTGTTAGCATACAAGGTTTGTATTTAATCAGCAACAACCACTGTATGTCATTGCTGTGTGCCTATTACATTGTATGACCCACTAGATGGCAGTGTTACATTTGTGAGTTCATGTTTTGTCTATGCCTCAAAAAGTAATAAAGAATAGTTCCTGCTCCGAAAGAAAAGCAGCGTTCAGTGAAACAACAGACTGTCTGCCTGTACTTTGTTTAGCCCCAAAAGTTATATCTAACAGGTTATGGGCCCAGGACATGTTACAGAAGCCCAGGATATAATACAGATTACCCCTGGATATAGCCAGATACAGTGAGCTAAAGCAAGTGAGTACAGGAGACAGCAACAGAAAGACAAACAGCAGAAATGGCTGCTGCCATCCCCTCAGCAAAGTTCTCCATTGCAAATCTGACAAATCAGAACTACCAATCTTGGAAATTCAAGATGAAAATGCTGCTTATAAGAGAAGGTACGTGGAAATGTATAAATGAATCAAGACCTGCACAGCCCACAGAGGAGTGTTTAGACAGAGATCAGAAAGCACAGAGCACAATCTCCCTGTGCATAGATGATGATCAAATCATACATATATGTAACTGTCAGACTGCTAAAGACATGTGGGAAGAGTTACAGAAAGCACATGAAAGAGTTAATCTCAGCAATAAACTGTATTTAATCAGAAAGCTCTATCAGACTAAGCTACAGAAAGACCAGGACATGCAGGACTATATAAGACAGACCTTAGAGATGGTGGAGAGACTGAGAGGGATTGGAGAAGAGATAAAAGATTTCCATGTTGCAGCGCTGTTATTAAGTGGACTTCCTGAAAGTTATGAGACACTTGTCACAGCACTAGATGCACGTCCAGATGATGATCTGACACTGGAATGTGTTAAAGGCAAGCATGTGGATGAATACAAGCGCAAAACTGAAAGCATGAGTAATGTGAGTGTGTGTTCAGAGACAGCTTTAAAGACAGAATTCAAAAATAAACACAGTAACGTGCAGCTAGAAAAGCGGGAATGCTTTGTGTGCAAGAAACCAGGACACCTAAAAGCAGATTGTAGAATCTGGAAAGATGGAATGCAAAAACAAAGTGCATTACAACAAGCTAAGAATGTCATAGAAACAAAGGAGTATGCATTCGGGTTCCAAAAATGGTGTCACCTCTGTGCAAGCATGGTGTGTGCAAAACAGAAGGCATAACTACAGCTAATGGACAATTTATGAAATCAGTGGGAATAGGAGATGGCTTTCTATACTGTCCTATCTCTCCAGATATCACTAAAAAGATCCATATGAGGAATGTTCTGTATGTGCCAGATCTTGAAAGCAACCTTTTGTCAGTAAAGAAACTCACTAACCAAGGCAATGTAGTCACATTTCAGGGTGAGAGTTGTATCATAACAAAAGGGGATTGCTTGCTTGCAAAGGCTAAAATCATAGATGAACTGTATCAGCTGAACTGCAGTGAAATGGTTAAAATAGCCAAAGAGGATAAACATTCAAACTGCATCCACACTTGGCACAGACGATTGGGGCACAGAAATTCTGATACAATAAAGAAAATAGTTGAGAATAACTATGCAAGTGGTATTAAGATTAATCCATGTGATCACATAATGATTTGTACCAGCTGTATTAAAGGAAAAATGGCAAGGACACCTTTTCCCAAGCAGACCAACAGCAAATCCCAAAAACCTCTGGACTTAATACATTCAGATCTTTGTGGTCCAATGAAAACTATGACTCCAGGAAAGAAAAAGTACTTCCTGACCTTCATTGATGATTACTCCAGATATACCACAGTATTTCTACTTCACAATAAGGATGAAGTGCCAGAGAAATTAGAAGAGTATCTCGCTCAAGTAAACAATATTTTTGGCGGAATGCCTAGAGTACTACGAACAGATAATGGCTCAGAATATACAAGTGGTAAAACACAAGCCATTCTCAGGAAGCATGGAATTATGTTCCAGACAACAGTTCCATATAACCCAGAGCAAAATGGAGTTGCAGAGAGAATGAACCGCACACTGTGTGAAAGTGGGAGGAGCATGCTATTTGATGCTGATATGCCAACTACATACTGGGGAGAAGCTATCACAACTGCATGTTATCTTCAAAATCGTTTGCCGGGAAAAGCAACAATAAAAACTCCATATGAACTGTGGAACAAAAGGAAACCAGATTTAAGACACATCAGAATTTTTGGAAGTAAAGCCTATGTACACATTCCAAAAGAAAAACGTACAAAATGGGATGCATGTGCAAAAGAAGGTGTACTTGTGGGGTACAGTGAATCTCAAAAAGGATACAAGATTTTACATCAAGACACGAACAAAGTAACAGTCAGCAGAAGTGTGATTATTGATGAAAGTTCTGTGTGCTCAAAGTTTGAACAACAGACTCAAACTTTTCAAACTGAGAAAGAATCAACATCAGTCACTCAAGAAAATAAGGAAAGTGATACAGAAATAGAAATAACTGCAGAAGAATCAAAACCTGAAACTGAACCAGAAATACCTTCAGTCAGAAAATCAACCAGAATCAATAAAGGTGTTCCAGCTGAACGTTTATCTTACATAGCTCGCAGAGCTGTTCAAACTGAACCCGGTTCATGGAAAGAGATGCAGAAACTGCCAATGCATGAGAAACAAGTATGGTATAAAGCAGCTGATGAAGAAATGACATCACTCAAAGATCTCCAGACATGGACACTTTCAGAGCTACCTCAAGGTAAACATGCCATAGGATGTAAATGAGTTTTTAAAACCAAATGTAACTCTGAAGGGAAAGTCTGTCGGTACAAGGCAAGGCTGGTTGCTAAAGGTTACTCACAGAAGTTCGGTGAGGACTATGATGCTACTTTTGCTCCAGTTGCTAATCAAAGTACTTTCAGAACACTAATGACAGTGGCTGCCATGGGTACAATGATTGTGAAACATCACGATATTAAGACAGCTTTTCTTAATGGTGATATTGAAGAAGAAATTTACATGTCACAGCCAGAAGGATATTTGAAAAAGGACAAGAGCATCTTGTCTGCAAGTTGAATAAATCTCTTTATGGCCTTAAACAATCAGCTCGAGCATGGAACCTGAAGATTAATCAAGTTCTACTAAATGAAGGGTTTACAAGAAGCAAAGCTGATCCGTGCCTATATGCTAAACAAGTAGACACTGAGTGGATGTATCTGCTAATTTATGTAGATGACCTGCTCATTGCTCACAAAAACGACAATGAACTTGCAAAGTTAACAGGAGTACTCAACAAGCACTTTGAAACTAAAGACCTAGGTGAAGTGACATATTATCTTGGAATTGACATCCAGCGTGAGAAAGATGGAAGTTTCCTGTTGAATCAGAGTGCAAAAATTGAATCTATTCTTCAGCAATTCAACATGACAGAGGCGAAAGGAGCAAGCACACCTATGGATACAGTCTATCCAAAGTTAGAAGGAGAAGATGATCTTCTCACATCCAATGAACAATACAGACAAGCAGTGGGGGCACTTCTCTACATTGCAACCACTACACGTCCAGACATTGCAGCCAGCATGTCTCTTCTTTGCAGGCGAGTTGATAAATCACGTCAAAGAGACTGGAATGCGATCAAAAGAGTTATGAGATATCTGAAACAGACAAAAGACTTAAATTTGAAACTATCAGCAAGTGGTGGTTTAAACCTCGTGGGATATGTGGACTCCGATTGGGCAGGTGATCACAGCACATGCAAATCCACAAGTGGTTACTTATTAAAATTGGGAGACAGTCCTATATCATTGTCCAGCAAGAAACAGATGTCAGTGGCATTGTCCTCTACAGAAGCTGAATACATATCTGCAGCTTATGCCAGTCAAGAAGTTGTGTGGTTACAGCAATTACTCAAGGATCTTGGAGAAGCAACATCAGAACCTACCGTCTTATTTGAGGATAATCAGGCTTGCATTAAGCTTGCAACAAGTGAGAAAATTAATGGAAGAACCAAGCACATCGATGTCAGACATCATTACATTCATGACTTAGTTGATCAGAAAGTGATTGTACTTGTGTATTGTGAGTCAGAAAAAAATGATTGCTGATGCTTTGACAAAGCCACTAGCTAGAACCAGATTTGTGGATCTTAGATCAGAAATGGGATTGACATAGATAGTAGTTGTTGAGTGGGGGTGTTAGCATACAAGGTTTGTATTTAATCAGCAACAACCACTGTATGTCATTGCTGTGTGCCTATTACATTGTATGACCACTAGATGGCAGTGTTACATTTGTGAGTTCATGTTTTGTCTATGCCTCAAAAAGTAATAAAGAATAGTTCCTGCTCCGAAAGAAAAGCAGCGTTCAGTGAAACAACAGACTGTCTGCCTGTACTTTGTTTAGCCCCAAAAGGTTATATCTAACAGATTGCGACATTGCGGCGGACAGATCGGACCCCTAACTGACATTTTTGACACTTTTGGGGGTACCAGTGACATTACTACAGTAATCAGTGCTAACAATATGCACTGTTACTGCAAAAATAACACTGGCAGGGAAGGGGTTAACTGTACTGGTGATCAAGGGGTAAATGTGACCATAGGGGTGTGATTCTAACTGTAGAGGGGCGTGGCTTGTGAGATCATCACAGAGACATGCGATCCTATATAGCAAGATAACATAGCCTCTGTGATCATCTAAGGGAGAATGACAGACGGCCATCGGAGCCACCGGTCACACGCACTGGCTCCCCAGCTGATGAGCGGGGGCGGGAGCGTGCCGGCGGCGGCGCGCGCTTGCCCCCTGGAGTCTCCTGAGCGAGCAACGTAGAACTAAGTCACTTTGCCCAAGAGCGGCTGCCTGCCGCAGTAAAACTGTAGTGGGCGGTCGCTAAGTGGTTAAGAGTTGCTGAACAGAATAAGGGCTCAGATCCGCTCCGGCACTTTTTTTTTTTCACGGAGCGGATGACATTTGTGTCATCCGCTCCGTATGTCTGCATATCATCCCATCCGTTTGCGGATGATATACGGACATAATGTATGTCTATGGGCATTGCGGATGTCAGCGGATGACACCGCTGACATCCGATTTTGCATCCGTTCCGTTTTTTAAACAGAAGAAAAATAGGGTTCTGTTCCGTTCCAAAAAACAGAACAGAACTGAAAGGATGAAAATCGGATGTCAGCGGATGGTCATCCAATGACATCCGCAATGCCATTGACATACATTATGTCCGTATATCATCCGCAAAAAAATAGGATGATATACGGACTTGCGGAACGCCCGTGTGAAAGGGCCCTAACACATTTTTGCCACATAAAACACTGAAGAGAAATGTATTTAATTTGTCAATTTTGTTGTTCACCTATAGTTTGCTTTAACCACTTTACGTCCAGGGCATTTTAAAAAAATTTGACACACATGTACATTTTCAGCATGCTAGAAAATTACTTAGAACCCCTAAACATCATATATTTTTTGAAAGCAATGGCAGGTAGAAAAAAAGCAGTTGCATTTATTTATGTTCAACAATATTTGCGCAGCTGTTTATTAAATGCATATTTTTAGGAAAAAATACAATAACATTAATTTTAGTGCATACAAACACAATATAATAGCCAGCTTTGGGAAAAAAATGGGGTTGTATTGAGTAAATGGATATCAAACATGTCAAAGCTCAGAATTGCTTGCACCCATGAAATGGCGAAAACGACATAAAATTTGTAATAAGCGACACTTGAAAAGCGTTTACAAGTTTTCAGTTTAAACTTAACTATGAATTATTGCCCTAGAATTATTGCTGTCACTCCAGTCCTCAAATCACTGTTTATAGACACATGTAGGACCTAAGCATGTGCTTGCATTCACAATTATGCATGGGGAGGTGCTTTTAATTAATTTATTTTTTTTATTAGGGGGTGGCCATTTTTACCACTGCAAAAGTGACTGGACAGCTGTAGAGCCACCTGGATCACTTTTACTGAACAGCTGATTGCTGGCTGAAAAAAATGACACCAAGCTTGTTTTAACCAAGTCCAGGATATTTAAAAACTTCCCAGGGAGGTGAAGTGGTTAAATAGGCCTGTAATCCTTTTACCTGAATTATGTTTTTGGCACACATATACAATAAAATCCTAATATACTTATTGTTCTGGAAGATTACATGTAACAGGATATTTCATTTACCAGCGGCATCTTTGAAGTGTTAATATTAGGTTGTTAAATGAGCATTTTATATAATAAGCCGCAAGTTCACTTACATGAGAAATTCACATGATGTCAGATTTCAGAACAATAAGTCATCATGGACAAGCCAGCCTACCCTGTGTGTGTCATTGGCCCACATATCATTTTATTTTCATTTGTTGGTGTAACAGCTCCTGTTTCCCTTTTCTTTCTTTTTCAATTGGCAATTGAATGTGATGAAAATCTTTTTATTGCATTAGTGTAGATTTCATCATTATAAGTACATGTTTACCTAACAAACAACCTTTTCTTGCTCCCAGCTACCCATTCTCTGAAAACAGGTTTGATTTATCCATGGGCAACTGTTTAAAGTGGTTCTCTGCATTAAGGTAAAAGAAAAAAAAAACCTTTTGCATGCAGCTGCCTCCTCAGTCGCCTCTTTTACTTGCCCGAACCCGATATTGATCCAGCGATGTGCACAGGAACAGCGGCTTTCTTGGCTCTTTCTCTCCTCATTGGCAAGAGACAGCAGTGGAAAACATTGGTTCCTACTGCTGTCAATCACAGCCAGTGAGTAGGTAGAAGGGGGGGGGCACTTTCTGTGTGTCAACAGACAGAACGGGGCCTGAAAGCATGCATGAGTGCCCCCATAGCAAGTTTCAAGGACTTTGAAAGCAACTTCCAACCAAAAATTAAGATTAAAATAATAATATTTATTTTCTCGATTTAAAGGTTTGAACCACATATATTACATCACATATTACATAGTATAAAATATTGTATAAATTGGGTTATAACATAAAGAAGTGTGAGTGAAATTGTATCCTCCACAGCTGATGATTTAGCTTGCAGTTATTGGATTACTGGTTGGCCCACTGTTAGGGAGTCCCTAAACTGAGTGGGCCAACCAGTAATCCAATAACTGCAAGCTAAATTATCAGCTGTGGGGGATACCATTTGGATCATACTATTTGATGTTGTAACTCAATTTTGTACAATATTTTATACTATGTAATATGTGATGTAATATTTTCTGGCGTATAAGACTACTTTTGAACCTCAAAAAAATCCCCCAAAAATTGGGGGGTCGTCTTATACGCCGAGTATAATATCTCCAAGGTAACCTAAGTATAAGTATTACCAGTAGATGTAATCTCTCAAGACGCTGGTTGTGTGGGAATCCTGTACCGGTATACCATATGTACCGTAGCTTCGACTACATACAGTGTACCGCGCTGAGCCAATCAGGGAGAGCCATGTATTCTATTATTGAATGCAAAGCCTGCTCAGATTGGCGGAGTAACATCAGCCCGCCTCTCTGACTCAGCCAATCCAAGCAGGCTTTGCATTGAATAATAGAATACATCGCTCACTGTGATTGGCTCAGTGCGGTATACTGTATGTAGCCGAAGCTACGGTACATACGGTATACCGGTAAAGGATTCCCGCACAGCCAGCCTCTTGAGATTACATCTACTGGTAATACTTAGGGTACCTTGGAGATATTATGAGAGATTACATGTATTACAGTACTAGGGGTACCTTGGAGATCTATGAGAAATCTGATGTTTTTCAATGGCATTGCCTTGCTTCGGAAGGGGGGTAGTCTTATACGGCGAGTATAGCCCAAAACCTATGTTTTAACTTGAAAATTAGGGGGGTCGTCTTATACGCCCAGTCGTCTTATAAGCCGGAAAATACGGTATGTAAATATGTGATATAATATAAGTGGTTAAATCGAGAAAATAAATGTTATTATTGTAATCTTGGTTTGGTAATCTTGTGGTTTTCTAGATACAACTGTAACTAGTTATCTCATCTGTCTGTTAACTACTTGTCATCTAACAAAAACATTTTTCAAAAATTTTATATATTGTGTAGCAACCCTCTGACATGGTGGAACCCAAGGTGGGCTGACATTTCACCTCTTAAGTGCTCTAAAAAAGCTAATATATTAGTCATTCCCCCATCCACACATTTGAGGTTGATGGTGGAATCGTCCCTGCCAAGTTATTGTATTCTGGCAGTGGGGAGATTTTCCCACCATCAGAATACACTGATCAGCTATGTTGGCTATAGCCTGCAATGCTGATTGAGCGGGGAGGAATTCCCCATCTACTTCAAATGTGTGGATGGGGGAATCGAGTAATTTTTTTTCTACTGACTGACTTCTGTACAACCATCCTGCCCATACTGTAATGTGAACCAGCCAAATTTCCATCCATGTATGGCTGGTTTAAGACAATTGTGGGATATGAATAGATGGGCACCAGTCACTTTCTATGCAAACAAAAAGGAGTTTATTAGCTGACACAACTCCAGGGAAAGAGGGCTGGGGAGTTCACAACACCCGTTAGTGGCCTGCAGACTCAATACCACAACACTAGAACCCAGTAGAGAAAAAGGGCCTTTAAGCTGGAACTTTGATAACTTGGGTAGTAACCTTGGGTTGCCACATCCAAGTAGAATAGGAGCATCAGGAGCACACCTAACAGAATGCCCAGCAACTCTATCTGCTCATTCTGGGATAACGGTAGCAGAAGAATACACGCACACAGCAGCAGTAATGTCCTACAGCGCCTCCTCAGGTGAAGCGGGTGAAGTTTGCAGAGGTTTCAAGACAGGGATGAAACAAAAACTAGTTGTGTAGAGCAACAGCTAGTTAGTAAGGTGCAATGGTAGTCAAAGGACCACGAAACCAGTGCATTAACTCTTCTAGATTAAGTCATGGATCGATGTACCTGAATGCAATGCAACCACAAAACAAAAAAAAGAGCATGGAAAGGAAACATGCAAAGGAAGGTATTAACAAAATCCAAGTAATTTAACTGGAAATAAACTTTATTATACTGTATATACAGCACCCTCCTAGACAGGTGCTAGGTAAAAGCATTTGTTTTGCTCCATCTGCTTATCAGGGGAGCCTGATCTTTAGTTAGGCCTGCTCATTGTGCTCAGCGTGTATTCATCTGGTCTGAGGGAGGGTCCCCACTGCATCCAATAGGGATGCCGGTTGGACAGTGGAGGAAACCTGGCCAATGATACACAGGCTTTTGTGGCGTTCCCAGTGGGAGGGCACCACTGCAGTGCATCCTGGGATTGATCCTAAAAGCACAGAGCACATGAGGCAGGGTGTCTTTGGGTGGGAAGCCGGGTCCCAGGAGGAGGGTGACGGCTATCTCTCCTCCTGTCAGAGAGGAAGGTGGTCACAGGCAGTCGGCCTAGTAAGCCAGGTGTGGAGCTGAGCCAGAGAAGTCCTGAGGAAACTGACAGTGGAGCTGAAGGCATAGCTACCTGCGAAAAACAGTGTCCCTGAGTACCAGGGGGCTTGCCAGGGGTCTGCCCAGGAAGGGGACCACTCCAGTGAGGGCAGTGGACAGAAGGTCAGCACACACAGTCAGCAAGAAAGGGGGTGCCAAGTTAGACCCTAAAGAGCAATCTACCGCATATTTCGCCTTTCAACATTTCACCTCAGTGTCAGGGTGAAGCAGCGGCCTTGCCGCATTCAATACAAATAGAAGTCCTCAAGATTGTGCATAGTTATAAAGTTGGAGTATCCCACTCATCCCTTCTCCCATCCAAGTTCAAATAAAATACAAAAAACCAAATCCCCTGGACTGTTTACTGACTGAGCCAAGGACTTAAAGTGCTAAGAATTTACAAGTTGTTGCTAAGGGTAACCCAGGGGAATCCATTCTCAGCAGCTCCCAAGGGGGCAGTGCTACATAAAGTTTGTGAAAAATTCACATCAATGAAACATTACCTCCGCCAAACACACCATGTAAAACTTGACAACATTGTCACATATTTTAAGTCCAGACTTAAGACCATGAATATATAGCAAGGGTATTTGGTTGGATCCCATATGGCCATGCTCAGTATCCACTACCACTGCTTAAGGCATATAGCAGGTAGTAATAAGGAGCAGGAAATATCAAGCATTACCAAAGGGATACCAACCAAAAAATGTAGTAACCATGCAGTGTGTATTTCACACACGAACCCTCATGAAGACCAATGGTATAGGAATTCCCTAAGATAACCTACAATGGGTTACCGGAGAGTGAGATCGCTAGGATGGAGACATTTGTGATCAAAAAGTAAATAGATAAAAAATAAGGCATGGATCGGCAAGTGATAACAATGTACAATATCTCATGACCAAGGGAGCAAGCAAAGTCAATGGAATGAATTGACATGTAGTTGTGAAATTATCGTAAACTGCAGAGCCTGTGACTATGAGTAAAAATCACAATTAAGTGACAGTGTTGACTGGACATTGGAAATGAGCTGGGATGCTGTTCATGGAATCCAGATAGCCATGGCCTAAAAGTGTGGAGGAATCGGGCATGGAAGTTGTAAATAACTACATGTTGCAGCTTATGGATTCAACAGAACCATGCCGATAGTGAAGAGGAGATATAGCCGGACAAAAGGAACCAAGTAAAGCCCAGGTACAGTCTCGTTCAGGCTGTGTAGTGCTGAGTGTCCAGGCCGATGTATCCACACTGTTCATCTGTTTCCAAACAAACTACGGTAGTTCTGATCTATTTGGCAACAGCTGTGGCTGGCATCCATCAAGATCAGTCAAGTGTGTTATGTCTGTCTCGTGCTTGTGTATGCAAGATCGACTACAGCCTGCTGTAGCTTGATTGAGTCTCCAAGGCTTTTGTAAAAACAAAATGTCAGAGCAGTCTCACATCCCCAAGTAGGGAAAGGCCACAGGGTAAGGTCAAGAGTTCAGGACCCCCATCTAAATAGACTGCTAATGACGTGTTTCACCTGCTTTGTGTTTGCAGGCTTCTTCAGGAAGCAGGGAGCACGGTCAGGAATGTACAGCCCCACACAATCAGGCCATTGTATATGTAACACCCCAGGTAGGTGCTAGTGAGAGAGTATAGTTTTTTGGCTCTGTCTGCCTATCAGAGGAGCAGCAGGCAAACCTATATTGCTTTCTGTCTAGCAGAGAGCAGGATCTGTTAGTAAAGACTGCTCAGTGTGCTCAGTATGTGATTCATTGAGTCTAAGGAGTGTTTCACACTGGTCCAATAGGGAGGCATGTTGGACAGTGGGAGGAAACCTGACCAATGAATACATAGGCTTTGATACAGTCCTGGTGATTGGCAGGGACAGGCTGTCTCGGTGCATTCTGTAATAGAGTCTTTGGCTGGTGAGTAGAGTCCCAGAGTGAGGGTGGCGGTTGCCTCCTCCTCTGTAGCAGTGGCACGTGGCATCAGGTTGTCCTGAGGGCCAGAGGAACGGAGCTGAACCCAGAGGTCCAGGAAAGCTGACTGAGGGGGAGACACTGAAGACCCTGGAAAAACAGTATAGTGAGTACAGGGGATCGTGTCAAGGGACCTGATCTGAGGGGGGCCACCCTGGAGTCAGTGGACTGGTGTCAGCGGTCAAGAAAGAGGATACTAGGAGAGTGTCCTGAAGATATCTTTAGTTCAACAAGTCATCTGGAAAGAGACTTAATCCTAAATACACCTAAATGGCAAGGTGGATCAACAGCCTGGCTGTATCAACAGATAGAGGTCCTCCAAACTTTTGTGCATAGTTAATCTGGAATATCCCTCTATTCCCTTCTCCCATCCCTAATTTATAAAATAAAAACAAAAACAACAACATACCCCTGGACTAATTATTGACTGAGCCAAGAAGTAAAGTTATAGACTGTGAATGTCAAGGTTGCTAACCGTAACCAGGGGGACCCGAGAGTGTGAAAATCCAGCAGTCCTTAACCACTTTACCACTGGAGGATTTTGCGGTCTTACGTCCAGGCCACTTTTTGCGATTCGGCACTGTGCGACTTTAACTGACAATTGCGTGGTCGTGCAAAGCCGTACCCAAACGAAATTTATGTCCTTTTTTTCCCACAAACAGAGCTTTCTTTTGGTGGTATTTGATCACCTGTGCGATTTTTACTTTTTGCGCTATAAACAAAAAAAGAGCGTAAATTTTGAAAAAAATAACAAAATTTTTCACATTTTTTTTTATATGAAATTCCCCCCCAAAAAAATTTAAAAATCTAAATTTTTTAAAATTTTTGGCCAATTTGTTTTCAGCTACCTATGTTTGGTAAAAAAAATCTCAATAAGCGTATTTTGATTGGTTTGCACAAAAGTTATTGCATTTACTAACTAAGGGAAAGATTTCTGTCATTTTTGGTGTTTTTTTTTTAACGAGTAATGGCGGCGATCTGCGATTTTTTTTGCGGGACTATGCTATGCTGAACCCTGCAATCTGTCACTGTTTGTCACTTAGGAGATGTAAACAAAGCGGGCGGATCTCCAAACTCGATTCCCCGATGATCGGGGAAGAGCAGCGGCGATGTGACTGAAAACAGCGGAAGCGAGCCTCCGGCGGCGCGTGGGCGCCGCCCACAAGGGGAGGAGTCCAGCGACGTAGGTCTACGTCGTTGGACGGGAACGAGCCACTGTGCCGCAGTAGAGGCACAGTGACTGGTCGTAAAGTGGTTAAGGGGGCAGTGCTACTTATATATATATAATGTAGTTACTTACGCACTACCATTAACAATAGTGTCTAATGAGACTGTGTTTAGGGTGCTGCTCACATTCAAATGCGTTCCTACACGTGAGAAAATAATAAATAATGAGAAATAATGCAGCACTCCCTTTTAATATTCTGTGAGACATTTCTGGTCATGAAGTGGAACGCAAACAGGTAAGTGCACACCCAAAGCGGCCGCAGGAGAACCAGATGCCTCTGTTATATTACTAGCTTTTTTTGCAAGCTACCAATTTGTAAGTGTATTTCTGCCTTTTATATTAAAATCTTTCAAACGTTATTACGCTATGGAGATCTTTTTCTCCCATCAATTGTGAACACATGTTCACTGGGGATATCCACATACATCCTAAAAAGTCCATCTATCACTGCGGAACCAGGAGATAAAGTGCTCACCAGGATAACAAGTGCCTACCTTTACCGGGCCAAAACCCTGAATGACCCATATGCAGTATTGCTAAGGGGTCCACAGAGTCTAGTAAGTGTATCAGATATTGGGAGTGCACCTTCACTTATCGAATGGTTTTTAATGGATTGGCACGAATTTGCATTAGGAAGACAGCACAGAGCACGCTGCACATCTCTTCACTGGACACTTGCTGTTTTGGACTTTTTTCTGGATTGGGACACTGTTTTATATATATATATATATATTTATATATATATACAGTATATATATATATATATATATATATATATATATATATATATATATATATATATATATATACATGTATTTGGTGGTTATTGTTAGCACAAGTGTTGCACTATAATTAGTTCACTGATCATTCGCTTACTATATAGAAAAAACATTTTTTGGTGTGAGGAATTATTTTGTTCACATTTATATTCATTTAGATTCATAAGATTTGGTATCACTCTTTTCTTGCGCTGTGTTTAAATGATTTTTAATGATCACTTGGTGTTGAGCAGCTGCAACTAAGGTTTTTTAGACTCCGTAGCGCAGGAAGTAAAACAGCTTGTTATATGACTCAATATCTATGTGTAAGCGCAATAAAATTGTAAATATGTGAGCTACAGGAGTAAAAAAATGAATACAAAAAACAGTACAAATATTATAAAAAATACAGTACAATCAACATTTTAAATCACCATTAGTGTCCGTGATATAAAAAAAGTCCATAAAAAGTCTATGTTATAAAGCTCCTATTTGAAAAAAATCCCAGAATGCAAAGTCTTACTCCAATCCATGTGCAAATGATAGGATGTGACCCCACCATCATGCACAAACTGCTCTCACCGCCTTCAATCCAATGCGCTCCCCTTAAGGAGTGGACCTAAGAAACAAATGTTTGTAAGGTCAAATATGCTTGGACCATCCAGTGGTATGTATGCATATATTATTCCTCCAATGCTGGTATCCTTTATGGTGGGCACTTCCCTCAGTGGTGTTTGGTGGGCTTACAGTATCTCACAAAAGTGAGTACACCCTTCATATTTTTGTAAATATTTTATTATATCTATTCTTGTGACAACACTGAAGAAATTACACTTTGCTACAATGTAAAGTAGTGAGTGTACAGCTTGTATAACAGTGTAAATTTGCTGTCCCCTCAAAATAACTCAACACACAGCCATTAATGTCTAAACTGCTGGCAACAAAAGTGAGTACATCCCTAAGTGAAAATTTCCAAATTGGGCCCAAAATGTCAACATTGTGTGGGGGCCACCATTATTTTCCAGCACTGCCTTAACCCTCTTGGGCATGGAGTTTACCAGAGCTTCACAGGTTGCCACTGGAGTCCTCTTCCACTCCTCCATGACGACATCACGGAGCTGGTGGATGTTAGAGACCTTGTGCTCCTCCACCTTCCATTTGAGGATGCCTCACAGGTGCTCAATAGGGTTTAGGTCTGGAGATATGCTTGACCAGTCCATCACCTTTACCCTCAGCTTCTTTAGCAAGGCAGTGGTCATCTTGGAGGTGTGTTTGGGGTAGATATAATGTTGGAATATTGCCCTGCGGCTCAGTCCCTGAAGGGAGGTGATCATGCTCTGCTTCAGTATGTCACAGTACATGTTGGCATTCATAATTTCCTCAATGAACTGTAGCTCCCCAGTGCCGGGAGCACTCATGAACCCCCAAGACCGTGACACTCCCACCACCATGCTTGACTGTAGGCAAGACACACTTGTCTTTGTACTTCTCACCTGGTTGCCACCACACGCGCTTGACACCATCTGAACCAAGTAAGTTTATCTTGGTCTCATCAGACCACAGAACATGGTTTCAGTATCCATGTCCTTAGTTTGCTTGTCTTCAGCAAACTGTTTGTGGGCTTTCTTGTGCATCGTCTTTGGAAGAGACTTCCTTCTGGGACGACAGCCATGCAGACTGATTTGATGCAGTGTGGGGCCTATGGTCTGAGCACTGACAGGCTGACCCCCCACCCCTTCAACCTCTGCAGCAATGCTGGCAGCACTCATCCCAAAGACAACTTCTGGATATGATGCTGAGAAAATGCACTTAACTTCTTTGGTCGACCATGGCGAGGCCTGTTCTGAGTGGAACCTGTCCTGTTAAACCGCTGTATAGTCTTGGTCACCGTGCTGCAGCTCAGTTTAAAGGTCTTGGCAATCTACTTATAGCCTAGGCCATCTTTATATAGAGCAACAATTATTTTTTTCAGATCCTCAGAGAGTTTTTTGCCATGAGGTGTTATGTTGAACTTCCAGTGACTAGTATGACACAGTGAGAGCGATAACACCAAATTTAACACACCTGTTCCCCATTCACACCTGAGACCTTGTAATACACATGAGTCACATGACACTGGGGAGGGAAAATGACTGATTGGGCCCAATTTGGACATTTTCACTTAGGGGTGTACTCACTTTTGTTGCAAGTGGTTTAGACATTAATGGCTGTGTGTTGAGTTATTTTGAGGGGACAGCAAATGTACACTGTTATACAAGCTGTACACTCACTACTTTACGATGGAGCAAAGTGTAATTTCTTCAGTGTTGTCACGTGAAAAGATATAATAAAATATTTACAAAAATGTGAGGGGTGTACTCACTTTTGTGAGATACTGTATATCTCTTTAGGGGACTCTGTGTCGCCTCTCCTTGGCTCCTAGTCATTTAAATAAACACATAGAAATGCACTTACATTAAAAACGAAGTATAGGTGCCTTTAAACTGGACAAAACAGCCGCAAGTAGGTACTTGGCAGCATCAGCGCCATGCAGCTCCTCCACTGGTCATCACTACTTCCCCCAAATGCAAATATTAGGAGACTATGAAAATTATAGAGTTAGGACTGCAGTATACAGAGGAGCCTTGACGTGGGAAATGCTGCTTATGCATATATTTGCAAATGTGTGCAAACAAAATACTCTGTTTTTGATGTGAATTGTTAGACAGTGTCAATTTGGTTGTTTTGCAGGCTGGCTGGTAAGTGTGCTGGGAAATCTTTTGTTTGTTTGTGATGTGTGTTACCCTTCCATGTGCACCTTACTGCCAAGGCTAGATATAGGTTGGGGTGGTTGCAACTTTTTTGTACATTTGGTTAAATTGGATGCCTTCACTGCCACTGTGCTCTTGCTGGGTGACACATGCATCCCTGTACCTTTAAAGAGGAGTGGGTTCCCTCCAGGCATGCCTGCCCTTAATCTATCCACTGCTCCTATTTAGGAGATTCTGAAATGTATAAAGTTAAGACTGCAGTATACAAAAAGCCTTGACATGAGCACTGTAGCTTATGCAAATATTTGCAAATATGTGCAAACAAAACCATCTGTATTTAATGTAAATTGTTAGACAGGGTCAGCGTGATGGTTGTGTTGATGACTGTGGGTGGCTCCTATGTAGCAATAGCAGTACATTTGACATAGACGTAATGCCTGGGGC
Source organism: Pelophylax lessonae (assembly GCF_965119305.1). Taxonomy (NCBI): domain Eukaryota; kingdom Metazoa; phylum Chordata; class Amphibia; order Anura; family Ranidae; genus Pelophylax; species Pelophylax lessonae. Next base: position 102,063,228 of record NC_138778.1, read on the forward strand.
GGCCATACTAGTACCAGGAGAAGTTCCCCACGCTGTCCACAGGTGATCTAAGGCCAGATATTAGTGGCAAGCCTGGAATACTTGGGGCATATCAGACCGACCGTCTCATATCCACCAACAGTATAAAGAGCCAGGCTGCTACATGGTAGCAAACACACCTCGGTGTCAGTGAAATTTTTTCCCAGGCCCGCCAGATCAGTAGCAATACCAGGTGCAGAAACCTTCCAGCCTCCTGTGCAAAAAGACACATTAGAGAGATTAAAACTTGCCATGTTCTTTTCCTTATGCTAAACAGTAACTTTGCAGCGCATGTAACACAGACAGCAAGATGGCTGCTGACACAGACTGCAACTCCTTGTTCTCCAACAGCAGTGCAACAGCTCCTCTACTTGCTGTTGATTAGTCTAGCTCACTGGGACCTTTGGTGCCGGTCTCCTCCTTCTGGCAGCGTGCCAAAAATCTTCTAGACTCTACTTTTTATCTCTTCAACACCTAGAAAAAGTGACAAAGCCAGGGTTGATGATCTCCCAAACAAAAAATAAACAATCAGGTTCTTTCCCACAATGTTTTTGATGGTGATGATACAGTCCCTGAGGCTTTAAGATTAAGTTCAGGAACTGTCCCAATAAGTCAATTGAAGTCTCTGAGTTTTTACCCTCCATTATTAGGGTAAACCACAATAAAAATACTATGGTGGCATCATATTGGGTGCCAAAATGTAGCACCCCCCTGACACCCGGAGGCATGGTGGAACCCCCAGCGACAGTGTGCTGACATTTAACCTCAGGGTGTCTGTCTCTTAGGCAAATGGGCACCAGTCACTTTAGATGCAAACAAAAAGGAGTTTATTAGCTCACACAAAACTCCAGAGAGATTGAGGGGTAGGGAATTCAGAACACCCGTTATTTCCTGCAAACTCAATAGCACAACAACAGACCCCAGTACAGAAAAAGGGCCTTTAATCTGAATCTAAAAATCTGTACCTTCTTATTGCAGCTGTCTCTGTTGGCAACGCACACTTTCTCAGTAGCAGCAGCTGTAGCCTTGATGGTCCCATCTTGATGTTTTCTCAGCCTCTCCAAGAGTTCCTCCTCCATGGGACCTCACGTGGTTGAGTCACCCCTGGTATTCCATCTCAGACATCAATGCTTAATCTCCTGTCCTCTGCAAGGCTCCCTGAGCACTGGGCTTCAAGCACCAGGACACACTGAATAGGCAGGCTCACTCCTTCTGCTTTAAACACATGCTCTAGGCTTAGGCCTAATCACTCAGCTGCTCCTCACACCATCTAGCCTCCCCCAAATATTTATGTTCTCCCCCAGCATGCACCAGTGGCAATAAACCTCCTACTGGTTGGCTAGGGGAAACATGAATATTCATAGCTCTGCTTAAATTAGACGTCTGGTCAAAAACTAACTAGGCTTAAACCTACACCCACCCCCATTCAAAGCTCTATTCTAACTACCCTGTAAGGGAAAGAAGTGTATACTTAGCTTATCTAGAGGTGCTCCAGTCTAGTCACCTAATCAGGTCCCAGTGCTAGATTCAGTGTAGAGGAGGCACAGCAGACAATGGATAACCACAGTAAGTCTATGGGTTGTCGCTGCTCTCACTGAACAGTGGAGGCAAGGAGACATAAGGTAAAAGAAGTTATGAAGTTACTCACCAGGATTGGTGGGATTGAATATAGGAGGGGCTTCCAAGGTGGCAAGAAAAGGTGGAGAAAGCTTCAAGTAGTGTGGAAGTTGGCAGATGAAGGGGAAACTTCTATGAAGAATCGGCTGGAGACCCTATATGGATGGTCCAGGTTCTGGGCCTGTGTGACTCAGTCCAATGAGCGACCTCCAGGCCCACTGGTGTAGCGCACCTGCTTCAGTCGGCGTTCTCCCCACCATAGGTGGAGCCCTTCGGGGTGGGACATTACCTTTGCTGTCCCTGGTCCTACCCATGCAGCAGTGGAGTCGGGAGTGCACGGATGCCTAGCCTGGTCATGTGCCTGTCAGGGAGGCAGCCCAGTGAGAGAAAAAGTCATCTGTGGGTCATCTGCCAGTTGGGTGGAGTGGCATGTGGCCCATCTGACGATGCCACATGGGAGAGTGGTGTAAGAGCAGAGCCAGGTGGCGTATGTCACTATCTGGATGCTGTGAGTTCATGCTTTGCCGTGCTACTTTGCTCAATTTTAATTGAATAAATGTGAGTGCATTTCCTAAGCTTGGTTGGTACTTTTTGTAAGCTTATTAACAACAATACTGCACTGTTGGAGATTGTTTCCTTTATTCTCTCTTTTTCCTTTATTCTTCCCCAGAGAGGATATCTCTATGGAGATATCCTCTCTGGGGAAGCTTTACCATCTGAGGAGGAATTGAGCAGAAGACCTACCATCTGGTGTATACGACTGATTTCCCATATGCTGTGTTGTTTTTAGGTGAGTGTGTATTTCACCAGGTGGCGGGACACTGTCTATGATATGGTGGAGCACCTATTGAAATTCAAAGAGCTACACGCACATTTTTTTCTTGAAGACACACAATTAGAGCACTTTATGTGTGGACTGTTGGGACTCTTTATATAATTCATCATATACATTTTTTTTTTTCAACACTTGGATATTTATTGTATATGTTTAGCACAGATTTTCTGGTAATTTATAATGGATTGGTATGGTAGTCAATATTCATTTGTTTATATTAATCATTGATGGATTGATCTGGGCAGCACTATCACACAATATGTATATTTCAGTCTGACAGGTTCAAGATTTAAATCAGTTCACATGTGGTACAGAAGAGCTTTGATTGTGAAGTCCGATGTTTCTTTATCTTCTCAAATACTTTGGTGTTTATTGATGCCATTTTATGTCTCTATTTGTTTTGTGTTTGCAGTTTTCTATTTTGCAGATAGTGATGTATGCCTTATTTGGATCTTGGGCCATTCTTTTGTTTTTGGGGAGGGGGGGGCAGGCAGGGAGACCTCAGGTCTAATGGCAGGCAGCTCTGAAGAAACCGACGTAAAGTCGGTGAAACGCGTCAGCGTCAACTGAACTGCACTTCCTGGATCAGCCTTCTCTGTGTACATCTGACTCAAGCACGGCCGGCTCTCCCGCGGCTCCCCCGGCTCTAAGCTTGCCATACCGGAAATGACGTCAGGCCGCCACTGACGGACCCACACGCCGTTACTTGGAAGGAGGCTCGAGCGAGTACGGTAAGGGAATGCCGAAATAGAGAACTCCAGGTGACGGCTGAGTCATGACGAAATACACAGAGGTATGAACTTATCATTATTTTGGCTGTACTCTTCTGTTTACCGCTACCTTTCTGCAATAGTACGGAGGACTTTGCAATTAGCATCGCCATTGATATTTGCATACTCCGGGCAGCTAACTGGATCACTTAACATAGCCAGTATTGGGCTCTCAGGACTGGAATCTATATTTTCCTGCCAACGCTGAATGTTCTTATTGGAGGTGCACACACCATTCCTGGCACTCCTCCCTTTATGCGGAATCATCCTTAATTGCACTTCCGCTTCAACTTTGGAGGAATGGTTTGAGTGAATTTTTATTGTGGATAATCAGCATATCTAAATGATTGAGCAATCACCTTTATTCCATTAACAACCTGGAACTATTTCAGATTGCCTGCTCTATATCATCTGAAGTGCTTGCTCTGTAACAGTGTAATAAATGATCTAGAGGAGGGGATATCTAGTACAATCTCAGTATTTGCAGATGATACTAAACTAGGCATGCCAATATCTTCTATGCAGGATGTGGAAACCTTACAAGCAGACCTGAACAAAATAATGGGGTGGGCAACTACATGGCAGATGAGGTTTAATGTTGAAAAATGTAAAGTAATGCACTTGGGGGCCAAAAACCTGAAAGCAAGCTACTCACTAGGGGGGGAACCTCTGGGTGAGTCTAAGATGGAAAAAGACTTGGGGGTACTGGTAGACAACAGGCTTGGCAGTGGCATGCAATGCCAAGCCGCTGGAAGTAAAGCCAACAGAATACTGGGATGTTTAAAAAAGGGGATTCACTCCAGAAATAAAGACATTATCCTCCCTCTCTACAAGACTCTGGTCCGGCCACATCTGGAGTATGCTGTCCAGTTCTGGGCACCGGTCCTCAGGAAGGATGTGCTGGAATTGGAAAGAGTCCAGAGAAGGGCAACAAAAATGATTGGGGGAATGGAGGACATCAGCTATGAGGAAAGGCTACAAGCACTGAACTTATTCTCTCTGGAGAAGAGACGATTGAGGGGGGTTATGATATCAATGTACAAATACTGTACTGGTGACCCTAGCATAAGGAACAAACTATTCAGAGTAAGGGAATACAATAAGACGCGGGGCCACTCATTAAAACTAGAGGAAAGGCGGTTTAACCTTAAAATGCGTAAGAGGTTCTACACTGTAAGAGCGGTAAGGATGTGGAATTCTCTTCCACAAGCAGTCGTATCAGCAGGGAGCATTGATAGTTTCAAAAAACTGTTAGATGGTCACCTTAGAGACCACACCATACAGGGGTATACAATGTACGGTTAAAAGCAAACACACACACACATCATAGGTTGAACTGGATGGACTGTTGTCTTTTTTCAACCTCACTAACTATGTAACTATGTAAAAAGTGTGTTTACATACATTTGATCCACAGGATAATCATCGTTGTGTTTATGGACCTTCTCCTGATGATCATATTCATGCTGCATATGGTAGTATAACAAAGTACTTCAGCCTGATTTATTTCATTACCAGTTCTAGGCTCCAGCAATGTGCATGTTCTCTTTTTTGGTTTCAATTGGTTTTATCATTGTGTTTTGTGTCCTCATATGTGCATAGCTCTCTCACCAGGCACAAGTGCCTAATAAACATATACAATTTTTAGCACCATAACTACTACCTTGTCTCATTGGTACCGTTAATTGATCGCTTCTTGGGTGGACGTGGGTTGGAGGGCTATCCCTCTTTTCACCCATTTCCCCCGTTTTTTCTAATGGCAGGCAGTTGGGCATTCCTTGGGACATAGCTAGAGTACAGGGGACAGGTGCCCCAGAAATGCTATGTGGTAGAGTGTTTCCTGAGGTCCAGCGCTTTGCCCATTTGGAAAGGGCACCTTGGTACACACTGGTGGTAATGACGTTAAGTCCTTATGTTACCTTTTTCATTGCATTCAATTTTATTTCCTTAGCCTATCGTATAGCTTACCCTAAAATGCCCTAAAATGATTGTGGTTTTGGGCTGACATTGTTGGCTGTACTTCTTGGCTTTTGGCCTGGTTGGTTCACAAGTTGAACAAAGTATGCATTAAGGTTAATAATGGTTGGGGCTTAGTGGTGAGGCAGCGGGACCTTGAGGTGGATACTTGGCAGTATCTGCGGGGCAATGACATGGACCTCAACCCTATCTGCACTGATATGTAATTCATGGGATTGCAGGATGGGGTACAGAGAGGTACCTTAATGTCTGACCCATATATCTCAATGAGTCAGATAGTCTTTAACAATCAGTAATAGCACACGGCTTCCGCCACCTTCCTCCTTTAAGCTTGGAGTTTGGAGGGGCTGTGGTTGTTGGGGGTCTTTGGAGGCATTCAAAAAATAGCTGTGATATTATATACTAAGGATCCATGTTTGGTATGGTGTCCCCTGTAGAATTCCAGTTAACGGTAAGTTAACTGTGAATTTGGCACATGGAGGTATCTGTGGAGAGTTGGGATTGTCCCTGAGCTGGTGTATTGCGGTGTGATTCTGCAGATACAAATCAAATGTTGGTTCTTTGGTGCCTTTAAAGATCAGCAACCTTTATTATTATTGCTATTATTATTGTTATTATTGTTATTATCCCAATTCCCAAGTACAGTACACAAGGCCAGGTAAGAAATTGGATAGTTGGGCCAAAAGATCTTTATAAATGGGATCAGGCCCACTCATCAGGTAGAACTGGCCAGTAACACCCTAGGCACAGAAGCAAAAAGGTAATCCTGTACTTCCCAGTGTAAGACAAGGATTCCCTTGATTGTTAAATGGTAACTCCACTTTCGCGGGGAAAAAAAAATTGCAAATAAAGAAAAAATAATATAGTGTATACAATTGCGACACAAGTCATATTGTAATTGAATGTTATTAAAAATTACCTTTCTTTTTCAGTCTGCACCCGCTGTACTTTTCTAAAAATGCAATGCAATATGGCTACCTGGAGTTATTCTGTACACAGAATGTGTACTGAACACTGAATTATGCTTTAAGCACTTAGTAGGTGTGGATAGCCAAGCAGTAATATTGGAAGACCTTCAATCACGGGTTGCAAAGTGGAACAGAGAATAAAGTGACAGAGTGCGCAAATTTCAAAAAATTTAAAAAAATTTCAAAATACATTACATAAAAAGATATTAAAAGTCCATAATTAAATATCAGAAAATAGGTGAAAAAAATTCTTCTGTGCTGAATATCAAACATAAAGTGCTGGTGCTAGTGCTCACTCCACACACAGGTGATCAGTGTACTTCTGTGCTCAATAGCAGCTCACCTTAATGTCTGACCCATATATCTCAATGAGTCAGATAGTCTTTAACAATCAGTAATAGCACACAGCCTCCACCACCTTCCCCTTTAAGCTCAGGGATGCAGGATCTCAGACAAATAACAAGCTGGAACTATCAATAGTGATACAGCTTCCTCCACCTTCCTCCTTTAAGCTCAAGGATACAGGATACGATTGGCAGTGGTATATACAATAAAAAAAATGTGGGAGAATACTTCTAGCGCTCTCTGTTAACTTTATTTAATTTACCAGGACACATATAGGTTACACTAACATGAATATACACTTCAGCAGTGCGGGCTACAGTGGATTTGTCTGTCTCAGCTGGGATGCGGCTTCTGTGTGCAGGCTCCGCCCCAATATGCGTTACGTCACCACAGTAACTTCGTCAGTGGGTGGAGCCAGCACTACATCCTATTCAATATATTAACATACAACAAGATGTTCCCGCCCCTCAACACCTCCTTCACTCACTCATAGGGACGGCTCCTAGTATTCGCAACACCGGAAGCAGTGAGGTGAAATACACATAAATCACAGCTTGTGGGGACCCGAAACGAATTACATAACAATATTGTCGTTCAATACTAAAGAAACATATAAATATAGAATATAAATCAGAGCCAGCCCACATCTGCCACTCTCTCAGTTGAATACATATGCCAATAAAATAAACCTTTCTAGATAAAATACCCCATACACATTAAAAGATACACATTAAAATACACAATAAATGCATATATTAGATACACAAAAACTAAAAATGCATTAATAAAATATTAGTAAATAATAAAAAGTAATTTATGTATAAAAACAATTTTTAATGTATTTTTTTATTGTTAAATTATTTTAAAACTATTTATCGCTAATAAAATAATTTAAAACAAAGTCAATATTCAAACCCCTAGGAGCCAAAACTTTGGCCTCATATATCCAATATGATTCCCTTTTACTCACTTGCCTGATAAAAATTACCCCATCTCCAATGTCTAATTAGTCTCTCTATACCCCAAAACCTTAATGAACTAGGGTCTTTGTTGTGAACCATTTTAAAATGTTTAGATACGTTATGTGTGATGGTGCCCTTTTTTATGTCCTTAATGTGTTCCCCTAGCCTAACACTCAAGCTCCTTGATGTCTGTCCTATATATTGTAGCCCGCAGCCACATTCTAGCATATAGATAACACCCGTAGTCGGACAAGTGATAAGATCCTTAATTACATATTTTCTACCTGTATTCCTTGATACTTGTTATGTGAATAAAGCCGGCACACGAAAAGTCTTCTTCCAAGTAAATAGCATGCTATGAGGAAGGCGTAAAGCCGAAACGCGTCAGCATTTGTCATGTTGTCACCGCTATCCATGTTGGAATAAAGTATTTTACTTGGAAGAAGACTTTTCGCGTGCCGGCTTTATTCACATAACATTTGGTTTGGACGTTCAGCCTGAGCACCGACACTTAGCTCTTTATCTTCCCACAGTGCGGTGGAGCTAGGGTGAGTTACTGTTTATTCCTTGATACTTGGTGTTTTCTACCGAATGCCGACATGCTGGACATTTACCACAGACATGAAAACATGTGATAAACGAGAGAAATCCATCCCTTCTAGGTATCGGGGGGTCAATGACTCCTGGAGCTAATTTATCCTTAAGGGTAGGTGCTTTCTTATAAATAAACTTTGGTTTTGCTGGTAAAACTGGACCCAATACTTTATCCCTCTTCAGGACATCCCAAAGTTTATTAATGATTTTTTCCACCTGTTTATGTTGGACATTGTAGTCAATAATAATTTTATATTCAAATCTGCACCACTTTTTTTGTTGTTATTGTGTACAGTTAGTAAAGATGCCCTGTTGAGTGCATATACCTCCCTTTTTAACCTGGTCAATATTTTCTTTGGTATAAACTTTTTCTAGGAATCTGTTTCCAAGGATTTCAGATTGAGTCATATAGTCAGAATCCTTGGTGCAGTTCCTTCTTATCCTGATAAATTGGCCTTTCGGGATGTTACATGTTAACCTTGTTTTGTGGTGGCAGCTATCCAATGGTAGATATGAATTCCTGTCAGTGGATTTAAAATGGTTAGGGGTATGTAACCTCCCATTTTCTTTAAAAATTTCCACATCCAGGAATACTACCTGCAGATCATTCACTATCCATGTCAATTTAATATTCCTTTTTGTTATTGTTCATCTTATCCTTAAAGTTATTAAAGAATCTAAGATCCCCCCCCCCCCCATCCATACCAACAGTAGATCATCTATAAATCTCCTGTAGCATAAAAGTTCTTTAGGTTTCTCATTCAGAATATCCTCATGTTCCCAATGGGCCGTAAAAAGGTTTGCTACACTCAGAGCAAACCTTGCGCTCATAGCTACACCTCTTATTTTCAAATAGTGCTGAAGATCATAGTAAAAAAAATAGTTATGCTCCAGACAAAGTTCCAAATACTTTAATAAAAACTTTCTATGTTTCTTTCTATAAAAACTTTCTATATTCTGCAGTGCCCATTTACACGATTTCAGGGCCTCCAACTGCCTGATTATCGTGTATAATAGGCCTACATCCACCGTGGCCAATGTACATTTCTCCGTACCTTCTAATCCTTCAAGACATTGAATAATATGTTTAGTGTCCTTCATGTAAGCTTCTGTTTTGGACACTAAAGGCTGTAAAAAAAGTCAATCTATTGACCCAGTCTGGAACAAACTGATTTGATTTCATTAATGATGGGCCTACCAGGTGGTTTATTTAAAACTTTATGTATTTTGGGTAAAAAAAAATAATAATGGGGATCCTGCCTGCTGAGGGGGTTCAAATATTGAGCTTCTTTTTTATTTAAAATATCCTTTTTAAAAACTTTCCCTATCAATTTAGCTAATTTCCCTTTAAAATCAATAGTAGGGTTCCTATTCAAAAGTTGATCAGTTTCATTTATCGGATAGTTGTCTTTCCATTTCTTCCCTTTAGTAGGATTTATTCATCACTACTAATCCACCCCCCTTATCTGCTGGGCGTATAACAACTTCCTTTTCCTTTTCTAAATCAGCTATACCTTGTTTGATCCACTAAGGGTAAGGGGCCTTTCGAACTTTTAGATTCCAAAAAAAATATTATTTACTTATATTTTATTTATGCATTTGAAGTTTTTGTGTATTTAATATATGCATGTATTGTGTATTTTAATGTGTATCTTTTATAGGGTATTTTATCTAGAAAGGTTTATTTTATTGACATATGTATTCAACTGGGAGAGTGGCAGATGTGGGCAGGCTCTGATTTATATTCTATTTTTATATGTTTTTTTTTAGTGTATTGAACGACAATATTGTTATTTAATTAGTTCTGGGGTCCCCCGAGCTGTGATTTATGTGTATTTCACCTCACGGCTTCTGGTGTTGCAAGTACTGGGAGCCGTCTCTATTAGGGATGATCGAACGGTTCGGGTCAACCATCGGTTCGACCCGAACATTGACTGTTCGAGGTTCGGCCGAATTTAGAACTTTTTGCTGAAAAAGTTTGGAATTCGGCAACCAGAACCGACCAAAATGCAATGGGACAGGAACTGGGCTTTAAAAGCCCGTGATTGGACCAGAACCATTAGTAAAAGCCAATTGAGGGGGCAGGAGAATGCTAGAAATGTGATTGGAGTGACTAGGGGGTCCCTAGGCCAATCATTAGTGAATACGCCCCCCAGTATATAAGATAGCCCCCGCCAAATTCCTAGCATTGTAATACAGGGGCATGGAAGAGAGTGGAAGCAGTTCTGTTAATTTTGCTTCAAAAGTGTCATTTAGCATTTATTAGTGTGAGGAAAGGGATATCTAGTGTAGTTAGGGTGCTATTTTCCACTTTAGTTAGATGCAAAAATTTAGTGTCTGTAGGGAAAGTGTTAAGTGCCAGGGTGACCGTAATGTAGTGTAGGGTGAACTGACACTGACTGCTATGGCAGGGTGACCAAACCCTTCCATTTCAGGGTGACCGCTATAGAGAAAACATAGTTTCTCTTAGGTCACTTTCAGAGCAGCGATATGGCTTCTCGCCTGTCAGCCTGCTTTTTGGCTGCAGGCATTTATAGGGATTTTTTGAGGACAAGTTTGGAGTCAGGCATGACATCTAAACTTGTGTATTGGGGTATACATACACACACATGTCTGTATATATACACCTGCACATATATAGGTGTGAAAGGAGCAGAAAACTATACTTGCGCTAATTAAATAATTAACACCAATATGTCTCCGTTCCTATCACACCTATATATGTGTATGTGTAAAATACATATAAGTGTGTGTGTATATATATACCCCTATACAGAAGTTCAGATGTTTTGCCTGCCTCCAAAGAACCCAAAAAAATGCCCAAAAAAAATGACAGCGCCAAAAGAAAAACGCCCAGGTGTGTTTATGCAGCAGGCTTTTTTTGGGCATTTTTTTGGGGTCTTTGGAGGCAGGCAAAACATCTGAACTTCTGTATAGGGGTATATATACACACACACTTATATGTATTTTACACATACACATATATAGGTGTGATAGGAGCGTAACCATATTGATGTTAATTATTTCATTAGCGCAAGTATAGTGTTCTGCTACTTTCACACCTATATATGTGTATGGGTATATATACATATAAGTGTGTGTGTATATATACCTTATACAGAAGTTCAGATGTTTTGCCTGCCTCCCAAAAAATGACCACAAAAACGCCTGCGCCAAAAAAAAACGCCCAGGTGTGTTATTGCAGGGGTTTTTTTGGGCATTTTTTGGGTTCTTTGGAGGCAGGCATGACATCTCAACTTCTGTATAGGGGTATATAGACACACACACTTATATGTATATATACCCATACACATATATAGGTGTGAAAGTAGCAGAACACTATACTTGCACTAATGAAATAATTAACACCAATATGGTTACGCTCCTATCACACCTATATATGTGTATGTGTAAAATACATATAAGTGTGTGTGTATATATACCCCTATACAGAAGTTGAGATGTCATGCCTGCCTCCAAAGAACCCAAAAAAATGCCCCAAAAAAACCCTGCAATAACACACCTGGGCGTTTTTTTTTGGCGCAGGCATTTTTATGGGCATTTTTTTGGAGGCAGGCAAAACATCTGAACTTCTGTATAAGGTATATATACACACACACTTATATGTATATATACCCATACACATATATAGGTGTGAAAGTAGCAGAACACTATACTTGCGCTAATGAAATAATTGATTACAATGTGTAGTGCGCTAATTCTGTGAAACTTATAAACATAAATATGTGAACAATAATAACACCAATGTCATTAATAAATAGGATGAGATATAAAACATAAAAGTCCATGAAGTTCATAAAAGGTCCATATATGCAACAGTTCACATAAGTCCTTGAATGAGGAAATCCCAATACCAAACAAGTGATTTCAATGAAAACGAATGAGGGAAAGGTGTTTCAAGGTGCTTGTTAAAGTGCAGGTATTCCCCTTACCAGACGAGTGAAAAATAAGGTGCAATATATCTCCAAACAAAAAGATGCGTGCAGTGATATAGATAGCCCAGCTCTGCCCACCTCGTGGCCGGTTTGAGAGTAGATAAATTCTTACCAGATGACATAAAACTTAAGGTGTATGGATAACTTCTGGATATCTTTCAGCTCAATGGTAATAACCGTCCCCCAAGCTTGCGGCTCCCTGTTGTCCCTTGGAAGTGAAACTTCATCCAGGTGTTCACAGGTGATTTCCCAAAAATAGACAAGGGGGGACTAATAGTGCATTATCCTTATAACTTTTATTGCTGATACTCAAAGATGCACTTACAGTTAAGACGATATAATAAGCTTGCTGGAACCCTGTAGATCCGTGGCCGCCTGCAGTGCGGACCGCGGATGTAGTTAGTGACGGCGTGCCTCCTCTCTGACGCGTTTCCTCCGAGCGGACTTCTACTGAGACAGGTAGACCCCAAAAAATGCCCAAAAAAACGCCTGCTGCAAAAACACACCTGGGCCATTAGCGCAAGTATAGTGTTCTGCTACTTTCACACCTATATATGTGTATGGGTATATATACATATAAGTGTGTGTGTATATATACCCCTACACAGAAGTTCTGATGTTATGCCTGCCTCCAATAACCCCCAAAAAATGCCCAAAAAAACGCTTGCTACAAAACCGGCAAGGTGTGAAAATAGCGAAGCCATATCCCTGTTCTATAAGTGACATAATACAAACAATCTTTTTTTTTTATGGTTCTGGACATGCTACTTTTTAGACCCCCCAGACACTAAATCCAAAGTCAAAATCAAAAAATCTCTCTTTTTTTTTTTTTAATAATTGTCTCTCTATCAAAAATGACAATTTTTAAGAACTTTTTTTTGTGTGATTAATAGTCCCTGGGACATGACCCAGAACCCTAGGCACTTTTTAGGGGCATTTATTGGGTTTTAGGGCTTCAAAATTGTGTTTTTTGATTACCGAAGTTCGGGTCCTATTGATTTCAATGGGGTTCTGAAATCCGGACCGAACTTTTGGGAAGTTCGGGTGTCCTGGTCAATCCGAACTTTTCAAAAGTTCGATCATCCCTAGTCTCTATGAGTGAGTGAAGGAGGTGCTGAGGGGCGGGAACATTTTGTTGTATGTTAATATATTGAATAGGACATTGTGCTGGCTCCACCCTGCTGACAAAGTTACTGTGGTGAAGTAACGCGTACAGGGCGGAGCCTGTGCACAAAAGCCGCATCCCAGCTGAGACAGACAAATCCACTGTAGCCCGCACTGCTGAAGTGCATATTCATGTGAATGTAACCTATATGTGTCCTGGTAAATGAATAAAGTTTACAGAGAGCACTAGAAGTATTTTCCCCCTTTTTTTCTTTTTATATACCACTGCCAATCGTATCCTGTATCCTTGTGCCTAAAGGAGGAAGGTGGAGGAAGCTGTATCAGTATTGATAGTTCCAGCTTGTTATTTGTCTGATATCCTGTATCCCTGAGCTTAAAGGAGGAAGGTGGCGGAGGCTGCGTGCTATTACTGATTGTTAAAGCCTGTCTGACTCATTGAGATATATGGGTCAGACATTAAGGTGAGCTGCTATTGAGCACAGAAGTGTGTGGAGTGAGCACCAGCACCAATCACCCCCCCCCCCCCAGGTTCCAAACCAGGCCCCTCGGGTCTGGTATGGATTTTGAGGGGAGCCCTTGGGCGTGGGGTCCCCTCCAAAATCCATACCAGACCCTTATCCGATCATGCAGCCCGGCAGGTCAGGAAAGGGGAGGGGACGAGCGGCGGAGGAAGAAGAGCGGAGGAAGAAGAGCAGAGGGGAGAAGACCAGAGGAAGATTTTTAATAAACTTCTCAAACCGACTGTCATTATTTACATACACTGCCTTTCAATAGGGTGAATGGGTAAGGGTACAATGTACCCCATACCCATTCACATAGGGAGGGGGTCCGGGATCTGGGGGTTAAAGGGGGCTTCCAGATTCTGATAAGCCCCCTGCCAGCAGACTCCCACAACCACCGCCCATGGTTGTCGGGAAGAGGCCCTTGTCCTCATCAACATGGGGACAAGGTGCTTTGGGGTGGGGGGTGCAGAGCTCCCCTACCCCAAAGCACCCACCCCCTCATGTTAAGGGCGTGTGGCCTGGTATGGTCCAGGGGGGTGGGGCTGCTCGCTCGTCTCCTCCCCTTTCCTGACCTGCCAGGCTGCATGCTTGGATAAGGGTCTGGTATGGATTTTGGGGGGAACCCACGCCATTTTCCCCTCAAAATCCATACCAGACCCCGAAGGGCCTGGTTTGGAACCTGGGGGAGGAACCCCATGCCGTTTTTTTCCCATTTTAGCGTGGAGTTCCCCCTCAAGATCCTCAGAGCGCAAGTGGCACCACAAGTCGGATCATCCTGATCCGACTTGTGATGTGACTTCCATTCAAATCAATAGGCTCCTATAGGGATTTATTATTTTACAAGTCATGTGTCCACAGATAGCAGCCATCTTGGCCATGACGTATCCAATTTAGGGTGTGCCCCTATCCTCAATTAACTAATTACATTTGGAAGGATTGGGAAACAGGGATTTCGGGCACAAGAGTTTTTTTAAAAAGATTTCTTTTATTCAACACAAAACTAAATATTTTAAAATCATAGAAAAATACAGGCAGATAATTGTGTATTAAGGACACAGTGAGACCACACAACAATGGTCTATGTTGTACAATATCTCAGTGCATAGAACTTATAAAAGTCGATTTACATACAGTTCAAAGTACAAGATCATTGGTAGTCATATAATCCTTGGAAACGTATTGCTTGATATCAGAAGAACCGCCGACGGACACCCAAGCAGTATGGTGCCGGTCAGCGGGGTCGACTGAAAGTATAAGTTAACATTCACCATGTAATATATGACCTTTGCTCGACATGTTTCGCTTTCTTAGACAAAAAAGCTTCATCTGGAGCATATCATTTCTTTTGTCTGTGTGAAAAATAACAGTATTTAGATAAATTACATATATATGTTACCTCATTTTCAGTGTCTTATAATTACAATTGCATATCATTTATCTCTCCTTTTAATTACATACAATCGTCTTACACATCTCAGATAAGTCCTTCTATTTTTGCAATATCAACACAATATAACATTGGGTCTTAAGTTGCATTCAGACACTAAAGGGGTTTAGGGGAAAGAACGGAGGCTGCCAATAGTGAGTATATGTGGGGATCCATGCTGTAATTATAGTATAAGCATATATATCCTGTTTATATACCTGGTAAATGGACAGAAAGATGTATACATACCTGTACATATAGTAATCAGGCACATATCTCAATTTCCATAGAGAATTCTTTAACGAGGAGGACTGTGCGTTTTGGGAAGCTCAAAAAAGGCAATGTATAATGATGTAGTAGTGAGGGTAGTCACTCCATGTCTCATATCTGGGTGGATGAGAGCAGAAGAACAATGTTTCTCAGAATAGTAGGCGTTTTTATTCTATGATATCACTTTCAGGGAAAGCCCATAGAAATGCTAAACCATAAGTTCAAGTGTTTCAAAGTGGTAAAATCAGTGTGCCTCATGCTTGTTATAAGAGTGTGTAAGTACCTATAGAGCCCATAGATTATCTGCCTTAAGAGGGGCAAAAGAAAAGACATATAGTCATTCTGGACCGTGAGAATGGACAGGTGCCATGCGTTTCTAAACGATTATACACCAACATACAGAATTTACCCATTCGTGTATGGGCTACCCCTATAGTAAAATACATATCATGTATATTGGTTTGCTTTCATATACATATGTGAATATGTGTGTGTAGTCAATTTAGTATCCGGCCCACCCTCCTCCATAATAGTAGGGGGGTGACCAGGGTTATATATAGATAAGCAGTTGCTACATAGGGTCCAAGATGAGTACATGCAAAGCGTACTTAGAATAAACATAGGTGATAAACATAGTGGTGAATATATAGAGTGCCACCCAATATGATAGATCCCTATGTAGTACGAAAGTTCCAAACATAAACAGACACCTTAGCAAGGCTCACCAAACTTGGGAAGGACCAGAGCTTAAATGTAGGGAGCGTATCTCCTCTGCTTGTATGTCGGCTGTTAAGCACAGTAAGATTAAGGTGAATTCCCGGATATCACAAAAGTGTAATGTTACAGTATTAGTACTGGCCATATAAAGCTTACCCCTTGCCACGCTGTTCCCAGCTTCCGCACAGTCCTCACCGGATGGGGAACCTCCACCATACCAGGGCTTGTAAATGGCGCCCTTAAGTAGCATGGATCCCGGGCGGCTCGTCAAACGGATGTCACCGCCCCGGCCACTCCCACCGGACATCGCTCGAGAGCCAGCGCGGGGACACCCCAGCGAGGCTCTCGGCTTAGTCACGGGTGTATGCAGATCATACAGAGGCAGGAAGTGCCTCCGTAGTCCGCTCAGGTGCCACAGGAAGTTCCGCCCGGAAGGGGCGGAACTAACCTGCGGCCTATCTGGCCGCACATATCTCACTGATGAGGCCGACCTCCATGCTTACCCACACTGCCCCCACAGGATCGGTCCGCAATTACATGAGAATTCTAATTGCCTGAAATGAAAAAACAACACAACAAGACAGAAATTATATATTTAAAAATACAGATATAAAAGCATATTTCACTAAGGTACAAAGATGTTCCTGGTAAACCAGGAGATATATATCGGTAACATATTTGTTTATCAAAAATTATTATATAACCATGTATTTTTTGACATTAACCACTAGTAAGGGCGTTCAATAGTAACAGCCCTAATGAAAGAACAGGTGCTGAACTGCCCCCTACTAGAAACACTTCCATACTTCAAACCCCAAGGGAAAGTTGCATATTTTGACTTGTTATAAATCCTCAAGATCATAATATTGATGAGATAGGGATTATAGCACAAAAAAAAAAAAAAAAAAACTGTTTGTTATACATAAGAAAGGAAGAGGGGTATATGTGCCATAAAACCTATTTGATGTGAAGAGGTATCAGAATAATTAAATATGTATACGGGGGGAGGATGACCACGCCAAAACCAAGCAGACACTCTGACCCATATATCCCACATAGGGCCATTATCGTAACCAGAGTATGCTACTCGAGGTCAATTAGGTCTATTGGCATTAAGTAAGCAAGGAAACCTTCACAGAAAGGGTTTGTACGACTGTGTTTCGTTCAACCCCGGTCTATAAGTGGCATTGAGACGCTCTATCCAGAGAGTCTCTCTCTGGAGAATTTTTTTGTCCCAGTTGCCACCCCGAGGATCTTGAGGAATAACCTCAAGCACATAAAATCTTGCCTTTTTGGGATTGAACCTGTGGTATAGGTCAAGGTGTCTGCTCACGGGCGTGATCATCCTTCCCCCTGCTGATACGTACACATGGTCATTTATCCTTTGGCGGAGCTCTCTTATAGTTTTACCTATATAGAACATACCGCAGGTACAATGCATCATGTATACCACTCCACGTGTGCTACAGTCAGCTCGAAATTTTGGAGCAAATGTCTCCCCATTAGGTAAAGTGTATTCAGTATTCTCCTCTATCCAAGGACATAAGGCGCATTTGCGACATTTATAAGTACCTCTACCTGTGGTTACTTTATTTCTGATGGGTTGATAGTGGCTTGTTGTTAGTTGATCTCTTAAAGATCTTGTTCTCCTGAAAACAATTTGGGGATGTTTGCCCACGTATTTGTTTATAACCGGATCATCACGAAGAAGATGCCAGTTCCGTTCAAGAATATCTCTCAATACTTTTTTATGAGCGGAGTATTTGGTTATTAGTTTAACTGTCGATTGCGTGTTTGGAGGTTTGGCTCTAAAGATGAGGCTGTTTCTATTTTGAGAAAACGCTTTGTTGAAAGCTGTTCTCAACAAACGCTTACTGTATCCACGAGCCATTAGGCGTTCTCGTAAAAGGTTAGCCTGTATTTTGAAATCGTTATCAGATGTACAATTACACCGTAGGCGTATGTATTGGGCGTATGGAATACTACGTATAAGCGCCCCTGGGTGGGCGCTAGACGCATGTAATATTACATTCCCTGACGTCTCCTTTCTGTATAGGTTAGTCGTCAGGTGTCCATCCACATGTTTGAGTACCGTTAGGTCAAGGAAATTAACACTCGAGTCACTGATGGTAGATGTTAACTTCAAGTTGAAGTCGTTTATATTTAGTTGGGCAATAAACTCATCTAGCATTGATTTTGAACCTGTCCAGACAGCAAAAATGTCGTCTATATAACGAAACCAGATTGCCACGGATGAAAAAAAATGGGATAAATTTTCATCTGATGTGATTTGTCGCTCCCACCCCCCCAGGTACAGGTTGGCGTAGGCCGGGGCACAACAAGTGCCCATGGCCACGCCCTGTACCTGGAGGTAGTGGGACCCGTTGAAAGTAAACCAGTTGTGTTTCAAAATAAACAATAGAAGTTCCAAAATGAAATCACAAAATGGCCAAGTGTGATGGTCTTGCTCATATAAGAACGTGCGTATCATCCCGACGCCCTGCTCGTGAGGGATACTGGAGTATAATGCCTCCACATCCAAAGTCACGAGCAGGGCGTCGGGAGGAACCACCATATCTTCAATCATTTTTAAAAACTCGAGTGTGTCCTTGACGTATGACGGTAACCGCACTACGTGTGGTAGTAAATAATAATCGATCAAACGACTAGCATTTTCAGTTAGACTTCCAATGCCCGATACAATAGGCCTACCGGGTGGAGAAGTTAAATTTTTATGGGTTTTTGGGAGTGAATAGAATGTCGCCTGTCTCGGAAATTTGTTGTTAAGAAAATTATAACAGTCTTTATCTATAAGAGCCAATTGATATGCACGTCCGATTATATCCAAATACTCTGCTTTAAATTCTGTAGTAACCGATGGGGATATCTTTTTGTACCATGTACGATTTGAGAGGATATTAAGGCACATTTTTTCGTATCCCTCTCGAGTCATCAATACTAGGTTACCACCCTTATCTGAGGGTTTGATAACCAAGTCTGTATGGTTTCTTAGTTTGTTAAGCATCTGTAGTTGTTGTTTAGAAAGATTATTTTGTGTTGATTTTAACTCACAATTTTTAATCTCACCTACCACTGTAGTCAGAAAAGCCAAAAGGTTAGGATTTGTAGTCAAGTCAGGGAAATTATTGGATTTTGGTTTGAAGGGGACCTGTCTTGGATTTACTGTCTTTGTTTGTATAGGTTGATCGGGGGACTGGGAATCCGGAAGACTGCCTTCCTCCAATAGTAAGATTAAATCCCGTAGAACACGGAATTCTTGCATTGTGTAATGTTTTATTTTTTCTGAGATTTCCTTATCTTGTGTATTACGTTGTCTTTCTGGGTCGTAGATATGTTTATACGTCAAGTTCCTTATGAACATATAGACGTCCTTTATGGTCTCATATCTATCCATAGGAGTAGATGGGCAGAACGTGAGGCCAAGTTCAAGGACCTCTTGTTCTTGGGGTGAGAAGTGATAAGGGGTTAAGTTAATGATCGATAATTTTAGGTGGGAAGGCTTAGTGATGTGCTCAGGGGAAAATTTGAGGCCTGGGCCTGTGACGCTGCGAAGTGGCCATCAATAGTGGTTTGTCTAAGAGAGGTAGTGCTGGGTATATTTAAAGGTAGTGTGTTAGAAAAAACAGGTGCCGCAGCACCTAGTGAGTGTGTTTGAGAATTAGATGTGAGATCCTGTGTGGATGGATTACTTGGATTAGTGTTAGTGGATAAGGGTTGCAACATTTGTATCGCTTGGAGAGCCAGGGATCCCAAATAAGGGTCCTGTGCTTCCAAACCATCTTGTGTGAGTGCCTCGACAGATCGAACAGTCTGTCCAATTTGAGTCCCCCCAGTTCCTAATGGTTGAAATTTGGAAGTTTCATCGGGTCGCTTTTTGGAGCGTGGTGTGTAGTTGGCTCCTTCCTGTTGTCCTCGTTTACGTGTCGCCATGTCTGTTTTTGGTCTAGTATCTTGATTAGATCTAATCGATGTTTTGGATCTATTAGATTGTGCGGAGATCGAAGACGAGTCTGATTCCCAATCAGTTTCCCTTGGACCTGTATTCGACATCTGTTCACGGGGGCCTCGCGAATAGCGGGGTCGCCTTGAACTATTGGGTCCCGGCCATCGGTAAGCATAGCCTTCCGTGAAGGCCATCCTATCTTTTAAGAATTTAGTTTGTTTTTTACCAATGATATCCCTATTAAGTTTGATTCCATACTCCTTCACCTCCTTCCATCTTGCCTCGTAATGTATATGTTTTTTTAGATTCTCGTTCTTAGTATATAAAGATGATAACTCAGTATCCAAAGTAGCTAGGTCCAATTTGTATTGGGACACCAACAGCTGGCACAAGTCGGTACTGCATTTGGTTAGAATGCGTTCCCACCAAGTTCTAAACTCGCTCGAAGCATTATCGAAGGAGGGGAATAGATGAATCCTCAAACCCACAGGGCATACATTTGCCTGTATATACTTCAAGAAAAATTCTATATGCCAATATAGGTTTGACTTTTTTTTAATAAGTCTCTTTACTGTATTTATATATTGGTTTAGGCTTATATCATCCTTGGCCGGGATGTTACAGGTAGATTCAATTTCGGTCATAAGACCCGTCCATGCATTTCCAACGAAATCCATGGTTGTCCTATGAATTCTATCAGTTATTGTTGGAATGGTTTATGGTCTCTTCTATATGGGTTTCTATTTTTTGAAAAAATGTATATAAATTATGACTTGACTAAATAAACAACTACAAAATTATCTTCAAAGGCCAGATACAGGCCAGAGATTGGCACTAGAGAATTATAAGCAACTTTTTACGGGGTTTTTTTGCATAAAAGATGTTTCACGATCCTTCCATATGATATTGTTCAAATATAATATGTATAAAAGGTAATAAGTGATACTTAAACCTATATACTTTGCTGCTTGCCACTTCCCAGGATGGCTGGTGCTTCCACCTTTATATCAGAATTATTTTACAAGTCATGTGTCCACAGATAGCAGCCATCTTGGCCATGACGTATCCAATTTAGGGTGTGCCCCTATCCTCAATTAACTAATTACATTTGGAAGGATTGGGAAACAGGGATTTCGGGCACAAGAGTTTTTTTAAAAAGATTTCTTTTATTCAAACACAAAACTAAATATTTTAAAATCATAGAAAAATACAGGCAGATAATTGTGTATTAAGGACACAGTGAGACCACACAACAATGGTCTATGTTGTACAATATCTCAGTGCATAGAACTTATAAAAGTCGATTTACATACAGTTCAAAGTACAAGATCATTGGTAGTCATATAATCCTTGGAAACGTATTGCTTGATATCAGAAGAACCGCCGACGGACACCCAAGCAGTATGGTGCCGGTCAGCGGGGTCGACTGAAAGTATAAGTTAACATTCACCATGTAATATATGACCTTTGCTCGACATGTTTCGCTTTCTTAGACAAAAAAGCTTCATCTGGAGCATATCATTTCTTTTGTCTGTGTGAAAAATAACAGTATTTAGATAAATTACATATATATGTTACCTCATTTTCAGTGTCTTATAATTACAATTGCATATCATTTATCTCTCCTTTTAATTACATACAATCGTCTTACACATCTCAGATAAGTCCTTCTATTTTTGCAATATCAACACAATATAACATTGGGTCTTAAGTTGCATTCAGACACTAAAGGGGTTTAGGGGAAAGAACGGAGGCTGCCAATAGTGAGTATATGTGGGGATCCATGCTGTAATTATAGTATAAGCATATATATCCTGTTTATATACCTGGTAAATGGACAGAAAGATGTATACATACCTGTACATATAGTAATCAGGCACATATCTCAATTTCCATAGAGAATTCTTTAACGAGGAGGACTGTGCGTTTTGGGAAGCTCAAAAAAGGCAATGTATAATGACATAGTAGTGAGGGTAGTCACTCCATGTCTCATATCTGGGTGGATGAGAGCAGAAGAACAATGTTTCTCAGAATAGTAGGCGTTTTTATTCTATGATATCACTTTCAGGGAAAGCCCATAGAAATGCTAAACCATAAGTTCAAGTGTTTCAAAGTGGTAAAATCAGTGTGCCTCATGCTTGTTATAAGAGTGTGTAAGTACCTATAGAGCCCATAGATTATCTGCCTTAAGAGGGGCAAAAGAAAAGACATATAGTCATTCTGGACCGTGAGAATGGACAGGTGCCATGCGTTTCTAAACGATTATACACCAACATACAGAATTTACCCATTCGTGTATGGGCTACCCCTATAGTAAAATACATATCATGTATATTGGTTTGCTTTCATATACATATGTGAATATGTGTGTGTAATCCATGTGGATCCATGCTACTTAAGGGCGCCATTTACAAGCCCTGGTATGGTGGAGGTTCCCCATCCGGTGAGGACTGTGCGGAAGCTGGGAACAGCGTGGCAAGGGGTAAGCTTTATATGGCCAGTACTAATACTGTAACATTACACTTTTGTGATATCCGTGAATTCACCTTAATCTTACTGTGCTTAACAGCCGACATACAAGCAGAGGAGATACGCTCCCTACATTTAAGCTCTGGTCCTTCCCAAGTTTGGTGAGCCTTGCTAAGGTGTCTGTTTATGTTTGGAACTTTCGTACTACATAGGGATCTATCATATTGGGTGGCACTCTATATATTCACCACTATGTTTATCACCTATGTTTATTCTAAGTACGCTTTGCATGTACTCATCTTGGACCCTATGTAGCAACTGCTTATCTATATATAACCCTGGTCACCCCCCTACTATTATGGAGGAGGGTGGGCCGGATACTAAATTGATTACACACACATATTCACATATGTATATGAAAGCAAACCAATATACATGATATGTATTTTACTATAGGGGTAGCCCATACACGAATGGGTAAATTCTGTATGTTGGTGTATAATCGTTTAGAAACGCATGGCACCTGTCCATTCTCACGGTCCAGAATGACTATATGTCTTTTCTTTTGCCCCTCTTAAGGCAGATAATCTATGGGCTCTATAGGTACTTACACACTCTTATAACAAGCATGAGGCACACTGATTTTACCACTTTGAAACACTTGAACTTATGGTTTAGCATTTCTATGGGCTTTCCCTGAAAGTGATATCATAGAATAAAAACGCCTACTATTCTGAGAAACATTGTTCTTCTGCTCTCATCCACCCAGATATGAGACATGGAGTGACTACCCTCACTACTATGTCACTATACATTGCCTTTTTTGAGCTTCCCAAAACGCACAGTCCTCCTCGTTAAAGAATTCTCTATGGAAATTGAGATATGTGCCTGATTACTATATGTACAGGTATGTATACATCTTTCTGTCCATTTACCAGGTATATAAACAGGATATATATGCTTATACTATAATTACAGCATGGATCCCCACATATACTCACTATTGGCAGCCTCCGTTCTTTCCCCTAAACCCCTTTAGTGTCTGAATGCAACTTAAGACCCAATGTTATATTGTGTTGATATTGCAAAAATAGAAGGACTTATCTGAGATGTGTAAGACGATTGTATGTAATTAAAAGGAGAGATAAATGATATGCAATTGTAATTATAAGACACTGAAAATGAGGTAACATATATATGTAATTTATCTAAATACTGTTATTTTTCACACAGACAAAAGAAATGATATGCTCCAGATGAAGCTTTTTTGTCTAAGAAAGCGAAACATGTCGAGCAAAGGTCATATATTACATGGTGAATGTTAACTTATACTTTCAGTCGACCCCGCTGACCGGCACCATACTGCTTGGGTGTCCGTCGGCGGTTCTTCTGATATCAAGCAATACGTTTCCAAGGATTATATGACTACCAATGATCTTGTACTTTGAACTGTATGTAAATCGACTTTTATAAGTTCTATGCACTGAGATATTGTACAACATAGACCATTGTTGTGTGGTCTCACTGTGTCCTTAATACACAATTATCTGCCTGTATTTTTCTATGATTTTAAAATATTTAGTTTTGTGTTGAATAAAAGAAATCTTTTTAAAAAAACTCTTGTGCCCGAAATCCCTGTTTCCCAATCCTTCCAAATATAGGGATTTATTGATTTTCACATTAAAAAAAAAACGTATAACGTGGCTTAACCCTGTATAAGCAACGTTAATCAGCCTTTAGCAGCGTCAGACGTTTTTACAGCTCTGACTCTAGTCATCAGAACGCACAGGTCCTGGGTTTTTTTTTGCAGCTTGAAAACGCCTATACCACTTGGAGCGCCTAAAAGCCTGTGTGTGCATGAGGTCATAGAATAACATGGAGGGGTGTTTTTAAGCTGCAAAAAAAAAAACTTCTAAAGCTCCTAAAAGCAGCTGCAAAAACGCCCTGTGTGCATGGGGCCTTAAAATTCAGCACAGAAGAATTTTTTCATCTATTTTTTTTATATTTAATTGTGGACTTTTAATATCTTTATGTAATGTATATTGAAATATGAAATTTGCACACTTTTTTACTTTATGCACTTAATTTTTTCACTATATATATTTATTCTATTTATTATTGTATTTA
This sequence comes from Pelophylax lessonae, assembly GCF_965119305.1. Lineage (NCBI taxonomy): Eukaryota > Metazoa > Chordata > Amphibia > Anura > Ranidae > Pelophylax > Pelophylax lessonae. The sequence continues at coordinate 102,087,871 of NC_138778.1, forward strand.
TTGATTGATATTTTTACCTTTGGCGCTGTATTTTATTTATCTGATTTCATCTGGGTGTAGTGAAAGCACTGAATGTAAGCGGCTATCTGATTATTGTTTAAGATTTTGTTTTTCGGATTGTGCTGATTATAATTCTTTTAGATTTGCAAAGTGGAACAACTTCTCATCCAAGAACTAAAGATGTGTATGAAGAAGCTGAAGAGGTACTGACTGGATCGAACTAAGCCCTAAAGTAGGTCTCAGGTGAACCTAATCCAAGTACTGGAAGAATTTAACTTGGCAGACACACAGAAATGGGATTGAGTGGTTGCCTGCCTAATAGACGTGACATGGTTACGGCAGTGGCCTAGTCCGAGTGAAAGATTAAAGCTATTACCAGAAACCAGGAAGCTAGCTGCTGAGTGACTGGTCCCATCTTGCCCTGGTATACTATATCACAGAATAGTGTTCCCCAATGACTCATCGATGACCTTGCAGTTCATATAATCAAGGATCTTGACCCTCTCTTTGGCAGAGAGAAGCAGGACACTACACATGGCAGCGGGGCAGTGGTGTGTCCATAAAACATTTACCTGGTTCAAGTGACAAGCTACAGTATGTGTGTGGGTCTGTTGGTTAAACAAATCTGCCAACACTGTGTGGTTTGTTCATTGTTGAAAATAGTTACATGGTTACACAGTTAGTCAGGTTGAAAAAAGACACAAGCCCATCTTGCTCAACCATTAAAAAAAAAAGAAAAAAGAAAAGAAAACACAACCATACAATCCCATATACACAATCCTATACCCATAGTTGATCCAGAGGAAGACAAAAAACCCCAGCAAAGCATGATCCAGTTTGCTAGAGCAAAGGGAAAAATTCTTTTCTGATCCCCCGAGAGGCAATCAGAAATTAAATTAAATATACATTTTAGTACCCAGTAAATTTATGTACACCAGGGAAAGAATCAAGGCCCTTTTTAACCTCCTCCCACTGCACATAAATAGCTGGGTGGGAGCTTCCTCCTTCTGAGTGGACATTCCTGAACGTCCTTTAGAAGGAGCAAGATCGCGCTGTGCCTGATCCTGGTGTGCCTGTGTCCCCCAGACACAGCGCAACACCGCTCGGCAGGAAGGCTCGGTGATTGGCCCTCCTGATCACATGATGGCTGTGTCCAGGGCCTTCAAAAATGTGATAGGTACTCAGGAAATGAAACGTGTAATTATGCCTTTAGAACACCTGACGGTGCTACTTGGATGTTGGGCCTCTGTATTTGACCAGGCTGTGGAAAAGTCTCACACATATGGAATCGCCATACTCAGGACGAGTAGCAGAATGTACTTTGGGGTGTCATTTTTACTATGTACATGCTATGTGTTAGAAATATCTTATAAATTGACAACTTTGTGTAAAAAAAATAAGTTTTATTTTCGTTCCACATTTTCCAAAAACTTGTGGAAAAAAATGACACGTTCAAAAGACTCATTATGCCTTGTAGAATATACATTGGGGAGTTTTCTTTCTGAAATGGGGTCATTTTGTGGGTAATTCCATTGCCGTGGTGCTCTAGGGCAGTGGTCCTCAACTCCAGTCCTCGGGGCCCACTAACAGGCCAGATTTTAAGTATTACCTTTGGGGAGATGCAGACTAGAATACTGCAATCACTGAGCAGCAAATGAGATCACCTGTGATGTCATTTAGTTATCTTGCAAACCTGGCCTATTAATGGGCCCGAGGACCGGAGTTGAGGACCACTGCTCTAGGGCCTTCAAAAATGTGATAGATAGGAAATGAAATGCGTAATTTATGCCTTTAGAACGCCTGACGGTGCTATTGGATATTGGGCTTCTGTATGGGGCCAGGCTCTGGAAAAGTCTCACACATGTGGTATCGCCATACTCAGGAGGAGTAGCAGAACATTTTTGGGGAAAAATTGCAAGTTTATCTATGCCATGTGTAAGAAATAACCTGTTACTATGATGATTCTGTGGGGGGAAAAAAATCTTCATTACCCAAACTATTGTGGGCAAAACATTGCAACTTCAAAAAACTCACTATGCCTCTTACTAAATACCTTGGACTGTCATATTTACAAAAAGTTGTCATTTGGGGGGTAATTGTACTGTCCTGACATTTTAGGGCCTTAAGAAATGAGATAGGCAGTCGGTACATCAGGATTGATTCGTTTTCATTGATACGTAGCCTAGCTTGTAGACTCTATAACTTTCACACAAAAATATAATCATATACTTATCAGGGACATGTAGCAGAATACTTTCTAGCCTAAATTTATGATGAAATTTGATTTGGTCGGATTTCTTTTAAAATAGAAAGTAGAAAATATAGTTTTTTTCAAAATGTTCGCCCTTTTTTGCTTATATCGCAAAAAATAAAAAACCCAGTGGTGAATCAATACCACTAAAAGAAAGCACTATCTGTGTGAACAAAATGATTAAAATTTCATTTGGGTACAGTGTAGCATGTCTGAGTAATTGTCATTCAAAGTGTGAGAGCACGGAAAGCTGAAAACTGGTCTGGGAAGCAAGGGAGGGAAAGTCCCCAATATTGAGGAAGTTAAAAGCAATCTACTGAGCTGGCCCAAGCCAGCTCTTGAGAAAGTTTGTTCCACATTCTCACAGCTCTAAATGTGAAGAAACCTTTCCGTATTTGCAGATAATATCTCTTTTACTCTAGACTTAGAGTGCCCCCTTGTTCTCTGTGATTACCTTAAAGTGAATAACTCAACACCAAATTCACTATATGGACCCCTTATGTATTTCTACATGTTAATAATATCCCCCCTAATCTCCTCTTCTGAAAAGAGAATACATTCAGATAGATCAAGACAAATGTGCTAAATTCTTAGCCAAATAAAGCATAAAGAAGAAGGTTGTCAGGGGGGAAGGCCTCCAGGCAGGGCCTTGCCAGGGGCAGGTGATGCCCAAAGTAGGGCTAGCACTGTCTGTGTGTTTGTGTGCCCTTTAAAAGTGCAAGCTCAGCATCACTGAGTATTAGTCTCTGCCCCCCTCCCCCGAACTGCTTAGTAGTGAGTTAGGTGACTCTGAGCCTGCGCTGTTAACAGTCTCGGCATCACTGAAGAGACTCGGCCGCTTTGTCTGTTTATGTAATGGACGAGGTGGCCAGGCAAGGAGCCCACTAATGCTGGGTATGTGCGTTTATTAGATTAGCCTCGCAAGCAGATAAACTGTTGTGGGTCACATTTAGAGAAAGAAAGTGGGCATAGAGGTAACTGGATAACAGTGGTCTATACATGAAAGATTATCCAGTCATTCACCATCACCAATGTCCAGATGACTTACAACCAAAAATGCCACATTATCACAATAGGCAGGGGAGAAAATGCATGAAGCAGTGAATATAGGACAAATTATTCCTACTAAATATAAAGGAATAAACAAACTATTATCTGCTTATACATTTTATGAGCCCTTACTTAAAAATGGAGTGGTAACCTACAGAAAATAATAATAAATAAAAAATTCAGCACAACTGTATAAAATAATAATAGAAAGCTGCTATGCACTAAAGGATCAACAAACCAAAAGTCCCAACAACAAATATATAACAAAAAGTGCAGCGCTATCAAATATGGATTATGAAGATGATATCGAGGAGAGCAGTCCACGGTTGCAAATTATGGTAAAGCATGCACAACAGTGGCGTAGCGTGGGTTGTCAGCACCCGGGGCAAGGCAAGTAATTTGCGCCCCCAAACCCGCGACATTTTAGCACTCGAGTCTCTTCCACTAGATTAGTTAAAGAAACCCTTACCCCCTAAGCACATGTATTGTTTGTTATGAAAATACTGATGTAATTAAAGTAAAATGCATCTAAATACAAGTTCGAATGACCAACGTGCCCCCTTTCAATGCAGAGAGACCAGCGTGCCCCCTTTCAATGCAGAATGACCTGCGTGCCCCCTTCAATGCGGAATGACCTGCGTGCCCCCTTTCAATGCAGAATGACCAGCGTGCCCCCATTCAATGCAGAGAGACCAGCGTGCACCCTTTCAGTGCAGAGAGACCAGCGTGCCCCCTTTCAGTGCAGAATGACCAGCATGCCCCCTTTCAATGCAGAATGACCAGCATGCCCCCTTTCAATGCAGAATTACCGGCAAGCCCCCTTTCAATGCAGAATGACCAGCGTTCCCCCTTTCAATGCAGAATGACCAGCGTGCCCCCTTTCAATGCAGAGAGACCCGTGTGCCCCCTTTCAATGCAGAATGACCATGACCAGCGTGCCCCCTTTCAATGCAGAATGACCAGCGTGCCCCCTTTCAATGCAGAGAGACCAGCGGGCCCCCTTTCAATGCAGAATGACCAGCGTGCCCCCATTCAATGCAGAGAGACCAGCGTGCTCCCTTTCAATGCAGAGAGACCAGCGTGCCCCCTTTCAATGCAGAGGTACCAGTGTGCCCCCTTTCAATGCAGAATGAAGAGTGTGCCCCCTCTCAATGCAGAGAGACCAGCGTGCCCCCTTTCAATGCAGAATGACCAGCGTGCCCCCTTCCAATGCAGAATGACCAGCGTGCCCCCTTTCAATGCAGAGAGACCAGCAGGCCCCCTTTCAATGCAGAATGACCAGCGTGCCCCCATTCAATGCAGAGATACCAGTGTGCCCCCTCTCAATGCAGAGAGATCAGCGTGCCCCCTTTCAATGCAGAATGACCAGCGTGCCCCCCTTCAATGCAGAGAGATCATTGTGCTCCCTTTCAATGCAGCCAGACCAGTGTGCCCCCTTCAATGCAGAGAGACTTACCTGCAGCGGCGGCTTCTTCTCAGTTCCCCGCGTCTCCTCGAGTCTTCCCGCCTCCTCCTCGACCAATGGCATGCGTTCGCCTTTCGGCCAATCAGGAAGCGGGTCTCTGACCCGCTTCCTGATTCACCAGGAGGAGGATCCGTGTGACAATAGTGAATTTTCATTCGCTATTGTCACACAATGGGTGGGCTTGGGGTGCACTGCTCTGCGCCCTGGGTCCACCCTTTTTTGAAGCCTATTAGAGCCTCTGGCTCTAATCAGGTGATTAAAAAAAAAACACTCTGTAACAGCACCAGGCTGCTGACTCACTCGCTGCTAAACTGACTGAGCAGTGAAGAGAGGCGGCATAGGCGGGGCTTGGCTTTCAATGCCACTCCACCCTACACCAATGCACAGGTGAGGCACAGTCCAGACCCGCCATTTTCAGCCATAGGGCGGCCGCACTGGACATCTCCCAGCCTAAAGATGGAGGCAGCCGCAGACAGTGTGTGAACTATGTATGTCAGAGTCATACAGACAGAGTGACACTGAGGATGCGCCCCCCCCCAGATGTTGCGCCCGGTGCGGCCGGCCCCCCCTGCACCCCCCACGCTACGCCACTGATGCACAAGATATAAACATTCAGTGCTCTTCAATGTGCTGGTAATCCTCCACCCAGTCTCATTAACCTCTCACACTTAGCCCCTGTGTCACCAGACGGGCTAGTAAGACATAAACTTTCTCCAAGGATATCACCAATATAGATCAGATCAGTATCCCTCTTCATCAGAAAATAAGGCTCACAGGTAACAGATCGCAGGTCCATAAAGCGGGCCACAGGTCCACAGGAAAACAAAGGTCCGGACATTACCGCAATAAATTACTTTATTGAACATAGCATAAAATCATAAAATTACCTTGTAAAGCACTATACAAGTGCATGTAATGAGCAGATCGTATTACACACAGTGGTCTCGACCGCAATGGATGGCAGGTGACGTCACCGGCCCCTCCCCCTTCGTTTTATCACGCGTTACGTCCCACTGGGCAGGACTTCATCAGCTATTGGTAAGGGAGAAGGACAGGGCTACATATAGTCACTCATAGCCATCAGACCCGGAAGTGCAACCAAGAGAACACCTCACACAGGAAGTGAACACCTCACACAGGAAGTAACCATCTCACACAGGAAGTGATACTCCGTTGCCCTGGGGACAGCCAAATAAACAACAATAAAGATGCCAGGACTCTAAATGCAAGCTACAAAGCAGACGAGAATGATATACAGGAATCAACTGGCGGTGATCACCTTCTATAAGCACATATAAACATATAAAAATTATGGATAATTGCATATACATAACTGATCAGACCTGCTGAATCAGATATAATATTTTAAAAGTTAATTACTTTTTTAAAATAGGATTTCATGGGCTGATCTCAACTGAATAGTTGTAGAAACACAACCCAGAATCTGCGGGAAAAAGGGGCCAGGACCTCAAAACCAGCCATCCATATAACACAAATAATACACCACATACAAATCGGTAATGATGAAAAAAAATTAAATTAAATAATAAAAGTAAAATTAAGAAAAATAAATATAAAAATAAAAATAAATATATATGAAAATAAAAATAAATATAAAAATGCAAATACAAATAATACTAACGGTCAGAAATAAAACAGTTTAGATAGAACTCCACGTTAAGACCTCTGGAGGCAGACACCTTAGTTTCGTGAATCCAAAAAGATTCACATCGGCTTAACTGGCGTATAAAATTCCCTCCTCGCCAGTAAGGTTTAACATGTTTGATGCCCCAAAATTTAAGACTACGTGGATCATGGTTGTGGACATTCCGGAAATGTCTTGACACACTGTGTGTTTTTAAACCCTTTTTGATATTACCCACATGTTCTCGGAGCCTAACTTGTAGTTGTCTGTAAGTCCTCCCTATATACTGCTTGCCACAGCCGCATTCTAACATGTATACAACTCCTACACTAGCACATTTTATGAGACCTCGGATGGTATATAATTGATTAGTGGCAGTCGCAGTAAAAATCTTTGCGTTTTTTGCAATTGGTTTTAGAGTGCCTGCAAGCCACACATCTACCACATGCATAAAATCCTGATAAAAACCGAAAAGATCTGTTTTCATCAGGAATCGGAGGATCCACCACACCAGGGGCTATACGGTCCCTTAAGGTGGGTGCCTTCCTATAAACAAATTTGGGTATCTCAGGGAGGGTAGGACCCAGTATTCTGTCTTGCTTTAAAATGGACCAGTTCTTTTTGACTATTTTTTCTAACTTCTTATGTTGTATATTATAATCAAATATGAGTCTGTACTGATTACTTTCAGGAAGATGGTCAGCACTGGGTTTAGGAGCCACCAGTGTATTTCTATCAAGCTCCTTTACTCTGGCTACCTCGTTGGCCAATATGTCCCTATCATAACCTTTTTGCGCAAAGCATTCTACTAGCACCTCTGCTTGTGACAAATAGTCACCTTCAGTGGTACAGTTACGCCCTAATCTGACAAACTGGCCTTTTGGTATATTGCAGAGCCATGAACGATGATGGCAACTGTCAAGCGGAATATACGCGTTTCGATCAGTTGCTTTGAAATGGTTCTGCATCCTAAAATGGACATTCTCAATAGAGATCTCTAAATCCAAGAAGACAATTTTCTCACTACTCATATTCCAGGTCAGAGAGATGTTCTTATTGTTGGCATTCATTTTGTTCATGAAGGAATTAAGGCCACTGGTATCTCCATCCCAAATAAGTATCAGGTCATCGATATACCTGTGGTAGCACAGTAATTCAGGGGGGCGGCCACGGAACACCACCTTGGACTCCCAGTGGGCCATAAATAAGTTGGCCTCACTGGGAGAAAAATGGGCTCCCATGGCAACCCCCCTCGTCTGAAGATAATACTGTCTGTTGTACCAGAAATAATTTCTGGATAGACAGAAATTAAGACTTCTACATAAGAACCTTTTATTCTTCCTGGGTAAATCAGAAGTTTCTTTTTTTTTTTAATAATATTTTATTGAAATTCAACTCATTACAATAACATAAATACATGTGACGAGCAATAGTAACAAAGCATACATCAAAACAAGCATCATACGCCAAGCGTACGCTACCAAAGTAGGGTGCTCTGGTATCATGAAACAAACCGTCGAGGAATTTCAGGAATTAGCTAAACAAGGACAATCCAACCCATTTAGATATCGTAGGAAATATTTTTCTTTTTCGCTGTATATAGAGGGGGGGGATGGGGAAGAAGGGGAAGGGTGCACTAGGGGGGGAAGGAGGGCAATGAGGATGCAGAGAACTTGGAGGATAGTGGGGAGGGTGAGGGGGGGACAGGAGAGGGGATGGGGTGAGCAGAAGGAGGAGACATGAGCGTCAACCAGAAGGGGGAAATTTTCTGCCTATAGCTTCTGTAAGATGGGTCTTATAGAGAATAGATATACTAATAACAAATACCTGTTCATTATCTATCTATCTGTATGCATCCATGTAAACCCATCAGAAAAACTATTGAGCTTGTGGTATGGTAGTAGCTGTATTGGACACACTGTGAGTAGTGTGATCGTGTATCTGTGGCTTGCGCCAGTCCACCAAGGTAGTATAGCAGGCTCAGGTAATTTCTTAGAAGTGTGTAGCAGTCCCGCAGGTGAGGCAAAGGCATGTGAAAGCAGGTTCCACTTGTTTGGCCCAATGGTTCCAGGCCGTCGAGGGTCTATGGTGGCACCCACCAATTCAGTATTCCGCAGGGCAGTGAGGTCTGACGTGAGCTCCTCTACAGAAGGAGCAAACTCTGACATCCAGTGGCGTAAAATCAACCTGCGTGCTAGCATGAGGCAGGTAACAATCCAGGGTTTGTGGAGTAAGAAGAGCTCTCTGAATTTTTTTGAGCCCCCAGCGACCGAACCCTCCATGTAGTTGAACACCAGTAGGTATACGTCTTTTGTAAGCGTCACTCCAGTCACTCTTGCCACATATCGTATTGTTTTATCCCAAAACATGGACACTGGAGGGCAAAGCCAGAGCTTATGTAGTAATGACGGGTAACGGTCTTTGCATAGAGTGCAGAAATGGTGCACCACATCCTTAGACCAACGAATGTATGGGTAATAGGCTCCATGAAGAATCTTAAACTGTTGCTCCCTCCAAAATTCGCATGTAATAAAGCGCCTGGTGCATAGATATCCCTGGAGGGCTTTGGCTTGAGCCTGTGGTGAGTTAAGTATTTTGTTCCAGGATTTGGCAACGGTGTGAGTCAATTTCTGGAATAGTTCTTGGTGGAGAGGTTTATACAGTTGCGATATCCTGTGTTTACCTTGACTAAGCCAAGTGTCCACCAAGGTCAATCGAAAACGTTTGTGAGGTGAGCTGCAAATGCCAGTGACAAAACTTATACATTGCCTATAGTACAGATAGTGACCCTTAGGTAAATTATACTTGTCAGCAAAAGCTTGGTAATTCATAGGACACCCGGTACTCATATCAAAAAGCTGCGATATACGTATTATCCCACGTTGGGACCACAAATCATAGGCCGAGTGCTGTTGTGCCTGTGGGAAGCTGGGGTGACGGTGAATGGGCAAATGTCGAGAAAGACGCTGGGGTGAACCCAGTTTCTTCCTTATCTCCCTCCATGCGCCCACCGTGTCCCTGATTAGAATATTGTTGCGGAGGGGGACAGGAAGGTCCCTCGTCCCACAGTGCAGCAAAGCAGTCAGATTATGAGGGTATACCATTTGTGCTTCCAGCGAGTAATTAGTGTAGCGGGATTCTTTACTTATCCAGTCCAGGCAGCCTCTCAAGAGGCAAGTTATGTTATAAACTGAAAAGAGACACAGGCGCCACTCTAAGTGCAGTAGCTGCAATTTTATTAAAAGGATGCAACTTAATGTTGGGTACTCACAAGGGTAATAAGTAATCAAGCACATCAGAGAATGCTCCGGTGGAGAGTCAGGATGGCCAGAGCGATAGCAGTGGGCAGGCTGCAGCGATATCGCTGTACTTCCTCGTCCCGGGGACACTCAGATGCTGGTCCGTCGTCACTTCCGAGAGCGTGGGCGTGATTACGTCATGGCGCCGGCGACGCGTTCTCGGAGCATGCGCTCCTTCTTCAGGCCGATACCGAGAACGCGTCGCCGGCGCCATGACGTAATCACGCCCACGCTCTCGGAAGTGACGACGGACCGGCATCTGAGTGTCCCCGGGACGAGGAAGTACAGCGATATCGCTGCAGCCTGCCCACTGCTATCGCTCTGGCCATCCTGACTCTCCACCGGAGCATTCTCTGATGTGCTTGATTACTTATTACCCTTGTGAGTACCCAACATTAAGTTGCATCCTTTTAATAAAATTCCAGCTACTGCACTTAGAGTGGCGCCTGTGTCTCTTTTCAGTTGGCAACAAGCAAAACTTCTACCTTGTCACTAGAGCTGCCTAAGGAGTGCACATTGGAATTTTTTATGGACTGTGTCACATATGGACTTATGGACTTTTTATATCACATTGATTGTCCTTTTCACTAGTTCATTAGTATGTGTCCAGTATTATCGGTATAGTCTTTTGGTGATACTGTTTCTCCCCGTGGTGCGCCAGTTATTTATTATTTAAAGTTATGTTATAAATCCTAGCGTTAGGTAAATCCACCCCCCCTTCCTTCTTAGATAGGTGCAGCTTGTTGAGAGAAATCCGGGGTCTCTTGCCCTGCCAAATTAAATTCGAGAGCCCTTTGTGCAACCGGTTCACATCACTGTGTTTCAGCAGTAGGGGTATCGTCTACAACGGGTACAACAATTTCGAGAAGGTGACCATCTTGTATAAATGGCATCTGCCCATAAAGGAGAGGGGTAACCCCGACCAGGTTTTAAGTTCTGACAACATCTTGTCAATGACCGGCGTGTAGTTTAGGTGATAAACCGAGTGTGGGAAGCGACCTATTTTGACCCCTAGGTAGGTGATGTATTGCGTAGCAATGCGGAGATTCGTGGAATTGGCCCAGGTTGGGGTACGTGTAGTGTTTAGGGGCAAAATCTCGCTCTTGTGGAAATTTATGCGGAGGCCCGAGCACAGACGGTATTCGGCAAAAACTTCCTGGATCACTGGGAGATCGTGACATGGATCGGAAGTGAAGATCAGCACATCGTCCGCAAACATGGCGGTTCGTATTTCCTCGTTGCCTACCTTGACGCTGTGAAGGTCAGGGTGAGATAGCAGGAGTCTAGACAGTGGCTCAAGAGCTAAGTTAAACAATAGAGGAGAGAGCGGGCATCCCTGCCTCGTCCCCTTGAATAGTCTGAACGGCTGGGATGTTATTCCTGCTATCACCACCTATGCCACTGGTTGGGAATACATCATTCTAATTAGATGTAAAAATCTGCCCGTGAAACCTATCGTGGTGAGCACTCGATCTAGCCATTGAATGTTTACGTTATCAAAAGCCTTCTCGGCGTCAAGGGTTATGATTGCGGCGTCCGTGGTCGGGTCTGCTTTGGATGCCTCAAGAGCGAGAAGGACTTTCCTAATGTTTGAGGTAGCAGATCTGCCTTTAGTGAAACCCGCTTGTGCAGGATAGATTAGAGAAGGCATGATAGATGCCAATCTGTCTGCCAAAAGTTTTGAAAGCATTTTAGAGTCCACATTTAGTAAGGAAATCGGTCTATAAGAGCCTGGTTCTGTGGGGTCCTTCCCTTTTTTATAGATAAGTTTGATATGGGCTTGGTGGCCTGTGGGGAGGTACGGGTTGCCGTCAAGAATGTAGTTGTACATTGCCTGTAGCGTCAGGGCTATCGAAGGCGCTGCTAGTTTGTAGAATTCTGGGGTATACCCGTCAGGGCCAGGGGATTTACCGGGAGAGAGGGATTTGATCGTTGCTAGGATTTCTTCCAAGGTAAGAGGCGCATTTAGTTGGGACAGTTGTGACTCGGAAATTCGTGGAAGAGAGACTTTAGAGAGCCAGTCAGAGGCTGCTGCCTCGTTCATAGGTTCATGACCATACAATGACTGGTAAAATTGTGTAAAAACCCTATTTATATCCTGGGGGTCCTCAACCTTTTTGCCGTCTATGTCCCTGAGAGCGGAGACCTGCGTCGGGGTGTACGGTCCCCTACACAGAGCGGCCAGCAATTTCCCTGGCTTATTTCCGTAATGGTAGTATTTCCAGTCCTGGTGGGATTTATAAAGCTGTTCTCGTCTCTCTGCCCAGTCATCAAAAGTAGCTTTTGCTTTTCGCCAACGGTCCCTGTTCTCAGCCGAATTACAAGCGTGTAAAGCCGATTGAGCTTCTCTCAGCAGTGAGCTAGTTGACACATATTCTTTGGCTATATTCTGCTTGTACGCTGCCGCATATGAAATAATACGGCCTCTGAGCACTGCTTTCCCAGACTCCCAAAGGAGGGTGGGAGAGACCTCAGGCGATTCGTTAAGAGTAAGAAATTCGGACCAGGCATCCCTGATGAGAGAAGAGATTCCCGGGTCTTTAGCCAGAAAGGAAGGGAATTTCCAGCACTGGGCAGCTGCCGTTTGCGAATAAAACGTGAGTTTCACTGAAACAGGGGCATGGTCTGATACAGCTATGTCGTGAATGCAAGGAAGTACCATGAAGGGGAGCATAGTCGGGTTGGCAAATATATAGTCGATTCTGGTCAGTGTTTGGTGGGGGGGTGAGAAAAAGGAGTATTCTTTACCGTCAGGGTTGTTCAATCTCCATACGTCTGAGAGGTGCACACCGTCCGCAAAAGTGCTCAGAAGTGAGGTATGTCGTTGAGGAGGGGATACAAGAGGGCCTTTCCCCGAGGATCTGTCCTCGGTAGGATGCATAAGGAGATTGAAGTCCCCAGCTACTAGCAGGGGGAGGTGTAGGTACTGAGCCAGTGTTCGCGTGACCGTGTGGAGGAAGGGTTCCGAGGAGCCGTTGGGAGCGTAGATGCCTGCTAGCGCCCATTCACGATGAGCGGTCACCAGTCGCGTTACTATCACCCTCCCGTCAGTGTCTGTGGAGGACGAAATTATTGTGGTGGGGAGGTTTTTGTTAATGAGGATCAGGACGCCTGCTTTGCCCTTGACTGCCGGGGAACCTATGACCTGCCCAACCCATAGTTTGCGCATGCGATGGAAATCCTTTGCTTCAAGATGGGTTTCCTGAAGGACCGCTATGTCAGCCCTCAGACGTTTCAAGTGTCTGAGGACCGCCATCCGCTTGTTGGGAGACCTGAGACCCTTAACGTTCCAGGAGATCACACTCATGGCGGGAACCAAGAGAACCGTAAAAGGTGCCGGACAACGTTCCGAAAAGTGCGAGCTATTAGTGTAGAAATGTGTACGGATGCCTGATGAGTGACAGGTAGTATGTCTAACGTGGGTCTGACAGACGCATATGTCATCAAGTTGTATAGGGTCAGGGGAGAGAGTTTAAATGGGACAGTGGGGTAATAGGGGTGAGGGGAGCAAAAAGAGTTCTCGAACTTCTCTTTTTTCCTCATGTGCGACCGCACACGCATAGGACAGCGTTACCGGGATGCAGCCGAGTAGCCCACTTGAAGGATAAGTCGAGCGTACATTGTAGGGTAACGCTGCGCATGATCCTTAAAGAGGGGGATGTCCCGCACTTCCAAGTGATATACCGCCGCATACCGGTAAAGTCGTGCGAGCCGAGCAGCCGCTTGGAGGTTATAAGAAAATCACATCTTCAAACTGACTAACCATAACATCATATAGTTTAACATAGAATGCAGTCATACATTGTGCACAGCCGTGCAACCATAGTAGTTCGTGGTGCACCGATGAGGGCAGTAAAAACGTCCGCCCACAACAGTGCCCCCCGAAATGGACACAAAAAGCCCTCAACAAACTGGCATAACCTGGCATGATAAAACCTTGTGCAAGTAGAGAATGCTTATAGTTACCATGAGGCCGAATACCTAGGGCTTAGGGTGAACACAGGATATGCGCGATGTAGGCATCCGTGAAATCATGCGATAAGTCCACAGGGTACCTGGGGTTCAGATTCAACGGTTTCTCTGGCGAAAAGACGGGCCGGACACTCGCTGTCTTTTAACCGGGTCTCTTCTGGGACTCCGTTGCTCCTTCGCGCCTTGAGGGCGCTGGGGGGATGGTGTTGAAGGTGGATCCAGGGTGATGTGGTAATGGCGCTGTATGAAGTGGTAGGCCTCGTCAGGAGTGGAAAAGGATTTCTGTTCTCCAGCAGAATCCGTGAGGCGTAGAGTGGCAGGATAAGCCAGAGTGAATTTCACCGATTTGTGGAACAGAGCCTGGCAAATAGGCTGAAATGCTTTCCTGCGGCGGGAAACCTCCTGGGAGTAGTCTGCAAATATTAACAGTTTGTTGCCGTCGACCTGCAGACTTTTAGCGTTGCGCAATGACTTCAGGATATTTTGTCTGTCCATATAATTGAGATTCCGCACAATCACAGCTCTAGGAGAGCGTCTGTCGTTGGAAGGGGCTCCCAGGCGGTGGGCTCGTTCCACTGAGCATGCTGACTGGATCCCTAAGGCTTGGGGCAGTCTGGTGGAGGCCAGATCACATAGGGTGTCGGCGCCGAATGTTTCTGGCAGCCCTATAATCCGAAGATTATTTCTTCTAGACCTGTTCTCCAGGTCGTCCACCTTGTCAAGCAGGTACCTCTGCGTCTGCCTGGCCTGCTGGTCCATGGCGAAAGATCCCTGTAGCTCATCTTCCAGGTCAGACATCCTGTGTTGCATGTCTGTGAGCCTGTGAGCGTGGTCACCGAGCTCCTTCCGGAGCTGTGAGATCCCCTCAGAAACGGCCTTGTCCACGGCATTATTAATTGTGGGGGACAGAAGAGAGGCCACAGCTTGCGCCAGGGTGGTTATCTGTGCCTCCGGTATGGGATGTGAAGAAAGGCTAGGTGATGCTGTGGATTGGAGGGGGGCGGCGTCCTCCATTGCCGCTTCGCTGGAGGCCGCAAGTGAAGCCGCGGCCTTGATTTGTGCCGGCGCCGGAGCGCCGCCGTGGTGAAGAAACTTATCCATGGCCGCTCGGTCCCCGGGGTGCGCCGTGGGTAGTGGGCAGCGTTAGAGGCTCGTGTGGGCTTTGTGTGCCGAATAATAGAAGGTTCGTCCCGGAGCCGATGTCCCGCGCTGCTTCCTACATGGGCGCCGGAACCGGAAGTCAATCAGAAGTTTCTAATGCCCAATTCATCGCTGCTAAAGCCTCTTTGTGACTGATGATAGTGTACAGTGAACTTACGTCCGCTGTAACCATTATCGTTGATTGGGTACAAGATAAGAATTCCAAGATTTGAATTGCATGTTTTGTATCCTTAAGATAGGCCTCTGTTTTAATTACCAAGGGCTGCAGGAAAACATCAATGTATTGCCTAAGCCTCGCCGTGACCGAGTCAATCCCCTTTACAATGGGACGACCCGGAGGTCGTTCGGCGTTTTTGTGGATCTTGGGAAGACAATAGATAATAGGTGTCCTGCAAAAAAGTGGGTCTAGATACTGAGACTCCTTCTTGGTCAACACACCCCTTGCTTTCCCACCTTCCACTAGGTCATGAAGTTCATTCTTAAATGAGAAAAGCGGATCTTTACATATTCCTTGTTAAGTAAAGATCCGCTTTTCTAGCCCGTCTGGTGACACAGGGGAGGTGAGAGGCTAATGAGACTGGGTGGAGGATTACCAGCACATTGAAGAGCACTGAATGTTTATATCTTGCGCATGCTTCACCATAATTTGCACCTGTGGACTGCTCTCCTCGATATCATCTTCATAATCCATATTTGATAGCACTGCACTTTTTGTTATATAACCTACAAAAAATGTGAGCAATTCCAACGTCCTGGAAAAAAAAAAAAAAAACATCATGAGCTACTGACAAAACACAGTTGTCTAGGAGTGGCAACTAATTATTTTAAACATTCATTTTCCTGTACTGTACTGCAAGTGTGAAGATGGTAATCTTACCATTTGTTGTAGGTAATAAGACCAGGTCTTTCTGCACTCCTTTTCAGCTACAGCCCAATACATTTTTTAAAGGGCAGAGTCAGCAGTTTTGGGGGATGTTTTACCATTCTGTTGTCTGGATACACTGAGCTTTGATATTTTTTTTGTCCTTTCCATATTTTGTTGAGTATAGGTCATGAGATGGTCAAGTTCAAATCTGGTCAAGTTTGCAAATACCAGGGACAATAATGATGATTTCTTGCAAAGGATGGGTTTCCATGCTAATTGTAGAAGAGAAGAGCCCTTGCTCATTTTAGTTGAGTGGAAATTTGTATAGTGCACTTTGTAAGGCTTGGAAGGACCCTAAGTAGATAAAAGTCAGAGTTATCCCATCAGTCTACTCTAGGAATAAAAGGAAAATGATTATGAGAATGAAAGTACTATAATTTTTGATAAATAAAGACCGATTGAAGTCAGAGAACAAGATATGCAGTCAGGAATAAATTGTATTAAAGCCACTATTCTCATGGAGTGTTGCCTGGACTTTGCTGTTACAGAGGGCTAGGGTTGTTTCTTAGTTCTTCCACCATAGGGAGAGAAAAGGATGCAACATTTGCTCTGAGTGGAAAAAAGTATTTTTAAAGCATTTGTATGCAGTCACAAATCATAACATACAGGAGCATGGGAATTTGCAGAGATAAAAAAAGTGTGAGACTTCAGTTGAGCTTTAAAGTATAGGTTTATTTAATTTAGCTAAACATAGGCTTCAAGAGTAAATGGGGAAAGAGCTTCTAAGATATCTTAGAGACCCCATTATGAAAATTGCCATTTAACTTCAATATGCAGGAAAAATGGTCTCAATTTAGATTGAAAGGGGGCTTTCCCAAAATGCTCCTGCTAAATCCTCCATGTATTCCTATGAAGAGGCCAACAGATTGAATGAAAGTAGTGATAAGCGAATTGGTTTTAAAACCATGGGAAACTGAAAATGTGATTTTTCCTGAAGATATGTATGTAGATGTGTCCTCTTTGAGAATCAAATAATTCATGAATCATAACTGCCTGGATTCTTAAATGGCTTGATGGGCTGTGGATCAGATAGACCTACATGCAAATATTCATGAGAATAGTGATGGAAGAACATCGGACAGGGCGGTTCGCGAACGCGACCAGCGAACTTTCTCAAAAGTTTGCGGCGGACCCCATTCACTTCAATGGCAGGCAGACAACCTCCAGGTCATATTTGCAGCCACAAAATACTTACTAGCTGTGCACACATAGTCCCACAACATGGACACTGACATACCAGAAGTATTGCTATTGGAAAATTTGCCTAAAATTTTTTTATTTTTTTTCGGCAAAATTTTATTTTATTTATTTCTAAATCAGCCAGAACTGACAGCAGCCGGTAAATACATGTCAAATAAATATAGGGTCCATTCACACGTCTGTAAAATGGGTCCGCATCCGTTCCACAATTTAGCGGAACGTTTACAGACCCATTGATTTTCAATGCCAGTCTGAAAAATTAGGCATTCACAGGATAAAGAAGTAAATGTCGGCCAGTACAGGCCCCAAAAATTAGCCAACAGGCGTTTACCTGACAGCAAACAACTTTGTATTCTGTGGCTGGAGGTACATTAGGCATTCACAGGATACAGAAGTAAGTGTCGGCTAGTACAGGCCCCAAAAAATAGCCAACAGGCGTTCACCTGACAGCAAAGAACTTGGTATTCTGTGGCTGGAGGTACATTAGGCATTCACAGGATACAGAAGTAAGTGTCGGCCAGTACAGGCCCCAAAAATTAGCCAACAGGCGTTCACCTGACAGCAAAGAACTTGGTATTCTGTGGCTGGAGGTACATTAGGTATTCACAGGATAAATAAGTGTCTGCCATTACAGGCCCCAAAAATTAGGCATTCAACAGACATAAAAGGTCTTTTATGCCGCTGTATTTACCTAAGACAGGGGCCATGTCTTTGCGGGTGCACACAGCAGAGAGTGAAGAGGGTGCAGATAGAGAGGGTAAGGAGGGTGCAGAAGAGGAAGGCTGAGTGAGCCACTCACCCAAATCTGGTGCGTCCTTTGACGTAATCGAACGCACCTCCTGCAACTTCCCAATTTGGCTCCGGCCTGGTGCTCCTGCCCTACCCCTACCACCCCTGCGAAAGGGCCTGCCTCTTCCTCTGCCTGTCATTTTTTAGATGACCCTGTGACAAAAGTCTCTAGAGAAGCGCAGTATATGTGGAAGAAGGTATATAACACCCCACTTCAATCTGTCGTTTTGGGGGCCACTGGTTTATCACACCAGTTATGAAAAATATTTTCTAGTAACTTTTGTCACTGTGTGTAGCAGAGTTAACGCAGCGAAAGATGGAGAATTTCTGCAGTACCCAAAAACACAATTATGAAAGTATAACACCCCATTTCAATCTGTCATTTTGGGGGACCACTGGTCTATCACACCAGTTATGAAAAATATTTTCTAGTAACTTTTGTCGCTGTGTGTAGCAGAGTTAACGCAGTGAAAGAGGCAAAATTCCTGCAGTACCCAAATACACTATAATATGCTTTCTATATTAGAAAGTATATTATAAGTATATTATAAGTGTGTTACACCCCTATATACTGCACACCAAAAAATAGTACACCTATACCAAATACCTTTAAAGGAATTTTGTGGACCTATTACTGAGCGATTTGTGTCACTGACAATCTGTCCCTGCTCCACACAGCAAACCTCTCCCTACACTGACAAAAGACAGAATATAGACACTTAGACAGTACACCTATACCAAATACCAGTCCTTAAAAGGACTTTTGTGGACCTATTACCGAGCGATTTGTGTCACTGACAATCTGTCCCTGCTCCACACAGCAAACCTCTCCCTACACTGACAAAAAGCATAATATAGATAGTAAACCTATACCAAATACCAGTCCTTAAAAGGACTTTTGTGGACCTATAACTGAGCGATCTGTGTCACTGACAATCTGTCCCTGCTCTACACAGCAAACCTCTCCCTACACTGACAAAAGGCAGAATGTAAAATGGCAGCCAGGTCAGGTCTTTTTATAAGGTAGGGGGTATGTCCATGTGCTGAAATGTCTCAATTGGCTGTCCTGTACCACCTGATGGATGTGTCATGGGTCAAAGTTCTTCACAATGTAAAAAAATATGGCCGCTGCGAACATCGCCATATGTTCGCATGATCGGCGGACAGCGAGCGAGCAAAGTTTGCCGCAAGGCCATCTCTACATGAGAATCAAAATGCGATGAAGTAGCAATTCGGAAAGATCTTTATTTTACAAAATGTAGGGGTGGAAATATGGGTGCAGCCATTGGCCATATTTTCTATATTACAGTGCAAGTTTCAGGATTATCATCCTTTACCTTCACCTGATAAGAGTTTTCAGATGAAAAAAGTCCCAGCTTTATTGGCTGTGTACGGATTTCAGTTTTTTGTTTGATGTCAATGACTGATGTTTCCCTTTGTTCTATCAGTGCTCTGTTTCACTTGCTATCCCAGAGACACAACTGTAATGTGAATGTGAAATCTCTCCAAACTCTTCCGAGGAAAATCTACTCTTAGACAGTTGTCACCAGAAGAGTGGAAGATGTTACATAGTTACATAGTTACATAGTTAGTGAGGCTGAAAAAAGACACAAGTCCATCCAGTTCAACCTATGTGTGTGTGTTTGCTTTTAACCGTACATTGTATACCCCTGTATGTTGTGGTCTTTAAGGTGTCCATCCAATAGTTTTTTGAAACTATCAATGCTCCCCGCTGATACGACTGCTTGCGGAAGAGAATTCCACATCCTTACCGCTCTTACAGTGAAGAACCCCTTACGCACTTTAAGGTTAAACCGCCTTTCCTCTAGTTTTAGTGAGTGGCCACGTGTCTTATTGTATTCCCTTACTCTAAATAGTTTGTTCCTTATGCTAGGGTCGCCAGTACAGTATTTGTACATTGATATCATATCCCCCCTCAAGCGTCTCTTCTCCAGAGAGAATAGGTTCAGTGCTTGTAGTCTTTCCTCATAGCCGATGTCCTCCATTCCCCTAATTATTTTTGTTGCCCTTCTCTGGACTTTCTCCAGTTCCAGCACATCCTTCCTGAGGACCGGTGCCCAGAACTGGACAGCATACTCCAGATGTGGCCGGACCAGAGTCTTGTAGAGTGGAAGAATAATCTCTTTATTTCTGGAGTGAATCCCCTTTTTTATACAACCCAGTATTCTGTTGGCTTTGCTTGCAGCGGCTTGGCATTGCATGCCACTGCCAAGCCTGTTGTCTACCAGTACCCCCAGGTCCCTTTCCATCCTAGACTCACCCAGAGGTTCCCCCCCTAGTGAGTAGCTTGCTTTCTGGTTTCTGGCCCCCAAGTGCATTACTTTACATTTTTCTACATTAAATCTCATCTGCCATGTAGTTGCCCACCCCGTTATTTTGTTCAGGTCTGCTTGCAAGATTTCCACATCCTGCATAGAAGATATTGGCATGCCTAATTTAGTATCATCTGCAAATACTGAGATTGTACTAGATATCCCCTCCTCTAGATCATTTATGAATAAATTAAACAGGATTGGTCCCAGGACAGAACCCTGGGGGACCCCACTTTCCACACCCGCCCAATCCGAGTACTCCCCATTAATCACCACCCTCTGTACTCTCCCCTGGAGCCAGTTCTCTATCCAGGTACTCACCTTATGGTCCATACCTACCTTCCTTAGTTTGTACAGTAAGCGTTTGTGGGGAACGGTGTCAAAGGCCTTTGCAAAGTCCAGATACACCACATCCACAGGCTTACCTTTATCTAAGTGGCAGCTCACTTCATCGTAGAAGGTTAATAGATTGGTTTGGCATGAACGATTTTTCATGAATCCATGCTGATTACTACTTATAATACCGTTTTCATTACTAAAGTCTTGTATGTGGTCCCTTATCATCCCCTCCAAAATTTTGCAGACTACTGATGTTAGGCTGACCGGCCTATAGTTACCCGGGATATATCTCGGCCCCTTTTTAAATATTGGTACCACGTTGGCTTTTTTCCAATCAGCTGGCACCATACCTGTCTGTAAACTATCCTTAAAGATCAAGAATAATGGTCTGGCAATCACCTGACTGAGCTCCTTTAGAACCCTTGGGTGCAAGCCATCCGGTCCCGGGGATTTATTTATGTTAAGTTTCTCTAATTTAGCTCTAAGTCTATCCTCTGTTAGCCATGGCGGCACTTCCTGAGGTGTATTATTTAGTTCGGCCTTACAAGCGGGGTTCGTGTAGCCCCCCGATTCCTTTGTGAAGACTGAAGAGAAGAAATTATTTAACACTTACGCCTTTTCTCTGTCCTCAGTGGCCATTTTTCCTTTATCATCTTTTATGGGGCCAATGTGTTCTGGCCTCGCTTTCTTACTGTTTATATACTTAAAGAATTTCTTGGGGTTCTTTTTACTCTCCTCCGCTATATGTCTCTCGTGTTCCATTTTAGCCGCCCTGATTTCATCTTTACATTTCTTATTACACTCTTTGTAATGCTTAAATGCTGCCAATGACCCCTCAGTCTTGTATTTTTTGAAGGCCTTTTCTTTAGCTCTAATATACATTTTTATGTTGGAGTTTAGCCACCCAGGGTTTAGTTTTGCTCTTTTAAATTTATTTCCCTGTGGAATGCACTGGCCCACCCCCTTGTTAAGTATGCTCTTGAAGCACTCCCATTTTTCCTCCGTGTTCTTTGTTCCCAGGGTTCTATCCCATTTGATATTTTCTAGCAGCGAGCGCAGTTTAGGGAAATTGGCTCTTTTGAAATTCAGTGTCCTTATATTACCCTTGTGTTTCCTATTACTGTAATTAATACTGAAACCAATTGACCTATGGTCACTGTTCCCTAAGTTGTCCCGTATTTCTATATCCGTGAGCAGGTCTGTATTGTTGGTAATCAGTAGGTCAAGTACCGCATTGTTTCTTGTCGGTGCATTCACCATCTGACCCATGAAATTGTCCTGCAAAACATTTAGGAACTGCCGAGCCTTGGCTGAATGCGCGGTTCCTTCTGCCCAGTCTATATCAGGATAATTAAAGTCCCCCATTATAATGACATTTCCCATCCTTGCTGCCAATCCTATCTGTAACATGAGGTCCACCTCACCCTCCTCCCTCTGGTTTGGGGGCCTATAGCATACGCCCAATATTACCTTCCCCACCGTGCCTTTCCTTTGAAGCTCTACCCATAGGGATTCTGCCTCGTCCATAGCTCCATTATTAATATCATCCCTCATATTTACCTGTATACTGTTCTTAATATACAAACATACCCCTCCCCCTTTTTTACCCTCTCTATCTCTGTGATAAAGGGAATACCCCTGAATGGTCGCCATCCAGTCATGAGAGCTGTCAAACCAAGTCTCAGTTATCCCCACAAAATCTAAATCCTCCTCAAACATCAGCAGCTCCAGCTCTCCCATCTTGT
The DNA here is from genome assembly GCF_965119305.1 of Pelophylax lessonae. NCBI lineage: Eukaryota > Metazoa > Chordata > Amphibia > Anura > Ranidae > Pelophylax > Pelophylax lessonae. Next base: position 102,110,045 of record NC_138778.1, read on the forward strand.
TGGCCAGGCTTCTGGCATTGGTTCCCTCACCTCTTGTTCTGGTGACAGCTGTAAATTTTTGATTTTCCAATACTTGCTGTCCAATTCAAAATGACAACATGGACAAATAGAGCATGATCTGGGTAGATCAGAGCTCCCGTGCTGGACTACAGAAAACACCCGCTAACTCCCCAATACCCACACCCACTTAAACTATATACAAAACACACTACTCTTCTTGGAGTAAAAATGGCCGACATGGCCTTTTATTAAATAACAAATATAAAATTATGAAATAACAATATAACAATAATAATAATAACAATAACCCAGATCTATGTTTGTGGTCCTTGACAGTACCATGTAAAAACCAACTTCTGTGTCTGGGTCACCATTTGGCTTGGTCACTTCCCCAGCCGCTAAGCACCGCCTCGGGGACTAACACAGCCGACCCAGACACCCCACCTGTACAATTTAGAGGACGCCATACCTCGGATGGGTCCCCACCATTTTTCCCAAAAACCAGTTTGCTGAACCCCTGTCAAGGACCCCAAACCGCCAACTTCAGCAGCAAAAATATAACACACCCCAAAAGCAACAACCCCACTGACAAACCAAAAAAGGGGCGGGAGGGAGGGACTTTTCTTCCACGCTTTCTCCTTCAGGATTGACCTGACCCCTCCTACCCTGGACCTATATTTCAACCTCTCCACCCCCTGCCTGGACAACTGACCAATAAGGTAAGTGCCCCCCTGTTAGCCCACCTACTTTTGTCCCCCACTTGACCTTTACTGCACGCTTCCCTTTCTCACCCATTCATGTATGCCCTATGCCTAGTCCTTTCTCTCCTGTCGCCAGGCATGTCTTGATCTGGGTAGATCAGAGCTCCCGTGCTGGACTACAAAAAACACCCGCTAACTCCCCAATACCCACACCCACTTAAACTATATACAAAACACACTACTCTTCTTGGAGTAAAAATGGCCGACATGGCCTTTTATTAAATAACAAATATAAAATTATGAAATAACAATATAACAATAATAATAATAACAATAACCCAGATCTATGTTTGTGGTCCTTGACAGTACCATGTAAAAACCCATTTGGCTTGGTCACTTCCCCAGCCGCTAAGCACCGCCTCGGGGACTAACACAGCCGACCCAGACACCCCACCTGTACAATTTAGAGGATGCCATACCTCGGATTGGTCCCCACCATTTTTCCCAAAAACCAGTTTGCTGAACCCCTGTCAAGGACCCCAAACCGCCACAGCGCCACAAGTGTGACCCCTTACACTTGTGCGCCCCTCCACACCCTCAAGGCCCGGTGGATCCCGTCCTCCAAACCCAAAAACCACAGGTCAGTGCCAATAGCATTGAGATGGACCCCATCCCCACGAAGGAACTGCCACGTATCGCTCTCCAGCTCCAGATGCCGCACCACCAGGCCACCATTCCTGCTGACGAATCTCCCCACCTCCTTGTTCACTTTAATACGGGCCTTATTAAGTTTGTCGACTGAACGAGCCGACCGCCACGAAGTGCGGGCCACAATGTCGGACCACACCACCAGCATATCAGGGAAGGAAGTGCGAAGCCTCAAAAAGTCGAACTTCACATCCCGAATGAGCTCACGCATAGAGCGGAGACCCAAATCATTCCCGCCCACATGCAAAACAAGGATATCCGAGGCCCTGTCCAACCTGGCAAAGCGGGAGACTTCCGGCACGACCCTGCTCCACAGCATGCCAGGCACACCTATCCACCTAACCCTGCCATCCTCCCGGGGAACTCCCAACTGTCTACCATTAGGCCTGACCTCCGCCCGCCTGGCCCCCCAGAAGACATACGAATGGCCGAGGATCCAAATCAGACACTGCCGGACACCTGCAAAAAGAAACAAAGACAGTGCACCCTACACCCAAAGCACACATACAACACAACCAAACAAACACGAAAATTACGCAGAAAACACACACAAACAGGCCTCTGTAACCCCTCTGCAGAGGCTACTGCACCAGGTGGGGCCTGACGTAGGACCGGAACCTGTGCGACTCCCACCGCCCAATGCGCCTGACCACGTCCTCTCCCAAACCCCAACGGGCCGCCTCTGTGGCCGCCCCGATGCGAAAAGAATGGGACGCATAAGCCGCCGGGTCGAAGCCCCCGGCCAGCAAACACTTCCTAAACACCGCCACAAATTGAAACCTGGACAGGCAAGAACCGTCCAAGTGAACCAATAAGGCACCACCAACCTCAGGCCGAACCTGAAGATAACTCTCCAGAGCCCCCACCGGGCAAACATCAGCTCCGTTGCCCCGAAACAGCTCCACCCACTTACCTCTGCCCACCTGGTCCGTTTTGGACCTTCGGAGACGAATCCGAACCAAGGAGGCAGTGCGCACGATGTCCTCCAGCAGAAGCCCCCCAGCCACCCTCGTCGATGGACTAACCAGTTCACCAATCCGGAAGGCCCCAAAGAAAGCCAACAGGAAGGCTGCCCTGAACAGCAAGCCCTCATAAGATGACGAACAGATAGAGCCCAGTTTTCCCAGAACGACACCCAACACTGAAAAAGACACCGGACGCCGGGAATCGCGGCCCCGGTTACACTTCCGGTACCCCTTCAACGCCTGCCGCATGTGAAAAGCCTTGGTGAAATCCACCCCCCCTGTCAACTTGAACCAAAAGGCCATGCCTGCCAGTTTTCTATCCATGGCCGCCGCCGAAACTCCCCGCCCAAAATTCATACACACAAAGTAAAGCACCAGAGCGGACACATCCACCCCCAAATCTGTCCCCCCTACCTCCTCCAAAAAGGAACGCCATTCCGCCCACGCCCTGACATACGCCTCCCAAGTCGCAGGGGACAGTGACCGCCGAATCAAAATCGCTGCTCCTCCAAGAGGACCATCCACAAATCCCGCGGACAGGGAATCCCATGCTGCTCCGCTGCCGGCGCCAACACGCGAAACTCGGTCCACTGGAAACGAGACAAAGCATCGGCCACCTTGTTAGAAACCCCCGGAATATGCACAGCATAAATAAAAACATTGAAACGCAGACACAACAGGACCAGATGGCGCAACAGGCTAACTACCGGGGGGGAAGACGCCGAGATGTTATTGATCGCCTCCACCACCCCCATGTTGTCGCAATGAAAACGCACCTTCTTGTTGCCAAAGCCCGCCCCCCATAGAGCCACCGAAACCACAATCGGAAACAACTCCAACAACACCAAGTTACGCAGGAAACCCGCCGACCTCCAGGATTCCGGCCAAGGTTCCGCGCTCCACTGTCCCTGAAAGAATGCCCCATACCCCGCAGAACCAGCCGCGTCCGTAAATAGAGCTAAGTCCCCGTTGCTAAACGGACCGTCCATCCACAGCGAGCAGCCATTGTAAGACTCCAGAAACATATCCCAAATCCTCAGGTCCGCCCGAAGCCCCCTGGTAAGCCTCACCGAATGCCCAGGGGCCCGGACCCCTGACGTGGCCGCAGCCAAACAGCGACAAAAAATTCGCCCCATGGGAATTATCCGGCACGCGAAGTTCAACTTACCGAGTAAGGACTGTAACTCCCGCAGCGTGATCCTGCGACGACCGCTCGCCTGCCTAACCTCCTCCCTCAAACGCACCAACTTGTCCAACGGCAACCTGCATTCCATGGCCAGAGAGTCAATCGTGATGCCCAAGAAAACCAATTCCGTCACAGGGCCCTCCGTCTTGTCCGAAGCCAAAGGAACCCCAAAACGGGCGGCGATGTGTTGCAGCGTCCCCAAGAGGACCGCACAGGTCCTCGAGCCCGAGGGCCCTATGCACAAAAAGTCATCCAAATAATGGATGATGGAGCTAACCCCCGACACATCCCGAACCACCCACTCCAGAAAGGAAGAAAAGGTTTCAAAGAAGGCACACGAAATGGAACAGCCCATCGGCAAGCAGCGATCCACAAAATAAGATCCTTGCCAACGCCACCCCAACAAGTGCATACTATCGGGGTGAACTGGCAGTAAGCGAAAGGCCGCTTCCACGTCGGCCTTGGCCAACAGGGCCCCCTTACCATATTTTCGAACCCAAGAAATGGCTGCATCAAACGACGTATAGGTAACCGCACACGCCCGCGGGTCAATACCATCGTTGACGGAGCCACCCCGCGGATAGGACAGATGGTGAATCAGGCGAAACTTGCCCGGTTCCTTCTTGGGGACCACCCCCAACGGCGAAACCACCAGCCCCGGCAACGGGGGTGAAGCAAAAGGCCCACTCATCCTGCCCAATGCCACTTCCTTAGCCAGCTTCTCCGCCACCACCTCCGGGTAATGCCGGGTAGAACGCAAGTTGCCCGCCAAGGGCGGAATCCCCTCCAAAGAACACAGAATGCGAAAACCCTCCCGAAAACCCACTTCAAGACGGCCAGCCGCCTCCCGATCGGGGTACCTATTTAAGAATGGTACCATCCTTGCCACACTCACCGGAGTCATCCCTCTTGCCAGGGACCTCCCCACCACGCCCCTTTCCCCGTTTGAAGCAACGGGACAGGGGGTGACTGCCGCCACATCCTGAACACTCGTGCTTAAAACGACAGGAGCTCCCAAACTTGCACGTGCCCTCGTTGAACTGCCAACACACCCCTTTCTTCTTATCGGCCGATAAACCCGAGGTCGAGGTGCCGCCGCCCCCCCCCTGGAAAAAACTGACCCCCCGCCCGGGCAGACGTCATCAACTTCATCCACAGGCTGATATCCTTATGATCCCACCGGATGGAGGGCCGGACCGCCTTTCGCTGCTGAAACTGTTCATCATAACGCAACCAGGCCACCCCCCCGTACACACGGTGGGCTTCCCCAATCGCATCCAGGTAGCAGAACAACGCTGAGCAATTCTCGGGCGCCTTCTCCCCTATAACGCTCGCCAAAATCGCAAAAGCCTGCAACCAATTGGCAAATGTACGGGGGATCAGCCGATACCGCCGCTTCTCTTCCTCCTCCTTTTTGCTCTCGTCCGGCTTAACCCTATCCAGGTTAAACTTCTCCAACGGGAGCAGGGAAAAAATTTCTACATAGTCACCTTTCCATATCTTGTCGCGAACTTCGGGCTTAAGGTGAGCCCCCAACGGTCCCTCGAAGCAGACGTACACCTCGCACTTCGCCGCGTCCGCCAACCTTACCTTGTCACAGTCCTTGTTCCCGTCCCCGGACTTGTCCACCTCAGCCACAACCGGAGCCAGCGACGCCTCCTCCGTCTGCGTGCCCGCCACCGTAACTCCTGCCTGGGCTCCCGCCACCGCCGACCCCCGAACCGGGCGGGAGCCCCCCACCACTGCCCCGAGTCCCGGCGGGGCCCAAGCCGCCACCGAGGGAGGGGCCGCCAAAGCACTGGCCTCCAGCCGCCTCACCAAGTCCCGCAGGCTTCCCAACACCTCCAGACCCACCCGGGCTGACACATCCCCCCCAACACCCCGGACCAAACCCCCACCCCCCGGGCCAGACAACACATCAGACGCCACAGCAGAAGACAGAACAGACATAGAGCACTCACCAGGCTGCCCAGGGCTGGACGCCCCCCCCAGCCGCCACTCCGGCATCCCCCGCTGCGACAGGAACAGCATCTGCGACTTCACCGTCCTCCGAGCTGCTGACCTCCCCTTCCGATCGGACGACCTCTGGACTGTGGACCGGAACCTCTGCCGACGCCGTCTTCCCCCTCCTCTGGACGGATCTCCTCTTCACAGACAGCCTGGAGCTCGATCCTGTAGAAGCAGGCTGCTGCAGACGTGGTCCCTTTAAGCCGAAGCCGCGCCTCCCGATGACGTCATCAGCGCGCGCCCCGCTCTCCTCCACATCCTCCGCTCTCCCGGGCCTAGGAGCAGGCCTGGAGGTCCTCACAGTCGGCTGCAGGGCACCCGATCGGCTCCCCCCGCTCACTCGGCGACCATCACGATCCGGGATGGGGCCCCCGGCCGCCCCAGGCAGCAGGCCGGCACCCGCAGCACTAGCTCTCCCCCGCCGAGCGGATGCCCCGACCGGAACATCGCCAGGGACACCCGCCGATCCATCCGGCCGAACGATGATGGAGGAAGGGACCTGGGCTGCAGCAAGGTGAGTGTCCCTCCCCCGTGGGCTCCGTCCATGAAGGGGATTCCTCCCAGCTTCCCCACCCGCCGAAGCAGGCGCACGCTTCGCAGGGGGGGGGGCTGAAGGGTCCCTATTGGGGCTCCCATGGCGACGCTGAGCCCTGGGGGCCCGATCCGGGCTGAAGCGCTCCGGAGGCCTAGACCTCCTAGCACGTGTGGAGGAAGGCCTCAATTGCGAGGGGCCTTCCCCGGCCCCCTGCAAGGTGCTGGCCACCTGTCCCTGCACCCAGTCTGAGCCATGCACCTCAGCCAACTCCCGGAGACGGGACAGCAGGCCATCCAATTCACTCATCTCCCCTCTATTGCAGATACAAGAAAAGACGCAGCAGCTGGACACACAGACTTTTCTTCCACGCTTTCTCCTTCAGGATTGACCTGACCCCTCCTACCCTGGACCTATATTTCAACCTCTCCACCCCCTGCCTGGACAACTGACCAATAAGGTAAGTGCCCCCCTGTTAGCCCACCTACTTTTGTCCCCCACTTGACCTTTACTGCACGCTTCCCTTTCTCACCCATTCGTGTATGCCCTATGCCTAGTCCTTTCTCTCCTGTCGCCGGGCATGTCTAAACTGTTCATGGGAAAACAAACAACAATAATAACATAAGAGACATTCTAACCCTTCCCCACTCCAACTTGTATATCAGTGGCAGTGGGGGGTTTCACAGAAACTACAGGTGGGTGAGTGTGGGTAAAGCTGACAGAATAACTATTGGCTGTTACTGGTCTGAGGTGGTAAGCGGGGTGCCCCAGGGCTCAGTCCTGGGACCAACCTTGTTCAATTTATTCATAAACAGCATTGAGGACGGGATCAGTAGTGCGTTATCAGTTTTTGCAGATGACACAAAATTGGCCAGGGCAATAACTGCACAGCATGAAGCAGTTATCCTACAGAATGACCTGGACAAAATAACAGAGTGGGCAACGACATGGCAAATGAGGTTTAACGTGGAGAAGTGTAAGGTTTTGCACTTGGGGACTAAAAACATAAAAACACAATACACGTTAGGAGGGGAACCCTTGGCGGAATCAAAAATGGAGAAGGATCTGGGAGTCTTGGTTGATGATAGATTAGGCAACAGCATGCAATGTCAAGCGGCAGCTGCCAAGGCCAGCAGAATTTTAGCATGCATAAAGAAAGGGATATATTCCAGAGATAAGACTATAATCCTTCCACTTTATAAAACTCTGGTCCGACCGCATCTGGAGTATTCTGTCCAGTTCTGGTCGCCAGTCCTCAGGAGGGATGTGTTGGAACTGGAGAGAGTCCAGAGAAGGGCAACTAAACTAATTAGGGGATTGGAGGACCTTGACTATGAAGAGCGTCTGCAATCGCTCAATTTATTCTCCCTGGAGAAGAGACGTCTGAGGGGGGACATGATAGCAATTTATAAATATCTTAATGGGGATCCCAGCTTAGAAAAAAAGCTGTTAATTCGAAGGGTTTGCATGAGGACTCGAGGGCATACAATGCGATTAGAGGAGAAGCGTTTTAACCTCAGGCAACGTGGGGGGTTCTTTACTGTTAGGGCTACAAGATTGTGGAATTCTCTACCACAAGAGGTGGTTTCTGCGGGTAGTATGGTGGCTTTCAAAAGACTCTTAGACTTACATCTCAAGGATCAGAACATTCAGGGGTATGTGAGATGATTACAGCCACACACACCTACACAGGTTGAACTGGATGGACTATTGTCTTTATTCAACCTCCCCTACTATGTAACTATGTATGTTAGATGAAAGTGATTTCTTCCACACACCCTCCATGCACACCCCCCCCCCCCCATAAGGTTTTGTGGTCTCCATATGCCCATCAGTGGACCCGGGGGCCAGCATAGTGGGTGCCACTGGGTAGAGGGTAGGGAGAGCAGCAAACATCCATCCACTTGTCTCCCCTTCCTTGTTACTGACCCAAAAGTGACATCTAAAACACCAAATAAAAGGCTGGGGAAAAAAACTAATAAATATTGGATTATGAAGTTTGTCACCATTTCACAGGCAAGCACAATTTTGAGGCTTGAAATGTTGGCTATATATTTATTTGGCGCAACCTCGTCTTTTATATTTTACAGAAACGTGGGTAATATATTGCATTTATGTGTCCTAAAATAATTTTAGTGTAATATAGTGTGACATAAAAAGTTTGAACTATCATTATTTTGTTTTCTTAGGTTACATGCTTACATAGTTAGTCAGGTTGAAAAAAGACAAGTCCGTCTGGCTCAACCAATAAAAAAACAAAAAACAGTAAAGAAAACCCAACTATACAATTCCATATACACAATCCTGTACCAGCAGTTGGTCCAGAGGAAGGCGAAAAAAACCCCAGCAAAGCATGATCAATTTGCTACAGAAGGGGAAAATAATTCCTTTCTGAACCCCCGAGAGGCAATCGGATATTCCCTGGATTAACTTCACCTATAAATTTTAGTACCCATTTATATTATGTACACCTAGGAAAGAATGCAGGCCTTTTTTAAAGCAATCTAGTGAGCTAGCCAGAACCACCTCTGGAGGGAGTCTATTCCACATTTTCACAGCTCTTACTGTGAAGAAACCTTTCCGTATTTGGAGACTAATTCTCTTTCCCTCTAGACGTAAAGAGTGTCCCTTGTCCTCTGTGTTGACCTTAAAGGGAATAACTCAACACCAAGTTCACTATATGGACCCCTTATGTATTTATACATGTTGATCATATCCCCCCTTTATCTCCTATTCTCAAGAGAGAATAAATTCAGTTCCTCTAATCTTTCCTTATAGCTGAGCTCCTCCATGCCTCTTATCAGTTTGGTTGCCCTTCTCTGCACTTTCTCCAGTTCCTCGATATCCTTTTTAAGAACTGGTGCCCAAAACCGGACTGCATATTCCAGATGAGGTCTTTCTAATGATTTGTACAGGGGCAAAATTATTTATCTCTCTATGGAGTCCATGCCTCTGTTAATACAAGAAAGAACTTTGTTTGCTTTGTAAACTGCAGCTTGGCATTGCATGCTATTATTAAGCTTAGGATCTACCAGGACCCCCAGATCCTTCTCCGCTATAGATTCCCCCAGTTCTACTCCCCCTAGTATGTATAATGCATGCATATTCTTAGCCCCCAAGTGCATAACTTTACATTTATCAACATTAAACCTCATTTGCCACATAGTTGCCCAATGAAACAGTGCATTGAGGTCAGCTTGTAAGTTGGAAACATCCTGTAAAGTAGTTATTACACTGCATACAGAGGCGTAACTACAGGGGTTGCAATTGCAACCGGGCCCCATGCTCCAGGGGGCCTGTGCGGCTCCCCTGTACACCTCGATAGGAGGGGTGGCAGGGGCAGCATGTAGAGAAATTGCTGTCCTCCTTTTTCCTCCTGTAGCTGCAGGAGGAAAATGGAGGAGATTGGTTACTCTGTATGCTGCCCCTGCCATTCCTATCCAGTTCACTTGTATTCTGCTGTCTTTGGGCCCCTGTGTGCTTCCCTGGTCCCCCCCCCCCACTGTGCTGCCCCCCCCCCCCCCACTGTGCTCCATTCCCTCTCCTGCAGGCTGCTGCAGGGGATGTGTCACAATAGAGAACCAGGAAGGGGTCGGTAAATATGTTATTTACCAGCTTCTTCCTTTTTTAAATGGACATGGAGTCATAGTCAGTGACATTGTAAAAAAATATAATAAAATGATAAAAAAAAATACAATTAAAATACCGAAAAAATAAAAACGACTGACACCAGTGACTGAAATTCCAGGATCGTAAAGGTCACACTTGCGACCGGGCCCTGGCATTCCATTCCACCACTGTGGAGAGGACCCAAGATGGCAGGAAGGGGGCCCACTGCAGAACTTGTGAAAGGGTCCCGCTGCGGGACTGTAATGAAGGGCCCCACAACAAGAGTAAAGGCCCCCAGCATCAGTGGAAAGAGCCCCAGGCTTGAAAGGAAGGTCTCTGGCCAGGGTCCGGGGGGCCCTTCATGGTGTCTTGCACCGGAGCCCTGAAGGTTCTAGTTATGCCTCTGACTGCATAGCTTGGTGTCATCTGCAAAGACTGAAATTGTACTTTTAATCCCAGACCATATATCATTTATAAAGATATTAAAAAGTAAGGGTCCCAACACTGAACCTTGGGGTACACCCCTGATAACCTTAGACCATTCAGAGTAAGAATCATTAAACACTACTCTCTGAATTTTATCTTTCAGCCAATTTTCTGTCCATTTGATCTTTGATTCTGATCTTTCCAAGCCTGTAGACTTTACCTTACACATTAGCCGTGTGTGGGGAACTGTGTCAAACGCTTTTGCAAAATCCAAGTATACTACATCCACAGCCACCCCTCTGTCCAAGGTTTTACTTACCTCCTCATAAAAAGAAATCAGGTTTGTATGACAACTTCTGTCTTTCATTAATCCATGCTGTCTGTTGCTTAAAATATTTTTTTTCATCAAGAACTTATCTATGTAGTCTTTTATTAAATTCTCTGCTTTCAGGTGTCTGCTTTCAGAAAATATATAATGTGTGTGTGTTCTGGACAGCCTGTAAGAAGTGGCTACCTCACACTTAACGAAGGATCCCTCAAGTCAAAAGTAAGAAAGAGGGAAAACGCAGAATCTTGTTTTTTACATAACTGTGGACTTGTGTGGTTGCAAACTTAGAGGGGGTGGGGAGTATGGTTTGCCAGGGGGGTGCGTGGGTGGAGCAGAGTATTAAATAAAATAAAAAAAATGTACACCCACTCACTGAAGATAAATAATTTTGAAGCAATATACAGTATAGTGTAGTATATTACACTGAACAAAATTATAAAGGCAACACTTTTGTTTTTGCCCCCATTTTTCATGAGCTGAACTGAAAGATCTAAGACTTTTTGCTATGTACACAAAAGGCCTATTTCTCTCAAATATTGGTCACAAATCTGTCTATATCTGTGTTAGTGAGCACTTCTCCTTTGCCGAGAAAATCCATCCACCTCACAGGTGTGGCATATCAAGAAACAGTATCTCTCCTGCGCTTGAGTGGTGTGCGGAAAGGTAAATGATAAAAAAAAGGTAAAACAAGAAAACAAGAGAAGGGCGCACCGACCTTGTGCATTACCACTAAAAAAAATTATCAAAATCAAAGAAGGTAGTGTACAATATACTCACAAACATAGGATATGTACAAGCATGTAGGAAATAGGGACTGCTCGCTTCCACGACACTTCTCCACTGCTGGATAGCGTGATGGCGTCCTCACAACCTTGTATGGCTATACAAGGTTGTGAGGATGCCATCACGCTATCCAGCAGTAGAGAAGTGTCCTGGAAGCGAGCAGTCCCTATTTCCTACATGCTTGTACATATCCTATGTTTGTGAGTATATTGTACGCTACAATAATATACAATTGATACCCCTACTGAAGAAGTCGAAGGCTATTGGTTAGCTCTGACGCAACGCTTATAGGGGCGGAGCCTGCATACCTGACGTCGTACTTTCCCTTGGTCCCAGCTGAGTGTTATCTGTCTGCATAGCGTGCACCGCTGAGTGCCGCTAAATGTGAGTACCTTACATAATACCTAATAAAGACATTGGTATCGGAGAGCACTATATATGTCCCTTTCTTTTATGTGCACCGATTTCTGAGTTTGATTGGATTTCATCCATCCCCACCTGATTGATCTATGTTGGGCTGACCGAGAGAGCTAGGATAGGAAATCTCCGGGTTGCTACAGCTGATATATGTGATCTTTGACCCTTTATGGGTCTGTGGCTGAGGTGAGAGACCAATCTAGCCGGTGGTGGGATATATGCACAGCGGTGTTTGTGAATAATTTTATCATAGGATTTCCTTACCAATTTGTTTGGAGCTCCTTCCTTTCACTTTTTTGGACACTTATGGACTTTATTTAAGACACATTTGATATTTTATTACACCATCAATATCACCTGTTTATATATTGATTTAAGTATTTCTGGCGCAGCACTATTATAGTTATTTGCATATTGTACGCTACCTCCTTTGATTTTAATAAACTTTTTTAGTGGTAATGCACAAGGTCGGTGCGCCCTTCTCGTTGGGCATATCAAGATGCTGATTAGACAGCATGATTATTGCACAGGTGTGCCTTAGGCTGGCCACAAAAAAAGGCCACTCTAAAATGTGCAGTTTTATCACACAGCACAATGCCACAGATGACTGCAGGAGTGTCCACCAGAGCTGTTGGCCCTGAAGTGAATGTTCGTTTCTCTACCATAAGCCGTCTTCAAAGGCGTTTCAGAGAATTTCGCAGTACATCCAACTGGCCTCACAACCTCACATACAGCATCTTCACCTCCAAGATTGTCTGAGACCAGCCACCCGGACAGTTGCTGCAACAATCGGTTTGCATAACCAATGAATTTCTGCACGAATTGTCAAAAACCCTCTCAGGGAAGCTCATCTGCATGCTCGTCGTCCTCATCAGGATCTCGACCTGACTGCAGTTCGTGGTCCTCACCGACTTGAATGGGTAAATGCTCACATTCAATGGCATCTGGTACTCTAGAGAGGTGTTCTCTTTACAGATGAATCCCATTTTTCTTAGATCTTTGAGTTCAGCTCATGAAAAATGGGGACAAAAACAAGTGTTGCGTTTATAATTTTGTTCAGTATATATAGTATAGTTTATATAGTTAAAGGCATATTAACCCCTTACATTTGTAAATGTCTTTCTTGTGCCAGTGCCCTAGATACGTAGCTACCATGCATTTATATTTTCTAATCCCACCTGTTGTTGAGCATAGTTGGTCTTTTTTGAAGCCAGTAAGCTATAACATCTAAAGTCACTGAATAATATAATAGCCTTTTGACACCATCAAAGTAAAATTCCTCCTGCACTTCAATGATTCCTTTAAGAATCAGCACAGTGACCTCTATTATAATAGCTTGACATGCACAAACTCTGATATCATTTCAATGAGACTGATCTTTGTTGTATAACGTGTGTGACGACCTCTAACACCCGATAAACAATGGCTCAAAAGCTTCGGCAAGGTTAGTAAATTCTACTGAAGTAAGATAAAAAAAAAGGGGGTTATGGACCGGTAGCAGGATTATGCTGTGTTTGTAGTCGGGTGAACTATGGACAAACATACATACATATTTCTTATGTTTGATCGCAGTATGTTACTTGCTACCGAGGAAACACAAAGTAATCATTAACTCAGTAAAAGTTCTGCCCAGTCCTCTAAAGGGAGGTAGTGATATTTTTTATTTGTATTCATTATATCACATGAACTTGGTACAATTGATAACCTACAGCAAGAAAATAGAGCACAACTATAGTATATAATAGCTAAAATAACCTGTAGCTGGATGAGCAGGCATGGCCTAACAGCTCTGAAGCTGGCCATACACTAGTAGGTGTTTAAATATTCATATGAAAAATCTAATCAGCACATTGAATAGTGCCAACAGAGACTTGCTGAATGTTGTTTGGAGTTACTTCAAAATTTAGATTGTTTTTAACAATCCATATTGGTATGAATGGAATTTACTAAATAGAAAACACAAGCACTATGGTCAAAAACAATCACTGACTTGACAAAACTAACCATTAGGAAATCAAACAAACATTTAAAATATTGCTAGTGTATGACCAGTTTTTTGCATCCTTTCTGGTAAGCACAACTACAAATACGAAAAGTACCCTGAGATTTACAGAGCAGGATGGAAGAGATATGCAATATGCCTTCTGCCCCCTGCTTATCAAGGGTACAACAATAGCTATCTGACATGACTTTCTAACCTGGTCATCTGATCTTGATTAATCAGCATTTGCATGTAACCCAAAGATATTATTATTTATTGGTAGAGATGCCTGTCCTCTTCCTGCTCCTGAACTTCCCTTGCTGCAATGGTTAACAGCTGGGTCTTCAAGCAAAACATCAACACAGATGGCACAACAGGGACACACCCCCTGCCTCCTCCTCCTCCACTGAGAAATGCTCTTTATTGATTGCACTGTAAAATGATCTGTGAATGGTGGAGAGAATCCTGTGTCTGATCAAAGTCTCCCCATTTATAGATTTTGTTACAAGTGGTGTAATCCATTAAATATCTTTTCTCAATGTAGGAGGAGGAAGGAGGGGGAATATTTCTGTCAGTCCATCTGTACTACTGTTCTGTAAGAAGTTCTAAAGCTCTTCACCATGAAAGCACTAGAAGATCAAAGGCAGGAAGAGGACAGGCATCCCTGCAGTGAGGGTATCTTATGGATTCAGCTACCTGTACAATTTGGGACAAACTTTATTATGTGGTGATGTAACTAAGGCTAGGTTCACACCTTTGCGTTTCCTGTATGCCGGGTTTCCACAGGCACAGCTGCCCATTCATTTGAATTGTCTGCTGTACCTGTATTTCCTGCAGAATAAAAGGCCCTGACCCTTTCTTAAAACTTGGCTGTATGGAACTGCATGGTGCTTTCACACCATGCAGTTGCACACACCCGAAAATGTTGCCGCGTTTTCGGCATGGAGGTGCCATTAAGCATGCCTGCTATAGAGCAGCCCGTTTTAGCTGTGGGTGCCTGCAATTGTTATGCATTCCCACACCTGCAACAGTGTGAACCTAACTGTCAGGGAAATGGCAATGGAAAAACTGGCCATACTGCCAGTACTAGAGAAGGGGCGCATACGGCACACTCCCGTGCACATGTGGAGAAGAACAGCGAATTGGCGTACGCAGGTGCGCGATGGCGCAAATTAGTGTACACAATGGTGCGCACATAACGTGACAGTAGAGGCCACTTACTGGCCTATATAAAACTGCTACTGATTCCGCCAAATTGCTCGTCAACCTTCCTTTGTTCCTAAGCTTCTGTGTACTTTCCTTGGATTTCCTGTTATGACCCTGGCTTGCTTTACTGACTTTGCTGTTATTTACCTTCCTGCCTTCCTGTGTATGACCCCCGGCTCACATTACGGACTTTGTTATTACTACCTGCCTGTCTTTCTGTTGTGACCTTGGCCAAGTTACTGTTTCTGCTACCTGCCTTTGTCCCCGGACTGTGTACCCATGTTTGATCCTTAGCTTGGCTTCTACTACTGTTTGCTGTGCGCACAAGTTTGTCAAGTACATCTGGAGTTTCCTGAGAGATATCTGTCTTGGTGTGTATCCTGTCATCTCCACCAGATGATCGCCTGCCCAGCTCTTCAGTACCCTGTTGGCAACCTGTGCTTCTTTGCTACACCTCCTGTAACACCTTCAGAGAAGTACTGCACTTAGCTGCAAGGGGAGCCCTCTCAGTACCTTGGCCTCGGATCAGATATGTGACACTAACCTAAAGCTGTAGGGAATTTCTTTTTAACCTATACTGAAATAAGAGTCACTAAACCCAAATTATAAAAAACTATGAATAAATGGTGTATTACATGCTGTTCATACTTACTCAGTCACTATGAGATTTGGTTTCTGTATTCTGCAAAAAAAACCTGGTTGATCCTGCTGCTCTCTATCGCCACTTTTTGTCCAAGTCCCCAATTCAGCTAGGAATTTTGCAGCTGTGGTGGCAACTCTGCACATGCTCAGTTTTCAGTGAGTTTCTATGCTGAGATTTTCCTCTGTATCACATCTAAGCAGCCCATGTGACTATAGAGTCACACATGTGGGTGTATACACAGTGGTAAATGACAGCCCACTCCCTCCCTCCTCCTCCATTCCCATTAACCAGCTAAACACAATGGGGGCTGGATATTACATGTATATTGATGGAGGCTTCACCTCCCTTTTATTCTAAGACAAAGGCTGGAGGTGTGTGAAACAGTCTGTCACTGTCAGAAATCACCATGTTATTTCCAAAAAATAATAAAGATTTGATTCCAAATATATATTTATATGCCAATTTAAAACAGATTATTGATATTGTTTATTTATTTTTACTCTGCATTCCAAAGACAGGTTTTTTTTTTTGAACATGTGACCAGAGGACTAGAGGCTCCTTCTTTTGTTTCCCTGGAGACAGGCTGGGAAAGAGCCTGGTCATGTGACAGCTATATATCGAAGAGGAAAAAGGTCCTTAGATGTTTTTTTATATGAAAATAATTACAGTGCCATCATCCATATACAGAAATAAAAGGGACAATGTAAATTAAACAGTGTGTGTTTAGTATCATTTTAAGTAAACAGAAACCTGATTTTCTGTGGACTACTAGACTTTGGACATCATCATTGTTGCATTCTATGTATATGCTGAAAAGGAACTTTGTTTCAATTTAAAAACTCAGCTATCTATTAAGAATCAATATGGAGAGTTATTCTTCCTTATCCTGTGCATTTCAAAAAACTTGTTTTTGCAATGTTAATCATATTATTTTTGGTTTTCGTGTGCTACTGTCCAGGGTGGTTATCTAAAGAGCGAGCACAGATCCTTTCTTGGTGGATAGTGCAGAGGAGTCACAATACTTCTTTATGTTCTCTTTTTGCACGGAAATTGTTGTCACTGTGTTTCCTTCCAGTGGTGTTTCAGATTCTGCAATCAGTATTTTCATGCTGTGTAATGTTAGTGTTTCCAGACATCACATGTATTTGGGTCATGTGATTACCAGTGTGATTTTATGGGGTTTTTTGGTACTTTTGCATGCGTGTTTTTCTTTTAAAAAAAAGGGATTCCATTTAGAATAAAAGATAAACTCCTGCAGCAGTCTTTCAAACTCAATTAAAAAAAAAATACACTTTAACCACTTTACCACTAGAGCATTTTGCTGTCTTACGTCTGGGCCACTTTTTGCGATTCGGCGCTGTGCGACTTTAACTGACAATTGCGCGGTCATGCGACGCCGTACCCAAACGAAATTTACGTCCTTTTTTCCTCACAAACAGAGCTTTCTTTTGGTGGTATTTGATCACCTGTGCAATTTTTACTTTTTGCGCTATAAACAAAAAAAGAGCGTTTATTTTGAAAAAATAACAATATTTTTAACATTTTTTTATATGAAATTCCCCTCAAAAAAGATGTAAAAACCAATTTTTTTTAAAATTTTTGGCCAATTTGTTTTCTGCTACCCATGTTTGGTAAAAAAAATCACAATAAGCGTATTTTGATTGGTTTGCGCAAAAGTTATTGTGTTTACTAACAAAGGGAAAGATTTCTGTCATTTTTGGTGTTTTTTTTTTAACGAGTAATGGCGGCGATCTGCGATTTTTTTTTGCGGGACTGCGACATTGCGGCGGACAGATCGGACCCTTGACTGACATTTTTGACACTTTTGGGGGTACCAGTGACATTACTGCAGCAATCAGTGCTATAAATATGCACTGTTACTGTAAAAATGACACTGGCAGGGAAGGGGTTAATTTTATTGGAGAGGGAGGGGTTAATGTATGCCTGGTGCTTACTGACGTGTGGGGGGGGAGGTGACTGTGTGAGACAGGGACAGATCGGATGTCCAGCTATGCTGAACACTCCGATCTGTCACTCCCTGTCACTGAGGAGATCCGCCCGCTCTGTTTACACAGGCGGGCGGATTTTCAAACTGGATTCCCCGACGATCGGGGCAGAGCAGCGACTCCCGCTGTGAATGAAAACAGCGGGAGCGCGCCTCCGGCGGCGCGCGAGCGCCGCCTACAGGGGGAGGAGTCTGGCGACGTAGGTCTACGTCGTCAGACGGGAACGAGCCACTTTGCCGCAGTAGTACTCCGGTACATAGCGGTAAAGTGGTTAATTAATTAAAAAAAAAACAAAAAAAAAAACAGTAAAGTTAGCCCATTTTTTTTTGTATAATGTGAAAGTTGATATTATGCTGAGTAAATAGATACCTAACATGTCATGCTTTACAATTGCGCATGCTCATGGAATGGCGAGAAACTAGTTAAAAATCTCTATAGCCGAAGCTTTTAAAATTTACAGAGAAGATCCTGTACTAGAATTGTTGCTCTCGCTCTAACGATCGTGGCGATACCTCACATGTGTGGTTTGAACATCAGTTACATACGCAGCCGCATTTTAGGTATGCATTCACTTCTGTGCTCGAGCACTGTAGGATGGGGTGCTTTACTTTTTTTTTTCTTATTTATTTTACTTTTTATTTATTTAAATTTTTTTAAACAGTCCCTTTATTTTTGTAAACATCCCTTGTAATAGAAATAAGCATGACAGGTCCTCTTTATTGAGAGATCTGAGGTCAAAAAGACCCCAGATCTCTCATTTAGGGCCCTTTCACACGGGCGATCCGATCACATCCGCCTGTCAGTTTTTTAGGCGGATCTGATCGGATCCTCCATGAAGCTCTATGGGGCAGCGGATGTCAGCGGAGACACTTCCGTTGACACCCGCTGCCATCCGTATCCGATCCTGTCCGTGAAATCTGGACGGATGGAAACCCTATTTTTCCATCCGCTCAGGGATCGGATCGGATGAGAGCGGACAGGCGGTCTGCTCTCATCCGATTCCCCATAAAGAGCAGCGGGAGCTGTGACACCTCCCTCTCCGCACTGCAAGCGGAGACGGAGCTGTCACCCGCCGGCTCAGCGGGGATCGGCGGATCGATCCCCGCTGAGCAGCTCGGATCCGCCTATGGAGGCAGACCATGTGAAAGAGCCCTTACTGTTAAAAAAAATACAAAAAAAGCAAAAAATTTTGACACTTTGACAATAAAAAAAAATCATGTCTTTAAGCCGGAGAACCGGAAGTGACGTCAGAGGTTGTTTTGATCCTCCAAGCGCATAGAGCCAAGTGCGGTCTATCTTGCTCTCACGCAACTTCCTGCCTAGCTATCAGCCGAATAGGATTGGTTCTGGGCTTACCAATGACTTTGGTAAGCTCGGAAACAACCGGGAAGTGGCAGGAGGGAGGTGACACCTCTTCCCCTGCCTATAAAAGTGATCTTGCGGTGAATCTGCCGATGCGATCACTTATATCAGAAAGCCAGCCGCCTAACGAAAAAAACAGATAAGGGGGTTATGGCATCTAGTTGCAGCCATAACCCTGGTATTTACCATCAAAAACATGACGTATATTTACAGTTCGGCGGTCGGCAAGAGATTGTAAATATTATATATTTTTTAAAATAAAGAACAGGTTTATACTTACCTGCTCTGTACAATTAAATTGCACAGAGCGGTACCGGTCCTACTCTTCTCAGGTCCTCTGCCAGCACTCCTGGCTCCTCCTCTTCTTGGTGTGCCCCTATAGGAAGCTGCTTCATATTGTAACAACAACCAAATGTCACTCGCTAATGAATAGCAGGTGAGACCTTCCTCCACTGGCCAAACAAACAGTCATAAAGTCCATGGGAGACAAAATTGCAGGGGGATGGTAATCTTGATAAGAGAAAGAACACAGGCATTCACTGGCAGCTCCTCGATGGGTATTGGTATCCCCTCAAATGCATGTAACAAATAGAAGAGGGCACCAGATCAGTATAAGCAAGATAAAAAGTGTAATTTATTAAGTATCACATACATGTAAACAAGCTCTAAACTGCACACAGGGCTAGTAGAGTATAAAAACAAATATACCAGCCCTGTGTGCAGATTGTGTCCGTTCACACTACCGCGGCACAACTTCGGGGGCGACCTGTGAAGTTGCGTGCACTGCGACTTCGGCGCGACTTGCACGGACTTCCCATAATTGAAGTCAATGCAATTCGCTCCGAAGTCGTCCCGAAGTAGTACAGGAACTATTTTCTAAGTCGGAGCGACTTGTGTCGCTCCTATTAGAACGGTTCCATAGTACAGAATGGACCGCGTCATGTCAGCCTGACAAGTCGCGGTAGTGTGAACCGGGACTTAACAGTTTGTTTACATGTAAGTGATACTTAATAATTTCCAATTTTTATCTTGCTTGTACTGATCTGGCACCCTCTTCTATTTGTTACATGTTTCATATTGTGGCACACCTGCGAGCTCACTCCCCAGCCAATCTGCCTGTGTCTATAGACACAGAAAATGGGGGTTAGCCCCACCCCCTATTCCCTCATCACAGGATTTGACTGACAGCAGCAGGAGCCAAGAGAGAGCAGCTACAGATGGGCACAGTGCTGAATTGAGTGAGGGCTCAGGTAAGTATGGAGGGTGAAGTGGCAAACTGCTACCTCAATATTTTTTTACCTTAATGCAAGGAATGTATTAAGGTAAAAACAATGTTTAGGCTTTAAAACCACTTTAATTTGAAATAATTTCAGGGACGCCTCTTAGCACAAAATATATAGGCAGTGGCACACTTCTACCACGCCACCTGATTACGCAGACCATGGCGAGTTCAAGTATAAGACTGATCACCACCTTACACAGTGATGTTCAGCCTCATGGTAATGTGTAGCAGAGCTGCAGAGTACATCTGTCTCATAGGAATGAATGGGACTGCGCACATACTGCCTAACTTTTTGAGATGGAAACCAGGTACCCTTATTAGCAAAAGTATTTAGGCATAGGGAGAATTATGCAAAAAAAATATTTGTTGAACCTACAAGTGCTTTTTTTTTTTTACACTACTATTCCTTTATTTTGGCTTTTGAAATTTCCAATTGCAGCAATTTAGAATTTAGATGAGGGTTTAGCACTGGGAAACACCTTTTGAAAGATAAAAAGTCTTACTATTTCTTTATTTTGGCTTTTGAAATTTCCAAATGCAACAAGTTAGAATTTAGATGAGAGTTTAGCCCTCGGAATCACTTTTTGAAAGATATATAGATCCAGACCAAAATGAGGGACAAATGAGGAGGAAAGAGGTACAAAGAGGTACAGAGGGACTTTGTTCCAAATCAGGGATAGTCCCTCAAAATCAGGGACAGTTGGAAGCTATGGCTGCGCATAGTATGAAGAGTAGCTAGCCCATGCTTTTTTTTGCATTTGCATTTGCATTTGCAGAGGCTGTTTGGTGCAAGGCAGGGCCATGCAGCAAATATCACTGGATTAGGTAAAAAGGTAGGTACGTTACCAGCTAGGTTGCATCACAGGGTCTGCAAAGTACTTATAACAGTCCAACCTGGTGGAAGTGATCAGCAGGGTATCCTTCATGTCTAACATCTGATATAGACTCCTTTTGCAACATTACTACCAAGAGCCTTCAGCCAATAGTGTCTAAGTATGCTTTGGCCTGGTTTACACCCATGCAGGTTGCAGCAGCATATTTCAGGTGCATTTTGAATTTTTCAATACATGTTTTCGATCCATTGAAGTCTATTAAGCCAAAAAATAGAAAAAAGTCCCTGGCCCTTTCCATAAAATGCACAGATGTGAATGTGAACCCATAGGAAACTATGTTAAATGCAAAATGCATAGGCGTGAACCAGAACATAAAAAGATTTTTCACCAGTTCATGCGCTGACCAATTAGTCCTTCAAAGTCGGCTGGTAGATAGTCTTGTTATAACGAGGTTAAACCTTTCTAGTGCCAGGTCGTTGCAGCTCTCCTTGCTTCCACTGGGTGGCGGATGAAAAATCTGTACAAAAAGTCAAAGGAAGACAAGCGCACGGTCGTCCTAGAATAATAAAGCTTTTATTTTATATTAAAAAAGAATAGCACACATGCAAAAGAAATGACTATCAAATATGAAGACAATCCATAAATAAAAATGAAGATTTGGTCCCACCATATGGCCATATCGTGCTCAAGCCCACCACTACGTCAAAGTACCCCATTGTCAGTGGGACCTACACTATCCATAAAAAAAAGATGAATCCAGCCTCTCTAACCCTTGGAGACAACACTCCTTGCTGGGAGAGATGTGCTAATGCACTACAAGGGACTCCTCCTATATCTACTTGATAGTGGACACTGATAGAGTACAGGTGTGTGTGGGGGATGGGGTGCTCAACCCCAGAAGTCTGGTCAGACCGAATACATAATAAACAGCAAAAAGATATAGGAGGAGTCCCTTGTAGTGCATTAGCACATCTCTCCCAGCAAGGAGTGTTGTCTCCAAGGGTTAGAGAGGCTGGATTCATCCTTTTTTATGGATAGTGTAGGACCCACTGATAATGGGGTACTTTGACGTAGTGGTGGACTTGGGCACGATATGGCCATATGGTGGGACCAAATCCCCATTTTTATTTTTGGATTGTCTTCATATTTGATAGTCATTTCTTTTGCATGTGTGCGCTATTCTTTTTTAATATGCATGTCACTTGGTTCATAGCTGCACCAGCTTTAGAAATACATGTTCAGGGTTTGTTCCCCCAATTTTTTGCTTGTTTAATAAAGCTTTTATTGTTGGCATTGAACGAAACTTGTGTAATAGATGCACTCACATAATCCTGGATGGTATGGGCATGTACAATTGATATTCCCCTTCTCCTCTCCTGGATGGCCCCTTCAAGTTAAGCGGAGCACGATCGCTGCTCCTGTAACACCCGTTGGCGGAATCCAAGTCCTCCTCACTGAGGGCCCCGGCAAACTCAGCTGAGTGTGCCTGCGCCCAGACCAGCCGACACAGTCGCTACTACGCAGGGACGCCACGGCTTTCCCGGAAGGCTAAAGATGGTAGGGAGGGAGATACGGGTCAGCTGTACGCACCCACGTCCGTTGCTATGACTATGCGTTTCGGAGGTGCGGCCTCCTTCCTTAGGTCACGCCCACACTGCTTCTCAACCACATTATATCCCCAATAACCCCTCCTATGCCCCTCTTCCTAAAGGGGCCATACCAGGAGAGGTTTGGTCACATTGAGAACAGTTTAAAGGGCTAAAAGCAACCTAAATAACCATCACGAATACATTATATATAGCTCTCATGATAACAATTTTAAAACACTTTTAAAAAACACTTTTTTAAAAAACTTTTATAGACATTTATAAAAACCTAGAATTGAATTTAACCTTTGAATTCTTAAATATATTATAAAAGGTTATGATAAAATAAAATGTAATACTGGAACCTTAGATGAGAGTACTGACCTATATTTCTTCATTTAGCCCCACAGGGGACATGGAATTAAGAGAAAAATTCCAAAAGGTCTCTCGCCTACATAGCCGTGAGAACCTCTCCCCTTCAGGGAGGAACATGGATATGGCCTCAATGCCAAAAAGCTCAAGACCTTTCGTACTACCTCCATGTGCCTCGCAAAAGTGTAGAGGAACACTATGTTTATCCTTTTTTTGCTCTATGTAACAACGATGTTCACTGAACCTAGTACGCATTGCCCAACTGTCCTCCCTACATAGAGCAATCCACATGGGCACCTCAACCCATAGACTACGAATTGAGTACTACAGCAAATAAAGTGCTGAATTTTGAAAGACCGTCCATCCTTCAAAGAAAACATCTTTTTCCCATGGTCCATAAATGCACAGGCCTTTCATCTACTAAGTTTGCATCTGTAAAAACCTGTCATATTCAGGAACATAGGGATATCTTTAACCTGTCGCTGTTTGTCTATAATTCTACTTGGTGCCATCATGCTCTTAACATTATTTGCTCGGCTAAATACAACCTTAGCCCTTTTAGGTAGTATTCAGCTAAGGGAAGAATCCTGCTCCAAGATAGGCCAATGTTTCTGGATGGCCTTCTTGATGACCCAGTGTCGGTCATTGAACCCAGTGATAAACATTATATCACGTGGCCCTCTGGCCAATCCATTGGGCTTAGTATTCTCGCATCTATCCCTATATGGTCTCTAGCCTTCTGAATATGCTCTCTTTGGTACCCCTTTTCCATAAATTTTTTTCATTAAAATTTCTGTCTCTGACAAATACTCCATGATATCTGTGCAATTCCTATGCAACCGAAAAAACTGACTATAAGGAATATTATCCTTCCACTTGGGAAGATGACAGCTCTTTCGGTGTAGGTAGAAGTTGCCTGTCTCCCGCTGAAAAAAACAAAGAATGCAAAAAAAAAAAAAAAAAAAGAATGCATGTCTAAATCATGTGTGAACTTAATACCAAAATTGTTGGCATTACAGTAGGATACAAAACTACCCACTGTATCTAGGAAACCATCCCAAATGATGAGCACATCATCAATATATCGTCCATCTCGTATACGAGATAATAGAGCAAACGGGTTCTGGGTCCAAAT
Organism: Pelophylax lessonae; assembly: GCF_965119305.1. NCBI lineage: Eukaryota > Metazoa > Chordata > Amphibia > Anura > Ranidae > Pelophylax > Pelophylax lessonae. The sequence goes on from NC_138778.1 coordinate 102,134,113, forward strand.
GTTATATTTCTCCCAGAAACCCATAAACAGATTGGCAAAGGAGTGTGAAAAATGTGCACCCATGCTGTGCCAGATATATCTATAGAAGGAGCCATTAAATTGGAAATAGTTCCTCTCTAAAGCAAATCTGGTAAATTGACAGATAAAGAGAGTTGAGAAGCAGTGTGGGCGTGACCTGAGGAAGGAGGCCAAACGCATAGTCATAGCAACGGACATGGGTGCGTACAGCTGACCCGTTTATCCCTCCCTACCATCTTTAGCCTTCCGGGAAAGCCGTGGCATCCCTGCGTAGTAACGACTGAGCGCACTCGGCTGAGTATGCCGGGGCCCTCAGTGAAGAGGACTTGGATTCCGCCATCAGGTGTTACAGGAGCAGCGATCGAGCTCCGCTTAACTTGAAGGGGCCATCCAGGAGAGGAGAAGGAGAATATCAATTGTACATGTCCATACCATCCAGGATTATGTTTCATTCAATGTCAACAATAAAAGCTTTATTATGCTAGGGCGCTTGTCTTCCTTTGACCTTATGTATAGGTGTGAACCAGGCCTTACTTCTGCTAGTTGCCTGGGGATGGTGGGTGGTTGGCAGACCTGTAGGTAGCTGTATGAGCAATGATAAAGGAGCAGAAAACTTTACTATCATTGTTCTAGTGTAGCCCAGAGATGTAATTGTTCCTGCTTTTTTCACATGGGTTGCGGACATTACCATAATGTAGTGGCTCGGTAGCGGTCTGCAGGTGTCTTTTTTTATTTCATTATTCCGGTGGGTATTTTGCATTGAGCTATCACAGCAAAATTGCATCCTGAATGTTTGGTGGTATATTAACCACTTAACCACTTAACGCAAAGTGACGTAGACCTATGTTGGCTCACTTTAAGTGGTTGTACTGGGATGATGCCTCTAGCTAGAGGCATCATCCAGGTACCATTGTTTAGAGCCGGTGGTCAGCTTTCCGGCGGTAATGACCAATGCGGCTCGGGAGCCGCTCGATCGTTACCCCGACGAGCGGGAGGGGACGTCCCTGCCCCCTCCCGCCGCCTTCCGCGGCTCTGACCGGGTCTCCTGGTGGGACGGGAGATGGGTGCACATTTTTCACGCTCCTTTGCCAATCTGTTTATGGGTTTCTGGGAGAAATATAACATTTGGACCCTGAACCCGTTTGCTCTATTATCTCGTATACGAGATGGAGGATATATTGATGATGTGCTCATCATTTGGGATGGTTTCCTAGATACAGTGGGTAGTTTTGTATCCTACTATAATGCCAACAATTTTGGTATTAAGTTCACACATGATTTTGACATGCATTCTTTGGTTTTTCTGGATCTCAAGCTATCCTGAAACGAGGAGGGCAAGATAATTTCCAGAACACATTTCAAGGAGAAAGTGGGCAACTTCTACCTACACCGAAAGAGCTGTCATCTTCCCAAGTGTTTGACCACCTGTAATTTAGTGGTCATTCACCTCTGGTAAACAGTTTGTGTTACTCACATTGGGTATGGAGCAGGATTACTTTCGGTTCACCTCTCTGGTTCATCATCATACACTGCCCTCTTCACCTGTGTTGTTTTCTCACATGGAGCAAGGAGGAGGACTTTTTTCTATATTAACCACATGTCGATGGTGCCAGTGCTTTAAGTGGGCCGGTATGCACTGGTACTCAGTACCGCCACTTCCAAATATGGCTCTTGAGCATACCGCCACCTCTCTGTGCGCCTTAGCGTACCAGTACGCTCATTTTGGACATCTGCGCCCTCAATCCCCCCCCCCCAAGAATATTTCCCACTCCAGAGCCAGACCAGTCACCACCAGTGAGTCCCCCTGCTCCAGAGTCCCAGCCCAAGCCAGGAGGGGTGCTCTGTGGGGACCCTGATGTGGGGTGGGGGGACAAAATTTATAGGCTATAATAGAGTACTGGCACCTCTTTTGGGCCACTTAAAGCACTGGACGGCGCTATAGCCAAATGACGACTACAGCACAGTCATCCAGTCCTGAGAGGGTGCCTATGGACTTCTTTCCAGAATCTTGCCCCCTGTTCTCCCTCGGGGTTCCTCTCCCCTGGGGTGCGCATTGGCCGCTCTCTGTGATTATTGTGTCCTTTGGACACAGCTAATCACAGATAGAGGTAAAAGCCCAATCACAGCAGCCCTTTACCATGTGATCAGCTGTGTCCAAACACAGCTGATCACATGTAAACAAATGCCGGTTATATGCATTTCTTTTCCTCAGCACTGTCACTGTCGACTCTTCTGTTACAGCAGACATTTATACTGATAATCAGGACACTGATCATCAGTGCCCTAATTATCAGTGCAGCCCCATCAATGACAAATAGTGTCCATCAGTGTAGCATATCAGTGCCCATCAGTGTCACCTATCAGTGCCCATCAGAGCTGCCTTATCAGTGCCCATCAGTGGCACTTTATCAGTGTAGCCTCATCAGTGCCTCCTCATCAGTGCCCATCAGTGCAGCTTATCAGTACCGCCTTATCAGTGGCCATCAATGCAGCCTCATTAGTGCCCATCATTGCAGACTCATCAGTGCCCATCAGTGCAGCCTCATCAGTGCCCATGAGTGCAGCCTCATCAGTGCCCACAGTGCAGCCTCATTAGTGCCCATCAGTGGCCATTACTTCAGCCTCATCAGTACCCATCAGTGCAGCCTCATCAGTGCCCATTAGTAGCCATCAATGCAGACTCATCAGTACCCATTAGTGCAGCCTCATCAGTGCCGCCTTATCAGTGCCCATCAGTGCACCCTATCAGTGCCCATTAGTGCAGGGAGGAACTTGACTGCTCTGCACAGGGTCCTGACCTAAACCAGATAGAATGCCTTTGGGATGAATTAGAGCGCAGACTACAAGCCAGGCCTTCTCTCCAACATCAGTGTCTGACCTCACAAATGCGTTCTGGAAGAATGGCCAAACATTCCCATAGACACTCCTAAACCTTTTGGACAGCCATCCTTAGAATAGTTGAAGCGTTAGGAGGAGAGCATATTTAAAAGAAGAAAAACTACCACAAGAGGACACAGTTTTAAATTAGAGGGGCAAAGGTTTAAAAGTAATATGAGGAAGTATTACTTCACTGAGAGAGTAGTGGATGCATGGAATAACCTTCCTGCAGAAGTGGTAGCTGCAAATACAGTGAAGGAGTTTAAGCATGCATGGGATAGGCATAAGGCTATCCTTCATATAAGATAGGGCCAGGGACTATTCATAGGATTCAGATATATTGGGCAGACTAGATGGGCCAAATGGTTCTTATCTGCCGACACATTCTATGTTTCTATGTTTCTATGTTTATAGCTGCAAAGGGTGGGCCAACTCAATATTGAACCCTATGGACTAAGACTGGGATGCCATTAAATCATACAATCCTATATACACAATTCTATACCCACAGTTGATCCAGGAGAAGGCGAAAACCCCAGCAAAGCATTACCCGGTTTGCTACAGCAGGGGAAACATTCCTTCCTGATCCACCGAGAGGCAATCGGATATTCCCTGGATGAACTGTACCTATAAGTGTCAGTACCCAGTTACAGTGGGGATCGAAAGTTTGGGCACCCCAGGTAAAAATTTATATTAATGTGCATAAAGAAGCAAGGGAAAGATGGAAAAATCTCCAAAAGGCATCAAATTACAGATTAGACATTCTTATAATATGTCAACAAAGGTTAGATTTTATTTCCATCATTGACACTTTCAAAATTACAGAAAACAAAAAAATGGCGTCTGCAAAAGTTTGGGCACCCTGAAGAATTTATAGCATGCACTGCCCCCTTTGCAAGGCTGAGACCTGCCAATGTCATGGATTGTTCTCAATCCTCATCTGGGAAGACAAGGTGATGTCAATCTCAAAGGTTTTAAATGGCCAGACTCATCTGACCTTGCCCCAACAATCAGCATCATGGGATCTTCTAAGCAGTTGTCTAGAAAACTGAAACTGAAAATAGTTGACGCTCACAAAGCTGGAGAAAGCTATAAGAAGATAGCAAAGTGTTTTCAGATGTCAATATCCTCTGTTCAGAATGTAATTAAGAAATGGGAGTCATCAGGAACAGTGGAAGTTAAAGCAAGATCTGAAAGACCAAGAAAAATATCAGACAGAACAGCTCGCAGGATTGTGAGAAAAACAATTCAAAACCCACGTTTGACTGCACGATCCCTCCAGAAAGATCTGGCAGACACTGGAGTTGTGGTACACTATTCCACTATAAAGAGATACTTGTACAAATATGGTCTACATGGAAGAATCATCAGAAGAAAACCTTCTTCTTCTACGTCCTCATCACAAAAATCAGTGTTTGAACTTTGCAAATGAACATATAGACAAGCCTGATGCATTTTGGAAACAAGTTCTGTGGACCGATAAGGTTAAAATTGAACTTTTTGGCCGGAATGAGCAGACTTGTATAAAGTACTCGAGATTTCTACTTGAGTAAAAGTTCAAGTGCTCGATCAAAAAGTGACTTGAGTAGAAGTGGAAGTGCTCGCAGAAAAAGTTACTTAAGTGGAAGTACTAAAGTATTCAACATTTTTTTTACTTAAGTATTGCAAGTAGTTTTTTCAAAAAATTTGCTACTTAAGTACTAAAAGTAAAAAGTACCAGTAGTTTTGAAAAAAAAATTCTACTCAAGTACTGAAAGTAGAAGTAGAAGTACTGTGTTATGTAGTTATTAAAGAAAGAAGTCAAAAGTTTGAACATCATATTGTTTTTTATTATTTCAAATGATTTATTCAAATGATTAACCTGTGTTTGTTAGTAGTTTCTTGATGCACTTTAAGCGCTGTAGCACCATTTATTTGTTTGTTTCATATTTTCTTTTTATTGGAAAGATTTGGTATAGCAGCTTTTATTATACACAGCCTTTATTTTCGTATGCGCTGATTTACAAATGACATTATACACATTTTTTTGAGCTTTATGCAACCTGCCATCTACTGTTCTGGCAGTGGTAATTTTTTTAAAAGTAACGAGTAACTATGCAGCACAAAAAAAAAATACTTGAGTAGAAGTATCGAAATCATCTAAAAAATGTAGTGAAGTAAAAGTAGAAGTAGGAGAAAAAAATTATACTCTAGGAAAGTACAGATACCGCATTTCGGTACTTAAGTACAGTACTTAAGTAGTTCTACTTCGTTACTATACATCTCTGGGAATGAGTAAAGGTACATTTGGAGAAGAAGAGGCACAGAATTTAATGAAAAGAACCTCTGTCCAACTGTTAAGCATGGGGGTGGATCAATCATGCTTTGGGGTTGTATTGCAGCCAGTGGCACAGGGAACATCTCACGAGTAGAAGGAAAAATGGATTCAATAACATTTCAGCAAATTCTGGATGGTAACTTGATGCCATCTGTGAAAAAGCTGAAGTTAAAGAGAGGATGGCTTCTACAAATGGATAATGATCCTAAACACACCTCGAAATCCACGGGGGATTACATCAAGAGGCGTAAACTGAAGGTTTTGCCATGGCCTTCACAATCTCCTGACCTCAACATTATTGAAAATCTATGGATAGACCTTAAAAGAGCAGTGCGTGACAGACAGCCCAAAAATCTCAAAGAACTGGAAGACTTTTGTAAGCAAAAATGGGCAAAGATACCTCAAACAAGAATTAAAAGACTCTTGGCTGGCTACAAAAAGTGTTTACACGCTGTGATACTTGCCAAAGGGGGCAATACAAGATATTAACTCTGCAGGGTGCCCAAACTTTTGCAGACGCCATTTTTTTGTTTTCTGTTATTTTGAAAGTGTAAATGATGGAAATAAAATCTAACTTTTGTTGACATATTATAAGAATGTCTAATCTGTAATTTGATGTCTTTTGGAGATTTTTCCATCTTTCCTTGGCTTCTTTATGCACATTAATACAAATTTTTACCTGGGGTGCCCAAACTTTCGATCCCCACTGTATAATATGTACACTATATGGACCTCCTATGTATTTATACATGTTGATCATATCCCCCCTTAATCTCCTCTTCTCAAGAGAGAATAAATTCAGTTCCTCTAATCTTTCCTCATAGCTGAGCTCCTCCATGCCTCTTATCAGTTTGGTTGCCCTTCTCTGCACTTTCTTCAGTTTCCCAATATCCTTTTTGAGAACTGGTGCCCAAAACTGAACTGCATATTTCAGATGAGGTCTTACTAATGAGTTGTACAGGGGGTAAAATTATCTCTCTCTCTCTCTCTCTGAAGTCTATGCCTCTCTTAATACAAGAAATGACTCACTTTGGAAACTGCAGCTTGGCATTGCATGCTATTACAACGTTTATGATCTATCAAAACCCCCATATCCTTATCCACCATTGATTTCCTAAGTTGTACTCCCCTAGTATGTATGATTCATGCATATTCTTAGCCCCCAAGTGCATAACTTTACATTTATTAACATTAAACCTCATTTGCCACCCAATTGCCTAATATAACAGTGCATTGAGGTTGGCTTGTAAGTTGGAGACATCCTGTAAGGACATTATTCCACTGCAAAGCTTGGTGTCATCTGCAAAGACTGAAATGTATTCATATTCATTGTGTGCAAAGTTGTGTTTATGTAAATGTTTCTGGGGAGGGGGTCCATAGCTTTCCTCAGATTCTTAAAGTAGTCCATGATTTAAAAGGGTTAAAAATCACTGATCTAAAGAATGGATAAATAGTTTAGCGCAATATAAACAACTTTGGCAGAAAAACAGTACTTTAGTTATGCAGATGTTTACACCAGAGCTAAAAGAGGAACATTTGAGAAGGTGTAGGGAACAGAGTGATTTGGTTCCAAATAAGGGACAGTTGGTAGTTATGCTCCTGTGTGATAAATATCCTTTTTATTTGATTTAGAAATGGTCAAGCAAGTCAACAGTCATATGTAACAGTCATCGTAAAATAAAAATGAAAGAAGCCTGTAAAAGTACAAAAGTAATATTAACCAGTTTTTCAACCATCTTTGCTCCCTTGCAGAGCTAGAAATGCAGGTATATTCGTGACATAGCAGCCAGCAGCTGGAAGCACAGTGGAGAGGCACAATCATGTGACACATTACCAAAATATATATATATATATATATATATATATATATATATAGTATCTCACAAAAGTGAGTAACACTGAAGAAACGACACTTTGCTACAATGTAAAGTAGTAATTGTACAGCCTGTATAACAGTGTAAATTTGCTGTCCCCTCAAAATAACTCAACACACAGCCATTAATGTCTAAACCGCTAGCAGGGTGTACACCCCCAATTGAAAATGTCTAAATTGGGCCCGTTTAGCCACCCCCCCTCCGGTGTCATGTGACTCATTAGTGTTACAAGGTCTCAGGTGGGAATGGGGAGCGGGTGTGTTAAATTTGGTGTTATTGCTCTCACTCTCCCATGCTGGCTACTGGAAGTTCAACATGGCATCTCATGGCAAAGAACTTTCTGAGGATCTGGAAAAAAGAATTGTTGCTCTACATAAAGATGGCCTAGGCTATAAGAAGATTGCCAAGACCCTGAAATTGAGCTTCAGTATGGTGGCCAAGACCTTACAGTGGTTTAACAGGACAGGTGACACTCAGAACAGGCCTCGCCATTGTCGACTAAAGAAGTTGAGTGCACATGCTCAGTGTCATATCCAGAGGTTTTCTTTGACAAATAAATGTATAAGTGCTGCCAGCATTGCTGCAGAGGTTAAAGGGTGGGGGTGGGGGATCAGCTTGTTGTCAGTGCTCAGACCATACACTGCATCAAAATGATCTGCATGGCTGTGGTCCCAGAAGGAAGCCTCTTCTAAAGATGATGTAAGAAAGCCTGCAAACAGTTTTCTGAAGACAAGCAGACTGGAACCATGTCCTGTGGTCTGATGAGACCAAGATAAACTTATTTGGTTCAGGTGTGTCAAGCTTGTGTGGTGGCAACCAGGTGAGGAGTACAAAGACAAGTGTGTCTTGCCTACAGACAAGCATGGTGGTGGAAGTGTCATGGTCTGGGGCTGCATGAGTGCTGCTGGGGAGCAACATTTCATTGAGAGAACCATGAATGCCAACATGCACTGAGAAATATTGAAGCACAGCATGAGCCCCTCCCTCCGAAGACTGGGCTACAGGGCAGTATTCCAACATGATAACGACCCCAACACACCTCCAAGACGACCACTGCCTTGCTGAAGAAGCTGAGGGTAAAGGTGATGGACTGCCCAAGCATGTCTCCAGACTTAAACCCTATTAAGCATCTGTGGGGCATCCTCAGATGGAAGGTGGATGAACGCAAGGTCTCTAACATCCACCAGCTCATCATGGAGGAGTAGAAGAGGACTCCAGTGGTAACCTGTGAAGCTCTGGTGAACTCCATGGGTTAAGGCAGTGCTGGAAAATAATGGTGGGCACACAAAATATTGACACTTTGGGCCCAGTTTGGACATTTTGACTTAGGGGTGTACTCACTTTTGTTTTCAGCGGTTTAGACATTAATGGCTGTTTGTTGAGTTGTTTTGAGGGGACAGCAAATTTACACTGTTATAGTAGCTGTACACTCACTACTTTACATTGTAACAAAGTGTAATTTCTTCCGTGTTGTCACATGAAAAGATATAATAAAATATTTACAAAAATGTGAGGGGTTTACTCACTTTTGTGAGATACTGTATATACTGTATATGTCACCTGTAGATCTTATAAAATCGCATTAAAAGATTCCACCACAGATGGAATGGAACATGTCCTTGTAGATGAGACCGCTAACGCATTGCGGGAGTCAAGCTCCCTTCATCAGAGCGGATCTTATCAACAGCAAACCCAAATATATACTAGTATCAATTAAACCGGTTCCTCCCGCCTCCTACGGGCAGTGGGCGGAGCCATCCAGTGCACAGTTGAGCCCCCTGTCCTCATTTGCCTCAAAACAATCACAAGTGTCTCATAGTAACCACTGGCCTGTGGTCAATGACAGAACCAGACAAAAAAAAAAAAAACACAAAAAGCAAAAAACATACATACGAAAAAAAAAAAAAAAAGGTGTGCAATTCTATGTCCTAATGCTAAATGCTTATGCATTACGCATATTCATTAGAACCTGGGAATCAAGTAAACAGGGCAGTGTGTATTATATATTAGAAACTTACCCCACCTTATTCATCGTGGTCCTGTCTGTCTACCATAGGGGCATATACTCTACGTGCCCCCCCGCCACGGATTCACGGTCATCATGTCCCCCATTTGTATGGGCTCCATATCGGCTGCCATTCTCTTGATGGACTCTAGCTTCCGGGTCCTGGAACGCACGCCACCCGCTCTGCGTCCCAGGACTCGTATTGCGTCACTTCCGCGGGCTGGATGAATAGCTCTGTGTGGGACCCGCCCTTCCCTGTTGCCATGGCCACCTAGAAAACAACTCAGCTCAGTCTCCGGCCAGCTTCTCTGATCACGATCACGCGTTAGCGGTCTCATCTACAAGGACGTGTTCCATTCCATCTGTGGTGGAATCTTTTAATGCGATTTTATATTCTTCTCGTCTGTGAGCATGCATTTGGCATTTTAATAAAACATTTTATACGGTGACTACGGGTAGGTGTTGCGCCTCCTTTTCTTTCTCTTATGTATCTCAGTTGGAGCTCCCCGCCTGAGGAGAGCAGCACGCCGGTCTTCCCCTTCGGAGTGAGCACTTGGCTGAATTGATTGATTACCTGTAGATTTTGCTGCAAGATGATGTCATTGACCAAATATGGTTTTGTCTATATTTAGTCAATGACGTCACCCAAGAGGATCTGTCTCTTTGTCATCTGCTGAAGATCTCATTCGTGGAATAGCAGACATCATGATCAGATTGTTTCAATGATCGGCAGGTGTTTTTCCCTCACACAGTCAGTGGACATTGCAATTGGCGTGGATCTGCATTGCTAGACAATGTGACTGATGTTGGATTTACATTGAGGGCCTTTTTTTGCCAAAAACTGTATGTTTGTTTTGCTTTTCACTTTTTTGGGAATTAGTAGGAGTTGCCTGTATTCATATGGGGGAGCCCATATCTGGGCTCCCTCCAGATTCTGCCAAGTCCTCCCACTCGCATAACCCCACAACCACAGAGCCAGGGTTGTGAGGAAAAGACCCTTGTCCTCATCAACAAGGTACCCTTCATGTTAAGGGTATGTGGCCTGGTATGGTTCAGGGAAAGTGGTTGTTGGGCGCTTCTGACCAAAACAAGAGGAGGAGGGAGTCCACCGCTGTAAGAGGGGCGCAGGGGATGTCTCCAAATTCTTGGTATGAACTGTCCGGGATGGCTGGGTACAAGGCAGCACTGGCAGGAATAACTCCGAAAAATCCGCTGGCAGAAGTGAGAAGAGAAACAGGCGCCACTGTAATGAGCCAAAAGTATTTATTGCACAAAATTACATAGTAACTTACACTGTAGTAAGCTCCAGTCCATGTAGCAGCATCCCCAGCCGCACGATCCGGCCGTCCACCGGCCCGGAAGAGACGTCACAGGAAGCTGGTCCAAGGAACTGGTTACACCGGAAGCCGCAGTGGAACGCAGGTTACCGGAAATGACGCAACGCTATTGGAACTGGGGCTTCTTTTGTGTACAAACAGCAATTATTAACAGACAATACTACACTTCAGACATATTATAATAACATATATAAAATATACGTCATCCAAGACAGATGCGTTTTGACATAACTATATCAGAGCCATATTATCTATACAACGAGAAAAAAAGAAGTAAAAAAGAAAAAAGAAAAGAAAAAATTATATATATATATATATATATATATATATATATGGAGAAAAATGTATATAGAAAAAAATATATATATATAAATATAGAAAAAAAAAAAAAGGGGGGGGGGGGAAGAAGAAAGAAAAAAAAAAAGGTAGTTCTCTTTTTTCTTCTTCCCCCCCCCTTTTTTTTTTTTCTATATTTTTATATATATATATTTTTTTTCTATATACATTTTTCTCCATATATATATATATATATATATATATAATTTCTTCTTTTCTTTTTTTTTTTTGACTTCTTTTTTTCTCGTTGTATAGATAATATGGCTCTGATATAGTTATGTCAAAACGCATCTGTCTTGGATGACGTATATTTTATATATGTTATTATAATTAGCTTTGAGCGGACACCTAGATGTCCGTGTTCGACGGGTTCGGCCGAACTTTAAAAAAAAGTCCGGGTCCGTGTCCCGGACTTTTACCGAACTTTTCCCGGACACCGAACCCCATTGAAGTCAATGGGGACCCGAACTTTAAGGCACTAAAATGGCTCTAAAACACCAAAGGAAAGGGCTAGAGTGCTGCAAATGGCAGCAAAACGTAATTAAGAGCATGGCAAGTGCTCTGCAAACAAATGTGGATAGGGAAATAACTTAAAACAACAAAAAAAAAACAGAAAAATAAAACAATGTTCTTCTTCATCTCTGAAGGACGAGGCCCATATGGAGTAGGAGGGAGGTTGAGGTGGTGGTGGATGTGGCGGTGACATAGGCGTGCGCACAGGGTGTGCTGGGTGTGCCTGGGCACACCCTAATCACCTAGGGCACATAGCATTGCCAGTGAGGAGATGGGAAAGATCTCCCTGGGACCTGCTCTGCTCTATTTCTCCTTGCCTACAGGTACATGGCCCCGATACATTACTCTCCCTGCTGGCAAACACATGCATGTGTATTTCAACTTTGGGGTGCACACCTTAATGCAATAGGCTGCGCACACCTATGGGCGGTGTAGGTGGAAGCGGCGGTGGAGGAGGACCAGGGCCGGATTAACAGCATCATGGGCTTGGTGCTGAGGATTTTGAAGGGCCTTAAGGGCCGTGCCTTGCCATGCACCCAGAGGAGGAAGGGTGCAGCCATGCATGCCTAATTCAACATGGGATGCTGTCTCTGAAGCCCATAAACACATCCATGCATCGCCAACTGTCCCTCCTTGTCCGGCCTTCACGCTGTGTGGGGAGGTTCTGAGGGTGCTGCCTGGGGAAGCGAGCATAGAAGCCAGACTTCTGTGTTTACAAGTGACAGAAGAGCGGTAACAGTGAATATGGCCAACCCGGGGCCTATATAAAAGGTAGGGGCCTGGAGCTGCAGCTCCAATAGCCCCTACATTAATCTGGCCCTGAGGAGGAGGACGAGGTAGCCAACACTGCTTCTTTTCAAAAATTTTAAATGAGGGTACACCCCAAAAGAGTGAGAAAGAGCAAAAATGGAACAATGGGTGGGTAAGGTCGGTATCCATTGCTATTCTGCATAAGGTACAGAAAAGTCCCGTGGGATCCATGCCTGGTTCATTTTAATGAACGTGAGCTTGTCCACATTGTCTCTGGACAGGCGGCTGCGCTTGTCTGTTATAACGCCCCCAGCCGTGCTAAATACCCGTTCAGATAATACACTGGCTGCAGGGCACGCCAGCACCTCCAAGGCGTAAAGGGCAAGCTCAGGCCATGTGCCCAATTTGGAGACCCAGAAGTTGAAGGGGGCAGACCCGTCATTCACTACATGTAGGCGTGTGCACACATACTGCTCCACCATGTTGGTAAAATGCTGCCTCCTGCTAAGACGTTCCATCTGAGCTGCTGGTGCTGCTGTTTGTTGTGGCGTGCTGACAAAGCTTTTCCACATTTCGGCCATGCTAACCCTGCCTTCTGAGGTGCTGGCGGTGCCCTGGTTGCGTTGGCGACCTCCTCCTCCTCTGCCTTGTGCTTCCACTGTGGCCCCGCTGTCAGATGGGAATGCCAGCAGCATGGCGTCTACCAGCGTGCGCTTGTACTCGCGCATCTTGCGATCGCGCTCCAGTGAGTGAATTAAGGACGGTACGTTGTCCTTGTAACGGGGATCCAGCAGCGTGGCCACCCAGTAATCAGCACAAGTTAGAATGTGGGCAACTCGGCGGTCGTTGTGGAGACACTGCAGCATGTAATCGCTCATGTGTGCCAGGCTGCCCAGAGGCAACGAAAGGCTGTCCTCTGTGGGAGGTGTATCGTCCGTGTCCTCTGTATCCCCCCAGCCACGCACCAGTGATGGCCATGAGCTGGCCTGGGTGCCACCCTGCTGTGAACATGGTTCCATCTCCTCCTCCAGCTCCTCCTCCTCCTCATCCTCCTCATCCTCCAGAACTGTGCCCCTGCTGGACAATTGCGTCCCTGGCGTTTGCGTGTGCAGGAACCCACCCTCGGAGCCCCTTGCGAATGACTGCCCTGAAAGCCTTGGAAATGTTACCTCTTCATCCTCCTCCTCCTCCTCATCCTGTGCCACATCCTCTTCCATCATCGCCCGAATTGTTTTTTCAAGGAGGCATAGAAGTGGGATAGTTAAGCTGAGAACGGCGTCATTGCCACTGGCCATGTTGGTGGAGTACTCAAAACAGCGCAACAAGGCACACAGGTCCCGCATGGAGGCCCAGTTAAATTAAATAGCGGAATAGAAAATATGATCCAAAAAAAGTGTATGTATATCACACGTACACAACCACACTGGGCCCCAATTACTATTGTTTGTACCCCTAAAAGGCTAGATGAGGAGTAGGGGGAGTATGGAACAGGCAGCACCCTCAAACCTTCAGAAGTATGAGATGAACCCCAACAACTTGGAAAGGTGGATCTCTCTCACACGTACCAACACAGACTATCCCCCAATTTAACTGATCCCCAAAGGTTTTTGATTAAATAGCGGAATAGAAAATATGATCCAAAAAAAGTGTATGTATATCACACGTACACAACCACACTAGGCCCCAATTACTATTGTTTGTACCCCTAAAAGGCTAGATGAGGAGTAGGGGGGGTATGGAACAGGCAGCACCCTCAAACCTTCAGAAGTATGAGATGAACCCCAACAACTTGGAAAGGTGGATCTCTCTCACACGTACCAACACAGACTATCCCCCAATTTAACTGATCCCCAAAGGTTTTTGATTAAATAGCGGAATAGAAAATATGATCCAAAAAAAGTGTATGTATATCACACGTACACAACCACACTAGGCCCCAATTACTATTGTTTGTACCCCTAAAAGGCTAGGAGTAGGGGGAGTATGGAACAGGCAGCACCCTCAAACCTTCAGAAGTATGAGATGAACCCCAACAACTTGGAAAGGTGGATCTCTCTCACACGTACCAACACAGACTATCCCCCAATTTAACTGATCCCCAAAGGTTTTTGATTAAATAGCGGAATAGAAAATATGATCCAAAAAAAGTGTATGTATATCACACGTACACAACCACACTAGGCCCCAATTACTATTGTTTGTACCCCTAAAAGGCTAGATGAGGAGTAGGGGGAGTATGGAACAGGCAGCACCCTCAAACCTTCAGAAGTATGAGATGAACCCCAACAACTTGGAAAGGTGGATCTCTCTCACACGTACCAACACAGACTATCCCCCAATTTAACTGATCCCCAAAGGTTTTTGATTAAATAGCGGAATAGAAAATATGATCCAAAAAAAGTGTATGTATATCACACGTACACAACCACACTAGGCCCCAATTACTATTGTTTGTACCCCTAAAAGGCTAGGAGTAGGGGGAGTATGGAACAGGCAGCACCCTCAAACCTTCAGAAGTATGAGATGAACCCCAACAACTTGGAAAGGTGGATCTCTCTCACACGTACCAACACAGACTATCCCCCATTTTAACTGATCCCCAAAGGTTTTTGATTAAATAGCGGAATAGAAAATATGATCCAAAAAAAGTGTATGTATATCACACGTACACAACCACACTAGGCCCCAATTACTATTGTTTGTACCCCTAAAAGGCTAGATGAGGAGTAGGGGGAGTATGGAACAGGCAGCACCCTCAAATCTTCAGAAGTATGAGATTGTGTTCACTGTACCCCACAAAGATTGAGTTCACTGCACCCCACAATGATTGTGTTCACTGCACCCCACAAAGATTGTGTTCACTGCACCTCACAAAGATTGTGTTCACTGTACCCCCCAAAGATTGTGTTCACTGCACCCCACAAAGATTCTGTTCACTGTACCCCACAAAGATTGTGTTCACTGCACCCTAAAAGGATGTTGTTCACTGCACCCCACAAAGATTGTGTTCACTGCACCCTAAAAGGATGTTGTTCACTGCACCCCAAAAAGATTGTGTTCACTGTACCCCCCCAAAGATTGTGTTCACTGCACCCCACAAAGATTGTGTTCACTGCACCCCAAAAAGATTGTGTTCACTGTACCCCCCAAAGATTGTGTTCACTGCACCCCAAAAAGATTGTGTTCACTGTACCCCCCAAAGATTGTGTTCACTGCACCCCACAAAGATTCTGTTCACTGTACCCCACAAAGATTGTGTTCACTGCACCCCAAAAAGATTGTGTTCACTGTACCCCCCCAAAGATTGTGTTCACTGCACCCCACAAAGATTCTGTTCACTGCACCCCACAAAGGATTTTGTTCACTGCACCCCAAAAAGATTGTGTTCACTGCACCCCAAAAAGGATTTTGATCACTGCACCCCAAAAAGGATGTTGTTCACTGCACCCCAAAAATGATTTTGTTCACTCCACCCCAAAAAGATTGTGTTCACTGCACCCCACAAAGATTGTGTTCACTGCACCCCAAAAAGATTGTGTTCACTGTACCCCCCAAAGATTGTGTTCACTGCACCCCACAAAGATTCTGTTCACTGTACCCCACAAAGATTGTGTTCACTGCACCCCAAAAAGATTGTGTTCACTGCACCCCAAAAAGGATGTTGTTCACTGCACCCCAAAAAGGATGTTGTTCACTCCACCCCAAAAAGATTGTGTTCACTGCACCCCACAAAGATTGTGTTCACTGCACCCCAAAAAGATTGTGTTCACTGCACCCCAAAAATGATTTTGTTCACTGCACCCCAAAAAGGATTTTGTTCACTGCACCCCAAAAAGGATGTTGTTCACTCCACCCCAAAAAGATTGTGTTCACTGCACCCCAAAAAGATTGTGTTCACTGCACCCCACAAAGGATTTTGTTCACTGCACCCCAAAAAGATTGTGTTCACTGCACCCCAAAAAGGATGTTGTTCACTGCACCCCAAAAAGGATTTTGTTCACTGCACCCCAAAAAGATTGTGTTCACTGCACCCCACAAAGGATTTTGTTCACTGCACCCCACAAAGATTGTGTTCACTGCACACCAAAAAGGATTGTGTTCACTGCACCCCAAAAAGATTTTGTTCACTGCACCCCAAAAAGATTGTGTTCACTGCAGCCCAAAAAGATTGTGTTCACTGCAGCCCAAAAAGATTGTGTTCACTGCAGCCCAAAAAGATTGTGTTCATTGCAGCTCACACACAGAAAAATGGATGTGGATCACTGACACCTGCCTATCTCCAATCCCACACCACACAGCAATATCGATTGTAGTTTGTAGAACACAGTTTCCCTAAAATTCAGCAGACTCTGTCCCTAACAGGATTGAGAAGAGATCGTAGATCAGGATTGAGTGCAGATTCACCCCACCCCCCACACAGCAATATCGATTGTAGTTTGTAGAAGACACTGACCCTATAATTCAGCAGACTCTATCCCTAAAATGCCTACAACTCGCCCTGCCTAAACACTCCGACCTGTCCCTCAATTCTATCCGGACACAAATGGTTTTTTCCTGCCTATCTTTCCCTAATCAGCAGCCAGCACATTGATGTGTGCTCTGTCCCTTAGCTAAGCAGCAGAATGACGCTGCTGCGGCGGCTGCCTCGAACTTATAAAGACTTGGTCACATGCTTCAGACGGCCAATCACAGCTACTAAGACATTTGCAGGCATGGCTGGGATGGCTTAAGGCACACCAGTTAAACGATTGTTGATTGGCTGTTGAAAGCCCGCCATGAAAAGAGCGCCAAAGCATGCAAAACCCGGAAATAAAACGACCGAACACGGATTTTTACCCGAACATACAGTAAAGTGTCCGTGTCCGTGTTCGGGTAAAAAAAATCCAATTATTCGGTACGAACACGAATAATACAGTCCGTGTTCGCTCAACACTAATTATAATATGTCTGAAGTGTAGTATTGTCTGTTAATAATTGCTGTTTGTACACAAAAGAAGCCCCAGTTCCAATAGCCCATTGTATTATCTAGAGCGTTGTGTGTACTCTCTGGTTAGGCTGGCCTTGTAGCCGGTCCCGCAGAGTATTGCGCCACTTTGTTTTGATCCCCAGGACAACTGATTGCAGGCTGCCGTACTTAAACCTGACTTCAGGTGGCGGCCTCTTACGCTTGAGGAAGGAACCGAGTGCGCATGCTCCGAAACGCGTTGCGTCATTTCCGGTAGCCTGCGTTCCACTGCGGCTTCCGGTGTAACCAGTTCCTCGGACCAGCTTCCGGTGACGTCTCTTCCGGGCCGGTGGACGGCTGGATCGTGCGGCTGGGGATGCTGCTACATGGACTGGAGCTTACTACAGTGTAAGTTACTATGTAATTTTGTGCAATAAATACTTTTGGCTCATTACAGTGGCGCCTGTTTCTCTTCTCACTTCTGCCAGTGGTATGGTTCAGGAGGGAGGGCGCATGCTCGTCTTCTCCCTTTCCTGACTTGTGTATCTTCTGTGTGTATTTTTGCGGTTTCCCCCTTAAAAACCATACCAGCCCTGAAGGGCCTGGTATAAATTATGGGGAGAAACCCATGCCATGTTCTTTTTTTTTTTTTTTGAGTAGGGCCCCCAATCAACATCTATACCAAACCCTGATCTAGGATAAGGGTCTGGCAAAAATGGTGGGAATCCCTTGCTATTTGTTTATGCTGTTCGTTTAGTGACAAGCCAAAGTGATGTTTGTGAACATGATCCATCATCTATAGGCAGGGTACATTTGCCCTTTTTTTGGGTGCTGGGCATGCTATAAAGCCACAGCTTTATTCACAACCCTGAGGGACCGTTGCCAGCCCATGGGATAACATCTCGAGGAGATCCATTAAGCCCAGGGGGCTTACAAAGCTTGATTGGTTCTGGTACCGTACGGCATTCAGTACCTACTTTATTTGGTAAGTGACCCAACTAAATTACCCACTTGGGATAAGAAACAGCCGAGATTATATTTATCAAGACTGAGCACGAGCACTTTTATATGAACTTTGGACAATCACTGTTTTCAAGGACACTATTTGTTTTAAACTATCACCAATCACTGTTTTTATTCTTAAAATACCATTTATTTTTATTTTTTCAAGATTGATGCACTTTTTATTCACAAGAATTTAACTTTTATCTAGTTTATTTATATTTATATTTGATCTACATTAATATTTGTGTGATTTATTTATTGTATCCAACACTATTGCACTTTATATTCACCAGATTGTTGTTTTAGATTTAATACTAGCAAGCGCTGTATTTGGTCTGCTAGACCAATTGCTTAAAAATGGGCAATAAATTGGCAGTGATGTTCCTGCATTTGCATCCTACTGCCAAGATGTCTTCAGTAATGAGGAGAAGGGGGTAATGATGAGGTCTGACTGTACCTGTTTGCCAAACAGAGCAGAGGAGGAAGGTTAGTAAGAGGTGCAATCCCAATGATTTAGGCTGTCTCCGAGGGGCAGCTGACAGAAAGGTGGAGAGAGCAGCTGCCCTATTTCACTGGATAGCAGAGATCTACAGGTGCAGGGCCCAGTTATTTCCTGGACCGCTCCCCAGAGCTTAGATGTGGGGCTCTTTTTTCACCGTCTGTGCAGCAGCCTCACGTGGATCAAGCATGGCAAATGCATCAGCTACTTGGGTACAGTAAAAGACATCTCACCTGCTGGTTAAATTTGTGGAGGATCCTGCCTCCCTCCCAAAGTTTTGTTTTTGCTGTATCCCAAGATTCTCCTTTCACTGCCACAGGCAGTGAAAAAAATTTCAGATGCTGCCAACATGTCTAGTCCTGTTAAACACTGCCAGCCACTGTGATCATATCCTTCACCTTTCCCCTGTTAGCATCTCATGCCACTGCTGTAGGCCTATGAAGAATGGAAAAAAACTATAACCCAAGGCTCATGGTGACTAATTATATACTGTAGCCCTTTCTCCAGTTGTAAAATAAGCTTTAGGGCTCTTTCCCACGGCCGCTCCGCATGTCCGTATTTCATCCCATTTTTTTGCGGATGAAAAACGGACATAATGCATGTCAATGGGATTGCGGATGTCAGCGGATGACTATCCGCTGACATCCGATTTTCGTCCTTTCAGTTCTGTTCCATTTTTTGGAACGGAACAGAACCCTATTTTTCTTCTGTTTAAAAAACGAAACGGATGCAAAATCGGATGTCAGCAGTGTCATCCGCTGACATCCGCAATCCCCATAGACATACATTATGTCCGTATATGATCCGCAAACGGATGGGATGATATGCGGACATTTGTCCATGAAAAAATAAATAAAAAAGTTGCGCAGCGGAATAAAAAATCGGAGCGGCCGTGTGAAAGAGCCCTTAGTGTATGAAAAATGTATTTAAAAACAGCAAATGAAACAAAGTATAAAATGATTGCATATCACATCATCATTATTATTGTTTATTCACTCCATGTAAATCACAGCATATCAATTAGGATCAATCCTGGGGTATAACTGTGTGCTAATCATAAAAGCTATCACTTGTTATGTGCCCTTGCTGCCCCCTTAAGCTGGACTGGGAATCCAAGGGAAATTTTTAACAGAAGAAGGTAAACATTGGCACAAAAGGAGCTATATAGTACAGTGATACCTTTAATAAAATAGTACACATAAACAGTGCCATCTTAAGAGCAGTAAAGGGCCCCGGGCAATGCAGTGGACTGGGGCCCCACCTACACAATCACTCACGAAAAAAAAAAATGCAAATTATCGATAAGGCAATATTTATTAGTACAGCAGTGCCAGGCTAATGACAGCTTCCAAGTTGGGTAGCTGGGTCTGGTGAACACACACATGGATGGGAGTCAGACTCAACTATCCTGTGTGTACCTGTTCCCGTGGAGGCAGACAGGCATTCCTGCAGTTGTGGGCTTCCCCTCCACGGCCCAAGTGGCCTGACAGCAGCGCAGGGCCGACAGCCGCTTGCCACCTGCTAAGTTCGGGAGCGAGATGCATAGGGGAGTCAGGAAAAATGCTTGGCTGGGGCTGCGTCACTGGGCAGGTGGGCCCCCCCCCCCCCGGGCAAGTGGGGCCCCCAGGCAACTGCCCAGCATGCCCATTTGGTAAGATGGCCCTGCACATAAAAACGGACAGTAAGTATTACACTCACACGTGTGGATATAGAGGGAGCGGAGCACATGTAGGAAAGCTCAGCCTCAGAGTCCTGTGATGTGTTTAATGTAAAGCCTGTGCAACCACCACTATGAGCAGGAAAATAGATCGCTGGTATAAGGATCAGACACCACTGATGGGGGAAATAAGCAGGACACTCTCCCTCCTATTAGCTTTCAAGGCACCATGGACACATCACAGGACTTAATTGCTGAGCTTTCTTACATGTACACCCTCTGTATCCACACCAGTGCGTGTAATACTTACGGTATGTTTTTATGTGCACTATTTTAATAAAAGGTTCACTGCTGTAGGCCTACTACCATTACCTTAAAAATGGGGCCATAGTTAATGCAACAGCAATTTAAATGTGGCACCACAAACTAATCTGTAGCTGTTTAACAGCTGCGAAAGCTGTGGGTTTTTTTTTTTTTTACAAAGGTTCATCCTCTACTCTGCAAGAACAATTCTGTGGGGTTACAGTGTTTGAGCTCCACCAACACCCAAGGCCCAATTTTTCCACAGCTGTGTGGCAGTTTCAAATAAGTTGAATGTTTATTAGAGCAGGGTCCATCCTGTGCTCTGGAAGAAGAATTCTTGTCACGAACATGGTTGGAGGCTGAGGTAACGAGAGGGCTCCCCTTGCAGCTGAGTGCAGAGCACCCCTGGAGATGGTGACAGAGGGTGCTGTGCACAAAGGTGCATGGGTTGCCTGCCGGTGTAGCTGTTTCAGGAATCGGATACGCAGTAGATAAGACAGTCACTTGGATCACTGGAAGTGCAGGCAGGTTAGTGCAAGCAAGGTCAGAAGCCAGGCAGAGGGTCATACACAGGTAGTCAATCAGGAAGCGGAGGCAGATAGAATAGTTGGGGTCAAGCCAAGGTCAAGCACGGAAGACAATCAGGAGCAGGCAGGGAGAAGTCCGTAAGGCAAGCCGGGTTCAGAGCAGGAGAAAGCCAGAGCAGGTCAAGAATAGCTGGGTCGGTAACGGGTAATCAATCAAGCAGGAGTTTCAAGGCACAAGGAAATCAGGTACTAGCTGAAGATAATCCAGCAATGAATGGCAGCCAGTGCTGAGTTTATATAGGAAGTGGATGTTGATAATTGGCACTAATTACGACGTCCCGCACTGCCATTTTGGAAATTGGCATATCTGCCATTCCCTGACAGTCCCGAGTGGCCATTTTGGAAATTGGCATATCTGCCATTCCCTGACATTCTTGATCAAGTTCTTCCCTGACAATTCTGTTGGGTTACGGTGTTTGGGCACTACCGTCACCAAAGGCCCAATTTCTATGCAGATGTGTGATAGTTGCAGATACAATGAACATTTGTATCAGTAGGGTCCATCCTGTGCTTTGCAGGAAGAATTAAGTCAGGTTATGGGTTAATAGTTGCGCAAAATATATACAATTTTTTTCCGAGGATTGAGCCTCTCCAGTGCAAGAATATATGCGTTGGGTTACAATGCTTTGCCACTATTATTAACCGATACCTTATTTTTAAAAAGCTACTTTTATGGATATAGAAATTGTTATATTTTTGGGGCTGGATAAATACTGCACTGGCCATTGATTGTTTGGAATAACAGTGTATCAAAGTTTATATTTCCTTATGCTGCTCTCTCAGTTGTGATGTGGCTTAACTGTGATTTCTTTCATAAAAATGGCCCAGTCTCACTATTCACCTTCTTAAATTATACTCTATGAGTTATGCTTTTCTTCTTTGTTCCTAGGAAGTATAAAGTGTAATTTTTAGAGTTAAAGACAGAACCTGCTTGCTTTCTCTCTGAAATTGCTGCTGCTGAGCACTATTTACATTATATTCAGAAAATAGGTATGATTTATAGATTACATGGCAGAAAAATAGGTGCCTGCTTCCCAATAAAGTGGCTCTAAAGGCAGAAGTTTTTTTTTAACTTAATGCATTCTATGCATTAAGATAAAAAATCTTCTGTGTCCAGCAGCCCCCTAAAACATACCTGAGCTCACCTCGATCAAGCGATGTTGCACAAGAGCCCAGCTGTCTCCCTTCTGATTGGCTTAGACACAGCAATGGGCACCATTGGCTCCCGCTGCTGTCAAACCAAGTCAGTGAGCCAATGAGGAGAGAGAGGGGCAGGTTAAGCCACTGCTCTGTGTCTGAATGCCCACACAGAGCAGGGGCTTGGCTTGAGTGCCCCCATAGCAAGCTGCTTACTGTGGGGGCACTCGGCAGGAGGGAGGGGCCAGGAGCTCCAGCGAAGGACCCAAGAAGAGGAGGATCTGGGCTGATCTGTGCAAAACCACTGTACAGAGCACAACATGAGGAAATGTTGAAATATCAGCCAAAGATATGGGGAGCAAGGCACCGCATCCCATAACATAAAGAATACATTTAGAATAGGATGTTGGGACTTTTAAGGTGCCAAAAAAGATAATAAACTTCATCATTTTTTTTAATTCAGAACCAATTTTATTGAATACATTCAAATTATACTATAAAAAGTTTTTTTTTTTTTAAACTCTTTTTTAGTATAATTTTAATGTATTCAATAACAGTGGTTAGGAATTTTAAAACTATGATGTAGTATATGATCCTTTTCTGGCACCACAAAAGTCCCATCTTCCTATTCTACATGTACACTGTACAGAGCAGGTAAGTATAACATGTTTGTTCATTTTGAACAAAAAAAACAAGACTTTAATACAGGTCCTTCTCAAAAAATTAGCATATTGTGATAAAGTTCATTATTTTTTGTAATGTACTGATAAACATTAGACTTTCATATATTTTAGATTCATTACACACAACTGAAGTAGTGCAAGCCTTTTATTGTTTTAACCACTTTAATACAGGGCACTTCCCTCCCTTCCTGCCCAGGCCAATTTTCCCCTTTTAGCGA
The DNA here is from genome assembly GCF_965119305.1 of Pelophylax lessonae. Classification (NCBI taxonomy): domain Eukaryota; kingdom Metazoa; phylum Chordata; class Amphibia; order Anura; family Ranidae; genus Pelophylax; species Pelophylax lessonae. The sequence goes on from NC_138778.1 coordinate 102,157,174, forward strand.
TGTTGCATTTTGAATGACAATTGGGCGGTCATGCAACACTGTACCTACACCAAATTTATGTAATTTTCCCCCCACAAATAGAGCTTTCTTTTGGTGGTATTTAATCACCTGTGAGTTTTTTCCTTTTTGCTAAACAAATAAAAAAAGTCAGAAAAGTTTGAAAAAAAAAAAAAGTTTTTTGTTTATGTTATACAATTTTGTAAATAAATAAGTTTTTTCCTGCACTGATGAGCACTGATGAGACTGCACTGACAGGCACTGATGAGGAGGCACTGAGGGGGTGGCACTGATGGGGTGGCACTGATGGGATGGCACTGATAGGCGGCACTGATATGTGGCACTGATAGGTAGCACAGATATGCAGCATTGGTGGGCACTGATAGGCGGCACTGCTAGGCACTGATAGGCGGCATTGATGGGCACTGATAGGTGGCACTAATGGGCACTGATGGGCACTAATGGGCACTGATAGGCGGCACTGGTGGGCACTGATGGGCGGCACTGATCGGCACTGACGGGCGGCACTGATGGGCACTAATGGGCACTGATAGGTGGCACTGGTGGGCAATAATGGGCACTGGTGGGTGACACTAAAGGATGGCAATGATGGGCACTTGTGGGCAGCACTGACAGGGAGGGCACTGGTGGGCAGCACTGATGGGGAGGGCAATGGGGGGCTCCCTGAGCCCTGATTGCCATCCCTGGTGGCCATAGTGGGCATCCCTGGGGTCATAGTGGGCATCCCTGGGGTCAAAGTGGGCATCCCTGGTGGATCTAGTGGCATCCCCCCCCCCGAGGGTCTGCACTGGTAATCAATGATCTGATTACCAGTGCCGACCCCCCCCCCTGTCAGGGGAGCCGCCGATCGGCGCTCCTTTACTCGTGCCTGTCAGGCACGAACTAAGGAAAGCCGATCAACGGCTGTTCCTATTTACTATGTGACCAGCCGTGATTGGACTGATCACATGGCTGATCACATGGTAAAGAGCCTCCGTCAGAGGCTCTTTACCGAGATCGGAGATGCAGGGTGTCGCCCAGAGCTGTGTTATCCTGCCGCCGTCATATGATGTCCGGTCAGGATAATACAACCACATTCCCGCCGTCATTTTGTAATAGGGTGGGCAGGAAGTGGTTAATATTGATGATTTTGGCATACAGCTCATGAAAACCCAAAATTCCTATCTCAAAAAATTAGCATATCATGAAAAGGTTCTCTAAACGAGCTATTAACCTAATCATCTGAATCAACTAATTAACTCTAAACACCTGCAAAAGATTCCTGAGGCTTTTAAAAACTCCCAGCCTGGTTCATTACTCAAAACCGCAATCATGGGTAAGACTGCCGACCTGACTGCTGTCCAGAAGGCCATCATTGACACCCTCAAGCAAGAGGGTAAGACACAGAAAGAAATTTCTGAACGAATAGGCTGTTCTCAGAGTGCTGTATCAAGGCACCTCAGTGGGAAGTCTGTGGGAAGGAAAAAGTGTGGCAGAAAACGCTGCACAACGAGAAGAGGTGACCAGACCCTGAGGAAGATTGTGGAGAAGGACAGATTCCAGACCTTGGGGGACCTGAGTCTGGAGTAGAAACCTCTAGAGCCACTGTGAACAGGCGTGTGCAGGAAATGGGCTACAGGTGCTGCATTCCCCAGGTCAAGCCTCTTTTGAACCAGAAACAGCGGCAGAAGCGCTTGACCTGGGCTACAAAGAAGCAGCACTGGACTGTTGCTTAGTGGTCCAAAGTACTTTTTTCGGATGAAAGCAAATTTTGCATGTCATTCGGAAATCAAGGTGCCAGAGTCGGGAGGAAGACTGGGGAGAGGGAAATGCCAAAATGCCTGAAATCCAGTGTCAAGTACCCACAGTCAGTGATGGTCTGGGGTGCCATGTGAGCTGCTGGTGTTGGTCCACTGTGTTTTATCAAAGGCAGGGTCAATGCAGCTAGCTATCAGGAGATTTTGGAGCACTTCATGCTTCCATCTGCTGAAAAGCTTTATGGAGATGAAGATTTCATTTTTCAGCACGACCTGGCACCTGCTCACAGTGCCAAAACCACTGGTAAATGGTTTACTGACCATGGTATTACTGTGCTCAATTGGCCTGCCAACTCTCCTGACCTGAACCCTATAGAGAATCTGTGGGATGTTGTGAAGAGAAAGTTGAGAGATGCAAGACCCAACACTCTGGATGAGCTCAAGGCCGCTATTGAAGCATCCTGGGCCTCCATAACACCTCAGCAGTGCCACAGGCTGATTGCCTCCATGCCACGCCGCATTGAAGCAGTCATTTCTGCAAAAGGATTCCCGACCAAGTATTGAGTGCATAACTGAACATAATTATTTGAAGGTTGACTTTTTTTGTATTAAAAAAACACTTTTTTTTTTATTGGTCGGATGAAATATGCTAATTTTTTGAGATAGGAATTTTGGTTTTTCATGAGCTGTACTACTTCAGTTGTGTGTAATGAATCTAAAATATATGAAAGTCTAATGTTTATCAGTACATTACAGAAAATAATGAACTTTATCACAATATGCTAATTTTTTGAGAGGGACCTGTATCACTTTAAAGATGAGATTCAGTCTATCTCTGCAACTATATCTGATTTAATTTTTCAAAGTTAAATCAGCATGCGTTGCTCCTCAGAGATAATGGCATTTCCAAAAAAAGTATAAAAGCTGTGCTGGCAAGTACTTTTATTTTTCTATCTGCTGCATGGAAACAACATAATTCTGTTTGTTTCCTCACTCCACAAAATAGTGAATAGTCTGAAAAGATTTAAAAATATGTGCATCAAATTTGTAAAATGTGTCCTTCCTCACTCTATGAAAAAGGAAGCCCATTGCAATCTGATTACTCTCTCTCATAAATTGTGGCCTGGACAATGAAAGCTTGAAAGTTGTGCTGCAAAGACATATGCGGTTTCCATATTCAATGTGTCCAAAACAAAGGCACTAATTTACAATTTGCTAGTGTAAAATGCCTGCCATTCAAAATTGTGAACTATCTACGCCAGTTCTTTAGTTGTGTTACTAAGCAGTATTGTAAAGAAAGTGGTGGTGCCACTTGCAAAAAATGTCACCCAAGGAAGGGAGGACTAATCCAAACATCCATTTTTCAACATCATGGGGTGTGGGTCAGCATACCAAAACTCAATGTAACTGACAAATAGGGGGAAAGCACTACAAAAGAAAGTAGGTATAAAGCAACCCCAAAAAGGGCAAAAATATAGCTTTATTGGACTTGTAAACTTGAATCACACCACAATTGGAAATTAATTACCTCCACCTATCACTGAAATAACAACGTAAATACTTAAAATCAAAACAAACACACAGGGCCCAGACTCACACAGACGCATAGGTGTGCGCAGCCTATGGCATTAGGGTGTGCACCCCAAAGCTCAAACACATGTGTGTGTGTGCATGTGAATATATACTGACAGTGTCCGTAGGCTGAGATTGGTGTCAGTAGGGCAGTGGATGGTGACTGTAGTTTTTTTATTTATTTTTTTAATATTTTATTTATTAAATTTAATTTTTTATTTATTTATTTAATTTTTTCGTTTTATTTATTTTTATAATATCTAATGCCATTCTAAGATGAAGTTCGCCCACCATGCCATTAACTCAGCAGAGCTATATAATTTAAGTATCATATTGATATCTACATGATCCTCTTATACTAGAGAGGAAAAATGAGCTAATAGAGCTAAGCCTCTGAATTTCTCAGAGGAGGATGAGAAGGGTTAATTCTTTGAGGCATGTACTGAATCAATCCTAATAGGGAGTTCATATGTGCTGTGGCATGATGAGCTTATCAGAGATCAGAGAGCAGTGTTCATATATTTCTAGTAGATACCCCAAGGTAAAGTTCATAGCAATGATGATGGTTTATTAAATTCCTGCCTTAGGGTTCACACTAGGTAATGAATGAACTCAATGTCAAGCTCGGGATCATGCCCGGCATATGTGGAAGTCCATCCAATCTCTCAGCTGGGTAACTCACACCAAATTAAGTGGGATGCACTGTTGTGGGACCCAGATGACTGTCTGAAAAGTCACTTCCAAGGTGGCTGGTATTTAAAGGGATTAAAGTTAGAGACTTAGGTAGGTTGGCTGAAGCCTCCCTTGAGCCTTGTCCATCCCGATGGCTCACGCTTCTGATCGCTGTTGGGAGAGATTCCGTTTCTCAGCTTTCCAGTACACACTGCTGACACTTATCACTTTACTCTCCTATCTCATCCCGTTGGTGCATGCATGCGCACTCAGTGTTAAGCTGGCAATCACAGGCTTTACAGGGATTACAGATTATACAGTGCACACAGTAAGCACATCTGTTATTGAAGAAAGTAGTTTGAGCCAAGCTAATAATTATTTTTTTTACACATGCTAAAGGCCTGCTAAATCTCCCTGAAGTTGTGGCATGTTCAAACAGGCTTTTTAGCTGCGGTGCAAACCTATATGCTATTTTCATTATCAGTTTTCAAAAAAAGACACTTTTTTGCTCTTGCTAAATGCCTATTTAATACCTCATAATTTGCAGTTTGTCCATAAATGTGCTGTAAAGCCTTAAAAGGTTCTTTTTAAATCTATACCATTTTTTTCAGTCTGTGTACATTTTTTTGCAATTGTTTAAATAGGTATACAGTCTTAGAAAAAAGACCTTGTGATTTGTTTGTCCCAGATTAGGCATGTTGGATCTCTCTCTGACATAGAATCTTAGCAAATAAGGAGTGCCTGACTAATTCCTAATCAGTTTTTCTGTCTTTTTGCTCTGAAAAGCACACTGTAACATATTTTATGTGCATAAAACCTACCTAGTCTCTCCCTCTTGCATTAAGGCCTAGTAAAAACATTTGCTGCATGTCAGTATAAATAAAATATGCCCAATCTATTAATCTGACATATTGGTAAAGTAAAAATGCCTATTTATTAGGCAACGAGTCTCTACTACATTTAGGGCTGATGCGTATGTAATATCATACCCTACCTGTTTTTTCTTGGACAAAACTGGCTGCTGCCTAAGGCCCCAATCAAACTGTTTGCATGCTCTCCAGCTACTGTGTAAAAAATATTGCCTAAGTCTTTAAAACATGGCATTGTGAATTTTTTTTTTTGGCATAACAACTTCTTCAGCTCTGCAGTGTGGGTTTGTGGATTGTGGTTTGCACACAATACAGTGTGTTAACCTGTTGCCTCCCGTGTAACCCATATGTGCAAAAAGCATGGGCTTGAACTCCCACATGCCACACATACTGTATGCATTAGCGGGCAGTCAATATTTCTGTGCTTGTCAGTGCACTACCAACGTCATTGCTAATCAGCGAATTCGCGCATTGGCGCGAACGCGCATGCGCGCCCAATCACGGGCGAACGCAGTCCGAAATGTGCGTGCGCCAATGCGCACGCGCATACGCAAGTGCGTAATGGCGCTTGGCGCTAAACGGCCTATTTAAAGCCAGCAATCTCAACAACAAGTTGCTGGATGATCAACAGCCTCCCGTGTTCCCTGTGCCTTGTAACCTGCTGATCGTGATTCCCTGTTGCCGACCCGGACTGTCTGACGTTGTTTCTCCTGGCTCCTGACCCCTTGGCTTACTCCTGATTTCCTGCTGTCTGCTCCTATACTTGACCTCGGCTTGGCTCTTGACTTCTCTACAGCATACTCCCAGTCTGTTCCTGTTTGCATCCTGCTACTGCCTGGCTTGCCAAAGTGTTCCGGACCTGCTTGGAACTTCACAACAAGCTTTGTTCCTGCTTCCATCTGGTCATCCCAACCGGCAACCCGTGCAACTTCGGGCACAGCACTCCCTGTCCCACTTCCAGGGGTGCTCTGCACCTAGCCGCAAGGGGGAGCCCTCTCTACACTCCGGCTTCGGATCAGGTACGTGACAGTATCATCCAGCCATGACAGAAGCCGAGAGAGGTGTCTCCCCGTTGGAAGCTTTATGTCAACAAGTAACAGCATTGACCCAAGCAGTTAAGAACCTCCAAGATGGCTACTTCCAGATAGAAGGTCGCCTCCAGAACCTGTCAGCACCATCTTTGCCGGCAACCCCTGGTCCATCCGCTGCAGTCTCCGCCTCCGCTCCTTCAGCTTCAGGACCCTCAGCACCTGCTGTGATGGCTCCTCCCCCTGAGCCGAGGGTACCCACTCCGGAACGTTTCTCTGGTGACCGCAAGAAATTCAAGTCATTTAAAAACGCTTGCCTGCTATATCTGGCTCTACAGCCTAGAACTTTTGCCTCAGAGACAGTTAAAGTGGGGTTTGTTATTTCCTTATTATCCGATGAACCCCAATCATGGGCCCACCATCTGTTGGAACAGAAAGACCCTGTATTGAACTCTATAGACGTTTTCTTTGCTTCTATGGGTCAATTGTATGATGACCCGCAACGCACGGCCACTGCCGAAGCTACCCTCCACAAGTTACAGCAAGGCCGACGCCCTGTGGAGGACTATACCGTGGACTTTCGTAGGTGGGCTGCAGACACGGGTTGGAATGAGGCCGCCCTCAAATATCAGTATCGGCTAGGCCTTTCCGAGACCCTTAAGGATGAACTCGCAAGAATAGAGACCCCCACCACATTGGAAGGTCTCATTCAGCTTTCTATTCAACTGGACAGACGTTTACGGGAGCGTCGGTCGGAACGTGCACAATTATTTCAGCCATCTTGGATGCTGCCCAAAGTTCCGCCAACTCCGGCACCACTGCCCACGGCTGCCAGTCCGATTCCCCCTGACGAACCGATGCAGATTGGGGCGGTCCGCACAGCTTTAACTCCTGCTGAACGACTTCGTCGCCGGCAAGCAAACCTGTGCCTTTACTGTGGAGGAGATGGACACTTCCTTCGCAACTGCCCGGTGAGACCAAGTAAGGCTCCTTCTCCCAGCTACATGCATCTCCAGATTCTGGAGTGCGAATTCGAAAAATCGTCTATACAATTTCTGGGCTTGATCATCTCAACAGATGGAGTGGCAATGGATCCTCAAAAAGTATCTGCCATCCTGGAGTGGCCTGCTCCCACAGACAAGAAAGGCATCCAAAGGTTTGTGGGTTTTGCAAACTTCTACCGGAGGTTCATCAAAGACTTTTCTCGCATTATTGCTCCTATTACCCAAATGACCCGGCAACACACCCGTTTTCAATGGTCCTCAGCAGCTCAGATGGCATTTGACAAGCTCAAAGCCCTGTTTACCTGTGCCCCTGTGTTACAACATCCAGATCCAGCCTTGCCTTACGTCCTAGAGGTCGATGCTTCAGAAGTGGCCACAGGAGCAGTTCTCTCCCAACGCCAAGGACCCAAGGCGATGCTTCACCCAGTTGCTTTTTTCTCCCGGAAGCTCAGCCAACCTGAAAGGAATTACGATGTGGGTGATCGGGAACTGTTGGCCATTAAGGCTGCTTTTGAAGAATGGCGGTATCTGTTAGAAGGTGCAGCACATCCGATAATGATATTCACTGACCACAAAAATCTTGAATATCTCAGATCGGCCAAACGTTTGAGACCTCGACAAGCCAGATGGGCATTATTTTTCTCAAGATTCAATTTTCATCTCACGTACCGTCCAGGCTCCAAGAACGGGAAGGCGGACGCTCTCTCACGGATGTTCCCTGAAACCCCTGTGGATACCACCCCCAGCACTATCCTGTCCTCCCAAAATTTTCTCCTAATGCAACCAGACCTTAGGTCTACCCTGGAATCAGCCTCTGCCCAATGTTTTGTTCCTGAGATCCCTTAACTCGAGAAACGAGGAAAACTTTTTTGGCACAAGGACAAGATCTTTGTACCTCAGGAAACCAGACTCACAGTCTTTAAAGCATGCCACGATCACCAACTAGCTGGCCACTTCGGGGTCCGCAAAACTCTGGAACTAATCCAACGAGCCTATTGGTGGCCAAACTTAAGGCAGGACTGTCAAAATTACGTGAGCTCCTGTACAATCTGCCTTCGTAACAAGGGCAGCCACGTCCAAGCCTGGGGTCTACTAAGACCACTTCCTGTCCCAAGTCGGCCATGGGAAATGTTGTCTATGGACTTCATAGTAGATCTACCCTCTTCAGACGGATTCTCCACAATCATGGTGGTGGTGGATCGACTATCAAAAATGGCCCACTTCTTGCCCATGATAGGTACTCCTTCGGCCATGGACACGGCACACACTTTTGTGAAAGAGATCCTAAGGCTACATGGTCTACCCGGCAGTATCGTGTCCGATCGTGGGGTACAATTTACCTCCAGATTCTGGAGGGCGCTCTGTAAGGTCTTAAACATCCAGGTCTGCTTGTCTTCAGCTTACCACCCTCAAACTAATGGCCAAACTGAAAGAACTAACCAGACATTGGAGCAATACCTCCGCTGCTTTTCTTCCTTTTCCCAGGACAACTGGGCAGTCTTACTGCCATGTGCGGAATTCGCTTATAACAACTCCATCCATGCCTCCACTCGTCAGTCTCCATTCTGGGCGAACTACGGATTCCACCCATCATCTCTGCCTACACCTATGTCCGAAGCTACTGTACCTGCCGTCCAAGACAGGGTAGCCCTTATACAAGAAAACTTCCTACTCTTACAGGAAACTTTGCAAAAAGCACAAATGGATTACAAGGAATTCTATGACAAGAGGAAGAAGGACAGTCCAGCTCTGAAGGTAGGAGACAAAGTGTGGCTCTCCACAGTGAACCTTAAGTTGTCCTGCCCATCCAGAAAGCTGGGTCCGAAGTTCATTGGCCCCTTTTCGATCAAAAGGATGATCAATCGCGTGGCTTTTGAACTTTGTCTTCCAAGCACATACAGGATTCACCCAGTCTTCCACGTCTCCCTGCTAAAGCCTGCAAATCCTGGCCCCTTTCCTGGAAGAGATGACTTGCCTCCACCTCCTGTTACGGTAGATGGAGAAACTGAGTACGAGATTGAATCCATCTTGGATTGCCGGAAAAGAGGAAGGCAGGTTCAGTACCTGATAAAATGGAAAGGCTATGCACCTGAGGAGAGTTCGTGGGAACCGGCGAAGAACATACACGCTCCCAGACTCCTGCGAGTGTTCTTCAACAGATTCCCTGAAAAGCGATCTTACTTGGGCATCCGGAGGCTGCCCCTCGGGGGGGGGGCACTGTCAGGGCACTACCAACGTCATTTCTAATCAGCGAATTCGCGCATTGGCGCGAACGCGCATGCGCGCCCAATCACAGGCGAACGCAGTCCGAAATGTGCGTGCGCCAATGCGCACGCGCATACGCAAGTGCGTAATGGCGCTTGGCGCTAAACGGCCTATTTAAAGCCAGCAATCTCAACAACAAGTTGCTGGATGATCAACAGCCTCCCGTGTTCCCTGTGCCTTGTAACCTGCTGATCGTGATTCCCTGTTGCCGACCCGGACTGTCTGACGTTGTTTCTCCTGGCTCCTGACCCCTTGGCTTACTCCTGGTTTCCTGCTGTCTGCTCCTATACTTGACCTCGGCTTGGCTCTTGACTTCTCTACAGCATACTCAGAGGTCTGTTCCTGTTTGCATCCTGCTACTGCCTGGCTTGCCAAAGTGTTCTGGACCTGCTTGGAACTTCACAACAAGCTTTGTTCCTGCTTCCATCTGGTCATCCTAACCGGCAACCCGTGCAACTTCGGGCACAGCACTCCCTGTCCCACTTCCAGGGGTGCTCTGCACCTAGCCGCAAGGGGGAGCCCTCTCTACACTCCGGCTTCGGATCAGGTACGTGACAGTGCTGTGACCACACTAAGCGAAGAAACAGAGCTGCAAAATACAGCTTTCATTCCCTACTAATAGTCAGTAGCCAGTGGGACTGGCTCCTGATCATATTACTACTGTGACAGCCAATCACAGGGGTCACATAATTGCCCCCCCCGATTGGAACCTTTTAAAGGGATGCTGGGGTGGGATCACGACAAACTATGCTTTGTGATTTATTTTGCCAGTGTTAGGCAATTTATATGATGTTGATAGTTTTACTTTTTTGTTTTAAAGAATATAGTCTCTACACAAGGAAAATCAGTTTTTTAGCAAAAACTACTTATTACAAATTTGTTTTAGGGTGGAAATCAATCATATTGAGTTCCTGCTGCTTATTGTAAGCCAATTATGTAAAAGTAAATTTTAATCCTCAACCTCATATAACCTCAAACCAACCCCACCCCTTTTACCCCAACTACCTGCAGAAAAAATACAAAAACACAATTGTTGGAGTAAAATTGGCCGTAACAGCCATTTATTAAACCATTAACAAAATATAACAATATTCCTTAAAACTGGAACCAAAATAATAATACAATGACAAGAAACATAAGGTTGCCGATCTTTGAAGGCACCAAGTATCAATTATCCACTTTGTATCTGCGTAACTGCTTACACGGTCCCCAGTCGCACCACACCGGCTCGGAGATGACCTCAACATTCTGCAGATACCTCACAATTTAAAATCTACCAGTTAACCCACCATTAACTGGCATTCCATGGGTGGCTCCATACCTTAGATGGGTCCCTAAACCGATAAGCACAGCAGGTTTTTTTTAAACACCTCCAAAGACCCCAACTGCCAACATGAAGACCACTTACAGAGGAACAAATCTAATGTGGGGGCGCATGATCTTTCCCCATGTGTTCTGCTGACTGCTGGGAAAAACTCCTAGATGACCCCCCTTACAGCCCCTCCTTCCTGCTGAAAACCACCAATTGGATGAGAGACAGAAAACCAAAACTAATTAGTTAACCCTAACTCTCCCTGATTACCCTGTCTACCCAGTCATGCAACACCCCCTACGCTTTTTTTTATTTTATTTTTTTTGCTTCAGGCTATCCTTACAATTTATGTGATGCCCTAATATAGGGTAATTGACTTTGTTCCCAAGAGTCATAACATTCTGTTAATCCATATACCGTTTTTGGGCATCCCCCAAGCATGTTATGTAACGGAATTGCATATTTTTAAGTTGCCCTTTAAGCTGCTTCACAATATTCAATCTCTCTGTTAAACAATAACTTTTAAATTTGTAGCAGGGGCAGCTGACCCCCCCCCCACACACACACACCCACACTAGTATAATGTAAACATCAGGTGGGTAATGGATCCAACTGTTCAGCACTGGGACTCTGTGTGTTAGTGCCAGCTCAGACTTTTCCACTTTGCTCCCTCACTGTGGGGAGGGGGGGTGTCATTACTTCTCTACACAGAAGACTCAGCTCACAGCAGAACGGCAGTGCTGTGGAGGGGGCATGTCAACACTTCTTTACACAGAGGACTTAGCTCACAGCACAAGGGGTGGTGCAGAGGGAGGGGGTGTGTCATCTCGTCTCTACATAGAGGATTCAGCTCACAGCAGAGGGGGTGGTGCAGGGGAGGGGGTGTCAGCATTTCTCTTCTGCACCCGTCTTCTCATCCAGTGTTTAGTGGAACACTAGGATCATTCAGAGGTTACTAAAGGTTCATTGAACAATGAACAATAATTAATTAGTTTGCCACCTACACTTAACACTAAGGCAAGGCATACATGGAGAAATTTGCTTGATTCCCCAATCAACACAGACTGCGTTGGGGCGGGAATCCCTTGGGCCGTTATCTTCTCCTGGTGCAGGGGGGGGAGATGCAAACAGGGGAAGCCGTCCCCAGCAGGGAGAAGACAGTGATTTTAATTGTGATATAATAATCGCAAGAGAATCTGGCAGGCTGGGTGTACCCAAGTTGATTAATCGATCAACTTGATACACTCAGCCTTCCAATTTTCCCATTAACGGTTCGAATCTTGGCTGGTTTCTGCTGAACTGGCTGAGATTTGAACTGTGTATGGCTGGCCTAAGGTTAGGAGATACCACATTTTTAACTGTTTAAATTTCTTTTCTGTTATTTACGTAATCTGTATACATCTGATTTTAGAAGTATTGATCTTGTCAGCATTTGGGTGAATATTGGGGAGATTCTTGGTGCTCCTGTGGCCCTGACTTTTTGTAGACTTACAAGACAGTCAGGAATGATTTGTTCATATGTTTGGACAGATCCAAACTTGGAAGAATTCCTCCCTTCAAATGTTCTACAATGCACTACTTGGACCACCCTTAGCCAAGGTGATGTACCTGACCTCTTTTGAGGTCGAAGACTTTGGCCAATGTTGGTTCACCCTGAAATTGCAGCGACCATACTATAATAGTTTTTTTCCCAGCAGCCTTCTGTCAGTATGTTGGTGGATTTCGTGTGAGGGACAGCTGGCATTTGTTTAAGGAAAAGACAGGTTAGTGTATAATGCTTTCTGTATGGTGCTATGTACAGTTCTACAGTTTAGTACTCTTAGTGCTATATATAGGACTATATTGTGCGCTGTGTAGCACACTCCTAGGTAGATGCTAGAAAAGAGTATAGTTTTTGGGTCTTTCTGCTTACTAGGAAGATTGCCAGGTAAATTTAGAGTGCTCTCTGCCTACTAGGGAGCAGGATCGATTGATAGGGTTTGCTCATAGTGCTCAGGTAGAGATCATCTTGTCTGAATGTTTCACACTGGTCCAATAGGAAGGCATATTGGACAGTGGGGGGAAACCTGACAAGTGAGGGCACAGGCCGTGTTACAGCCCTGGCTATTGGCAGAGGAAGGTGCATTGGTGCATGCTGGGTGACTGTATAAATGCCAGGGGCAAATGTGCTCGTGGTCTTTGGCTGGAGCGATTGGTCCCGGAGGAAGGGGGCAGCTGCCCCTCCTCTGTCAAAGCTGCCGTGCAACCTTGGGTAGTCTACCTGAGGGTCTAAAAGTCAGAGAGAAGCTGAATCCCAGAGGTCCTTCAGAGCTGACTAGAAGGGAGAGACCGGGAAGGATGTAGTTCTGCCTACCGTGAGTACAGGTGTGTGTCATGGGGCCTGTCCTGTGAGGCCCATCCCTTCAAGTAGAAGAGGATGGGAGTCAGTCAAGGAAATGCTTGAGAGTGTCCTGAAGATAAAGTAGTTGCATCAAGTCTACTGCTGGAGAGAACAAGAAGACTTAATTCTTCCATACAAGTGGCAGTATGGTAAAAGCAGTGTGTCTGTTTCCACAAGTAATCTGGTGAGGCCAAGTGAGAGTTGTCCTAATCTACTGTGAATAGTTCAGTTGGAGTATCCCACTATTCCCTATTCTCATCCAAGTTTCACAATAAATACAAAACCAAAACCCCTGGACTGCTTATTGAGTAATAAGAAAATGGGAGTAAGGAGGGATATGTGAAAAACCCCCAGCAACACTCGGCAGGTAATCAGAGGGAGGTCTGAAAAGTCAACATACAGCAAGCTCTACAGGGATAGTGCTACAGCTGTATACAACAAATTTGCTACCGATACTTTGCAGTAAATTGCAATTTGTGTGGCTAGGGAGGATGGAGTTTAAGCCAATTTGCATTCTCTGTGATTTCTAAGGACCCAACAGCCCTTTTTAGGACTACTTTTTATTTTCGATACCATAGTTTACATAGTTACATAGTTACATAGTAGGTGAGGTTGAATAAAGACAATAGTCCATCCAGTTCAACCTGTGTAGGTGTGTGTGACTGTAATCATCTAACATAGCCCTCAATCTCCTGATCCTTGAGATGTAAGTCTAAGAGTCTTTTGAAAGTCACCATACTACCCGCAGAAACCACCTCTTGTGGTAGACAATTCCACAATCTTGTAGCCCTAACAGTAAAGAACCCCCCACGTTGCCTGAGGTTAAAACGCTTCTCCTCTAATCGCATTGTATGTCCTCGAGTCCTCATGCAATTCCTTCGAATGAACAGCTTTTCTTCTAAGCTGAGATCCCCATTAAGATATTTATAAATTGCTATCATGTCCCCTCTCAGACGTCTTTTCTCCAGGGAAAATAAATCGAGCGATTGCAGCCGCTCTTCATAGGTAAGGTCCTCCAACCCCCTAATCAGTTTAGTTGCCCTTCTCTGGACTTTCTCCAGCTCCAACACATCCCTCCTGAGGACTGGCGACCAGAACTGGACAGAATACTCCAGATGCGGTCGGACCAGAGTTTTATAAAGTGGAAGGATTATAGTCTTATCTCTGGAATACATCCCTTTCTTTATGCATGCTAATATTCTGTTGGCTTTGGAAGCTGCCGCTTGGCATTGCATGCTGTTGCCTAATCTATCATCAACTAAGACTCCCAGATCTTTCTCCATTTTTGATTCCCCCAAGGGTTCCCCTCCTAACGTGTATTGTGTTTTTATGTTTTTGGTCCCCAAGTGCAAAACCTTACACTTCTCCACATTAAACCTCATTTGCCATGTCGTTGCCCACTCCGTAATTTTGTCCAGGTCATTCTGTAGGATATCTGCTTCATGCTGTGCAGTTATTGCCCTGGCCAATTTTGTGTCATCTGCAAAAACTGATAACGAACTACTGATCCCTTCCTCAATGCTGTTTATGAATAAATTGAACAAGGTTGGTCCCAGGACTGAGCCCTGGGGCACCCCGCTTACTACCTCAGACCAGTCTGAGTATGCGCTGTTTATTACTACCCTTTGGACACGGCCTTTTAGCCAATTCCGTATCCAAGAGCAAACCCTGCTGTCGATACCTGCAGACCTTATTTTATAAATTAAGCGCTTGTGGGGAACTGTATCAAACGCCTTAGCGAAATCCAAGTACACCACATCCACTGGTCTCCCCCTATCTAGCTCACAGCTCACTTCCTCGTAGAATGCTAAGAGATTGGTTTGACAAGAACGCCCATTTGTAAACCCGTGCTGGTTACTACTGATGATGTTGTTGTCTTTAGCATACTCTACGATATAGTCCCTTATCATCCCCTCCAAAAGTTTACATATTATTGATGTCAGACTGACAGGCCTATAATTTCCCGGGATATGTCTCTGGCCCTTTTTGAATATCGGAATCACGTTAGCCTTCCTCCAATCCCCTGGTACATCTCCTGTCCTAATACTGTCAGCAAAGATCAGGAACAGTGGTCTAGATATAACCATACTGAGTTCCTTGAGCACTCTCGGATGTACGCCATCCGGGCCTGGTGATTTGTTTGTGTTAAGTTTATCCAGTCTTTCCCTGATTTCCCCCTCTGTTAGCCATAGTGGCAAGTCCTGTGTATTACTACTAACCATACAGTCATTTTCAGTGTACCCTTCCTTTTCCTGCGTAAAGACTGACGAGAAAAAAGAATTCAGCACGGTTGCTTTTTCAGTGTCCTCTGTAACCATCCTCCCATCATCGTTAATTATGTGTGCAATATGCTCTGCCCTAGTTTTTTTGCTGTTGATATATTTAAAGAATTTCTTTGGGTTTTTTTTACTATCCTCCGCTATTTGTCTCTCAAAGTTGATTTTAGCCATCTTGATTTCGTGTTTACACTTCTTATTTTCCTCCTTGTATTGCTGGAAGGCCGATACTGTGCCCTCTGATTTATATTTCTTGAAGGCCAATTTTTTTCCCCTAATAAGTTTTTTAACGCTACGGTTTAGCCAGCCAGGTTTGGCTTTGTCTCTTCTAAATTTATTCCCCATAGGAATGCACTGCAAGATGCCTTTGCTTAATATTGTTCTAAAGCATTCCCATTTTTCCTCTGTGGTCAGTGATCCCAGGGTTTGGTCCCAGTTTACCCTTTCCATCAATGAGTACAATTTTGGAAAGTCTGCCCTTCTGAAGTTTAGGGTTCTTATGTTCCCCACTTGCCTTTTTATATTGTTATTTATACTAAATGTGATCATCCTGTGATCGCTAGAGCCCAGGTTGTCCTGGACTCCTACCTCCGAGATTATGTCTGGGTCATTAGTGATCAATAGATCCAGGATAGCATTCTCTCTAGTAGGGGAATCCACCAACTGCGACATGTAGTTATCCTGTAAGGTTTCCGTGAATAGCCGGGCCTTATGCGAGTGTGCAGTCCCCTCTTCCCAGTCAATGTCGGGATAATTGAAGTCCCCCAATATGATGACTGATCCTAGTTTTGCCGCTTTACCTATTAGTGCTAAAAATTCCAGCTCTACCTCCTCCCCTTGGTTAGGTGGCCTATAGCAAACCCCCACAACTACTTTTCCCTTATCTTCTTCCCTATCGAGTTCAACCCACACAGATTCTAAATCCATGCTCATCCCATCCGTAATGTCACTCCTTTCTAGCACCTTTATATTGTTCTTGACATAGAGACATACCCCTCCCCCTCTTTTACCAACCCTGTCCTTCCGGTACACCGAATACCCTTGGATATTGGCCAGCCAGTCATGTGAGGGGTCGAACCAAGTCTCCGTTATTCCCACAAGGTCTATGTCTTCCTCATGTACTAACATTTCCAACTCATCCATCTTATTAGCTAGGCTCCTGGCATTAGCATATACCCCTCTTAGTTATACGGAAGTTAAACGTGATTGGCGGTTTTGTTTATTTCTGTTTGGTCTGCTGTTCTCCCGCACAGACCCGCCAATTGATGTTGTTGACCTACTGTCGCTGTTGACCCTACAACTGCCTTCAGTCCTCTGCTCCCTCCTGACTGATTCTACTTCTGAGCCCTCCCCCCCGTCTCCTAGTTTAAAAGCCCCTCCAACTCGGTGGCCATCTTTCTCCCCAAAAGAGCTGTACCGTCCCCATTAAGGTGCAGCCCATCCTTACTAAAGAGCCGGTAGCCGACTGAGAAGTCAGCCCAGTTCTCCAGGAACCCAAACCCCTCCTTCCTACACCAATACCTCAGCCACTTGTTAACTTCCCTAAGCTCCTTCTGCCTCTCCTGTGTGGCTCGAGGTACAGGCAGTATTTCAGAGAAAACCACCTTGGAGGTCCTTTTCCTCAATCTATTACCTAAGTCCCTGAAATCGTTCTTAAGGATCCTCCACCTACCTTTAACTTTGTCATTAGTGCCCACATGCACCATGACCGCTGGGTCATCCCCAGCCCCGCCCAACAATCTGTCTGCCAGATCTGCGATGTGCCGAACTCGGGCGCCCGGTAAACAACAAACTGTTCGGTTCACGCGATCTTTTTTTACAGATTTCCCTCTCTGTCCTCTTGATAATTGAGTCCCCAACTACCACAACCTGTCTAACCTTTCCTGCGTTACGGCCCCCCTTCTTCCTGGAGCCGTCCCTCCCCTGGCAGCTGGGGGAGGGCGCATGCTCCAGCACTGCCACCCCTGAGTTGATATCCCCCTCAACCTGCAACTCGGCAAACATGTTAGGGTCTACCAACTCAGGACTGGCCTCCCTGACTCTCCTCCCCCTAACATTCCTAACAGTCACCCAGCTGTGTGCCTCTGCTGCTTGCGTCTCCTCTATTCCTTCCTCCTCTATGCTGACCCCTGCCAGCGCCTGATGGGTAATGTCCAAGCTCCTTTTCAGGTTGTAGATGCCACGCAGTCTTGTCACTGTGTTCTCTAGATCCACGATGTGGGCTTCCAGAGCAACAAGTCGCTCACATCTTGCACAGCAGTATTCGTCCTCGATTGTTTCATCAAGGAACGCATACATGCCGCAAGAAGTGCACTGAGTGGCATCCCCAATCCTGTCGGACATTATTACCCACTACTCTATGGGGATAATATTAACGACCTGCTCTTCCTTACCTACACTACCTCTAACTTCCCTGGTACAAAACCTGGGGTACCCACCAGTCGCTAATACCCTCACCAGTCACTAGATACTCACCAGTCGCAAGGATCCTCACCAGTCGCAAGGATCCTCACCAGTCGCAAGATACTCACCAGTCGCAAGGATACTCACCAGTCGCAAGGATACTCACCAGTCGCAAAGATACTCACCAGTCGCAAAGATACTCACCAGTCGCAAGCTACTTCACCAGTCGCAAGGGTACTCACCAGTGCAAGGATACTCACCAGTCGCAAGGATACTCACCCGTCGCAAGATACTCACCAGTCGCAAGGATACTCACCAGTCGCAAGGATACTCACCAGTCGCAAGGACACTCACCAGTCGCAAAGATACTTCCAGTCGCAAGGATACTCACCAGTCGCAAGATACTCACCAGTCGCAAGTTACTTCACCAGTCGCAAGGATACTCACCAGTGCAAGGATATTCACCAGTTGCAAGGATACTCACCAGTTGCAAGGATACTCACCCGTCACAAGGTACTCACCAGTCGCAAGGATACTCACCAGTCGCAAGGATACTCACCAGTCGCAAAGATACTCACCAGTCGCAATGATACTCACCAGTCGCAAGATACTCACCAGTCGCAAAGATACTCACCAGTCGCAAAGATACTCACCAGTCGCAAGGACACTCACCAGTCGCAAAGATACTCACCAGTCGCAAAGCTACTCACCAGTCGCAATGATACTCACCAGTCGCAAAGATACTCACCAGTCGCAAGGATACTCACCTGTCGCAAGGATACTCACCTGTCGCAAGGATACTCACCAGTCGCAAGGACACTCACCAGTCGCAAAGATACTCACCAGTCGCAAAGATACTCACCAGTCGCAAAGATACTCACCTGTCGCAAGGATACTCACCAGTCGCAAGGACACTCACCAGTCGCAAAGATACTCACCAGTCGCAAAGATACTCACCAGTCGCAAAGATACTCACCAGTCGCAAGCTACTTCACCAGTCGCAAGGGTACTCACCAGTGCAAGGATACTCACCAGTCGCAAGGATACTCACCCGTCGCAAGATACTCACCAGTCGCAAGGATACTCACCAGTCGCAAGGATACTCACCAGTCGCAAAGATACTCACCAGTCGCAAGGACACTCACCAGTCGCAAAGATACTTCCAGTCGCAAGGATACTCACCAGTCGCAAGATACTCACCAGTCGCAAGTTACTTCACCAGTCGCAAGGATACTCACCAGTGCAAGGATATTCACCAGTTGCAAGGATACTCACCAGTTGCAAGGATACTCACCAGTTGCAAGGATACTCACCCGTCACAAGGTACTCACCAGTCGCAAGGATACTCACCAGTCGCAAGGATACTCACCAGTCGCAAGGATACTCACCAGTCGCAAAGATACTCACCAGTCGCAAGATACTCACCAGTCGCAAAGATACTCACCAGTCGCAAAGATACTCACCCACCAGTCGCAAAGATACTCACCAGTCGCAAGGATACTCACCAGTCGCAAGGACACTCACCAGTCGCAAAGATACTCACCAGTCGCAAAGCTACTCACCAGTCGCAATGATACTCACCAGTCGCAAAGATACTCACCAGTCGCAAGGATACTCACCTGTCGCAAGGATACTCACCAGTCGCAAGGATACTCACCAGTCGCAAGGACACTCACCAGTCGCAAAGATACTCACCAGTCGCAAAGATACTCACCAGTCGCAAGGACACTCACCAGTCGCAAAGATACTCACCAGTTGCAAGGACACTCACCAGTCGCAAAGATACTCACCAGTCGCAAGATACTCACCAGTCGCTAGGATACTCACCAGTCGCAAGCATACTTACCAGTCGCAAGGATACTTACCAGTCGCAAGGATACTTACCAGGTACTGCAGTTTGTCAATAACTATATAAAAAAACCTAAATTCTCCACTGTTTATTAAATGACATTCATAAAAAATACTGGGTATTAAGAAAGCAATGGGCCATATACTGTACATCATACCCCCCATACAACTGTATTTGGTCTCTGCTGAGGGGGATGTCTTTCCTTGACACCTCAACCTGTTTCATGATACTAGTTCACTTCATCCAGCACTTCAGTGCAGCATCAGCTGTATAATTTTGCTCTGGACTGCCTTCCTAAGAGTGACAAAAGGGATCCATGTTTGCCCAATTTGTGCTGTCACTACCACTTGTCTCCACCAGGGGTGAATGTGACAGAATGACAATTCAGAAGCACAATTGGGAGACACCTATGCACAGGATGTGCTTGAAAAAGACCTTCACGGAAGTAAAACCAGGTACTGTTTTAATCAATTCAATACCGTGGGCACTTCTACCCACTTCTGCCCAGGCCAATTTTCAGCTCTGTCACACTTTGAATAACAATTGTGTGGTCATGCAACACTGTACCCAAACTAAATTTGTATAATTTTGTTAACACAACTAGAGCTTTATTTTGGTGGTAATTAATCACCACTAGGTTTTTTATTTTTTGCTAAACAAACCAAACAAGAACAAACATTTTGAAAAAAAAATGCATTTTTTTAAAAAATGTCTGTTATAAAAGTTTGCAAATAAATAATATTTCTTCATAAATTTAGGCCAAAATGTCTTCTGCTACATTTCTTTGTTGAAAATAACCCAAATCAGTGCATATTATTTAGTCTTTATGAAAGTTATACAGTCCACATATGGTATATACAGAATATCTGAAAATTGAGCAATCCTCATGTACTAACGTCCTATCTCATTTCTTAGATACATAGTTTGTGAGGTTGAAAAAAGACATCAGTCCATCCAGTTCAATCTATGATGTGTGTGTGTTAGTACATTGTATACCCCTGTATGTTGTGGTCTTTAAGGTGCCCATCTAATAGTTTTTTGAAACTATCGATGCTCCCTGCTGATACGACTGCTTGTGGAAGCGAATTTCACATCCTTACTGCTCTGACAGTGAAGAATTCCTTACGTATTTTAAGGTTAAACCGCCTTTCCTCTAGTTTTAGTGAGTGGCTACGTGTCTTATTGTATTTCCTTTCTCTGAAAAGTTTGTTCCTTATGTTAGGGTCCTCACCAGTACAGTATTTGTACATTGATATCATATCCCCCCTCAAGCCTCTCTTCTCCAGAGAGAATAAGTTCAGTGCTTGTAGTCTTTCCTCATAGCCGATGCCCTCCATTCCCCTAATTATTTTTGTTGCCCTTCTCTGGACTTTCTCCAGTTCCAGCACATCCTTCCTGAGGACTGGTGCCCAGAACTGGACAGCATACTCCAGATGTGGCCGGACCAGAGTCTTGTAGAGTGGAAGAATAATCTCTTTATTTCTGGAGTGAATCCCCTTTTTTATATATGCCAGTATTCTGTTGGCTTTGCTTGCAGCGGCTTGGCATTGCATGCCACTGCCAAGCCTGTTGTCCACCAGTACCCCCAGGTCCTTTTCCATCCTAGACTCACCCAGAGGTTCCCCCCCTAGTGAGTAGCTTGCTTTCTGGTTTCTGGCCCCCAAGTGCATTACTTTACATTTTTCAACATTAAACCTCATCTGCCATGTAGTTGCCCACCCCATTATTTTGTTCAGGTCCGCTGGTAAGATTTCCACATCCTGCATAGAAGATATTGGCATGCTTAGTTTAGTATCATCCGCATTTCTTGAGGACCAAAGATGCCAAGACAATACAAATATCCCCCAAATTACCACTTTTTGGAACGTAGACAGTCCAAGGTATTTAGAAAGAGGCATGGCAAGTTTTTTTAAGTTTTATATTTGTCATACATTTTTAAAAAAGGAAGAATATTAAAAAAACAATTTTCAAAATTTTTTGTTTTCACAAAATGTCACCAATGCAATACAGCGTCATCATATAACTGATATGGCGATGATCAGGGAAACTGACTGGTAAGAATACAAAAAAATATATATATAATAATTTCATTTTTTTTACATTTTTTAAATGTTTTTATTTTTATTACATTTTTTCAGATTTTTTTTTTTAACACACTGCAACCAGAGCAATATAATGTTACCCTGTGAGGTCAACCAGGGTGGAAGTCACATGACTTCCACTCGGATCGACAGAAGGCCCGCCTAGCCGTCAATTTGTTATACTGTGTATAATATTGAGCCCCTGATCAAATCAAATATTGTAGACTATAGGAGAGTTTTGTGTCTTCAAGCTATGAAAGGCTAGATATTATACAAAGTTAAAAGACATACCACTCTCATGCAAATCAATATAAATCTATACACATTAAAATCCTCAAAAAATCCCAATATATAGTGCTGTGCTACAATCAAAATAAATGTCATACATTCATTTTTGTATCAAAATTCATGAAAAAAGTACATAAAAATCCATAAACAGTGGAATAAATAATATGAATACATTTGAGTAAACAAGCTGTTGTGCTATGTATATAGTCCCAAAAAAGTGCTTAGCGCAAATCACATAAATAAGTTCATGTGTGAAAATCCATATAAGGTGCTTGCTATGGTGGAAAAAGCCCAAAAAGTGATTCCATGTTAGTGCCACTCCGATGGAAAGATTGTGCTCCCTCCAAGGTGGAAACACTCTGCACTTACCAGAAATGTTTGACCTTTTTTCTCACAGAAGATTCAATGCACTTAATTATAACATCCACATATGGATGTTATAATTACTCCTATATCAATATCCTGAATGTTTTGGACAATTGCAAATCAACACGTTTTGAGAGGCACTCCTGTGCCTTTAAGAGATCCTATAAATACCTTGTTTGCAAGCGGATATATAAGAAATAGAAAAGCGCCTCTAAGTGTATAACTTTATTTCCAAGACACAGCAATGACAATTAGCAACTCACAAGAGATGGTAAATTTAGGCTCATTAATAGACAGAACAGATCTCCTCCAGGTGGAATGTCCATACATGCCGATCCGGCATACAGAGAACACTGTCCAGTAGGAAGAGATGCCAGCAGCCTCCTATTCGTATCGGGTACCAGGTTGAGCTGCAGGATGCACGCAGCGCGGGGAGAGGTGTGTGACATCACCGGGGGTTTTGACACTACGCGTTTCTGAGAATGCATGAAGCTCATACTGAGCATGCGCGCTCCTTTATCAACTGTACAATGGGAATGGTGAGAGCCGCATATATATACGCTGAATGTAATTGGTCAATGGGTGGGGAGAACAAGAAAAAAAGAAACATAGGCCAACTGATAATATACAAGCAGTGTATGGGCTAGGGCAAATACATACAACAACTATAATACTGAAAACCACATTAAAGGTTATTATGGAGCAAACAGAGAAAAAGCAGGAAAAGATTCCCCCCTTATTTTTTTTGGCAGCAGTTCATTAATCAGACATGTGTTTGTAAAAGTATAAAGTTTTTATTAGACAATTTATTAAAAACTTGTTCCACATGGGATAAAAATATGAGCTCTGGTTACAGTATTAGGATAACATCCAATAGCGAAGAAAAACAATGTGTACAAGGTTACATTCACTACCAAGACATAATGTGCCCCGACGTGTTTTGAGCTAATGAAATTGTGGTCTTCTTCAGGGATATATTTGTTGCATCTAATAGATACATATGTGTCATTAATGATACAATATATCATTTTTTTTATATCCACTGATGGATGAAAAAGCAGTTTGCAGCCAGAGGTGTCGGTCAGAAGTATTCCCTAGAACGGGGATCGTCAAACTACGGCCCTTCAGCTGTTTCGGAACTACACATCCCATGAGGCATTGTAAAACTCTGACATTCACAGACATGGCTAGGTATGATGGGAATTGTAGTTCCTGTACAACTGGCGGGCCATAGTTTGAAGACCCCTGCCCTAGAAGGTCCCCGGAATTCCTAGGGCGCCTATGAGAAAATAGCGGCTTACGAGGGATCACAATTGGGGCAACTAGGGAGTAGCAGGAAGCACACCTACAACCGCACATTCCCCACATTACTAATTTACTTGTGAAGAAAATGAATTTTGTAATTGAGAAAAAAATAAATATTATATAGCTCATATAAGAGGAGTCAAGGGTGCATTGTGGGTGGTTAAAGTCCATAAAATTGATCAAAAGGCCTAGTGAAATAAGTACTCTAAAAAAGATAGTGTTTACATATTGGAAAAGTGATTTAAATAAATTAAAAAAAACATAGTGTTTGCATACTGTGAAAGTGGTTGAAATAAATAAAAAAACTAAAAAACATCTATATTACCTGAGATGTAAATCATTGATGATTCAGTGAATAATTATGCACAATGCTTTCAGAGAAACCTGTGTTGCCAGATATCATCGATTTAAAACATGTGAACGCTATGAGGCGCACATTGTAACAAAAAGAAAATTAATATATATGAGAGTGTGTAGATAATAAAGTAAGAAAAAAATTAAAATAAATGAAAAGTATTTGTAAAGGTGAGTGAAAGTGACCCAGCCTAGAATTTTGTAGATTATTGTAACGCCAATCAAGTATATAAAGAAAAATGGGGAGAAAGAAAATCTCAAAAAAAGGTTAAGAAAAATTCAAAGCAAAACCAAATTAATGTTTGTACTTACAATAACCATCACAGCATCCTTGGAAACATTCTTCTCCTGCAAGACCCAAAGGAATACTGGGGCCTTGCTAGGGAGGAACGTTATTTATATGTTTCCCAATTTGCACAATTGGGATCATGTGGGGAAATTAGGCTGCAGGTGTTTCCTCGCCACATAATCCTATTAGTGCCCAAAGCCACAATAGCAGCCGCTTTGTGGTCCCCTGGCATTCCGGAAGGCTTTGCTCCCCGACCGCCGTCGTCACCCGCAGTGGGCAGTGCCAATTTACCTCTTCGTTATTTCCTTACTTCACTGTGTATCCTTCTGGATTATAGTTAGGAGGTAGTCTGCAGCCACCATTTTATCGTTTATTTTTTATCCTAGTGCCGACTCCCTCCTTTTTGAAAATTCCTGTTTGGTCTTCCCTATATAAAAAGCTCCACATTCACAGACCATTAGGTATACTATGCCACATGTTTGGCAATTCACAAAATGCCTGGGAATGAAAGTTTCCCTATTCAGGAATAAGAATGTTTTTTTTCCATAAGAGGGCAATAAGAACAGTGTCCACATGGGAATATTCCCATAAGTGAGCAGTGTTTGCCCCTGGTCTCACCTTGGTATTCCCTCTGGACTAGTTTGTCCTTAAGATATTTGACCCTTTAAAAGGTATAGGATGGTAACGGAGACACAAAGTGTTGAATCTTGGGATCCTCAGTTAGTATAGACCAGGCATGTCCAACCTGCGGCCCGGGGGCCGCATGTGGCCCAGAACCACAGGCAATGCGGCCCACAGCCCCCTGACAATTTTTTATTTTTTTTTGCTGGGGAGGAAGGAAGTCGAGTCGGGGGCACGGCCACAGCAGCTTCCAACTAACTGTAGGCAGAGGATGCCTTGGAGGAGAGGGGAGGACGACCGCGGCCGGATTACAAACAGAGCGGGGATCTCCTGCTTACCTGGCGGTCGCTGTCATATGAAGCCCCACCTCCTTTATCGGCTCCAATGATAGACAGCACATTGGTGAGATCTATCATAGGAGCCGGTCCAGGAGGCAGGGCTTCGTATGACAGCGGTCGCCGGGTAAGCGGGAGTTCCCCGCTCTGTGTAATCCAGCGGCTCTCCTCTCTCTTCATTGCAGACTGCATTGGATGGGCACGCACTGGTGAGGCTGCATTGGATGGGCTTGAATTGGTGAGGCTGCATTGGATGGGCATGCACTGGTGAAGCTGCATTGGATGGGCACTGTTTAGGCTGCAATGGATGGGCACTGTTTAGGCTGCAATGGATGGGCATGCATAGGCTGCAAGTGCCGTGCAATCTCCCGGTTGCTGCGGGAGACTTAGGATGTCTGCAGTCAGTGACAGAGCCGCTGCTTCCTGTATAGTTCTGCCTCTGTCACAGGCGGAGTGATATGAAATGCACTCCGCCTGTGACAGGAGCCATACAGGAAGCAGCGGCTCTGCTCTCTACTGAAGCCACTGCTACCTCCAGCAGTACCCGCATGACCAGCACTACCCGTCAGCAGTACCCGCCAGCAGTAACCGCACCAGCAGTAGCTTCCAGCAGTCTACAAAATAAGTAGAAAAGTTATGTTCATTAGCGTGTGTAAATTGTTGCAATATGTTTTTTAATAACTAGTTGTGTTTTGTCATAATATGTCATGTCCTTGTTCATACATGTATAAATAAGAACATGACATTTTCTGGCTGCCTAAGTCACATGTACTAAGGGTGCAACTAGACCCCAGCACATAACTGTAAATATCCCAGCATGTGCAGTGTTTCTGACTCCTCCCACCATCACCACTTCAAATCACTAAAGTGGTCATGGTGGTTAGAGTGTTCCTTTAATACCTCCCAGAAGTAAACCTCTGTATACTGATTCCATTTCATTTTATCATCCTCTAGTTGTGTTAAATTAGTGCGGGGGGGGGGCGGCGGCGTGGGAAGGGCACGGCGGCGTTTTATTATTTATATACCTTAACTATAGTATATATTTTATATGCGGCCCGAGAACATTTCTCTACACTCAATGTGGCCCAGAGAAGCCAAAAGGTTGTTGGACGCCCATGGTATAGACCAACGTTTTTGAATGATGTTTCTAATCCGTGTGTGTTGTCTTGAATAACACATGAGATTCTTGAGGGAGCTAAATTTAAATTGTTCACTTTCTTCTTTTTGAACAATAAATCATGATGTGACTGTTGGGCCCCTCTATTATATGCCTTCCGCAGACAGGAATGGCTATGCCCTCTTTCCAAAAGCCAAATCTGGAGTTTGTTGGCTTCCTTGAAAAGTTTGTTATTTGAACAATTTCTTTGTAAACAAAGGTATTGACCAAAGGGGATAGAGTTTACGAGCGGTGTGGGATGAAAACTTTCGGCATGCAGCACTGTGTTTCCAGCAGTATTCTTATGGAACAAAGTGCTGCATAATTTACCATTGATGTCGAGTTGAACCTGAACATCCAAAAATTTAATTGTTTTGCTGTTGTAGGACATTGTAAATTTTAAATTGCAATCATTGGTGTTAATCTGTTGTAGGGATGATCGAACTTTTGAAAAGTTCGGTTCGGCCAGAACATCCGAACTTCCCGAAAGTTAGGCCCGGATTTCAGAACCCCATTGAAATCAATGGGACCCGAACTTCGGTAATTAAAAACCACCATTTTTAAGCCCTAAAACCCAATAAATGCCCCTAAAAAGTGCCTAGGGTTCTGGGTCATGCCCCATTAACTATTAATCACACAAAAAAAGTTCTTAGAAATTGTCATTTTTGATAAAAAAGCCAATTATTGAAAAAAAAAAAAAAAAGAGAGATTTTTTTTATTTTGATTTAGTACCTGGGGGGTCTAAAAAGTGTACATGTGAAGTTTCAGCTCTGTAGCATGTCCAGAACCATGAAAAAAAAAAAGATCATTTTTCAGTAGAACAGGGATGTGGGACCCTCCTTTAACACCTATATGATCTTTTTTTCTGGTTCTGGACATGCTACAGAGCTGAAACTTCACAGGTACACCTTTTAGACCCCCCGGACACAAAATCACACAAAAAAAAGTTCTTAAAAATTGTCATTTTTGATAAAAAAGCCAATTATTGAAAAAATTAAAAAAAAAAAAAAAAAAGAGATTTTTTGATTTTTACTTTGGATTTAGTATCTGGGGGGTCTAAAAAGTGTACATGTGAAGCTTCAGCTCTGTAGCATGTCCAGAACCATAAAAAAAAAAGATTGTTTGTATTAGAAAACTTTCAGCACAGGAGTATGGCTTCGCTGCTGTAACACCTAGCCGGTTTAATAGAAGGCATTTTTTTGGGTTTTTTGCAGTTTGCAGTCAGGAAAAACATCTGAACTTGTGTATAGTGGTACTGTGCACAAGTTCTGATGTTTTGCCTGCCTCCAAAAACCCCCAAAAAATGCCAGCAAAAACACACCTGGGCATTTTTTTATTTTTTTTGACGCTAGCGTTTTTTTTGGCATTTTTTGGGGTTCTTTTGAGGCAGGCAAAACATCTGAACTTGTGTATAGTGGTGTATATACACACATACATATATTTATATACACACCTAGACATATATAGGTGTGATAGTAGCAGAAATATATGCTTGCGCTAATGAAATCATTTACAGTAATATATTTCTGCTACTATCACACCTATATATGGCTAGGTGTCTATATACATATAATTATGTGTGTATATATACCACTATACACAAGTTCAGATGTTTTGCCTGCCTCAAAAGAACCCCCAAAAATGCAAAAAAAAACCGCTAGCGTCAAAAAGAAAATGCCCAGGTGTGTTTTTGCTGGCATTTTTTGGGAGTTTTTGGAGGCAGGCAAAACATCAGAACTTGTGCACAGTACCACTATACACAAGTTCAGATGTTTTTCCTGACTGCAAAGAACCCAAAAAAATGCCTGCTATATCATGAAATGATCATTTCTCTATAGCGGTCACCCTGCTATGGAAGGGTTTTGTCACCCTGCCATAGCAGTCACTGCCAGTTAACCCTACACTACACTACGGTCCCCTTACACTTAACACTTTCCCTACAGAAACTAAATTTTTGAAGCTAACTTAAGTGTAAAGAAGCACTCTAACTACACTAGATACCCTTTCCTCACACTAATAAATAGCTAAATGACACTTTTAAAGTAAAACAGAACTGCTTCCACTCTCTTCCACGTCCAGTATAACAATGCTAGGAATATGACGAGGGCGATCTTATATACTGGGGGGCGTATTCACTAATGATTGGTCTAGAGACCCCCCTAGTCACTCCAATCACATTCCTAGCATTCTCCTGCCCCCTCAATTGGCTTTTGCTAATGGTTCTGGTCCAATCACGGGCTTTTAAAGCCCATTTCCTGAAGCATTGCATTTTGGTCGGTTCTGGTTGCCGAATTCCGAACTTTTTGGGCAAAAAGTTCTAAATTCGGCCGAACCTCGAACACCCAATGTTCGGGCCGAACCGATGGTCGACCCGAACCGTTCGATCATCCCTAATCTGTTGGAGACACTCGATTAGAATGCCTTCCGGTCCCTCCCAGATGATGAAGATATCGTTAATGTACCTAAGCCATGTGGAAATAATGGAGCATACATGGCACAATAAAAATAGCTGGAGTCTAAATTTACAGTATCTCACAAAAGTGAGTACACCCCTTACATTTTTGTAAATATTTTATTATATTTTTTCATGTGACAACAGTGAAGAAAGGACACTTTGCTATAATGTTAAGTAGTGAGTGTACAGCTTGTATAACAGTGCAAATTTGCTTTCCCTTTAAAAAACTCAACACGTGGGTGTGGTTTGCGCAAGCTTGGGGATGGCCGCTTAGTTCCGAGCTCTGAGCCAAGGGCCAGGGAATCTAAGCTACGCAGCGAGACTGCACCGCAGACACACCCTGCTTCTGACTTCCGAGCTGCTGAGGAACGGAACAAGTCATTCCTGCAAGGAGGAATACAGACCGAAAAAAAATTACTGCCTTCTTCCTCCGGCCGGCACCGCATGAAAAAAGCCAAGATGGCGCCAGCGGGCAAGGTAACGGCTCCTCATCATCAGCCCCATATACAGGCCTCCCAGACTCAGAGCCCCAAGAAAGGGAGGAAGGGCCATCACCATTGCCCCTGAGGATTCCCCATCCACCACCCCGACCAGCGGGAGCCCAGCCAAAGCAAGGATGAGGATGGATTCTCCTCATCACCAGGCCGCAGCGGCGAGCAATGGTGCCATACTCCTATGTACAGACATTCCACTACCATCACCCATAGCAGCCTTCCCCACCACAGGACAGTCTGTTCTGGATTCCACCTTGAAGGAAATGCAATTATCTCTCCAATCATCCCTCATGACTAAATTTTCCTCCCTCATCCACAACTTCTCTACTGTAAAGATATACAGCATATGGGGGACAGAGTTCCCTATATGGATGGCAGAATGGAAGAATGCACAAATACAGTGAATGATCTGATTGACGCATACAAGGACCATAAAAGTGAAATGCTATTGGTTAAATCTAAAATAGCAGACCTGGAGGATCGTTCATGCCGCAATAACGTGAAAATCCGC
Organism: Pelophylax lessonae; assembly: GCF_965119305.1. Lineage (NCBI taxonomy): Eukaryota > Metazoa > Chordata > Amphibia > Anura > Ranidae > Pelophylax > Pelophylax lessonae. The sequence continues at coordinate 102,186,813 of NC_138778.1, forward strand.
GGTGTACCTGAATTGGTGCTACCACATAACTTGCAAGATTATGCCCGCACTTTGATTTCAAATGTTCTTCCAGGCCTATCCCCCATGGAACTCACCATAGATCGTCTTCATAGAATCCCTAAACCCAAACATTTGGGAGACAAAATTCCCAGAGATGTTCTCATGAAAATTCCCTTTTTCTAGTTAAAGAACAGCTCCTTACCAAAGCGAGATTGCTACCAACTCTCCCGTCTCCATATGAGGGATTGCAATTGTTCACATTGTTCCCAAAATTGTATACAAATGGCGCTATTCTGCCACCTTAATGGTTACTCACAATGGGGTGAAACATATGATCTCCTCCGTGAGCAATGGGATGCACCTACTCCGCTCTTGGGGGATTATACCCGACCCACCCCATGATCAGCACAACCAAGCGGCTGGCACAAGCTATCCTGCCAGTGAGCGTCCACTGCCAAGGAAGCAAGGCCCCAAAACAAAATGAATGCACCTCTCACCATGATCAAATTACATTATCTTCCCACATTTGACAGCCTTTTCCTGTCCAGCTTATTTGTTTTTCTTTTATTGTTTTGTTCTTTAGCTTACCCTTCTGCAGCAAACCTTTATCGGCACCAAGGCATTGGTTTCAAGTAGACTTAATTTTTTTCTACATTACTAATTTTTCTACTTTAGATACAGATTCCAGCTGACAGTTACCTCCCAACCTTCTTTCATTAGACTCAAGCTCCACCTAAAGGTACAGATCCACCTGCCAAGTCAAGCTTCAAACTGTGAGTTCTGAGTTTCTTATACAACTCCACACTTCCCAATGGCATTCTCAATCCTATCTCTAAATGCCTCAATCACCCGGCAAAAATGAATTCGCTGTGGAAATCATACTTATCCCACAATAGCGATGTGATCTGTGTCCAAGAAACCCACCTTTCTACCACTGCCCCACCTCCCTGTAGACATAAATGCTTCCTATATGTGTTCACCGCCAACTTTACAAAGAAAAAACGGGGAGTTCTAATTGCTATAAAGGATACGATCACGATTTAACCTGCAACAAGCCATCCTTGACCCCGTGGGTCGTTATATTATTCTGACATGCTCAGTCAATAATATACAACTCACATTGGTGAACTTATATGCCCCTAACCAAAGACAGCTTGCTTTCCTCAGAAAAACCCTGAAGATAGTGAAATCGGTCCAACAAGGACGCCTGCTACTATGCGGCAATTTCAATAAAATCCCAGACCAACTACTGGAAAACACTACCCCTTCCAGGAGAGGCTATCCGACCTTACATACCTTTCTGCAAGAACATGATTTATATGACGCATGGAGATGTGGTCATGCCACCGAATGAGACTATACATATAGATCACCATGTCATAACTCGTATTCTCGCATAGATTTATTCCTTCTAGACAAGTGACTATTGCAAAATGTTTGTGATTCTAAGATCCACACCTCCCCCTGGTCAGACCACGCGCCAATTAGCCTAACTATTAAAGAGAATAGTACCCACCCACAGTCCTACATGTGGCGTGCAAACAATCACCTTTTACAAAACCCCACCCACATCCAGTCCTTAACAGAAAAATTGTCAGAATTCTTTGAAATCAACTCAGGCTCCGTGGTGTGGAACGCTCATAAGGCATATGTTCGGGGATTGCTTATTCAGATAGGATCTAGAATAAAAAAGGAGAGGACGCAGCATCTAGACAACATCACGGCAGAAATTAAAACTACTGATAGCCTAAATAAAATCAATCCATCCCCTCACTTAGCTTCCAAACTTATCAAATCTACGGCTAGAACTCCGCTCCCTACTATTCGAATCCTTTGAGCGTTTGCAGAGGAAGCTTAAGGCCAACACCTACACCACAGGAAATAAAGCAGGTAAAGCCATTCCCAATAGAATCAAAGGTCAGAGACTTAAAACTAAAATACAGTCCCTTTATCACTCTACCACCAACGAAAAACTGATTAATCCACAATCTATTGCAGACGCCTTCAGCACATATTACAGTGGTCTCTAAAATAATAAAGATGATAACACTACGCATCTACTCTCTCAGGAGGAAATAAACTCCTTCTTAGACCACGTCTCTCTTCCTCAACTAACTGAAACCCAACTGTCAGAACTGAACAAGCCTTTCCATTCTGCTGAGCTCGCCCAGATCATAGCCAAGTTACCCAATAACAAATCCCCAGGCCCAGACGGACTTTCAGGCAAATATTACAAATGCTTCCAGACTGTACTCACCCCTCAGCTCATTACCATGATGTCTAGAGCTGCCTCCTCTTCAGAGTTTTTACCGGAAATGTTATCTGCTACAGTAATCGCCCTGCCCAAACCAGGGAAAGAACCCGACACCCCTAAAAACTTCCGCCCAATTTCACTACTCAACATAGACGTAAAAATCTATGCAAAATGAATCGCAAACAGACTTCTTGACATTCTACTAAAGCTAATCCTCAAAGATTAATCTGGTTTTGTCAAAGGTCGGCAGACCTCAGACGCCACCAGAAAACTGGTTGACTTGATTCACCAAGCTGAGGGATCTGGAAAGCCTTCTCTGCTCCTCCAACTGGATGCAGAGATGGTGTTCCACAGGGTTAACTGGATGCAGTCTTAGAGAAATTCGGCTTCCGGGGTCAAATCCGCAAAGCTATTCTAGCTCTATACTCCCATCCATCTGCCAAAGTGTTGAGTTCAGGTATTCTCTCAACCCCCTTCCATATTACTAATGGCACCAGGCAAGGCTGCCCCTTATCACTGTTAATTTTTGACCTTGTCATGGAACCCCTGGCTGCACATGTTATATCCAACCAAAAAATATCAGGTATCACAGTTGCCTCTCAGATACATAAGATCAGCCTCTTTGCTGACGACATCACCCTAATCCCCAAACTTCCCTAGCTGAGGTTCAAAAATTTTACTATTGTGGTTTAGCGAAGTATCATATTATAAAGTTAATAATGTAGCCAAATCATCTATACTGGGCATAGCAAAAGACAGTATAACTAGTAATATACTCCAACAACAATTCTCATATCTATGGGCTGAGCATAGTATCTCCTATTTAGGGATTCAGCTGACTGATACCACAAAAATACTCTACCAAGACAACTACATCCCATTTCGACTCAAACTTCAAAACTCATCCCTGATGACGTCATACGTTTGATGACGAAACGCGTCGGGTCACGCACTACGCCCACGGCACTTCCGGTCATTGGAACGCATGCCGGAACGCATACCGGTGATCGCAGCATTTCCTGGTTTTAAAGCCATTTTTTCCAAACTGACATGTAAGTGACTATTATTTCTTGGATTAAAAAGTTTATGCATACTATACTATGAGCCTCCCTACTTCCTTGTGCCCCCTATGAGACTACCACACCCACCGAGAGGATAGACAGTGGATGCAGCATTTGGCTCCTCCAGGATAGTGGGACGGTATATACACTCCAGTGGGTTCTGCATAAGGAACGGCCTGTGGGAAGATTAGGAACCATTCCAAAGACCACTTACCTGAGCTAGACCCCAAGGGGTCGTCTGGTAAGTGGATGCACAACTCGGTGATGGATCCCCCAAGTATTTGATCCTGCATGTGGACAATCCCTTGCACTGAGCACGAAGCACATTGGAATCATTTTTTTTTTTTAATTTCAACATTTTTATTGTTTTTTTTCCACATAATACAATTACATATAACCATAAACAACATTCATAATATTCACAGAACTTATGCCATAAGTATCCATCCTATACAACATAAAATCCCTAACGGAGTTTCCCCTCAGCTTCTAAGGTCCAAAAAAAAAAAAATGGTGGTTTTGACAAATCCCACCCCACAACACCACACCCCCCGCAACACTTGGTAATTACCTGTGCAATCTACCCTATATCCACCCTCCTAGGAGGGATGTGAATCATAAAACTACATAATTGTGACAAACATACTCAAACAGTGAATCCATCCTCTACATCTCCCGACATTCCCCCCTAACACATCAATAATTAACAGTGCAATCCATCTATATATCGACCCTCCTAAGAGGGATATAAAACATAAAACTACACGGTTGGGCAGTTGTGTTATACATATTCAACACGTGAATCCCTCCCATTCCTATCTTCCCTGCGGTTTTATCATTACCCCGCAGTACTCGATAGGAATAAGAGAGGAGAGAGAAAAAAAAAAAAACAACCCTATAAATCCTTAGGACCTAGTGCCATTTGAATCTCCTATCCACCATATCTAATTCCCGGCTTGACACATCCCCTCCTATCTAAGCGTAAAAAAAAAAAAGGGAAAAGGGGTCCCCCCCTCCTAACCCCCTTCTCCTCCTTTTCTCCTTCCGCCTGTGTCTTCAAATACTCTTCCGAAGATGTATATATCCTCTTGTTCCTTAGATAAAAGGGAGTAAAAGAACGATAGGGCGTGTGGGATTGTATTTCCTCCCCTACATAGAGTTTCAAAAGGTGTCAGAGGCCGAGGGGCATATCCCTGTTTCTGTAGGTCTACTAAGTAATGTCTGATTTGTAATGCAGAAAAAATGTCCAAGGTTTCCTCTGACCATGTCATGATCTCTCTCACGGTAGGGGGGTTCTCCTGCGTCCATATGTCTACCAAACGTATTTTTCCTCCCCGCGCAAGGTTTCTTATTTTTCCCTTATTGTAACCCGGCAAGAAGTCCATATTTCCCGCTAATGGTAGCATAGGAGAAATTAGGGGGGGCAATAAGTATTTTTTTTTTTGTATACTTCTACATACCTTCATTGTAGTTCCTATTGTCGGATGCGAGTATATAGGATCGTCAAGGGATGTCGGCACCCAGGGGGCCATGGGGACTGGACATTCTGTCAGTACATTTTCCATACTCACCCATTGTTTAAATTTCGCATTGCAATGCCAATCTAATACCCGAGTAAGATATATTGCCCTATAATAACGCTTCAGATCTGGCAATCCTATCCCCCCTTGGCATTTGGGCCGGGTAAGAATATTTATTCCTATTCTTGGAGCTTTATTGGCCCACACAAATGTTCTCAACAAAGTTTTAATTTGCATAAAAAAATATTCTGGTATTTCTATTGGTAGAGCCTGTAGTAGATATAGTACTCGTGGAAGTACATTCATCTTCCAGGAGCTACTTCTTCCAAACCATGTCAAGGCCAGGGTTTGCCATCTCGCAATATCTTTCTTGAGCGTTCTTATAAAAGGGGGAAAATTCGCCTCATGCAAATCTTCTGTTCGGGGTGTGATATGTATTCCTAAGTATTTAAGTGCCTTTGTTGTCCATTGAAAGGAAAAAAAAGACTGTATTTCCCTCCACTCTACAACTGGGATTGTAATGTTCAATGCCACAGATTTTGCTAGGTTTACTTTAAAATGAGAAAGCTTAAAATTAAAGGCAACTCTTGTGTCGGTTTTGTTGTGAAGAAAATTAGATCGTCGGCATAGGCGGCTAATTTATGGTGTGCTCCCCCCATGTGTAAGCCCTTAATCTCTGGATCTTTCCGGATGGTACATAATAAAGGTTCTAGTGTCAAAATAAAAATTAATGGGGATAATGGACATCCCTGGCGTGTGCCGTTTTTGATTTAAAAAAAATCTGATCTCCACCCATTTACGTTAACTGCCGCTGTAGGACTCGTATATAATGCCAAAATGCTCGTTTTCATCCAATCCCCCAGTCCAATATGTGACAGGGTGGCCTCGATGAAACCCCAGGCCACCCTGTCAAAGGCCTTCTCTGCATCTACAGAGAGAAGCATCAGAGGTTTTTGTGAGTGCTGAGCATAGGATATGAGGTCAATTACTCTGGTTGTGTTGTCCCTTGCTTCTCTTGAAGGAATAAATCCCACCTGATCCAATTGTATCAGTTGCGGGATATATGTTATAATTCTATTTGCAATAATTTTAGCGAATAATTTCGCGTCCAAGTTCAGTAATGCTATAGGGCGGTAACTACCACACAAAGAGGGGTCCTTACCCTCTTTATGTATTAGTGAAATATAGGCCCGTAGGCTGTCTATGGGTACCTGGCTTCCTTTAGCAATATTATTAAAATGAGCTAATAGTGGGACTTTTAACTGTGACCAAAGTTGTTTGTAATACGGCAAGGTTAGGCCATCAGGGCCCGGGGCCTTATGAGGTTTGTTTTGATTAATAGCATATTCTAATTCCTCCTCTAGAATGTCCCCTTCCATTGCCTCTACCTGTTCTTTCTTCAAGGAGGGCATCCCAGACCTTTCCACATATTCCCGCGCTTTTGAAACTAACCCACTATCCTCATTGTCTACTTCTCCCCCTGTATTTATGTTATAGAGGGATTGATAAAAACTACTAAATTCCTTCACTATTTCCTCTGTCTCTACAACTTTCTCGCCCTTCTTTGATTGTATCTGGGCAATTATTGTTTTTTTCTGTGGTCCCCGTAGCGCCCTGGCCAACATGGCCCCTGGTTTATTGGAAAATTAATATATTTGCCTCCTCATGAGTGTTAAACTTTTTATTGTTTTTTGATATAGAAGTATATTCAGTTCTTCTCTAGTCTTGATAAGAGACTGTAAATGTGCCTGCGCTAGTGATTTTTTGTGTATGGCGCTCAGTTTTCCTATCTGTATCGTCAATTCCGTCACTTTTCTCTCATATTCTTTTTTACGACGGGAGCCCAGCATCATCAATGTCCCCCTAATGACTAATGTGCTTCCCACACTATAGAAGGTGAGGTCTGCGATCCGTTATTTTCTTTGAAGTAATTTGTCAAGGCTAATTCTATTTCTGTTCTCAGTTCTGGAGACTGTAATAAGGCTTCATTCAGTCTCCAAGTAGGTGGTTTTGGTGGTACAGAGTCTAGGTCCATAACAATATGTACTGGAGCATGGTCTGACATAATGGGTGTTCCGATCGTAGTTACTTTAACCTTTCCCAGTTCAACCTGGGGGATCATAAATCTATCCAGCCTTGAGTATGTGTTATGAGATGCGGAGAAGTACGAAAAATCCTTTTCACCTGCATGCATGATCCTCCACGGATCAATAAGGTCAAGGAGAGAAAGTTCCTTTCTAAGGCCATTGAGTTTTGCATAAGACAAGTGGGAGGAACCTCGTGATGTGTCTAATAAAGGTTCGGCCACATAATTCCAGTCACCTCCCATTATCAATATTCCTTCCCAAAAATCTAGTATCAACGGCACCAGCTGCTGTAGAAATGCTAATTGATTCACATTTGGAAAATATACGTTGACCATTGTTATTACCTTTTGTCTTATTGTGCCCTTAATCATAAGATATCTTCCTTGCGGTTGCGGATCTATCTTTGATTCTCGGTGCTTCCAGTCTACTTCCTTCGCTATGACCATACTGACCCCTTTTGATTTCGGGATTGGTGAAGGGGCATGGTAGGCCCATGGGTAATTTCTATTGTGTAGTTTGGGTATACTATCTAATTTAAAATATGTTTCCTGAAAAAAAGCCACCTGTGTGTGGCCCTTTCTTATATCATTTAATACCCTCATGCGTTTTTCTGGGGTGGCTAATCCCCTTACATTTAGCGAGGACAACTTCAAACCTGTTCTGACAGCCCTGGCCATTTTAACCTACTCCACTCAGTCTTTGATTGGAGATACACTATTCCCAACCCCTCAATGTAGGGGGAGGAGGGAGGAGGGGGGAAGGAGAAGAGGGGGAGGTACTAAAAAAAAAAAAAAAAAAAGGCAGGGAAACACTTCCCCCCTTTCTTCATCGCTCTCTAGGGGGGGATGTGTCCCGCCTGATCCTCTCTGTTGTTTCCCTCTGTTCCCTAATCGTCAAACCTTGACCAAAGTGCGACTACGCACTTATCTATTTCAGGGGCGTGTGGGAAGGTCGCTCCATGAGACAACTATTAAGTATGCAAAGAAAGAAAGATAAAAGAGAGAGAAAGAAAAAATAAAAAAATAAAGCAATAACTTTCTTGCTTCAAGCATTGCCCCTTGGGGCCCGGTGAGGCACGATAGGCACTTATTTTATTTAGGGGATTAGTTTTAGGCCCATTACTTATGATCCCTTTCACAGGGATATTTACTTATATTTCCAGTAATTTAATCTATCCAAACGTGATCCCTCCTCCCCTTTTATTGATCATTTGCGGGTTTACACTTTATGGCCTCTCCGCGCTATCCCCGGTCCCCAGTCTATATTAAGTATTTCCTTTAGGTAAAAGAAAAATAAAGAGACAAAAGAAGAAAAAACAGCATTCTTATTTGTTCATTCAGGGCTCCCCTTTTGGAAGGTGTCTCCCCCCGGGTGTGTACCCCTCTTCCACAACCCGGGGCCAGACCTCTCCCCTTGCGAGGGTCATTCCCTCCTTACGGGCCCTTCTCGGTCATATGATGCCCCAAGGAGTCCCTATATCCCTTTAGTCCTAACCAATCTGGAACCAACACAGGGGGGGCTTTAAGGAATGTAAAAAGACCTGGTAGCTGATCCGGCCACCTCAGGGTATATGATCTGTCTTTTTTGACCACTATCAAGTGGAAGGGGTGCCCCCAATAATAATTAGCCCCAACATTCTGTATAACTTCCAATACTGGTTTCAGGATTGCTGTCATCCTGAGTGTCTGTTTTGATAGGTCCGGCAATAACCGAATGGTTGAGCCTTCAAAATCAAATGGGCCTCTTTTCCATGCGTTCTTCATGATTCTTTCCTTGATTGCAAAGAAATGGATCCTTATTAAGACATCCTGGGGGAAATCTGTTCCCATACTCCTGGGGGCTTTTACCCGATGAACTCGGTCTATTTCTATTGCTTCATTTTGGGAAGTTTCTAGAAGCATATTTAGTATAGCCGTTACTTTAAGTTTTAAGTCTGGGCCCTGTATTGCCTCTGTTAACCCCCGAAGGCTTATATTATTTCTTCTGCTTCGGTTCTCCCCATCATCTTGTTGAAGTTTTAAAGATACTAATTGTCTAATAAACATCTTATGTGTGTCCTCCATATGATCCATTCTAATGCTCAAAGCATTTGACTCTACTTCCACCGTTTCTATTTTTTTTGTCATTACATCCATCTGCCCTTTGAGAGAGTTAATTTCTTGTGTCAGTGCCGTAACAATTGAAGATGCCATTTCTGACATGTCCTGTTTTGTAGGTATAACCGCCAACATATCCTTTATGTCTGAGTTTGAGTTATACTGTGTCTGGGAGCTCTGGGGAGGGAGCGAGTTTAGACTCTGTGTATTTTTGTCTGTCCCTTGCTGGTATTGGCTCACTATGAGAGTTTCAACTGCATCCCGTTGATTACTGCCAACTTTCTTTGATGCATTTATGTTAGCCGACCCTGAACGTGTCTGCGCCATTCTGAGATAAAAAACACTTTCTTCTTGTGAGGGGGGAGTTCGGATAAAATACTGTGAAATGTCTGAATGCCTCACCGGCGTGATAGGAACCGTTCTCTCACCTTCCCCACTCATAGACCGCAATATAGCTTTTTATCCTGGCGATATATAAATGCAGCAATATTCTCTGGGGTCGGCTCCCCACTCTTAGCGGGGTATTATTTTAAATTTCAGATGTATTGACTCACAGTTCCGAAGCTCCGACTATATCTGGCCACGTTAATTTCAAACGCTCCTCCTCCAGTCATCAGTGTATTGGGACCTCCAGGGCTCGGATCGCCACCGTGTTTCTAAGATAGAGCAGTCTACAATGCTGAACGCGGTCCGCTGCCCGGTCTCCAATCGGCTGCCGAGCTCCCGCTCTCTCCCCTTGCTCCTCCGGGATGAACGTCAGCAGAGTCTCGCCGTGTCTCGCGGGGAACACACGCTTCCTCGGAGCGATGACTCACCAGCGCCTCGCTACGATCGGTCTCACGGCGCCATGACCACAACCACGCCCCTTACAGGGAGCTCCTTCACATTGGAATCATTTATTTATAATTGCACATTTGCACCAGCAATTTTTATTGTATTTTTGTATTATTTACTGTTTAGCATGGACACTTTAAGATTTGGCACTTTGAAGAACCAGTTGGGGTTCACTTTTCATAGGACCCCCTTTTTTAGTGGAATTTTATATATGTTTTATGAATTATATGTTATGTTATTCACAATGTGTTTTTGATGGTGTAGTTTCAGACACTTATTACATATTTGAGCGCTGCCCCCCTTATATTCACTATACTCCCTGTTGTTTTGACTAGCTGCTCAAGAAATATTCATAATTTTAGTTTGTTTAGCAACACAATATTCAATTTTTTTATTTCACTAGAATCCTAGGCGCGCTTACGTGAGGATATACACTGACACCCCCTTTTCTTTCAAACTTCAAAACTACCTAAATAAATTGGCCAAATTTGAATTCTGCTGGGCTGAGAAACTAGCGTAATTTAAGATGCTACATCTTCCACAACTCCTATACCTTTTCAGAGCTCTTCCCATACGTATTCCGTCCACCTACTTCCGAATCCAATCCCTCCAATCCATGCTAAATTATGGCAGGATAAAAAGCCAAGATGCTCCCACTCCAAACTAATCAAAAATAGATCAGCTGGAGGTAAGGGTTACGAGGACTTCCACAACTTTTATATAGCAACTGTACTTACTCAACTTAAAGACTGGTTTACACCCACTCCGAATACTCTATGGAGTATGATAGAATCTTCTTTCACCCATACAAAATGACTCCTTCCATGGCTAATGAGCATTCCACTAGGAAACCCTATACCCTCATCCGTCTCCCCACCTATGCTAGCCTCCATTAAGGCCTGGTTGAAATTGACAAACTTGTCAAAAACACACAAAGAACTTACCCAACTCAAAACTCTGCTAGCGACCCTCGAATACCTAGTACATGATTCGTCCCTATCCACATAGCTCTGCAAAGGCATACACTCCTTAGAAGACTTGTATATTTTGAGCAATCCTAAAACCCTTTGACAATTACAAAAGGAATACCAAATTGCTAATACAGATCTTTATCTCCACTTACGTATACTCCACTGTTTGAACAGACTCCCCGAGTGGTCATTCCAAACCAGTCACACACATTCTACTGGTCACCACCAACATCTCAAAAAGGTATATCCCTCTTTTATAACCTTTTTCATTAGAAAAACGTATTTGTTAGAAATTACGCTATCTCTCGGTGGGAAAGGAAAACATCTACACTGATATTCAATGGACAAGTGCATGCAGGGCAACATATAAAGCAACGCGCTGCACTAACTTGTGGGAACTCTCTCAAAAACTTCTTCTACGTTGGTACCTAACACCTGACAAGATCTCTCACTTTAAATGTAACCCTTGAGACAAATGCTGGAGAAATTGTAATCACAGAGGTGATATATACCACATATTTTGGGGATGTCCAATACTCTCGAAATTCTGGCAGGACATATTTGCATTACTGACTCAGATAGTCTATTCTTCTATTCCACCAAATCCAGGAATGGCCTTACTAAATCTAGACCTCACCACCCCACCTAGCCACTCACAGAACACAGCCATCCACATATTCCTTGCAGCAAAACTGTCTATTACCAGACGTTAGAAATCTCCAGCACCCCCAACAATCTGGGAAACGATAGAATTCACTCACACTCACTATACCTATGAAACTTTGATGGCAACCTACAATCGAACTTTGGCACACATGCAATCTAAATGGCAACCATGGACGCACGGGTGGCCTCTCCTCTTTGACGCAGTGTTCTCCCGTAGGGGTGTCTGAGAGGAGAAGCACATGAATATTACAAAATCAAGTACCAGACCCCACCCCTTAGGTGGATTGCACTGTTGAACAGTTGAACTGTTAATCCTTACATTGTTGATCTTTGTTTGTACTATTAAGTATTATTGCTACTCTCGTTCTGGAGTCTTGCATGACTCCAATGCCTTTTGCTCAATTGTTATTTTCTGATTACATTACTTGAAATTAAATAAAAACTATTCAAATATAAATAGTTGATAACATATGCTATTTTGTTGATGAAATACTCTTGAATGGTATTCTCTTCTTTCCCTTAAAAATATGTGAATGAAACTGTGCCTTGAACTATTGTTGTGCACATATTTTTGTTCTTTTGTCATAACTTTATGTTTCTCGCTATCTATTGTAACTTTTTCTTATGTCACACTGTTACTGACATTCAGAGATGTATAGTAACTAAGTAGAACTACTTAAGTACTGTACTTAAGTACCGAAATGCGGTATCTGTACTTTCCTAGAGTAGATTTTTTTTCTCCTACTTCTACTTTTACTTCACTACATTTTTTCGATGATTTCGATACTTCTACTCAAGTATTTTTTTTTTGTGCTGCATAGTTACTAGTTACTTTTAAAAAAATTACCACTGCCAGAACAGTAGATGGCAGGTTGCATAAAGCTCAAAAAAATGTGTATAATGTCATTTATAAATCAGCGCATACGAAAATAAAGGCTGTGTATAATAAAAGCTGCTATACCAAATCTTTCCAATAAAAAGAAAATATGAAACAAACAAATAATTGGTGCTACAGCGCTTAAAGTGCATCAAGAAACTACTAACAAACACAGGTTAATCATTTGAATAAATCATTTGAAATAATAAAAACAATATGATGTTCAAACTTTTGACTTATTTCTTTAATAACTACATAACACAGTACTTGTACTTCTACTTTCAGTACTTGAGTAGAATTTTTTTTTCAAAACTACTGGTACTTTTTACTTTTAGTACTTAAGTAGCAAATTTTTTGAAAAAACTACTTGCAATACTTAAGTAAAAAAAATGTTGAATACTTTAGTACTTCTACTTAAGTAACTTTTTCTGCGAGCACTTCCACTTCTACTCAAGTAATTTTTTGATCGAGCACTTGTACTTTTACTCAAGTAGAAATTTCGAGTACTTTATACAAGTCTGCTGACATTTGAAGTAGCTGCGTCTGCCGCTCTGTTCGCAATATTGTAATTGTACTCTTTACTTCTAAAACTCTATAAAAACTTAGTAAAATACAATAAAAAAAAAACTCAACACACAGCCATTAGGTTTAGGTCTGGAGACATGCTTGGCCAGTCCAATGCCTTTACACTCAGCTTCTTTAGCAAGGCAGTGGTCATCTTGGAGATGTGTTTGGGTTCATTATCATGTTGGAATACTGCCCTATTGCCCAGTCCCTGAAGGGAGGGGATCATGCTCTGCTTCAGTATGTCACAGTACATGATAAAGGAAAAGGAATTGGCAGAACTCCAGGTTGAGTCAAAATCCAGATTTATTGATTGGACATCCAAATGTGACAATCGTGACAAGGTAGATGCGTTTCACACACTGACTGTGTGCTTAATCATTACTTTACTGTGTGCTTAATCATTTGGTAATGATTAAGCACACAGTCAGTGTGTGAAACGCATCTACCTTGTCACGATTGTCATATTTGGATGTCCAATCAATAAATCTGGATTAATCTGGATTTTGACTCAACCTGGAGTGCTGCCAATTCCTTTTCCTTTATCAAGTTTTCACGGAGGCGAGCCGGGGCATGCACCGGTGTGAGTCATCAGGCAATCACACCACCTTGAGCAGTGAGTTCTTGTCTTTTCAATGTCACAGTACATGTTGGCATTCATGGTTCCCTCAATTAACTGTAGCTCCCCAGTCCCGGCAGCACTCATGCAGCCCCAGACCATGACACTCCCACCACCATGCTTGACTGTAGGCAAGACACACTTGTCTTTGTACTCCTCACCTGGTTGCCGCAACACACGCTTGACACCATCTGAACCAAATAAGTTTATCTTGGTCTCATCAGACCACAGGATGGGGTTCCAGTAATCCTTTTCCTTAGTCTGCTTGTCTTCAGCAAATTGTTTGCGGGCTTTCTAGTGTGTGGAATATGGTCTGAGCACTGAGAGGTTGACCCCCCATCCCTTCAACCTCTACAGCAATGCTGGCAGTGCTCATATGTCTATTTTCCAAAGACAACCTCTGGATATGAAGCAGAGCATGTGCATTTAACTACTTTGCTCGACCATGGCAAAGCCTGTTCTGAGTGGAACCTTTCCTGTTAAACCCTTGTATGGTCTTGGCCACCGTGCTGCAGCTCAGTTTCAGGGTCTTGGCAAACATCTTAAATCTTCTTATAACCTAGGCCATCTTTATGTAAAGCAACAATCCTTTTTTTTAGATCCTCAGTGTCATGGTTCTACGGATGTGAGCCCACAGGCGAGCAGGTAATACGGGATCCCCCAGCCCATGGAATCTAAGGGCCAGCTGGTGTTCCGCCAGGGACTCCCTCACGGGAGTTTGGACTTAGCTGCGTGCTGACCCCAGGTCATGACCCCCAGGTTCACCCTGCTCGTGAGGAGAGATACCAAAGAGACAGTGCAGGCACAGAAGGATGGATGGAGCAAAAGGAGAGCCAGATAATGAGCCAAGGTGAGGGCAGGCAGCAGACAAATGTAATCAGGAGATCTAGCCAAGAGATCAGTCCACGAGAAGTCAGGTAGAACTAAAAACACGGGAGGGCTCAGGAACAAGTGTTGCTCAAGCAACCAGAAACTGGTCTGAGTGGAATTTAAATAGGGAGACACATGGGAGGCTGGACAGGAAGTAGCAGGAAGGTATATCAGGTGAAGCAGGCAACACCCATAGCTGCTAAGTCAGTGCAGCAAGAGCAGAGCACCGGCTTGTGAAACCACAGGTGCCAGCAGACCTACAGCAGCAGAAGGTAAAAAATGTATGCAAACAGTAAGACACAGATCAGCTCTGCAGCTAATCTGTGACACTCAGAGAGTTCTTTGCTATGAGATGCCATGTTGAACTTCCAGTGACCAGTATGAGAGAGTGACAGCGATAACACCAAATTTAACACAACTGCTCCCCATTCACACCTGATACCTTGTAACACTAATAAGTCACATGACACCGGAGAGGTAAACTGGCTAATTGGGCCCAATTTCACTTAGGGGTGTACTCAGTTTTGTTGCCATTAGACGTTAATGGTTGTGTGTTGAGTTATTTTGAGGGGACAGCAAATGTACGCTGTTATACAAGCTGTACACTCACTACTTTACATTGTAGCAGTGTCATTGTCACATGAAAATATATATTAAATTATTTACAAAAATGTGAGGGGTGTACTCACTTTTGTAAGATACTGTATATATAAAAAATATAAAATTAAATTAAATAAAAAATGAAATATAATAAACAAAAAATTTAAAAAATATTAATAAAAAGAAATAATAGGAAATAAGTATTATCGTATCGTATTATTATTTCAATTTTTTGTTTATTATATTTAATTTTTATTTTATATTTTTTATATGTAATATATATATATATATATATATATATATATATATATATATACAAACCCAATTCCAAAAAAGTTGGGGCACTGTACAAATTGTGAATAAAAACAGAATGCAATGATGTGGAAGTTTCAAATTTCAATATTTTATTCAGAATACAACATAGATGACATATCAAATGTTTAAACTGAGAAAATGTATCATTTAAGGGAAAAATAAGTTGATTTTAAATTTCATGGCATCAAAAAAGTTGGGACAAGGCCATGTTTACCACTGTGTGGCATCCCCTCTTCTTTTTATAACAGTCTGCAAACGTCTAGGGACTGAGGAGACAAGTTGCTGAAGTATAGGAATAGGAATGTTGTCCCATTCTTGTCTAATACAGGCTTCTAGTTGTTCAACTGGCTTAGGTCTTCTTTGTCGCATCTTCCTCTTTATGATCCACCAAATGTTTTCTATGGGGGAAAGATCTGGACAGCAGGCTGGCCATTTCAGTACCCAGATCCTTCTTCTACGCAGCCATGTGGTTTTAATTGATACAGTATGTGGTCTGGCATTGTCATGTTGGAAAATGCAAGGTCTTCCCTGAAAGAGATGACGTCTGGATGGGAGCATATGTTGTTCTAGAACTTGGATATACCTTTCAGCATTGATGGTGCCTTTCCAGATGTGTAAGCTGCGCATGCCACACACACTCATGCAACCCCATACCATCAGAGATGCAGGCTTCTGAACTGAGCGCTGATAAAGACTTGGGTTGTCCTTGCCCTCTTTAGTCCGGATGATATGGCGTCCCAGTTTTCCAAAAAGAACTTAAAATTTTGATTCGTCTGACCACAGAACAGTTTTTTACTTTGTCACAGTCCATTTTAAATGAGCCTTGGCCCAAAGAAAACGCCTGCGCTTCTGGGTCATGTTTAGATATGGCTTATTTTTTGGCCTATAGAGTTTTAGCCGGCAACGGCGAATGGCACAGTGGATTGTGTTCACCGACAATGTTTTCTGGAAGTATACCTGAGCCCATGTTGTGATTTATATTACAGTAGCATTCTTGTATGTGATGCAGTGCCGTCCAAGGGCCCCGAAGATCTTGGGCATCCAGTATGGTTTTCCTGCCTTGACCGTTACGCACAGAGATTGTTCCAGATTCTCTGAATCTTTGGAGGATATTATGCACTGTAGATGATGATAACTTCAAACTCTTTGCAATTTTTCTCTGAGAAACTCCTTTCTGATATTGCTCCACTATTTTTCGCCACAGCATTGGGGGAATTGGTGATCCTCTGCCCATCTTGACTTCTGAGAGACACTGCCACTCTGAGAGGCTCTTTTTATACCCAATCATGTTGCCAATTGACCTAATAAGTTTCAAATTGGTGCTCCAACTGTTATATATACCTTATATGTAAATTTTACTTTTCCGGCCTCTTATTGCTACCTGTCCCAGCTTTTTTGGAATGTGTAGCTCTCATGAAATCCAAAATGAGCCAATATTTGGCATGACATTTCAAAATGTTTTACTTTCAACATTTGATATGTTATCTATATTGTATTGTGAATAAAATATAAGTTTATGAGATTTGTAAATTAGTCCATTCCTTTTTTACTCACAATTTGTACAGTGTCCCAACTTTTTTGGAATTGGGATTGTATATACAATATATATATATATATATATATGTAATAACTCCAACAATTTTTATTGTGCCATGTATGCTCTATAATAACCTTTAATATAGTTTTCTGTATTAGACTTGTTGTATGTATATGCCCTTGCGCATACACTGCCTGTATATTATTAGTTGGCCTATGTTTCTCCTTTCTTGTTCTTCCAGCCCACTAAGCAATTACATCCAGTGTATATATATATGCGGCTCTCACCATTCCCATTGTACACTTGATAAAGGAGCACGCTTGCTCAGAAAAGAGCTTTGCGCATGCTCAGAAATGCGTCGCGTCTAGATCCCGAAGTGATGTCACACGCCTCTCCCCATGCTACGTTCCATCCTGCAGCTCAACCTGGGACCCGGAACGAATAGGAGGCTTCTGGCATCTCTACCTACCAGACCGTGGTCTCTGTATGTCGGATTCTTGATAAAGAAGCACGCATGCTCAAAAACGCACTGTGTCTAGATCCCCAGTGAGGTCACACGCCTTTCCCCGTGCTGCGTTCCATCTTGCGGCTCAACCTGGAATTTGAATTTTAACCCCATGCAAAAAAAAAAAAAACAGATGCAGTTCTTGTGGCTTTGGTGCATTCTTCCAGGGGAGAATGGTCTGCTGAACCTTGGCAGACCTCATGGGCCCAGATGGATCCGTTACACAATTTGATATTGTTGGAACTTTTCCTATTATTGTGGCCATTAAACTCTGGGGTGAATAATCAAAACAGTGTGCTGCAGCGCTAAATCCGATTCATGAATAAAATTATAAGCCAAACATCTAACAAATCAATGTTATAAGCAAGCATAAAAAAGTCCATATATGAACATGCAAAGTTCACAAAAAATGATGATAGCTTGAATAAATGCCTAGAAAGAGAAAAACTCCGGATAACAGAAGAGGGATCAGGGGTGCCCAGGGGTAGTAGAGATGAATCCACCAGACAAGTGTGCTAAAAATGGCTCCTTACTGGATCACCCTTGCCACAAAAATTATAGGTGGCTAAACGCTCTGAATGAATGAATGGCTGTCAAGTTGAAATCCTCCAATACAGCATAGAAAAGATATCCAGGCAAGAGCATGTGCAATTCACTCCAGGGGCAAACGATCACATCTCAGGGAAAGACTCATCGTGTATATCACAAAGAGGGATAACTGCGCTAGACTCCTAAAGGTAAGCAGCAACTTAAAGTGCGACAAACAACTAAAACAGAAATAAATAAATAAGTTGCGCTAAAAATGAATAATATTTAGCTAAAAAATATTATACAAATTGTGAATATAGTGATAGTAATGAGCCATACACTAAACTGTATGGACCACAAATTAAAGTTCAAATGTTCATTAAAGAATGAATTCCCAAAAGCTGTAGTCTGTGTATAGTCCAAAAGTGACACTGGTAAAGCCACTAGGTGTACAAACTTCTTACCAGATGTAGGTAAATAGATTGCCCAAATCTCAGAATATCAAATCCGGTCAAACGGCTTCTGATTAATTCCTCAGATTTTCATGATGCCTCAGTGGTCAAATACCAGGTGCATGTAAAGAATAATAACATCTTCCATAGCATAATACTGTATCATCCAGTGATTAATTGTGATGAATTGCAGTATATATCACCGAAAAGTGTATACCACCACCAATACTAACTGCTTACCAGATAGGTATTATAGCAAAGCGGATAGTGAAACCATCACCCTTAAATCCAATCTGCTTACCAGAAGGACATGATAGATTAGCGAAAGGCCAGAAAATGAGCAACCTCATAAAGCCCAATAACAATCAGAAGGGGGCCACCACCGACACCACAGCCGCTTACCAGATAAATGAGTATGGAAAGCCAAATAACTGTCTGTTGGGGATGTCCTCAATAGATAAAGATGGCTCAGCAGGATTCTCCAAAGATGACCAATGGCAAGATTATGGAAAGAAAAAGGAGCGCTCCATAGTGTAAAACCATAAAATGGCGGTTAAGACTGTCCCGGGAGGTCACTTGTGTATAGTCATGGAATAGAATAAAGGGAAGGCTCCCATAGTGCATTATCAAACGACAACTTTTATTTTAAAATCAATATTAAATTGCACTCACATGCAAAAGATCAAAATAACAGCAGAACGGACAGAGCATACAGTTACAGCGTTCCTACAGATTGTTCCTCCTTAGATTACAGGTCTCCCGGCCATAGACAGGCTTGTATGGGAGAGGAAATATCATCACCCCTTCGTCCATCCACCAAGGACCAATATGAAACAGACTGACGCCGTCAGGATAAACCACACCATGGGTAAGGTAAGGACAGGATGTGCAAAGAAATGTTGTCAATGATAAAGGAGGAAGGAAGGGGTGCGTCCCTGTTGGACAATCTGTACTTCTGCTGATGAATGGGATCCCCCCACCCTGCACAGCTAGGAAACAGTGCCACAGCTTTGATTTTTTTGTTAATTAGGGGTATTAAACCTGGATGGAGATGAGATTTTTACAGTATGGGATGCCCACTTGACTAAAACAATTTCTTCAGGTACACCTTAACTATATACACTCTCTGTATACACTCCTCTTCCTCCAGAACAACACTTGCTTTCAGAACAACTCAGACCCAGCTGGAACACTGTTCGGTAAATCTGGCTAGGCCCTCAGCTAAATTAAGCAAAAGCCTTTTACAGGCAGGGACAGCGTGCCCCTTGGTTGTGTAGCTAAAGTCAGTGTCAAGCTTTCATCCCTGTGGCTACTGATCCCAGAACCACTTCTTCAGGCACTGCCAGCCTGCTTGGCTGCAGCTTCTTCTCTCACTAGCCCACCTGGCTACTTCCCACAGTCCTGCCAGACTGCCCCCTTCTCAGCCCTCTTCGCTGTCTTCTCCCTGGAGATCTCCTGGATGGGCTTGCTGGCTCCTGCTGTCCTCTTGCTTCCGTGCCTCTGAACAGAAACATCTAAACTCTTAGATGGGCATCTTAGTGAGTACAATATACAGGGATATGGGAAATTAATATATATATATTTTTTTTTTACATGAACACACACACACACGTTAAACTGGACATACCGGTGTCTTTATTCAACCTTACTAACTATGTAACTATATATATATATATATATATATATATATATATATATATATATATCTTAGCAGCAGCAGGGTACAAGTCAGATGCTGCATCCACCTAGGTATTTTTTTTTAAGAAACCCAAACTTCTTTTAATGTGTGCTACATACACGCTCTGTGCAACCTGAAAGTTAATTTTCTCTCTCTCTCAGTCAAAACAAAGCCAACTCCCCCGGTCTGTCCAATGGAAGTGAGGCTACGTCTGAAACCAGGAGGAAACTGTTTGTTTTTCCTTTCGTAACTTTATTTTTCCATTTCATTCTTTCTCATTTACTTAAAAAAAAGTATTTAAATGAGGCAAAGAAGCCCGAGGATAAAAATAAACAAATCTAGAATTTAATGATGAAACAGTTTGAGTTTCCTTGTAATTCTTTCATCATCAGTCCTTGGCGATACATTAGTACAGAATGAGTGCCGTGTAATAGCTGGCATGAGAGAAGGCGAACTTTGGAGTGTCTCTGTGTAAACTGCCATGTGAGATGGTTTGTGGCAGCCTCTTTAGACGCTGGCACATGCCAGGGTTGTTCTTGGAACCCCTGGTAAATGCTATTTAATAATGACATATATATTGTGCTTCTTGTTCTCATTGGCAAAAATGAGGTGTATGTTGATGCTTTTGACATGCTGCTAAGTGCCACAAAATTTCTATAAAGATTGTTGGCATTAAAATTGTTTAAATCTTTCAAACTGCTCAATTGGCTTGAGAGGAGGCTACTAGGGGAGAGGAGGGATGGGCACCTGAACAAAAACTCTATGGGCTTTCTTTATTGCCTATCATTATTGCTCTAAAAATGTTCTTCTACCATAGCCTGTCCTATCTAAAAGCCACCTGCAAGCTCTCCCTGGGTATGATTCCTAAAGCAGACCTTAGCTTGGCAGATACACTAGGCATCATTGCACTCCTCCCTCTCGCCACAATGTATAATGTAAAGCTATGTGTTCCACCTGGTCCCCGGAATTGGTGAGCACACCTTCGGGTGAGATGTTACCTCACATGCATGGGCGCAGTAGACCCCGCCCACACCCTCTGCTCTAAAGCCTCCTGGCCCTGGGATATGCATGTCAAATTTACCAGAATGCTTCAGGTACCATACAGTGACCAAAAAAGGGCAGACCTGACCTATAAACCAAGAAGAGGCAGCTTGCCCCCGAAGACGTCATCACTGAAGACAGTGGCACAGGATCCACGATGGATCACAGCAGAATGATGGATTTACCGACCGGGTGAGTATGTGAACTGTGTTTTGCACCAGGGAAAAATGGCAGAGGTGTAACTAGAACCTTCAGGGCCCCAATGCAAGAAACCATGAAGGGTCATCCTGACTTCCTCCCGGGGCCCTTTCCATAGGTCTTGGTTCCCTTTCCATTGATTCCAGGGCCCTTTACTCCTGTCGCTGGCCCTTTATTATGGTCTCGCAGCAGGACCCTTTCACATATTTTGCAGCGGGCCCCCTTCCTGCATTGTTGCTAACCTTTCCAAAAAATATTCAGGGACAGTTTCCCAATCATGTGACTGCTGTGACAGCCAATGACGGTGGTCACATGACCTAAATCTCCTGGCATCTGAAACTTCTTAAAGGCATATCTTTGCACACACCTGCCCCCCCCCCTCCACACACACACAAACACACTCCTAACACATCTCTGTACCTCCAACCCCCCCAAGCACAACTTCAACCCACAACATATTTCTTTAAACCCCCTCCCCCCAACGCACACAGAAGTGTACTTTAGGTACCTTGGTCACCCCATGGCCACTCACTTCTGCTGCAGATATTGATCGGCAGCTCTGTAGTTCTCGCCCTCTCCCTTTGCCCCTCCAGCCAGCAGTTCAATATGCAGTGGGGGAGGGGGGCTGTCCACAGCTCTGTGGTGCCTGCGGGATCTCCCTCTGCTACTCTGGGCTAGCAGTTCAGCTAAACAGTTAAGAGAGAAGAGGCTTCTGACCTGGGCAGGCTCTGGACTCAAGTGAGTCGCTTTGCCTGTGCCCTGAAGCCTGTGCCTGCCCTTGTCAGAGGCCTCTCTTCCTCCACTGTATAGCTGAACTCCTGGCTGGAGGAGCAGAGGGAAATGCTGCAGGCACCACACAGAGCTGCTGATAGATCGTCCCCCCCACCCCATCGTGGCGGAATGCCAGGGCCCGGTTCCATATGCAACCCTTGCGACCCTGGTAATTCTGCCACTGGAAAAAGGTAACAGAGACAAAACATGGGAGGTGAGTGAAATTTTTCTTTATCTTATGATGCTCTAGGGGGGAAGCCTGGAGATGGATGCACAGCAGTAGGCGGAAGGCTGGACATGACTGGGTTTGCAGGGAAGGCTGCTACCCAGTGGGGGTTAAGTTAAGTAGGTGATTGGTTTTTGGGAAGGTGGGGCAGGGTGGGGCAAGGTGGGGTTAGCAGGGGCTAGTTTAGGGTGGGACCAGGGGTCCGGTCAGTTGGAGACCAGACAGCAATAGGAGAACTTCTGTACCCCCCTTGTTTCCATCGTAATGGCGGATTTGGACTCTATGCTGGCCCAGATACGCAGTGCGGCCATGGTGAATGGTCCGCAATGGCTTCAGTCCAATATGGCTGAATTGCTACAGGGGTCGGGGCAGGTACCAGCTTCGCCTGCCCCAACTTTATCACGGCCTAGGAGGTCAAGGCCTCCTGAGCGCCTCAGCCCAGAAACGACCCCTAGGGTCCGCCGTCGCTTAGGGAGCCCCCCTAGGGACCCTTTGACCTCGGCTGCAAGTGGGAAGCCTCCTACTGGTGCAGCGGGGGTCGGGAGGAATCCTCGCCAGAGACGGGGCCCTGGCAAACGGAGCGCGGCCCCCTCCAGCTCCTTTGCCCCCTTACCTGCAGCCCAGGATGTTCCGATTGGCTCCCCGGGTCCCCCCGGTGGTAGCGCGGTCCGGCGTGGGAGTGAAGTGCGGGGTCCGGGTGCGGGCCTTCCTCCGGGTGCGGCCGTGGCCTCTCGTGGACGAAGCCGAGGTTCCAGGAGGGTCCCCTGCGTCCCATCAGTTGTTCCGGACCGGATTTCGGCGCCCGCCGCTGTCCCATTGCGGCGGGGCGTTCGGCGGGAAGAAGAGGAGGCGGGACCGAGTAACGGCGCTCGGTCGGAGGCACCCGTCTATGACGTCACGGGCATGCGACCTGTGGACGGAAGCCTGCCAAGGACAAGTGGACCAGCGTCACCGGGCAGTGACGTCACCATCCAGCGCCAGGAGTACGGAGGCCGCCCTGTTTCCAGCAGAGTGGCAGCTCCCAGCAAGGCAGTCTTCAGCCTGTCTGGCTGCAGCGGTGGCTCTTCAGGGACTGGCCGGGTGTCCTACTCGGCTGCAGTGGAGGAGCGCTCTGAAGGGGAACTGTCGGCATCTGATGAAGAGGATCCTCTGGACGTCGGGGCGGCTCCACATTCGGGACACGGACGAACGGCTGAGCGGAGGCTTTCACCGGGTCAGCCAGGTAAGTCAGTTTCCTTTGCCTCTCCTTCCCTTCTGTTTCCTTCTTCTTCTGTGCCAGGCTCTTCTCCTGTTACTGTAAGTGGGTCTACCATGGTCTATTCTTCTGGTGTGTCTGATTTGCCTGCTGTCCCTGCTACATCTCCATTGTCTGCGTTGATTGGTTCGTCCTCTCTTCCGGCAGGGGGGCCCTCTTCGCTTAATACAGGGGTGGGGGTCCTGGGTAGCAGTGGGGGGACACAAGGTTCAGGGGGCCTGGGTGCACCTGCGGTCCCGGACGGGATAGGGGGAGTGTCTTTGCTGCATACTTTATTGTACGGCTTTAAGGATTTGTTGTCCAGGTGCGAGCTGGCTTTAGCGGCTGCACCCGCGGGGGCGTCGATACATGCGTGGGCTGCCGCAACAGGGGGGGCTGCAGCATCAGAGGGGTCGCCAGCGGGATGTTCTTCTGTTTCCCGGCCACTGGCGGAAACAGCCGGATCCAAGGAGGTGAGTTTGGTGATGCCGGTCCCGGCACCTTCAGCCCGGGCCACGGTCGGGTCGGCTGGTGCAATGGAGGTGAGTTCTGTAGTGCCGGCGTCTTCTACGGAGGTAACGCCGGCGGCAAAAGGGGCGTCGGGATCAGCTGAAGGGGACAAGGAGCTTGTGCGCCTGGCCGACTCTGCGAAGTGCGGAGTTTATGTCTGCTTCGAGGGCCCTTTGGGTGCGCATTTAAAAACGGAAGTGAGGGAAAAAATTTGGCGAGGTGAGTATGTTGAGATTTTTTCACTACTACCGTTAGAGAAATTCAACTTGGACAGGGTCAAGCCAGATGAATCCAAGAAGGAGGAGGAAGAAAAACGCCGGCATCGTTTGATTTCGCGTTCTTTTGCCAACTGGTTGCAGGCGTTCACCATTCTGGCCAGTGTCATTGGGGAAAAACACTCCGATCAGTGTTCACCCCTATTTTGTTATTTGGATTCGATTGGGGAAGCTTATCGGGTCTATGGAGGTACGGCCTGGCTACGATATGAGGAACATTTTCGTCAGCGTAAGGCCGTCAGACCATCTTTGCGATGACATCAGTCTCTGGATGCACCTTATGACCCAGGCGAGATCTACTGGTCACCCCTTTCAGGGTGGGGTCGGGGGGGCGGCCTCCTCGCCTTCTCCGGCCGCAAAACGAAAAGGCTTATGTTGGCAGTTTAACGAGGCCACTTGCAAGTTTGGAGCCTCCTGTCGCTTCAAGCATGAGTGTTCCAACTGCGGCGGCACTCACCCGTCGGCACGATGCTTCAAGCATGGGGGAGCCAAGCATGCTGACGCTGGAAAGAGGGCGGACGCCGGTGAAGGTGGAAAGGTTGGCCAGGTTCCTAAGTAGGTACCCTGATCGGGAAGCCGCCGCTCTTTTGCTGGGGGGGTTTTCACAAGGTTTTCGCATTCCTTGTACTTTGTCGGTGGCGCCCCCTCCCGGGGGCAATTTGAGTTCCGCTAGGGTACATTCATCAGTGGTCTCGGCAAAGCTTATGAAGGAAGTGAGGTTGGGCAGGATGGCTGGCCCTTTTTCGTCTCCGCCTTTGCCGAATCTGGTGCTTTCCCCTCTGGGCGTGGTTCCAAAAAAGGAACCTAATCAGTTTCGACTCATTCACCACCTGTCCTATCCCCCTGGGGGTTCGGTGAATGACGCTATAGCGGAAGACTTATGCTCGGTTTCGTACGTTTCGTTCGATAAAGCGGTGGCCTGGGTTTGTCGTTTTGGGCGGGGGGCCCTTATGGCTAAAACTGACATTGAAGCTGCGTTTAGAATGTTACCGGTGCACGCGGACAGCCTGCATCTTTTAGGTTGTGAGTGGCAGGGAAGAATTTTCGTTGACAAATGTTTGCCTATGGGTTGTGCCATTTCTTGTTCGCTGTTTGAAACATTCAGTTCCTTTTTAGAATGGGTTGTTAGGGATGTTTCTGGGTTGTCTTCAATAATTCATTATTTGGATGATTTTTTGGTGATAGGTGCTCCGGGGGAGGTGACGTGTGCAACGCTTTTGGCTACGGTCCAACAGCTGTTTGATTATTTTGGAGTCCCGCTGGCTCCAGACAAGACTGAGGGGCCATGCACGGAACTGCGATTTCTGGGTATTGTCATTGATACGATGGCAATGGAATGCAGGCTTCCAGTTGACAAGCTGTTGGATCTGCGTGGAGTTATTGCGGGGACTTTGGCCACACGAAAAATTCAGTTGCATGCCCTGCAGTCTCTGCTGGGAAAATTGAATTTTGCCTGCTGCATAATGCCTATGGGGCGGGTGTTTTGCAGACGGTTGGCGGCTGCCACGGCGGGTGTCCGGGCGCCGCATCATTACATTCGCTTATCCAAGGACCATCGTGATGACTTGCGGGTTTGGGATTTGTTCTTGAGCTCCTTCAACGGCCGTTCGGTATGGTTGGAAGCTCCGGTGTCGAACTTTGACCTGGAACTGTTTACTGACGCGGCAGGCTCTGGGGGTTTTGCGGCCTATTTCCAGGGTCAATGGTGTTCTGGCGAGTGGCCGGCCTCCTGGCGGGATTCTGACTTCATTCGTAACTTGGTTTTGTTGGAATTGTTTCCCATTGTGTTGGCCGTAGAGCTATGGGGTCAGGATTTCAAAAATAAGAGAGTCCGTTTTCATTGTGATAACCTGGGAGTTGTTCATTCGATAAACAGCATTACTGCTTCTTCACCGCCGGTTATTAGGTTGCTTCGCCACCTGGTGCTAAAATGTTTGCTTCTTAATTCTTTTTTCTATGCTGTGCATGTTCCGGTTGTTGACAATTCGGTGGCTGATGCCCTTTCTCGCTTCCAGTGGGACAGGTTTCGGAGGTTGGCACCGGATGCGGAGCAGCAAGGCCTGACTTGTCCCGGGGAGCTGTGAAACATCGTCTTGCCGCAGTGATGGAGTTGGTTCGAGCGTCTGTTTGTCCTTCCACTTGGACGGCCTACGAAAGGGTGTGGGCGACATGGCATCGGATGGTGAGTGAGGTGGGGTTTCTTTCTGATGATCGGGATCAGTTGTTCCTGCTTCTATATTTTGTAAAACTGAATTGTGAACAACGAGTGTCGATCTCTACGTTAAGCCGCAAGATGGCAGCCTTGGCCTTCTATTTTCAATTGTCGGGGGTTACTGATGTTACGAAGCATTTCCTTGTTCGGAAGGCGTTAAAGGGTTACAGGAAGGGTAGTTGTTCGGTCAATTCCAGGCGCCCGGTTTCCTTTGACGTGTTGTCCCGGCTGGTGGACTGCTTACTGGGTGTGTGTTCTTCTGACCAGGAGGTTGAACTCTTCAGGACCGCGTTTTTTTGGCGTTCTTTGGAGCTTTTAGGATTGGCGAATTGGTGAGTAACTCAAGACGGGGGGATGGAGGATTGCAGTTGGGGGATGTTTGTTTACATCCAGACAAGGTTCTAGTCTGGATACGCAGGTCAAAAACGGACCAGCTGGGCCGAGGGGCTTGCGTGGACCTGGGGGTGGTTCCAAGGTCCTCACTGTGCCCCGTATCTGCGGTGCGGCATTGGTTGCGGGTGCGCTCCGCTCAAAAGGGTCCTCTGTTTTTACGGGCTGACGGCACGGCCCTCTCCCGTTTTCAATTTACGGCTGTCTTCCGTAAGTGCTTGGAGGCAGCTGGTTTTCAGGGGACAGATTACTCCTCTCACTCCTTCCGCATTGGAGCTGCCACAGAAGCGGCTCGGTGGGGCCTTGGTGATCAGGCCCTTCGGAAGATTGGGCGTTGGGAGTCTAGGCGATTTCGCTCATATGTCCGTCCGCATCTGTTGTGATACGGCGGATGGGGTCTGTTCAGTTCAGGAAGGGGGCCCGGGGGAGGTCCTTAGTTAATGTTCGTTACGTGTATACTGGTGTTTCTTCGTATTCTCTGTTGGTGTTTTGTGTAGGTACACGGGATGTATGTTGGTATGTACCCTCCTTTTTGTTTTACAGGGTCCACGGAAGTCTGGATTTTGGTCTGGATTTTAGGACATTCTTACGTGGTTTGGGGTGCCCGGAGGGCGGCGGTTAGGCCAGAGGGTCGCCAATTGGGCTTGAGCAGGGAGGAGGTAAAGGTGAGATGGATTGGTGTGTCAGGCATGCTATGGTCCCGTGTTCTTCCTGAAGTCCATCGTTGCGCCCGTCTAGAGAGGCCGCCCGACATCCTTCTGTTGCATGCGGGCGGCAATGATCTGGGCCTCCGTTCCTCCAGGGAATTGATTAGGGATGTCAAGCTGGACTTCCTGAGGCTGTGGACGCTTTTTCCGCGGACTGTGGTAGTGTGGTCGGACATAGTCGCCCGTACTTCTTGGCGCCTGGCTCGTTCGGTGGCTAGCCTGAACAAAGCCAGGATTAAGGTGAATAAGGCGGTGGCCAAGTTCTTTGTGCGTAACGGGGGCCTGGCGATTCGTCATCTTGAGCTGGAGCAGGACCCGGCCCTTTATCTTAGGGGTGACGGGCTTCATTTGAATGCGGTGGGCATCGACCTGTGGACCTTAGGTCTACAGGAAGGTATTCAGAGGGCGCTATGGGTTTGGAGGGCTACACGGCCATAAGGGGTCATGCCCGTGTGCTGTGGCTGGGGTTTTAGGGTCTTGGAGGGCTGTGACTACCAAAGGGAATATGGAGGGGTAGGGCCCATCTTAGGTATGTGTGACCTACCCCTGGCAACGTCAGTAGGCTGTATCAAGGTATCCCAATGGTTCATAGTCCTTGAGCTGGTGCAGTGGCGGCTGAGGGCCTGGAGGTCTATTGGGGTCAGGGATACAGCCAGGGGGGAAGTCAAGTTGCCTTCCAAGATCCTAAATGGTCATTCGCTTTTAACTTTCGGTATTGGATTGTTTTGTTGAATAATGGTAATTCTTTGCTAACTAGCTAACTAACTTTGTTTTACTAGTTAGTTGTAATAAAGTTGGCTGCTATGGCCTTTTAAAACCCAAAAACGGTAGTAGTGTCCTTTTTTCTTTAGATAAGTGAAAGGGGGGTCTGGTGGTGAGTTTGGGTTGTATTGGGCAAAAAGCAGCCGCAGCATCGGCAATACCACAGTCAAGGATTTGGCAGCTGAATGACAGTATGCAGAGCCTAGGAGGGGGTAGGACTTAGGACGGCCATACAGGGTTTCAGATCTTGGCTGGCTCAGCAGGAACTGGCCGAGATTCAAACTTGTAATGGGCAGGCTGAATTTACCAAGCTGATAGATCGATCAACTTGGGTACAACCATATTCGATTGCGACTATCGCTAGCGGCTGCTATAGTTACTAGCAAAAATCACTGGCTTCTTATGGCAGGGACAGCTTCCCTCCTTGCCGGGAGCAGACAATTGGTCGGCAGGAGAGATTCCTGTCAGCACTGTCTGTCTTGATGGGAGGAATCATAGGAATTTCTTTCCTGCAACTTGTGGTTGCAGGAAAGAAATTCACACCGTGTATGGCCGGCCTTAGAGATCAACTCTGGGCTCAGGATTCCCCCCTAAAAATGTTGTCTTCCTCCCTTGGAACCTGTGCACTCATGGGTGCAAACATGGGTTTAGTCCAAATTCAAAGCTCATCCCTGCTGACTTACCAAGCCTCGTTTTGCACTATGTCACTGTTTTAATGTGGGCATCTGATAGAGACAGGGCTTAGCTTCCTCATGTCCGATGACTGATGAACTGATGAATGGTGGAGTAATATTCAAGAAGCAGCAGGAGAGACAGTAAAAATGCCAGAGCAGGTCCTCAGCTACAGGTTTCTCTTCAGTAAGGAGAACAGTGATCAATACAGTATTTACATCACCAAATCCTATTTGAAATCCCATGAAACTAGCAAGGTTGGCCAGTAGTTCAGAAAGCATAGAAGTGCCAAGGCACAGGTGGTGCATTCTTATTTTTTGGGAGGAATTAGATAGAAGAGAAGAGGTAAATCTTTTAGGATACTGCTTAGAAAGAATGAACACTTTTAGATATTCCTTATAAGTGTAGCACCCTCCTAGGTAGGTGCTAGGTAAAGCATAGTTGTGGCCCTGTTCCGCTTATCAGGGGGGTCTGATCTGTTAGTTGAGCCTGTCACATGTTCCCAAGTGTGATTAACTTGGTCTGAGGGAGTTTCCCCACTGCAGCCAATGAGGGAGCGCATTGGACAGTGGAGGAAACCTAGCCAGTGACACGCTCTGTTTTATGTCAGTTACAGTGGGAGGGCATTCCTGCAACGCATCCTGGGATTGGACATAAATAGGAGGGGAGCATGTGACAGGGTGTCTTTGGGCAAGAAGCCAGGTCACAGGAGGAGGGTGACGGCTGTCTCTCTTGTTGCAGAGGAAAGTGGTCCAGGCAGTCGGCCTAGGGACCAGGGGACGAGCTATGCTGTGGAGGATCCAGTGTGTGCTGACCAAGTGGACCTGTGGGGCAGGATTCTTCTGGAAAACCAGTGTTGTGAGTACTCAAGATCTGCCCAGGGGTCTGCTTAAGAGAGGGGACCACTCCAGAGAGGTCAAGGGGATCAGAGAGCCAGCTAACCCGGGATGTTGCAGTAAAGGGGGTGCCAAGTTGTGAAACCCTGAAGAATAGGGAATAAAGAGGGCGCCAGGAAGGGCCCTGAAGTGTCTCAGCAGTACAGTCGGCACTACAAGTCAGCTACCTCAGGAAAGAGTACTTTAGGGAGCTTAAAGGACTTTTCACAGTCAAAGGTGAAGCTAAAGTAAGCAGCATAGCTGTGACCAGGGTCAGTCAGCATTAATCAGCATCAGTCAGCGCTAATCAGCGTCAATCAGCAATTCTGTATAGTCCCTGCCTATTTTGAGCATAGTTCAGTTGTTGGAGTATCCCACTCATCCCTTCTCCTATCCAAGTTCTCAATAAAACCTAAAAAAATCAAGGAAACTGGACTGGTTCTTGTCTGAGGTAATCACACTTGGAAACATGCTTAAATGTCCTACTGTTGCTAATGGTAACCCATGGGAACCCACACTCAGCAGCTCCCATTCGAGTACTGCTACATAAGATAGCGAAACTTCACTTTGTTCAAGCAGGTCTATTTTAATATATTTAAAATGTTATCACATAAATTCTAATATTCTTTTATTATTATTATTAATATTGTTATTATTATTATAAGAAGACAGAAAATAAAATAAAATATTATAAAATTACAAAGAAGAAGCTATAACAAGCAATCTGATGGTACAAGTACCAATACATGTTCCTTTTATTGTTTTAAAAGATTTTGGTACCAAAATAATAATAATACTAAAATATTATCTGTTTTTGGAGATATTACTATGTTTGGTTTCGAAGCATGGAATAATACTGTACTATTGTAATGTACCATAGTATTAAGATTGCTTTAGTACGGCATTTATAGCAGGATGCTCTTAAGAGCCACATGAAAAATTACATCAAATAAGTAGAGAATGAGTAGAGAAAAAAAAAATGCCACAATACAAATTAAAATCAAATCGAACAAATCTAAGTAAGTAATATTTTGCTGGCCCAGAAGAAATAAAAAAATTATTTTAATGTTTTTTTTAAAATCAAAAACACACTTCCCCATTTTTGTTCGTTGCGATAACACAAATCTGTGCACAAATGCACATTTTGCCATGTGTTGCCTATTCATTTTACTGGACATGAAGCATTTTTCCAACAAAGCCCACCACAACAAACTATAGTGCATTAACTGCATTACGCAAATGCACATAAAGTTAGCTAGCTGGTAACAGCAATGCACCATTTCTCAGAGGTATATCAGAGGTATATTTCGGCTCTTACAGTAGTAGTAAATATTTTATTGCTCTGTGCCAGTTTTCTGAATGATCAAGGCCAACAGCCAATCAGAAGCCAGTATTTAGCAGTAAAACTCTTCTAAAAAGATGGCTCTTTGAACTTATCTTTGATGAAAACAAAAATCCTTGCTTGCAGTGTGACTGCTACTGCACTGCTTGTTTAAAGTGGTTGTAAACCCTTACATATACCCAATGAAGTGACTGGCCTCAGGTGATACACATGATTAAGCAAATCCGCCTACATACGTTGTACCTGTTTATCTGCAGTTTTCGTTTCTCTACATCAGTTCAAAGTCCTGCATTTATAAAGCTTACCTGAGCTGTCAGAAAACAAGGGGCAGGGAGCCGAAATTACACTCTGCAGAGCTCAGGGAGGAGAGTTCTGACGCTGATTGGAAGGATAGGACAACCTCACTTTTCACTGGAAATAGGAACAGAGCTGAGGCTCTCAATCAGCTGGAGCTCCCTCCCCTGCCACTGTCAGGGCACCATTCAGAATAAATGTGAGCATGTGTAGAGAAGAAGACAGTGGAAAAAAAATGAGCATGTGCTGAGGAACAGACCTGGCATAGTTGCCAATACTAAACATGGCCATACATTCACGCACACCCGCTGTCGGGACTGGCGCCAAACGCTCTATATAGGGATGGGAGAAACGGTTTGGGCCAAGCATAAGTTCGGCCTGGACATCTTTTATTCGGATATTCATCAAACACCTGATTTTTCTGTGCACTCGGCGGGATTGCACAGTCAAAAGGTTGTTAACAACGTCCTTCACAACGGATGAGTCATCAGCTGAATGAAAAAAAAAAAAACATTGCCGAATTTGCCAGCAATAGAAAATTAAAAACAAATATGGCATAAGGCCCTGCCCCCAATCCATAGCAGGCCATTTTAAGGGGAACCAAAATCCCTACCAGACCCTTATCTGAGCATGCAGCCTGGCAAAATAACTGTCAAAAATAAATAAAAACAGGAGGCAGTTTTTGACAATTCCTTTATTAAAAAAACAAATAAACAATGTCTTCCGATGTAGTGATGGCCTGCACCCCAGCATGCACTGGTCAGTGATGTCACAAGGGGGGCGGTGGCACCAGGTGCCCCCCTTACCTATTTGAGAACTGTCAGATAAGCAGGCATTCAGTGATTAGCCTTCGTCGTGGCCTTTTTTTCCTTTTTTTCAGGTCTGGTGGTGTGGCGGGCGTCATGATTGACAATGGATCTACAACAGGGGACATTGTTTTTTCAGTTTTTCTTTTTTTTTTAAAAAAACTGCCTCCTGTCTTTGTTTATTTTTGACACCTTTTTTGGTGAATTAGTAGGGGTACAATGTTAAAGGGGGCCTCCAGATTCCAATAAGCCGCCTGCCCGCAGACCCCCACAAACTCCACCCAGGGATGTTGGGAAGAGGCCCTTGTCCCCATCAACATGGGGACAAGGTACTTTGGGGTGGGGAGGGGTAGAACTCCCCCCCCCCTTTTCTAGACTGCCAGGCAGCATGCTCAGATAAGGGGCTTATATGAATTTTGGGCCTGGTATGCATGAGGGGGGGGCAAGGCTTTCTTTTTTTTTTTTGAATTGTCGGCAATGGCTGCAGCCACGATAATCAATTTAAACGTCTTTTTTTTTTCTCCACAAATGTCAGTTTTGCTTCAGCAGGTTCCTTACACGGTACATATGCGCCACTTTACAGTCAGGCTAAGGGGACCCCCCAGGCACTATATTTAAAGGATTTTTTCATTTTTAATGTTTCACTGTAAGCATCATTAAAATCACTGCTCTTTTTTAAAAGTTTGTTTGCATTAATACATGTCCCCCAGGGTAGTACTCGGGACCCCATACCCTTGTTATGGTCAATAACTTGCATATAGGCCTTTAAAATAGGGACTTTTGATTTTTCATGTGCGTGTCCCATAGACTTTACTAGAGTTTGCGGCCCAGCAACGCCGAACCAGGGGTATTTGGCCCATCACTAGCCCTGTACAAGGGCAGCAGCTGCACTTAGAGTTTGCTGGATGATCTTCAGCTACCAGTACTCCTTACTCCTGTGTATCCTGAATTCCTTGGACCTGCTATTCTTGGCCCAGCTTCACTCTGGACCTTCCTGATTCCTGGTTTGAACCCTGCTTGCTCTAAGGACTCTGACTACTCGTCTGCCTGCTCCCTTGGATTTATGTTTATGACCTTGGCTATTGTTCCTGACCAAGCTCCTGCCCACTATCTGGATTGCCTTTCTGTGTATAACCTCGGCTTCCATCCTGAATATGTTTCCCCCATCTGGTCCTGCCAGTCTATGCTGCCACCTTGGGTGCCATCTTGCTTGTGGCCACTGCCTTGGTCCCGCTGCATCTCCAAGAACAACAGAGGCCCGGCTCTAAGTCAACTCTAAGTGACAGACCAGCTGACAACTATCCGGTGAAATTTGCTGCCAGCAACTACAAGCAGAGCTACCTAAAGGGCACCCGTGCTTCTTTGGCCTGGCACTCCCTGTTCTTACCTTCTGGGGTGCTCAGCTCTCAGCCGCAAGGGAAGCCTTCTCCTCAAGTCGGCCTCCAATCAGGTCTGTGAGTCACCTTTTTTCACTTAGCCTTTGATAAAGCCTATTGGGCATTGCGTGTCAGATGGGTGGTGACATCATTAAGTAGGGTGGAGCTAAGACGCCATCTTGTTGATGTTTTTTTTTTGGATAGTGAAGAAAATGCTTTTACCCTTTCTGCCATGTGAGTGTATTTCTACAAGTATCTTGCTTTTTCTTTTCTATGACATCTGTATTGGAGAGATTGGTGACCAATATGAAGACTGGCCCTGGATGCAAGCTGTGATTCATCTTTATACTAAAAAGTGAGTTTATTGTCCCTTTGTTTGTGAGGTTCATCAAACCAAGTGAGAGGACACCCAGAGTGAAGCTTTAGTGGTGGGCACATTGGTGCTGCTTTTATTGGGGGATAAAGCGTGAATTCCTTATGCACTTGAAAGAAATTTGCCGTACTTTCTGAAGATTGTTGTCACATGACAATTGGATCGTGTATGGGACTATTATTATAGTTTCAGACAATTTGCATGTTTTTTTCTTTGGGAAATATATTTCAAGGACTATTTCTGCTATAATATACTGATTCACATTGTTTATTTGCTTTCCGATATTGTTGTTATTTTGCACTTATTTGCACAGATTGAATCTTTAAGATACATATTGCTTTGTTTATATTGTATAATATAGGGACAGGATTTAATTACAGAACGCTTGACTTATTATTCTAGGTATATTCTACATGTAGAACCCTCCTAGACAGGTGCTAGGTAAAAGCATCTAATGCTCCTGCTGCTTATCATGGGAGCCTGATCTTTGGTTAGGTCTGTTTTCTGTGCTCCGTGTGTATTTATCTGGTCTGAGGGAGTGTCCCCACTGTATACAATGGGGAGGCCTGTTGGACAGTGGAGGAAACCTGGCCAACGATACACAAGCTTTTGTACTGCCCCAGTGGGTTGGCATCTGGAGAGGTGCATCATGGGATCGATGATAAAAGCGGAAAGCGCATGAGGCAGGGTGTCTTTTGGCGGGAGCAAAGTCCCAGGAGGGGGTGGAGGGCTGTCTCTCCTCCTGTAGATGTGAGGAAGGTGGTTCAGGTGATGAACCAGGTGTGTGGAGCTGAGCTGCAGAGGATCCAGAGCGCTGACAAGTGGAGCTGTTAGCAGAGACTGTTGGGAAAAACAGGATCCTGAGTACCTGGAATTCTGCCTAAGGGTCTGCCTAAGAGTGGGGACCACTCCAGAGAAGTCAGGGGATCAAGGAGCTGCAGAATTTCCCCTCCTCCCAACCCCCCTCCTTTGTTTCACCTTGTTTGTTTGTCCTTTCTTTTATTCACGCTTTCCTCTTTTTCTAGTTTTCCTGTATCTTTCTGCTCTTTACCTTCACTTTTAGCTGTCTTTCAGCTCTTTCCTTATATGTATTGTGTATGTATATGTATGTCTTTTGACTCCACCAGTTGTTTAGGCCAAAGGCTTACACTGTATGGCCAGGTTGATTAGGTGGACATCATATGAGGTCCTTAGTAGGGATGATCGAACGGTTCGGGTCGACCATCGGTTCGACCCGAACATTGACTGTTCGAAATTCGGCCGAATTTCGAACTTTTTGCTAAAAAAGTTCAGAATTCGGCAACCAGAACAGACCAAAATGCAATGGGACAGGAACTGGGCTTTAAAAGCCAGTGATTGGACCAGAACCTTCAGTAAAAGCCAATTGAGGGGGCAGGAGGATGCTAGAAATGTGATTGGAGTGACTAGGGGGTCCAGAGGCCAATCAGTAGTGAATACGCCCCCCAGTATATAAGATAGCCCCGCCAAATCTCTAGCATTGTAATACAGGGATGTGGAAGAGCGTGGAAGCAGTTCTGTTACTCCTGCTTCAAAGTGTCATTTAGCAATTATTAGTGTGAGGAAAGGGATATCTAGTGTAGTTAGGGTACTATTTTCCACTATAGTTAGATTTAATAATCTAGTTTCTGTAGGGAAAGTGTTAAGTGTCAGGGGGACCGTAGTGTAGTGTAGGGTTTACTGACTCTGACTGCTATGGCAGGGTGACCAAACCCTTCCATGTCAGGGTGACCGCCATAGAAAAAAGATTGTTTCTATTAGAATTGCAGTAGAGCAGGATAGTGGCTTCGCTACTTTCACACCTGGCCATTTTTGTTGCAGGCATTTATTGGGCTTTTTGTGGGCGTCTTTGGAGGCAGGCATGACATCTGAACTTCTGTGTAGGGGTATATATACACACACACATGTATGTATATATACACATACACACATATAGGTGTGAAACTAGCAGAACCCTATGCCTGCGCTAATGAAATTATTAGCAGGCATAGGGCTTCGCTCCTATCACACCTATATGTGTGTATGTGTATAAATACATATAAGTGTGTGTGTATATATACCCCTATACAGAAGTTCAGATGTTATGCCTGCCTCCAAAGACGCCCAAAAAATGCCCAAAAAAAACGCCTGCAACAACTCACCCGGGCATTTTTTGTTGCAGGCGTTTTTTTGGGCATTTTTTGGGCGTCTGTAAGGGCAGGCATAACATCTGAACTTCTGTGTAGGGGTATATATACACACACACATATATGTATTTATACACATACACATATATAGGTGTGAAAGTAGCAGAACCCTATGCCTGCGCTAATGAAATAATTTGCAGGCAGAGGGCTACGCTCCTATCACACCTATATGTGTGTATGTGTATAAATACATATAAGTGTGTGTGTATATATGGTGAAGGGAGTGAAGAGCTTTTATGTGGAAGAGTCATCCTTTAGAGACTGCACCATTTCAGTTTTCTTGTCGGTATGGGACTTTATTCACTTATCATTCACTCATATATGATCTGTTGATGCACTTTGTACTCAGGACTTTTTATATTATATATGGACTTACATCATATTAATTTTTTATATAGTGCACTTTAGGTGAGCGCAGCTTTGTACACCTTAGGTGTAGTTTTTACCATTCTATTTGGTGACAATCACTTTGTTGGAACCACAAGGATGTTGCTTTGTTGATGGACGATCCAAGGCAGTATGAGGAGTCTGGTTCTTCATCAGCT
Organism: Pelophylax lessonae; assembly: GCF_965119305.1. Classification (NCBI taxonomy): domain Eukaryota; kingdom Metazoa; phylum Chordata; class Amphibia; order Anura; family Ranidae; genus Pelophylax; species Pelophylax lessonae. Next base: position 102,223,660 of record NC_138778.1, read on the forward strand.
TGTCCAAAATTGCCCTTTCATTCTGGAGCTATTGGTATTGCATGAGTGTGGAGCATGTTGGCTGTTTAAAAACAACAGCTACTGTTTGTCATTTTTTAAATGAATGTTTAGGATTTGGCAAAGGTAACCACCCATTTTCCCAATCCTTCAAAGCACAACAAAAATCTGTAAGACAGCAAACTGAGGACCAAGTTGGAAATTTGTTTCATTTGGGAAAAAGTTAATTTGTGTTTTTTGGAAAAAAATAGTTACCAGCACAGGTTCTGGAAAATATTTGGAGCCATGGTCCTGAAGGCTGGCAGTTTGGATGTAAAGCTCTGTTGCACGTTCTACTTAGGAAGCATATTCCAGGATATGGAGGCAGTAAATTGGAAACTGCGGTACAGGAGGTGTCCTATGAGGAGGTTATGTCATTCTGGGTCTTTTGTGTCAGTGGTTGAAAAGGCACTTTCCTGGCCCACCTCGCGTCAGCACACAACGGGTTAACACCTCCTCTGGAGCCCACAGGACCACCTCTTCCTAGTTAAATAAAAGACAGCCCCTCCCACAGCTGAAGTGTTTTTCTATTTTGGTCATGCTACAGACCACCTGTGGATTGCGGTTGGTAAGTGCTTTTCTGCAAGGATATCCCCCCCCCCTGCCGAACCTACCCCTCCATGTTCAGCCTCTCATGGTGCTGGGAGACCCAGAATGCTGAAAGTAAATCTTTCTAAAAACTGTGTGCCCTGTGTGCCGGGCTGCGGGCAAAATGATGCTTAAAGAGCATTGGTATTTTACAGGTGTGGTATTATAAAAGCTCTGCAATGTCATCATTACCTCTCCCTTGAGTTTTTCTTTCCTGTCTTGTATATGTAGTGCACCGCACTGCTCTCCCGGCTTTATTTTCAGTCTGAGAGCGGCTGTGAATGATGTCACAGCGAGCAGGGAGATGGGACAGCACAGGATGGTATCCGCCAGGTGCCAAACAATGGCGTAAACACTCTTGGAGGTCTGAAGGGGAAAGGATTTCTCTCCCTCTCTCTCTGCAGTCCTGCCAGGTAAGGACTTGTTGCTGTTGCAGTATGTTCCAAGAGATGGGACGGTCTGACTGGTTTTGTCTCAGATCCTGTCTGACTCGGCCTGTGCTGTGCTATGCTGTGTTTTCCAGTGGGTTTGACGGTCTGACTGGTTTTGTCTCAGATCCTGTCGGCCTCTGGCTGTGCTGTCCTGGCTCCTGTGTTATGCTGTGTACTCCTGTGGGTTTGACGGTCTGACTGGTTTTGTCTCAGATCCTGTCTGCCTCTGGCTGTGCTATGCTGTGTACTCCTGTGGGTTTGACGGTCTGACTGGGTTTTGTCTCAGACTCTGACTATGTCTGCTGTCTGCCTCGGGAAGTGTTGCTTGGACTCTGCTGCTTCTGAAGTAAGTGGATGAAGGCTAATGAGTCTTAAAGAAACAGCGTACATGTTTTTGGTGAGAGGTAATATATGATTTTGCTCTATATATTTTGTGCAAATATGAGCTTGCCACACCTGTTAGTGGCACCGAAGACTAGCAAAGGTAGGAGGGGGCAACGTGGGACATATTTTTAAAAGAGTGCTCAAGGACTGCAAAGAAAGATGTTTTGCATTATTGTGGGAGCAGAGACCCTGAAAGCAAATGCTCCAAAAAACATAAGACCCACCAACGATCTTCTCCTGCCCAGGACAAGCCACATCCAACAGAGTCCTCCACAGGGCAGCTTTCATGCTCCCCAAGCACCCCATGTGGCACTGGGGGCGTTTGTCAGCATGATAGGAAATGTCTTGGCCAGCTCAGGGTGCACTATGGGCCCGCATGCAGTGGCAGAGAAATGAGAATGCACAGATTGCCTCACAAGGATGTGGATGTGCAAACTTCTAAGCCCTATTGAGGAGGCTATAGCAGAAAGTACGCTGCAGATGCTCTACTACGGCAAAAGCATGCAGATATTTCCAAGGGCCTTCTTTTCTTATGACACAGTGTAAAACTCTCGTTAAGGAAGGATGGCAGAGACCTCTCCAGAAGACCAACTTACAGTAACAGGTTCTCTATGCTTTATCCAAATAGGATGGCTGATGCATGTTTATGCACTGCACTTCCAGGAGTGGATGCTGCCTTCTAACGTCTGGCACATCAAGTGTCTTTGCCTTTTTATAACTTGTTACGGAACAGGGCACCCCTGAGCAGGCACCTCCGTTGACAGATGCTCCTAGTGCTTCCCGAGGGCTCCAAGCACTCCACCAGACACCATAAGCACTTCAGACTCCACGAACCGCCGCAGCTTGGTTAGGGTCTTGGCATCTCCTACTCACCCTGGACCAACGACAAGGCCCCAGGTTCCTGTGGGTGAACCTCTCTTTCCCCAGAGAGTGCAGCACGAAAAAGCTCTTACACAAGCTCTTATAAGAGCTTAGTGATTCTCTAAGGGAGTATGGAAGACCATAGCAATCCCTGCAGCAGATTCCCCCAATAACGAGACAAAGCTCCGAGATGAGGGTAAAACAGGAACAACATTTATTGGAAGAACAGAGCACACTTTTATACAGAAATTGGAACATCTTTCCCCCAACAACCGCTTTCCCATTGGTCAATTGTAAAGTACTTGCAGTTCTCACTAAGGTCCTCTCCAGCATATGCAAATGAGGGCTTGAAAATGAGTCAACAGGGATTGGTCAGATAGCTTTGACCAATGCAAGGAGACAGAAGCCCCAGGGGGCAATCAATGTACACAATAGTCAGACACAGAACAATGGTTCCCTAACGAGCCCTCAATACACATTACTCTGCGTGTCAATAGACCGCCCGTCTCCTCAGAACTTCCTGTAATGCCCATATTAGGAGTTGGCTTCCTGTTCCTTACAGTTTACAGGAATACGTTTTAGCTTCCAGGAGAGGCAAGGCTCCATTAGCCACATGTTTAAAGAAACACAAAAAGACACAAAAATGCATAACTCCCAGTCTACTGAACAGAACCCCCACATTCAACCCATCCCCAGATAGCCTGGATCTGAGCGCTCAACATATCCAAACAGCGCTCAGATGCCACAAACACAGTCAAATTGCCATGGGGTTTACGTTTAGCCTGGGCTGATGAGAGGGTCCATAGTCATTTTGCAGGAGGCGAGCAACCAGGCTTCTCCAACGCCCAGTGGTGAGATTGGTCTCATCACATAACTCATTTGCCTTTATAGAAGACTTTAATCCCAGAGAGAAATTGGGAAATTATTTAAGATCCTATGGATGGGAAAGTGGACTTGTTCATATCAGATGCAGTCTAGTACATTCTTATTCTGCGGCAAGAAGGCATGGACAGTGTTTAATTTCCAATTCCAAGCACTTAGTTTACACCAGTGCAGTGCATTCTAGTGCAGGCAACAAAGTAAAAAATGTTACATTGTTTCTGTATTGAACATATTTGGAAAGTGGCAAAACGCATTGAGAACGCATTGGACTGCATCAAAAACACTCATGCAGAAACACATCTGGAACGCAGAAGTTGTGGTGATCTGGCAATCATGCTTGTAGAGAATCTATACAGTGACCATTTTTTCCTGTCAACCAGCAACATTGTTCACTTCAACAGCATATAAACTGTTTGGAAATGGCATTAAATTCAAGACTGGAAACTGCAAGGTTTGGCACGGTTTCTGGAGGAGTTGAACCTGGCAGATGCTTCTGGGTGATGCGTGGATAGACTTGGTACAAGCCTGGCACACTCAGCCACACCCATGAGAGCATTGTGATTACCTCACTGGAGGGCAGATGTAAAGTCCACACAAGCCTTCAACACATTCTATAGTGGGAGGTTATTGTTTGGTCAAACACTGAACAACGCAATTAAGTTAATGACGGGAATGTGGCCACAGACTAGTATGAGAAGGCAGCCATCTATGACTCAAGCCTATTGAACTTCAGAAGGGTGCAGGAGGCCAAGTCTTATAGGACAGGCCGTAGATTTAACAGATCACAGTGGAGGTGTCTCAGTTACTTTTTACATGAAATCAAGTCCAGAGCAAGTTGCTAAGATGGCTGAAATTTCTTTTTGAAGGTGGGCTCAGATAGTCTTTGCCAGTTGGGGCCAGGAGGCCTGAGTGAAGTTGATGATTGTAGCCTCCTTCTGGAGGGTTTGGACAACAATCCTTAAAGACCGGTGGGTCCAGAAGACAGTTAAGTGGGAGTACAATGGAAGATTCCAACGTTGACCACTGAATCAATTTAATTTAGGAACAACAGATCTCAGAAGAGAGAATGTTTGTTTGCAAGATTGTGTTTAAGAATTTATACTGCTACAAGACCATCATGCCAGGGATGCCAAAGACATAGAACCATTTGGGCGCTTTTCTCCTTGGTTTTTCTAGTACCTAAGGCAGGAGCCTTCTGGTCGATTTCAGTTTTAAGGAATCGAATATGTACACACACACACCAAGAGGTTCAAGTTGGAGGTCATGCAGACAGTCACAGGGATAGTTCAGCTGGAAGACCAGTTAGTGTTAATTGACCTGCCGATTCATACTCTCAGGTGCAGATCAAGGCCGAGCTCCAGAGGCATGTGGGATTTGCAGTGGCCAGATGTCCCTTCTAGTTCGGGTCTTTGCCTTTTACAGAAGTGGCACAGCCCCAGGAATCGTTTGAAAATCTTGTTGGCAGCGGTGGTACCTTGGGCCAGGTGGCACATGAGGTAATTTTCAATTTACCTTCTTTAGTCTATAAGCTGGGCTGTCTATGGATCAGAAAATCTTTGTGCCTATACAAATTCATCAAGAACTGGAAATTTGGACATCGCTACTGTACTTTCAAGGCATGCCTCTCAGCCCAGGAGATAGGATGATTCTGATGGCAGATCCCAGTCTTTGGGGCTGAGGAGTACACAGTCTGAAGAAACCAATGAAATGCAGACTCCCCAATTATCTGGAACTAAAGGTAACCTTTTCTAGCATTGCAAGCCTTTCAGTATCTACTTCAAACGGGCCTGAGTGAAGTTGGTTGACAACAAGACAGCAGTAGCCTAGTTTTCTTCCCAGGGGACACCAGAAGCCTTTTCCTGTTACATCTTGCAACAGAATCATTTTGCTGGGCAGAGAGCCACTTACAGTTAAACGTAGGGCTGGGCGATAAAACGATACCGATATGTATCGCGATAGTCACGTGATCGATAGCAATAAAAAAATTGAACGATAAAACGTTCGATATTAGAACTTGAAAGTACTATGGTTTTTTCACCTTTTTCCACTTGTGCAGCCAGCCCCCGCGTAACCACACACACCCTGGGGCTCCAGCCAGCTCGTAGTCCGCCGCACAGGAACCGAACTCCCCAGTAATGGACCACCGCCGCGCCTGGATGTGACGTCAGCTGCGGGCGGTGCGTCTGTACAGGGGCTGCGGCGCGCTGTGATAGGTACAGAGAACTCCCGGCCTGGATGTGATGTCAGTCAGCTGCCGGGAGAGGAAGCGGGCGGTGCGTCTGTACAGGCCAGGGGCTGTGATAGCATAGGTACTATCCTATCACAGCCCCTGGCCTGTACAGACGCACCGCCCGTTTCCTCTCCCGGCAGCTGACGTCACATCCAGGCCGGGGCTTGCAATGCTAGAAAAGGTTACCTTTAGTTCCAGATAATTGGGGAGTCTGCATTTCATTGGTTTCTTCAGATTGTGTACTCCTCAGCCCCAAAGACTGGGATCTGCCATCAGATGTGACGTCAGTCAGCTGCCGGGAGAGGAAGCGGGCGGTGCGTCTGTACAGGCCAGGGGCTGTGATAGGATAGGTACTATCCTATCACAGCCCCTGGCCTGTACAGACGCACCGCCCGTTTCCTCTCCTGGCAGCTGACGTCACATCCAGGCCGGGGAGTTCTCTGTACCTATCACAACGCACCGCAGCCCCTGTACAGACGCACCGCCCGCAGCTGACGTCACATTCAGGCGCGGCGGTGGTCCGTTACTGGGGAGTTCGGTTCCTGTGCGGCGGACTACGAGCTGGCTGGAGCCCCAGGGTGTGTGTAGTTACGCGGGGGCTGGCTGCACAAGCGGAAAAAGGCGAAAAAAACAATTGTACAAAAAACGAGTTTGAAAAAAAAAAATAGTACTTTCAATTTAAACTAAAAAAGGTGGCCGGTTACTGGGGAGTTCTGTTCTCTGTACCTATCACAGCGCAGCCCCTGTACAGCCCGCAGCTGACGTCACATCCAGGCGCGGCAGTGGTCCGTCAGAGTCAGACACACGTATACAGCGCTTCTCCTCCTCAGTCCTCCATCTTAAGAACTGAGGGGATTATGATCAGAGGAAGGTTAAGTTTAAAATAAAAATGTTTAAATGTAACATTTTTCTCCTGGTCCTTATTTTAAATGGGTAATAAAAAATATCAATAATTATCGATATCGACCGATATGAAACACTGATATCGTGATACAGTTTTCAGCCATATCGCCCAGCCCTAGTTAAACAGTGGCCTTCTTGCCAGGAAAGCAAAATCAACTAGTGGATTTGTTAGGCAAAAGATTTTTCAACAAGTGCCTCAAACCAATATTGGCAAATAAGGCTTTCCCGCAGTAGTTAACAGGGAGACTCCACTGAACATGCAGCTTCGGATATTTGCAACAGGATACCAATGCAAAGGCTCTGTCATAAAAGGTAGGTTCACAGTGCCAGGGAATTTTGTGTTTGATATTTGTCTCTTGCCGATGTCCTTGAACATAAAGATGCTTCCGAAAATTTGGACAGGACGAGTCCATGCCATAAGTCACTTCCACCTACCAACTACGGAGAAGGCCTTGACTTACACTGCTCCCCAGATGTCATCAGCACCACCAGACCCATTTCTGGTCAAATTAAATATTTTTGGCAAGGTCAGTGACAGCACCCTAATCCAATGAGACTACTTTAACAGCCTGGCTATAGAATAGGCCAGACTAGAGGTGCAGGGATTCTCATCCAAGCTTGATCAGACCTTGGGGTCCAGAGTACTGACCCTAAATACTACATATGAGAGGATATGAAATGTTTGTTTTGTTTGCTCAGCAAAAACTTTCTCTCCTGTGTTCCCTGCTCTAGCCAATATCCTGGGCATTTTACAGTCAGCGCTAGAGGTTGGTCTGGCATACAACTCCATTTAAGGTACAATTCTTTACCTTATCTTTCACAGGCTTCAAACTGGTGGAAGAGCCAGTTACCAGATGCTTTTTGCAGGCGACAATCTACAGTATACATGACCTTGAAGGAGATCCTTGTTCCCTCTTTAGGACTTGGGCTTGGATCTGAGAGCACTAGGGCACCCTTTGCTCCAATGGTTTCAATTCCATCAAAATTCCTCACAGAAAAATGAGTTCTTCTGCTAGTAACTACTTCAGACAGAAGGAGGTTTGAAGATTGCAACACTTTTCCTGCAGGGGCCCTTTGTGTCCTTCCTTTTTAACCAGAAAGAGTGATACTATGTTTATCTCCAGAGTTCAATTTTAAAGTGAGATCCAGTTTACAGCAAAACTGGGAAGTAGTCCCTCTGAGTTTCACACAAGAGTCACTGGATGCACAGCAGAAAGACTTCAGTTCCTTACACATGGGCAAGTTGCTGTGTACTTGGTCAAAGAGGAAAGTGGTCATCCACTGTTGGACTTCTAGGGTGATTACATTGGCATGCTGGAAGTACGCTTTTCTGCTCTGAAATAGTTGCAAGCTTATTTGACTAGAGGGGTGGTAGCCTTTGGGGCAGTTGTGCCAGGATTTCTTGGAAGGTCATTGTAAGGCGGCTAGCTTGAAGTTCTTGTGCAGCCTTTAACCCTACAAACGAGATGTGCAATCAGCAATTTTGGGACTAGAGGGATTCATTCTTTTTGGCATTAACAACTTTTCTTTGAGTGTCTCTTTTCATGTGTTCTCTCCCGCCCTATATTCAGCTTGGGTATATGCCGTTGTGTGCTGACGTGAGGTGGGCAAGGAAAATGGAAAATTGTTATCATACTTACCGTAATTTTCCTTTCCTGGGCTATCCTCACGTCAGCACAGGACTCCCTCCCTAGTGGCCTGTCGCAGGCTAGGTTATCGAACACTTCAGCTGGGGGAGGGGCTGTCTTTTATTTAGCTACGAAGAGGTGGTCCTGTGGGCTCCAGAGGAGGTGTTAACCCGTTGTGTGCTGATGTGAGGATAGGCCAGGAAAGGAAAATTACGGTAAGTATGATAACATTTTTCCATTATCAGCCCTTTCTTTTTAATTTAAATTGAAGAATTGAGGAGATTTTAACAAGGAGTTCATCTGATGTTTTTTAAGGGGGACTCGTGTAGGTAATCAGAGGAGGTTAAAAGCATTTTAATTAACCACTTCTGGACCGGAAGGTTTTCCCCCTCAATGACCAGGCCATTTTTTGCGATTCGGCACTGCATTTACAATTGCGTGGACGTGCGACGCTGTACCCAAATAAGATGTCCTTTTTTCCCAAAAATAGAACTTTCTTTTGGTGGTATTTGATCACCTTTGCAATTTTTATTTTTTGCGCTATAAACAAAAAAAATAACTTTTTGCTATATAACATTCCCAATTAAAAAAAAAAATTAAAATCACATATTTTCATTATTTTAGGCGAATTTATATTCTGCCACATATTTTTCGTAAAAAAAATCCCATTAAGTGTATATTGGTTGGTTTATTGCATCTACAAACTAGGGGAAAAATGTATGTCATTTTTATTTATTTATTTTTACTAGTAATGGTGGGGATCAGCGATTTTTAGTGACGGTGACATTACGGCGGAAAGATAGGACACCTAACTGACATTTTTGAAATTTTTGGGGGGACCAGTGACATTACTACAGTAATCAGTGCTAAAAATATGCACTGTTACTGTACTGATGACACTGGCAGGGAAGGGGTTAATATTGGGGGTGATCAAAGGGTTAAATGTGTCCCTAGGGGATGCTTTCTAATTGTGTGGGGGGTGGGCTTATGGAATGAACACAGGGACCTGTGTTCCTAATAAGGAGGAATACAGGAGCTCTGTATTGATTCCTGAGAGAACAACGGTCTGCTGTTCTATCTCCACGGGGAGTGATCGCGGGTGCCCTGCAGCAATCGGTGCAGCTGGACCCGCATATCAGCTTTCCCTGTGGAAAATTGGCGTGTGTGAGCGCCTCTGGTGGCGTGCACACGCCCCCACTTGCGGTACAGCGAAGCGACGTACAGGTACGTTGTTTCACGGAAACGAGCCGACCTGCCGCAGTGTATGTATTTTTTTGTATATGTATTTTTTTCAGAGAATTAGCAGTTGTATCCTGGAATGAATAAGTGTGTCATTTAGTTAAGTTGGCATTCTCTGTAGTGTTTTACAGTGCTTTTAGAATTGGCAAAAGAAAGAATGTTTAAAAGGGGAAAGGTTTATAAGTGGAAAATGGAAGTTCCCGTGATGGAATATTTTACGCAACTATTTACTCTTCAAAAAACGGTTAGGTAGGGTCACATTTTTAGGTTCTTATAAATGGGGTTGAAAATGCACCAACTGACCAGTACGTTATCAGAGTTTTGTAAAAGTGAGGCTATTGAGGAGGGGAATTTTGTAGCGCATAGTGATGACTCATCATTATCGAATTTTCAATAGAATTTGATTTTCAGACACTGCATTAATACATCAAAGTGTAAGGTGATGCTCTTTCCTTTGGAATTGGAGTGGCAATAGAAGCCACTGGGTGGGTCTGGTGGTTAATGGAGTTTGCAGATTTATAACATAGAAGTCCAGGCATGTTTGTTCTTATTTGCCACTATTTTGTTGAATGAACAACAAGAGAGTCATCTGGATGTACTAGTTGGTCACTGGCTTGCTTATGTTCTCCTGGTCATACAGTATGTTTTCAAGCTTTCACAAATGTAGAATATAGTTTCCTCTATGTTCTAGGCAGAAAAAAAAACAGCAGTGAGATTGAACGAACGGCACTTGGCTTCAAGAGTGAGGAGGTTAAGGTCCACTGGTATGGTTTTCTTGGGTATGCCAACAATTTTGCATTTGACCAGAATATGAGGTTCCTCTGATGTTCTTATAGTATATGCTGGTGGAAATTATGAAGGAATGTTTACTAGGGTTCTTACCGGACTTTAGGGTTTTTGGTACCCGGATCCGAACATTTTACTGTATGTTTGGTATCAAGTTCGGTGCTCGGCATTTTAACGGCGTGTTTAAAAAAGCTGCAGGGCAGCCAATCAACAAGCGTTTAACTCGAGTGCCCTTAGAAGCCATCACAGCCATGCCTACTAATGGCATGGCTGTGATTGGCCAGTGCAGCATGTGACCCAGCCTCTATATAAGCTGGAATCATGTAGCGCCACACGTCACTCTCCTCTATTTAATGTAGGGAAAGGCTGCGGCTGCTGCTTTGAGGGAGAGAATAGGAGTGGACAGAATTAGAGTTGAGCGGACACCTGGATGCTTTATTCTTTAATCAGAACTCACTCAGCGTGCGATCTACATAGATTTTGTTGTGTGGGTGCATTGCACAATCTTTTTACCCTGCCCTGAGCCCAGTGACAGAGAAAAATTACTTTTATCCATCTATTAGTTAGGTGGGGGGGGGGGGGGCGGTCATTTTATGCAAGCTCAGTGCACCAGCACTGCATATGTGCTTTTGTGACATTTTTGACACCCTTTTTTGGCAATACCCTCCATCTGGGGCCTCTGCCACATTGTTCAGTGTGCATTTTAAGCTATATAGCTATAATTTTCTGGGTTTTTAAAAACACCCTTTTTGGTGGGCATCTGTACGTGTAGAATTCAGGCGTTATATACTGCTGTCATATTGTGTTAGTAAAAAAACACCCTTTTTGGGCAAAATACACAATTTTACAGCCCTTGCTTGGTGCATCTGTGATAAAAACAAGCTTGAAATACTTCAAGAATTTTCAGGCTTTGAAAAAACACCCATTTTTGGCAATACCCTCCATCTGGGGCCTCTGCCGCATTATTCAGTGTGCATTTTAAGCTATATAGCTATAATTTTCTGTTTTTTTAAAAACACCCTTTTTGGGCTAAAATCCAAAATTTGATGGCCCTTGCTGCATCTGTCATTGTGGGATACACCCTTTACATACTGTTGTTCTATTCTGCTTTTCAAAAAACACCCATTTAGGGCAAAAACAATAATTTTGCAGCGTTTGCTGCATATGTTACTCTGAGATACACCCTTTAGATACTGTTCTATTTTGCTATTCAAAAAACACCCATTTAAGGGAAAAATCTTAAATTGCGGCCTAGTCTGTATCTGTACATGTGAGATACACCCTTTAGTTACTGTTGTTCTATTCTGCTATTCAAAAAACACCCATTTAGGGCAATATCCTAAATTTTAGAAATATGAGGAGAACGTCAAATAAGGGGTGTGGCCCCAGTCATGGTGCTGCTGGTGGACCTCCTGTTGCAAGGAGAGGATGTGGTCGATCTGTGCCAGCTACACGCACAAGTGAAACCCCTTCCTCAGGTGCTAGTAGGCAACAGAACCTGCAGCAGTATTTGGTCGGGCCTAATGCGGCTCTAAGAATGTTGAGGCCAGAACAAGTACAGGCGATAGTAGATTGGGTTGCTGACAGTGCCTCCAGTTTTGTCACATTGTCTCCCACCCAGTCTCCTGCTGAAAGATAAGAGTTGGCACCTGCAGCCGATGTCCGTCAGTCTGTCACCTTACCCCCTTGCAAATCAGCCAAGCAGTCTGAGCCCCAATTCATGCAGCAGTCTCTTCTGCTTTTTGATGACTCTGTTAGCAGGGTTTCCCAGGGCCACCCACCTAGCCCTGCCCCGGAAGTGGAAGAGATTGAGTGCACCGATGCTCAACCACTTATGTTTCAAGATGAGTACATGGGAGGACCATCGCGGCACGTCTCGGATGACGAAACACAGGTGCCAACTGCTGCGGCTTTTGGAATTGTGCAGACCGACAAGGAGGGCAGGGGTGAAGACTGGGTGGAAGATGATGTGGAGGACGATGAGGTCCTCAACCCCACATGGAATCAACATCATGCAGATGACCTGTGTAGTTTGGAGGAAGAGGCGGTGGTCGCACAGAGCCACCAGCACAGCAGAAGAGGGAGCAGGGTGCAAAAGCGGAGCGGCCGTCCCCTAGACAGTACGCCTGCTACTGCCCAACGCAGCAAGAGACCAAGCACACCAAAGCCAGCTCCAAGGAGTTCCCCAGCGTGGCAGTTCTTCAGACAATGTGCTGATGACAAGACACGAGTGGTTTGCACGCTGTGCAATCAGAGCCTGAAGCGAGGCATAAACGTTCTCAACCTGAGCACAACCTGCATGACCAGGCATCTAAGTGCAAAGCATGAGCTGCAGTGGAGTAGACACCTCAAAAACCAAGACAGGTCTCTGGCTCCGCCTGCTTCCTCTTCTGCTGCAGTCTCAGCCTCTTCATCAACCTCTGTAGTGACAGTGGCACCTGCCACCCTGCAAACAGAGGATCTGCCAGCAACACCACCACCTGGGTCACCATCCATCTCCCATGGAAGCGTTCAGCTCTCTATCTCCCAAACACTGGAGCGGAAGAGGAAGTACCCCCCCTACCCACCCACGATCCCTGGCCCTGAATGCCAGCATTTCAAAATTCCTGGTGTTTGAAATGCTGTCATTCCGTCTGGTGGAGACACAGAGTTTTAAAAGCCTTATGGTGGTGGCTGTCCCACAGTACGTCGTGCCCAGCCACCACTACTTTTCCAGGCGAGCCATCCCTTCCCTGCACAACCAAGTGGGGGCAAAATCAGGTGTGCACTGCGCAACGCCATCTGTGGCAAGGTCCACCTAACTACACATATGTGGACCAGTAAGCACGGTCAGGGACGTTATATCTCCCTAACAGCACACTGGGTAAATGCAGTGGTGGCTGGGCTGAGGCGGATAGCAGTTTGGCACATGTCCTTCCACCACCGAGGATTGCAGGGCGCTTCAGTTTGCCTCCTGTTGCTAACTCCTCCTACTCCGCTTCCTCATCCTCTACCGCCTCCTCATCCGGTCAGCGTAACACCTTCACCACCAACTTCAGCACAGCCAGGGGTAAACAACAGCAGGCAGTTTTAAAACGTGCCTGTTTGGGGGAAAACCCCCACACCGCGCAGGAGTTGTGGAGGGGCATTGAACAACAGACCAATGAGTGGTTGGTGCCAGTGAGCCTCAAGCCCGGCCTGGTGGTGTGCGATAATGTGCGAAATCTCGTAGCAGCTCTGGGCCTAGCCGGTTTGATGCACATCCCTTGCCTGGTGCATGTGCTGAATTTGGTGGTGCAGAGGTTCCTTAAAATATGTCAGAGCTGCTGCAAAAAGTACGGGCCGTCTGTGCGCACTTTCGGCATTGTCACCCTGCTGCTGCTCGCCTGTCAGCGCTGCAGCGTAACTTCGGCCTTCCCGCTCACCGCCTCATATGTGACGTGCCCACAAGGTGGAACTCCACCTTGCACATGCTGGCGATAGTGGAGTTTCAGCTGCAGCACGCACGTGTGAGTCGCTCTGCGAAACAGCACCACTTCACCACTAGAGATGTCGCAAACCTAAAATTTGCCATTCGCGAACGGTGAACGCGAACCTCCGCAAATGTTCGCGAACCGGGCAAACCGCCATAGACTTCAATAGGCAGGCGAATTTTAAAACCCACAGGGACTCTTTCTGGCCACAATAGTGATGAAAAAGTTGTTTCAAGGGGACTAACACCTGGACTGTGGCATGCCAGAGGGGGATCCATGGCAAAACTCCCATGGAAAATTACGTAGTTGACGCAGAGTCGGGTTTTAATCCATAAAGGGCATAAATCACCTAACATTCCTAAATTGTTTGGAATAACGTGCTTTAAAACATCCAGTTTGTGTATACGATCAGGTATTAATTACAGTAATAGGAAGCTGAGGGGTAATATAAGGACACTGAATTTCAAAAGAGCCAATTTCCCAAAGCTACGCTCGCTGCTAGAAAATATCAATTGGGATAGAACCCTGGAAACAAAGAACACGGAGGAAAAATGGGAGTGCTTCAAGAGCATACTAAACAGGGGGATTGGCCAGTGCATTCCAAAGGGAAATAAATTTAAAAGAGCAAAAATAAACCCTGGATGGCTAAACTCCAACATAAAAATGTATATTAGTGCTAAAGAAAAGGCCTTCAAAAAATACAAGACTGAGGGGTCATTGGCAGCATTTAAGCATTACAAAGAGTGTAATAAGAAATGTAAAGACGAAATCAGGGCGGCTAAAATAGAACACGAGAGACATATAGCGGAGGAGAGTAAAAAGAACCCTAAGAAGTTCTTTAAGTATATAAACAGTAAGAAAGCGAGGCCAGAACACATTGGCCCCGTAAAAGATGATAAGGGAAATATGGCCACTGAGGACAGAGAAAAGGCGGAAGTGTTAAATAATTTCTTCTCTTCAGTCTTCACAAAAGAATCGGGGGGCTACACAAACCCAGCTTGTAAGGCCAATAATACACCTCAGAAAGTGCCGCCATGGTTAACAGAAGATAGACTTAGAGCTAAACTAGAGAAACTTAACATAAATAAATCCCCGGGACCGGATGGCTTGCACCCGAGGGTTCTTAATGAGCTCAGCCAGGTGATTGCCAGACCATTATTCTTGATCTTTAAGGATAGTTTACAGACGGGTATGGTGCCAGCTGATTGGAAAAAAGCCAACGTGGTACCAATATTTAAGAAGGGGCCGAGATATATCCCGGGTAACTATAGGCCGGTCAGCCTAACATCAGTAGTCTGCAAAATTTTGGAGGGGATATTAAGGGACCACATACAAGACTTTAGTAATGAAACTGGTATTATAAGTAGTAATCAGCATGGATTCATGAAAAATCGTTCTTGCCAAACCAATCTATTAACCTTCTACGATGAAGTGAGCAGCCACCTAGATAAAGGTAAGCCTGTGGATGTGGTGTATCTGGACTTTGCAAAGGCCTTTGACACCGTTCCCCACAAACGATTACTGTACAAACTAAGGAAGGTAGGTATGGACCATAAGGTGAGTACCTGGATAGAGAACTGGCTCCAGGGGAGAGTACAGAGGGTGGTGATTAATGGGGAGTACTCGGATTGGGCGGGTGTGGAAAGTGGGGTCCCCCAGGGTTCTGTCCTGGGACCAATCCTGTTTAATTTATTCATAAATGATCTAGAGGAGGGGATATCTAGTACAATCTCAGTATTTGCAGATGATACTAAATTAGGCATGCCAATATCTTCTATGCAGGATGTGGAAACCTTGCAAGCAGACCTGAACAAAATAACGGGGTGGGCAACTACATGGCAGATGAGGTTTAATGTTGATAAATGTAAAGTAATGCACCTGGGTGCCAGAAACCAGAAAGCAAGCTACTCACTAGGGGGGGAACCTCTGGGTGAGTCTAGGATGGAAAAGGACTTGGGGGTACTGGTAGACAACAAGCTTGGCAGTGGCATGCAATGCCAAGCCGCCGCAAGCAAAGCCAACAGAATACTGGGATGTATAAAAAAGGGGATTCACTCCAGAAATAAAGAGATTATTCTCCCACTCTACAAGACTCTGGTCCGGCCACATCTGGAGTATGCTGTCCAGTTCTGGGCACCGGTCCTCAGGAAGGATGTGCTGGAACTGGAGAAAGTCCAGAGAAGGGCAACAAAAATAATTAGGGGAATGGAGGACATCAGCTATGAGGAAAGACTACAAGCACTGAACTTATTCTCTCTGGAGAAGAGACGCTTGAGGGGGGATATGATATCAATGTACAAATACTGCACTGGTGACCCGAGCATAAGGAACAAACTATTCAGAGAAAGGAGGTACAATAAGACACGTGGCCACTCACTAAAACTAGAGGAAAGGCGGTTTAACCTTAAAGTGCGTAAGGGGTTCTTCACTGTAAGAGCAGTAAGGATGTGGAATTCTCTTCCACAAGCAGTCGTATCAGCAGGGAGCATCGATAGTTTCAAAAAACTAGTAGATGGACACCTTAAAGACCACAACATACAGGGGTATACAATGTACGATTAAAAGCAAACACACACACGCATTCATAGGTTGAACTGGATGCATAGGTTGAACTGGATGGACTGATGTCTTTTTTCAACCTTACTAACTATGTAACTATGTAACTATGTAACTATGTATGATGTTGTATCAATCAGGTAGTGTAAGGGTTACGCCCGCTTCACAGTGACAGACCAAACTCCCCGTTTAACGCACCGCAAACAACTGCAAACAGTCCATTTGCAGTGGGTACAGTACAGTCTGTGGACCTGACACTCACTGGCAGGCAACTATAAAAAATATATATTTTTTTAATTTTCAAGGTGCTGTGCCACCGTATATATGAGTGGTGGGCACTGCAGTGGGCACAGTACACTCTGTGGACCTGACACTCACTGGCAGGCCAGGCAACTGCAATTATAAAAAATATATATTTTTTTAATTTGCAAGGTGCTGTGCCACCAAATATATGAGTGGTGGGCACTGCAGTGGGCACAGTACACTCTGTGGACCTGACACTCACTGGCAGGCCAGGCAACTGCAATTATAAAAAATATATTTTTTTTTAATCTGCAAGGTGCTGTGCCACCGTATATATGAGTGGTGGGCACTGCAGTGGGCACAGTACACTCTGTGGACCTGACACTCACTGGCAGGCCAGGCAACTGCAATTATAAAAAAAAATTTAATTTGCAAGGTGCTGTGCCATCGTATAAATCAGTGGTGGGCACTGCAGTGGGCACAGTACACTCTGTGGACCTGACACTCACCGGCAGCCGGCAGGCAACTGCAATTATGACAGAGGAAAAAAAATATATTTTTTTAATTTGCAAGGTGCTGTGCCACCGTATATATGAGTGGTGGGCACTGCAGTGGGCACAGTACACTCTGTGGACCTGACACTCACTGGCAGGCCAGGCAACTGCAATTATAAAAAATATATTTTTTTTTAATTTGCAAGGTGCTGTGCCACCAAATATATGAGTGGTGGGCACTGCAGTGGGCACAGTGCACTCTGTGGACCTGACACTCACTGGCAGGCCAGGCAACTGCAATTATAAAAAATATATATTTTTTTAATTTGCAAGGTGCTGTGCCACCAAATATATGAGTGGTGGGCACTGCAGTGGGCACAGTACACTCTGTGGACCTGACACTCACTGGCAGGCCAGGCAACTGCAATTATAAAAAATATATATTTTTTTAATTTGCAAGGTGCTGTGCCACCGTATACTGTATATGAGTGGTGGGCACTGCAGTGGGCACAGTACACTCTGTGGATCTGACACTCACTGGCAGCCGGCAGGCAACTGCAATTATGACAGAGGAAAAAAAATATATTTTTTAAACTGCAAGGTACTGTGCCACCCGATATGAGTGTGGGGTGCACACAGTACAGTCTGTGGTGGGTCTGTGGCCTCTCACACACAGCGGGCAGGCAACTGCACAATAGATATATATATATATCAAAAAAAAAAATTGACTAAAATACCAGCCCTAAAAAAGGCTTTTTGGGGTGCTGTCAGGATGCCGTCCTTACAGCAGGAGTGGACCGAGAACACTATCTAACAACTGTCCCTATTAACAGCAGCAGCAGCACTCTCCCTGCTCTCAATAACACACTGCTTCAGAATGATCTAAGATGGATGCTGCCCTTGCTTTTTTATAGGAGGTGGGAGGGTGTGGGAGGGAAGGTATGCTGATTAGCTGGAATGTGTCTGCTGACTGTGAGGTACAGGGTCAAAGTTTGCCTCAATGATGAAGTATAGGGGGTGGAATGAACATCGCATATGTTCGCCCGCAGCGGCGGACGCGAACAAGCGATGTTCGCCAGGAACTGTTCGGGACATCTCTATTCACCACCAACCTGTGCGCCTTGTTGCGCTGTTTCGAGTACTCCACCAACATGGCCAGTGCCGATGACGCCGTTCTCAGCGTTACTATCCCACTTCTATGCCTCCTTGAAAAAACAATTCGGGCGATGATGGAAGAGGAGGTGGCACAGGAGGAGGAAGAGGGATCATTTCCAAGGCTTTCAGGGCAGTCATTCACAAGTTGCTCCGAGGGTTGGTTCCTGCACCCACAAACGGCAGGTACACAATTGTCCAGCAAGGGCACAGTTATGGAGGATGACAGGTGGAGGATGAAGAGGAGGAGATGGAGGAGGAGGAACCATGTTCACAGCAGGGTGGCACCCAGACCATCTCATGGCCCTCACTGGTGCGTGGCTGGGGGGATACAGAGGATACAGCTGATACACCTCCCACAGAGGAAAGCTTTTCGTTGCCTCTGGGCAGCCTTGCACACATGAGCGATTACATGCTGCAGTGTCTCCGCAACGACCGACGAGTTTCCCACATTATAACTTGTGCTGATTACTGGGTGGCCACACTACTGGATCCCCGTTACAAGGACAACGTACCGTCCTTAATTCCCTCACTGGAGCATGATCGGAAGATGTAGAGTACAAGTGCACTCTGGTAGACGTGCTGCTGGTGGCATTCCCACCTGACAGCGGGGGCACAGTGGAAGCACAAGGCGAAGGCAGAGGAGGAGGAAGAGTTAGCCAATGCAGCCGGGGCCCCGCCAGCACCTCAGAAGGCAGGGTTAGCATGGCCGAAATGTGGAAAAGCTTTGTCAACACGCCACAACAACCAGCAGCACCAGCTAATATGGAACATTTCATCAACATGGTGGAGCAGTATGTGTGCACAGGCCTAGACTTACTGAATGATGGGTCTGCCCCCTTCAACTTCTGGGTCTCCAAATTGGGCACATGTGCCTGAGCTTGCCCTTTATGCCTTGGAGGTGCTGGCCTGCCCTGCAGCCAGTGTATTATCTGAATGTGTATTTAGCACGGCAGGGGTTATCACAGACAAGCGCATCCGCCTGTCCAGAGCCAATGTGGACAAGCTCACGTTCATTAAAATAACCTAGGCATGGATCCCACAGGACTTGTCCGTACCTTGTGCAGAATAGACATGTACTTATACCGGCCTTACCCAGCCATTGTTGTATTTTTGATCCTTCTCACTCTTTTGGGGTGTACCCTAATGGGATAGTAGACAGGACTCCCTAGATTATTAATAAATAACAGATAATAAATTTACAATAAAGAGAGGCCCGGAGTAAAGGAGAGAAGAGACATGGACGGAGGGCCGGCATGACAGGGGTTAAAGGGGTTTGGGACAAGGAGGAGTTTTCAGCCCAGTACAATAGAAAATATAAGTGGTGGGACTTTTAATTCCTGTTTTGGCCAGGAAAGGGTGGAGCTACAGGGAGAGGTCAAGCTAGGGGCCTCAGGAAGTCTTCAGTCAGAGGAAAGCTGCATTGGAGAATATTTCCCACCCTCCCTCCCATTTTCTTGTATTTTCTTGTTTTTTCTGACTTTTGGTTGTGCGGTCCACCGCCCTTGTTTTTGTTTTAACAGAGGCTTTCTTCTTTTGGAGTGGTTCCTTGTCATGGCAGCAAGCGGGGTACAAGGTCCTGGTAGGTTAGTATGGTGCAAACTTATACTTGGTAGGGACCCGTCTGAGGTACGGCTCCCTGATGGTGCAAACTTATACTTGGTAGGGACCCGTCTGAGGTACGGCTCCCAGTAGTTGGTATGGTGGTACCTGCGACTGGTTGTCTCCGAGCCGGTGCTGTGGCGGATGGAGGCCTAATTAAGTCGGATGCAGGTACCTCCTTCTTTCATGCCTACCGGGACCTTGAGGCTCCAGTAAAAAACTGGGTTTAACGTGTTATTTACCTGTTATGTATACAGTTTGTTAAAAAAAGGCTGCTATGGCCATTTAACTCCAACCTGTGGTCATGTGGTTATTTATAATGGAGGAGGAGAGTGATGGTCAGAGCAGTATGGAGACAAATCATCTTTAATCCCCTAGTCATGAGACACCACACAACATCTGGTTGGAAAATTTTTAAGGCCGCGGCCGTTTATTATTTGTTTATTTAAACAAACGTGATAAAAGATTTTCAACAATATTATAAAACACTGAAAACAACCCGGTCACTACGACCCAGGTTGTAAGAATAAACAAATTCAACTGAATAAAATTGTCCAGAACAACATTAATACACAGAACAAACCGTATATATATTTATATACATTGTCCCCCTTTGCATAACACAAAGGTGACCCTACAAATAATACTGGCCGCGACAAAACAAGGGAGGGAGGGGAACACCACAGCTCCGTTCCAGTGAGGTGGCTGAGCCCTTAGCTGTGGGGGTCCCTCCTAAATAGCCCTAAACCAGGGGTGGATTTTTCAGTGGGAAGAGGGGAAAACTCAACTAATCTCCCCAGATACAGGAACAAATTTGAGCGGGAACAGCGGCTGAATAACCCCAGGTCATAAAGGTCAACTAAACTTTCCCCAGCAACAATTTTACCTCACCCTGTGACTGCTAATAACTAGCCTACACCAAGTTATAATCCCTGTCCCCATCCCATAAGGAAAAGGGGGCACAAAATGATGCCCCTTTTCCTTTCATTAAAAAAATAAATAAAATTAAAAACAAAAACCAGTGTTGGCTACCTCGTCCTCCTCCACCACTGCTTTCACCTACACCGCCACATCCACGGCCACCTCAAACTCCTACTCCATATGGACCTCGTTCTCCTAGATCAAGATTATTTTTTTTTATTAAGATTATCAAGATTATGTATTTTATGTTATTTTAAGTTGTTTCCCTCTCCACATTTGTTTGCAAAGCACTTGCTATGCTCTTAACAACATTTTGCTGCCATTTGCTGCCCTCTAGCCCTTTCCATTACTTTTTTACAGCCATTTTAGTGCTCAAAAGTTCGGGTCCCCATTGACTTCAATGGGGTTTGGGGTCAAGTTCGGGTTAAGTTCGGGTCCCGGACTCGAACCTTTTTTGTGAAGTTCGGCCGAACCCGTCGAATCCGAACATCCAGGTGTCCGCTCAACTCTAATGTTTACGGAGTCAAAAGTTGATGGACAGTGTTTTTTGAAAGAGGACTGTTTTTCTGCAAATTTGGGAGTCATTTCTGGACTTGGTAAAGATATGTTTAGAAATAGTTTATTGTTTGAGATTATGTAGATTGAGAAGCTGGGGACTGAACTGAACTGAATTTTCAGTAGCAGGGGGTGAAAATAAATGAAGCTTACTTAGCTGTTTTCAATAATGGGGCTGAGGGGGGCAGTGGTTAGCAGCTGGTATGGGTCTTCAACTCAGTTCGGCTCATCCCTACCTAGCACTTGTCAAAAATATGAAAGCAGCTTTAGCTTCAATGCGCTTCCTTTCTCGTTTTCACCTGCAGACTTACCCACTCATTGATCCAGTGGTGTTTCCCCTCTAGGTAAAATGTCACTTCGTGTCATTCAACCCACTTTCTGCGAGCCCAGGGAATGTCATAAGCATCCTCACCCCTTTGCTACATGCAGCTGTAGAATGATTAATGCCCATGCAGTGGCTGATTGGGGCCTGATTTAGTGAGAGTGCCAGCTTATTCCTGGGTCTGGTCCGAATCTAAGTTCAGACCAAACCAATGCTCATCCCTTTTCGGGAGCTCTCTGTAAGTTCTGCCCACAGCTGCTATGTAAAGGGGGAACTGCACTTCCAGCTCCCGGCTGCATAGCAATAAGGTCTATGATTAACACCAGTGCTGTGCCTCCACCCCTCCCTCTGCTGTGCAATTTGCAAAGCACAACACAGTAATAACATTGCAGCTGTGATTTGTGAAAATCACAGCATAATAATTGGCTGGAGGCACAACACCAGAACATGTGTTGACCATAGACACTACTCCAAACCAATGGAAATATGTTACCATATTCAATTAACCCTGTCTAGACCCATACGTCATGACTGTTGGACCATCCTGCTGGATAGTCATCCTATCCACAGTATGTTGCACCGAGAAAAAAAGAGTAAATTGCATGATGATGACGCGGATTCATAAGTGCTGTTATCTCATACGTACTATTATGTGCATTTTCTACAGCAATTTCATGGTTAATGATATAAATCGTATAGGAGCTTATATGAGAAGAGTTATAAGAATGTATGCAAGGTTCCTTATTGTCATCCTGGAGATTAGCCTTAGTAAGCAATTTTCACTGGTGGAACAGAATTCTCTTCTCTGTGTTTTGTTAGCAGGGATGAATCAGCCTGGGTTAAATTCACTCTCTAAGTTCCTCAACCGATAGTCTGCTCAGAAGTGATGAATCTGACACTGTGACTATGAGTCAGGGTACCAGTCAGTCTCTATCTTCCCATTAAAGTACTTTTCCTACGAAATCATGTTTGTCTTCATATCTGTCTATGCTAGTTCCTAGTCTTGTGATTAAATTAAACAACCATAATTGATAGCTCAATGTTGTTTTTCAGACCTAAGCACTAAAGAGGATGAAGGCCTGTGTGAAAAGCTTTTGAATATGAAAAACAGATAAAAGTAAGCTACTATAAGGAGGATCTACGATAAGGAGGAGTAGGAAAGCACTGAAAGTAAAAAAAGTTGTTGTGGTGCCCATGGCGGTTGTACGAGTCAGACACCCATTCACATGGGAGGACTGGGCCAGGGGGCAGGGGGACAATTGCCCCCTGGGCTGCTCTGATGCCCTGTAAAAAGGCTGCTTCTGCCACAGGCATGCCTAAATGATTCCTGGTGAAAAGAAGTAAAAGGTCCCTGCTGCTGACCTACTGAATGCAGGATGAAGAAAAGGACAGAGCATAGGCCTCCCTCCCCAGCATGGATAGTGTAAACTCTGTTTGAGCAGAGGCTGGTTCCATGCCCCACTGGAGACTCTCCCCAGCCAGCCCCAACCGAGCTTTCCCATCTCCCCCCAACTGCCCCCTAGGGAGGTAGAGAGTACCTGGAGCAGGGTTTCAGCCTGGAATGGGGGTCAGGAGAAGGCCAGGAAGAGGGAGAGTGGGAGGGGGGCCGATTCGCTGCACCATGGGCCTCTGGATTGTACTTGCCTCCTGGGCCGAAAGTTGCCAGTCAGCCCCTGCCCATTCGCATGCTAAAGCTTCTATTACTTTTTCCAGTAATGCTACGTATCAGTGACGCTTGTCATGCTGGTTCAGACGATAATGATATTGATGATGAAGTTGTAGTTTAGGTTATGCAAACCAGTACAATAAGGAAGAGACACTGGGGGAAGGTTGCTTTAAAGATTAACACTAATTAACCAACAGAGCAAAAATATCCAGTGGCAGGGCTTCTTCATATGGCATATGTATTACTGAATTTAAATTACAACTCCAGCCAATTTTTTTTCATTGCTTAGGGTACAATAAGGAGGGATACAAATCGTTGTTTGTTTTTTTATCAGTGTCTATGTTGGAGATATGTCATAAGGAGACTTATGATGCTGATCATCCTGATATGCCACCTTCAATATAAGTATATCTTTTGGTGATTTATGAGGGGTCGCCGTATGTCCATTCTGGTGAGGATCTCGGAGGATATCTCCCTGCAGGCTGAATTTGACCACTCTATAATTTGAGGGTCAAATTGTTCCGGTAAGCAGTTTACTTGAGCACAGTGGTGGAGTGACCCCTGCATGGGACATCCTTTCTGGGTGTGGGACATCTCTCTCTCACTTCTCCTTTTATCACCTTACCTGCAAGAGGACCTGAATTGTATTATTCATTTATTGACTGTTTAACAACATTTTTGGTATTGGAGCTGCACCTTTTTGCTTACTATATTCTATAGAATTCCAATCAGATTCTTTGGTGCCGGCAGCCTTCACGTTTGTATCACATTCAGATCAGACTGTATGTTTTGCTTGGACTGAGCACGGTTTATTTATTTATTTTATGTTGGAGATATACTGGTAGATTTGAGGTGGTGCTGGACCAGTATGGAATAAAATCAGATTTTGTGTAAATCTAAGAGGTGGGCTGTAGCTGGCCAGCTATAACCTGTCCTAGGTTTCTAATATGACCTACATGCATATACAGCTAGACCTGCTAATAACCTTAATACAGTGTATATGTTTATATGTGAGAGACAAAAAGCAGTTATTTACTGTGGCTTTATGTTTGGATGTCATATAACAATTGTATATTGTGTTCACAGAAGCAAAAAGAAAATATGCCTGTAAGATTAATTTATATGCCTGTAAGGTAAGCTCAGACACAGCAGAATTGAAACCAGAAAGCACAGAGTTAAACTTTATTACCCATAAGGAGTTTGTGGCCAATCACAGCCAGTCTCACACTCAGCAACAGTCTTGGCCAATTACAGCCAGCCTTACACTCATTTTTTGTCTAAAGTCTCATGCACACATTGCCAGCATTCTCATTCCACCAGAGAAATGAGATCTGTACAGACACAGATCCACAGAGCAGTCTTATGGAAGCAAGTGGTCAAAAATAGGTAATTAACAGTTATGTGTTCCCAGGGCTTTTTTTCAGCAGGAATGCGGGGGAACGCAGTTCCGGCACCTCCAATGGGTGCTGGATGGTCTACTGATGCTGGCTGCTGGGAGATCTATTGTTGCTGGAGGGGATCTATTTTTGCATGGCAAAAAAATCTTTTGATTCCGAGGGTTAATTGTTGCTAGAAGAGATTTACTGTTAAGGGAGGAGTCTACTGTTGCTGGCTGCTAAAGAGTCAATTGATGCTGGCTGCTGGGAGATCTTTTGCTGCTAATGGGGGTCTATTGCTGCTGGGGGGGTCTACTGCTGCTGGCTGTGGGGGATCTCTTGTATTGCTTTTCTTGTTCCAATACAAAATTATGCTTGGCTCTATATTCTCTAAAACAGGCTGTACTGGAAGCTGGGTAGGGGGTGGAACCAAGGTTCAGTGCTTGGAGGTTGGAAGGGGTGGAACCAAGGGTTAGTGCTCGGAGGTGGGTAGGGGGCGGAGACACAAAGTAACTTAGAAGGGGGAGTTCCTGCACCTATTCTCTGAGGAAAAAAAGCCCTGTGTGTTCCTATTGTTAGTAATGTGATTAGAACTGTATACAGAACTAGTTATGTGTTCACTTGTAGTTCCACCAAACAATCCATACGTCCTAGCAAAGTTATACCAAACTTCAAAAGTTATATCAAACAAATACGCAAACTATCGAACAGTTGAACCACCATTTGTTATACTTTATTCAGCACATGTTTGTACATGGACTGTCTGCTGCAAAGTGTCGGTGTTATCTATGAAGAAAAGTTAAAGTTAATAAAGAAGATATCTTAAGCGTTTGGTGTGCTCTTTAAACCTACTGCTTTCCATAGAACGGTATTAGAGGAATTTATAGAGTAACAGACAGTCTGGTTAGACTGAAGTCAGAGAAATCCAATTCTTCTAATGCCACAGCGCACAAGGCATTTCATAGTGCTGCGCCTGCCACATGGGGTGCTACTATGTTGACCTGGTTGGAGTCCTTGGCTGCTGCCTATTAGGTTGCAATAAGATGATCACTCACAAGAAGGTAAAATAATGGATATATGGTTTGGGGCACCAGTGAAAAACAGTCATTTCGTTCGGAGGTATGTTTAAATTGTTTTAAGAAAACTGGACTCCTCCATCCTCAGTTGAAATCAACTGCTCTCACTGCAATTAGATCACGCTTACACTCAGTCCTAATCCTGACCTAATAAAGGTACAAAGATCTTTTCTTTCCAATACCATTACACATTGCTCACGCTCTAAGAATGAAGGAGTCTAGTTCCCCCGAAACATGTTGACTATATTT
The DNA here is from genome assembly GCF_965119305.1 of Pelophylax lessonae. Classification (NCBI taxonomy): domain Eukaryota; kingdom Metazoa; phylum Chordata; class Amphibia; order Anura; family Ranidae; genus Pelophylax; species Pelophylax lessonae. Next base: position 102,249,292 of record NC_138778.1, read on the forward strand.
GACATTTCTGATCAAGTAAACAATTTAAACAAACCTCCAAGTGAGATAACTCTTTTTCACTAAGCTCTCCTAACCAAACATCCAGGATTTTACCTTGTTGGAGAGATGCACTCCTACTTCATATTGTGTCACCAAGGCAGAAATTGAAGGGGACCTCTATAGTGGTAAAAAAGACAGCAACAAAACAACTGCTGTCTGTATAGAGGGGAAAGACTCAAACCTCTCTGATCTTGGTTCTGTCCGTTTCCTTATTGGTAAGTTTCCTAATTTCCTGTCACGTCACAAAACAAAAAAATTGGTTTGGGATACAGTACACCCCCCCTCACCAACATCCTATTTTAAGCAGTTCTTTCCCCACTGTTATCAATATTAAAGTTCACAGAACACAAATGGTTTCTTACACATTGTTTTTTTAGCATATCTCTTCCACAAAATCAAATACTCATATGTCACGTACCTTGTTTGGAGGCCTAGTTAATGAGAGGGCTTCCCTTGCAACTCTGGTCCAAGCACCCCTTAATTTGGTGACAGAGGTACAAGGCTCAAAGAAGCACGGGTGCTGGTAGCTTGGTAGCAGGTGATTGCCACAGACATAGGTGTAGTGAAGGTGAGCCTGGGTCACACACGGTTAGGCAGCAGCGTGGACAGGAAGCAAGCAGAGCAAGGTCCAGTAGCAGGCAGAGGTCAGTAAAAGGTAGTCAGGCAGAGCAAAGTCCAAGAGCAGGCTGAGGTCAGTACCAGGAAAGCAAGCAGAGACTATTGAGAGGCAAGCTGAGGTCAGTACCAGAGAAGCAAGCAGAGAATAGTCAGAGGCAAGCTGAGGGCGGTATTCAGAATCCAAAGAGCAAAGTCAGTAACAAGCTGGGTCAGCAACGAAAGATCAGTCAGCAAGCACAAACACAGGAACATGGGTGACAGGAAAGCTGAAGAATATCCAGCAATTAGCACACATCTGGATCTCCTTTAAATAGGCAGCTTGTGTGTGGAGGTACGTGCCAATTTGTGGGGATGCACAGGGCCGTCTTTTCCAATGGGCATGCCAGGTAGTAGTTGTACTCTCTTGTAGTATATAGTGTTCCCTGTAATGTGTATATAGTCTATATACATATTACAGGGAACACTATATACTACAAGAGAGTACAACTACTACCTGGAGTATATACCTTACTATATACATATTACAGGGACCAATATATACTACAAGAGAGTACAACTAGGCTGGAGTATATACCTTACTATATACATATTACAGGGAACACTATATACTACAGGAGACTCTTGTAGTATATAGTGTTCCCTGTAATATGTATATAGTAAGGTATATACTCCAGGTAGTTGTACTCTCTTGTAGTATATTCTCGTGGGTGATTGTGTAGGCAGGGGGCCCCAGTGCACTGCATTGCCCAGGGGCCTAAAAGGATCTTAAGATGGCACTGGGGATGCACGCTGGCGCACAGAAATGTGCCTATGTGTCAGTGCACGCTGGATATTACCCTAAGCTCATCTGTGTGAAGGTACAAGTGCACGAGCATTAGCTGCCAGGGAATAAGCAGTACCTGCAAGGGAATGAGCAGTAGCTGTACAAAAATGAGCACTAGCTGTATTCGCTTCCTGACATCATACCACTTTCCTGGCTTTCTCTTGCAGCACCACTGCTCTGGCCTCAGGCTTAGGTCCTTGTCTGTCACTTCCAGACAATACTTATACCATGGACAGACCGTCTTGCTTCTCCTAGCTGCACTAGCTGAGAGCTGTCTTATAATTGGAGACCTTCTCTATCTCTGGGTGTAGCCATTGTCAGGACAGTGGGATGGATGCTGGCAAAATGTGGACCCAGGAGTGGAGGTTTTATCCCACTCCATCATAAACAAGGCCCCCAGGCTCCAAGACCCTGAGCAGGATTTGCCCTACCTGGAGAAAATTGAAACTCAAGTTTCCTCTGTATGAAACATGCATACTTAGCTCCTCCACAAACATGCCTGGTTTATGCCATAGTCTCTTTAAACGGTGGCATGATGCAGCCCTGTCACATTATATGCATTTTTTTGTCCAGGTAAACAAGAAATATTGCATATTATTTTTCATACTTCAGATTTACTGCCTGAAGCTCTAGGACTCTTTTCACAGATTTATGATTCATCAGCTTTATGTGACTCCACATTCATCAGCTTTATGTGACTGTCCGAAATGAAACAGCTATTGATATATATATATATATATATATATATATATATATATATATATACATACATATACACTGTATATATTGGATATAAATGTATAAAGAAATAGCACCAACAGCACATTTAAACTGACTTCCCAAGTGTGAGATCTGAGTCAAAGAACAGTCTGGCATCTTTGGTTTGTTTTGTTTATTTGATAAAGGGATGGGAGAAGGGAATGAGTGGGATACTCCTCTGGCTCAACTAGGTACAAATTGGGACACTTGAGAAAAAATGCCTTTCACTGCTGATTTAACGCTGGCTGGATGCCGACCAACGCTTACTTGAATTCACTGACTTGCTTGCACTGTCCTGAAGACTGACTTCTGATACTCAGGCTAGCTCAAAAGTCCTTGACATTGCTCCCTCCAGTCCTTCCTGACTGAGGTAGCCTTTAGTAACACTGCTGCTGCTGCAACTCTCAACACTGTACACTGCACGCTGTACACTTCCACTGTACACTGAATACTTCAGGGCCCAACCACTGGCACCCCCTTTACTCTTCAGGGTCAACACTGGCACCCCCTTTCCTTTGCTCCTGCACCGGCTAGCTAGCTCCTGGATCCCTCTGACCTTCTCCGGAGTGGTCCCCTCTCACTAGACAGACCCCCAGGGGCAGTTTGCAGTACTCACGACTGGGAATGCTTTCCTGAAACTCGACCCCTCTCAGCTCCTCTGGTCCTCAGCACACCGGATCCTCTCTGCAGCTCCGCTCAGCCCTCAGGCAAGCCGCCTGGGACACCCGATTCCTCTTGACAGGAGGAGAGACAGCCGTACTCTCCCTCCCAGGACTCTGCTTCCTGCAAAGATGCTGCATCATGTGCTCCCCCAAAACTTATACCCACTCCTACCCACCCTCAGGCTCACTCAGCATCAGTGGAAGGAAAGATAGCCCCACTTCTGTGGCTAAGTGGGGTTACCCACGTTATCTGCCTTATAAGGTAATTTGGCTTATTGGGATTATTTGGATTGCCTGCCTCATATGGACAGCCTACTATCATAAGGCTGAATTATCATCGCTACAGAATTTGGGAGTGATGCCCCCACAATTTGAACATATCAGGTTGTGTGCTAGTTAATAGTACCCAAAGGATTATTGGAGCACTATAGTGGGCTCATATCATTGTAGCCATTCCAGTCTGGAGCTGCTTCTATCTATTGGCCTCTGGTTCCTGCCTTTCAACGCATGTGTTTGGTCTGGTCTCTGATGCAGTGGGAATTCTGGTCTCTCTGGCCCTGAGGAAGCCTTGCTGTGAAATGCGTTGGCTTGCTGGGGACCCTCAGACCGTGCTATTATAGAGACCACTACCATCTACTGATACAGAAGTATCGGCCCTCCCAATGGGAGTATATTTCTACACATGCATTTTTTTCTTGTGTGTTTTTTATCATATATGTTTGTCATGTGATTTTATATTTTATTCTATAAACATGTTTTGTTTTATGAAAGAATTGTGTTAGAGTTGTGATCCTCCCCTTCCCTACCGGCCTATCCAAAGCCCCATCTTTTCTTCTTTTTGATACAATTTATGCGATTTGGGGTTCGGGCCATTTATCACGGTAAATTTTTGGTTTCTTCTGGAAGGATGTTACTGCACTGCTGAACTGTTTATGAACTACACCTCCCAGCAGGCCATTTGCTCCAGGGGAGCATTGTGGGAGAGACTATAATGGGATCTGCTGACCAGGCCCATGCTCTCTTGCTTCCTGGGATCGATCATGTGTGCATCGGTCTGCTTGATCATGTAGTGGATCATCATTAATCATAACTAGCTATCTTGCATTGCTTGTCTCACACGGTGCTACACAGAGGAATCATTTGTTCTTTGAGCTCCAACTGCCAGTGAAGATAATAGCAAGGCCTTGCATTCTGAACATTGCTATTTTATTGCTTTTAAAGAAGACACACTACTGGTATTTAGATTACCTAATTTCTCATTAGGATACTGGTACTATAGGCTGGCCTGGGATTCCCCTTTAGTAGGAGTATTTCATTTAGCAATTTATAGCTTTCTGAGAGATTAATTTACTTATTTGGCAGATACTGTGTCTCTTGGTGTATTTGCTTATTACTATAACTGTTTTTTTTTTAACTGTTCTTTAGTATTTTTTCAATGGAGCCTTGGCTGTTTACCCAGGGCCTAATTGATTATTACCCCCTTTAAGCCTTCCTTTTTTAGTAAAGTAAATCTAAGAGATAAAACAGATTTGCATTGTGTCAGTGTGTCATATAAAGATATACACAACAAGTCTGAACCTTAGAGTGTCAGGAGGGCTGGACAGTTCACAGGGTCAAAGTGGCACAGAAGAACATACAACTACAAGCAACAAGCAAGGGGGCAGTGCTACATGAAGTTAAAAATGACATTCATTGTAAGGAGAACACATGCATTGTAGGGATGGCATGCACTGTTGTTGTGCATTGTGACCCTGCACGGGGCTGGCTGCTTCCTGTGGGATATGGAATTATTCACATTACGTGAGTGCCATCAGCTAAAAATGAAATACATATGGCAGAAGAAGGATTCCAATTTTGAAGGTTGCCAACACCAGCACAAGTGCAGACAGATCAACACCCAAATCTGGTGTTACTTCCGATACAAGGTGAGAGTAGAGAGTAGAAAGCTATTTTAATATGAATAAATACCTGCCACTAACACTAGACATAGTGGAGCCCTTTTACCATTTCCTCTTTCTGCATGAGCTATATTAGAAGTCTCAGACTAGTATTGGTCTCTGCACGCTTTGCTGTGTTAAAACGTGCCTCTTACCTAAAGGGACTTTCATTGTCTGTGGTTAAGAAATAGCTTAGCAAAAATAGAAATTGTTTTATGAACAATATTTGCGACTGATCAGCCTTTTGTTAGGAATCGAAAATAAAAAGGTCTTGTCAGGTTTCACTGCATATGATTGTGGTTTTCTTTGAACTGCATAGTCGTCACTTATGCCCTCAAAGAAATTCCAGTGGAACTCACCCACAGTTCTGGTCAAAAGCCAGGCTGTTTGAGCCTTAGGCTTCTGTACTGAATACCGCCTTTAATACTATAAAGAAAAGGCCAGAAGACCCGTGATACACATTTTAGCAGCTGCAATTAATCATAGCACCAAAAGACAACACAATCTTAAATCTCCTTAAAATGGATCTGACATTTGCCCATTAAAAGATACAGTATATAAAAAAAATAAGAGCCTACGTGGATTGTAGGGATTAACCGGTTGCATATATGGGGGCTCACGTTGGTGTACATATTATCTTTTTATTTTTATTTGACCTAGCCCCATCATTGAATGATTAATACTGAATTCCTTGCAGTATAAATGTACAATATGGTGTACAGAGTTTAGCAGTCTAGGGAATGGAATGTATAGCACAGCATACATAGTGCAGCAGTTTGTATTAAAGCAGCACTAAACCCATGCCATGCCGTGCCGTGAATGATCAGAGTCAACATTGCTTGTGTTCTCAACTGAATTGTCATGCATTTAAATGGCTGGTGTCATAACTGATCACATGTGTAGCACCATGACAAGTGCAGATCAAACATAGGTTAGGATGGCAGCTTTCTCAGCTGTAAAGGATAGGAGGGTCTTATTCTGTTTTAAGTGGCATGCCGTTATGTTGGATACTGTCAGTGGAGAAGTGCAGGGTGCAGTGGTAGTCACTGAAGTGTGTGGAAGGGCAGTGGTGCTTGGGTGAAGTGTGTGTGGGTGAAGAGTCGGTTAGTGGGTTAGTGCATGTGTGTGATGTACCTGCTGCCCAAGAAGTGCAGGGTCTCCCATAACTGAGATAATGCCAGGGCAATCTCTATGTAGGCAGTAGGGATGATCGAACATTTGAAAAGTTCGGTTCGACCAGAACACCCGAATTTCCCGAAAGTTTGGTTCGGATTCCAGAACCCCATTGAAATCAATGGAACCCGAACTTCTGGAATCAAAAAACACAATTTTGAAGACCTAAAACCCAATAAATGCCCCTAAAAAGTGCCTAGGGTTCTGGGTCATGCCCCAGGGACTATGAATTATATATATATAAGTTCTTAAAAATTGTTGTTTTTGATAGAGAGACAATTATTGAAAAAAGTTTTGAAACAAAAAAAAAAAATAGATTTCTTTGGATTAAGTGTCTGGGGGGTCTAAAGTGTACCTGTGAAGTTTCAGCTCTGTAGCGTGTCCAGAACCAGAAAAAAAAACAGATTATTTTTATTAGAATGTCAGTAGCGCAGGGATGGTGTTACCCTCCTTTCACACCTGGGCGTTTTTGTTTCAGGCGTTTTTTGGGCGTTTACTTGAACTTCTGTATAGGGGTATATATATATATATATATATATACCCCCAACCCAGAATCTGCATAGTGGGGTCACCCTAGCATGGCAGAGTCAGTTCACACTAAACTACACTAAGGTCACCCTGGCATGGCAGAGTCAGTTCACGCTAAACTACACTACGGTCACCCTGGCATGGCAGAGTCAGTTCACGCTAAACTACTGTGACAGGAAGTCAGGAAAATCTATGGGTGTTGTCACTGACGGGAGATATATTTCTGCTTGGTTTAGACAATTCACTAATTGCTATCAGGTGTCGGCTGCAGAGGTAGGCAGGAAGGTGTACGGAAGTTGAGAACACTTTCAGCTGTTCAGAATGAGGCAATTAAGATCTCTATAACTTGTCCAAAGGGAGTCTATTGATTGCTGTCTCCTGAGGCTGTGTAAGCTGGGGAGAGCAGTCAGATGAGAGACTTCTAAAGGTGAGGTGTTGAATTTTTTCTGTGTAAAGAAAACACAAATGGACATTTGAGTGTCTGCTGTAGAACCAGCAGGGTCTGCCCAAAGAGTAGGTTGGGAAGACTCCTTAGATAGGTTCCGGTGTGTGAGAAGGTAGACGCCCACAGTGGCCAGGATTTATTTTGTGTTTTATTTTATTTTGATGTTTTTGCTGCATGCACTGTTTTGAAGAAATTGGAAGAATAAACCATAAACTGTTGTTTTCAACCACTCCTCGGCTATCTCCCTGTGTGACGAACCCCCCCCAAAAGGGGTTATCCACACCCGCTACCGAGCTAATCCCTCACATATGGTGGAGGATGCGGGCAGTTAAAGTAAACCCAAAAAAATGGAGGAAATACTGAAACAACTGATTATATCGAATGCAGCCCAACAGCAGGCAAATGCAGCTCAACAGCAGGCAAATGCGGATTTTCAGCGGAGCTTTGCAGCTCAACAACAAGCTCACCGAGAGGCCATTGAAGGCGTGGAACAGAGACACCAGCAGCAAATGGAGGCCATTGTGAAACAGCTTCAGAGACAGCAGACCGAGGTTGGGAGTCAGGCCAGTAACATACCGACTTTTCGGGTAAACCACTTATTGCCAAAGATGACTACAGATGAGGACCCTGAGATGTTTCTGACCACGTTTGAAAGAACAGCGGAGAAAGAGAGTTGGCCTAAAGAACAGTGGGCTGGACTAGTGGCCCCCCTATTAGCTGGAGAAGCCCAAAAGGCATATTTTGACTTGGAACTTGCAGATGCAAAAAACTATGATCGATTAAAAGTGGAAATATTGGCACGTTTTGGGGTAACCTTGGATGTCCGTGCTCAGCGGGTCCACAATTGGAGTTATCAGCTGAAGAAACCACCCCGGTCGCAGATGTATGACCTCATCCATTTGGCTAAGAAATGGCTGCAGCCAGAAATTCTGTCCGGACCAGAAATTTTGGAACGAGTAGTCATGGACAAATTTCTTAGGTCTCTTCCTAACACCCTGCAGAAATGGGTAAGCCATGGTGGTCCGGAAACCGCAGACAAATTAGTAGACCTGGTCGAAAGGTACCTAACAACTGAGAATTTGACCTCTTTTTCCAGAGATGCACAGACTTTTCACCCCAAGACCAGACCCTCCCCACCTATAAGTAAGACTGCGTCAGGGGATGGGGGTGGAGAGAGGATCCAAAGAGCAACTCGAGGTGTTAGTAGGACTACTACTAATGTTTGGCGAGAGCGACCTGGAAGACCCATCCCACAGGAGAGGACTGGAAGGTTGATTTGTTACCGTTGCCGGGAAGAGGGACATGTAGCAGCAGTTTGCCCAGCGGTTTGCCCAGTGGATGATGAACCCATGCATTGTGACTTTCTGACAGAGAGACGACAGTCCTTTTTTGCAACCACATACACTGCAGTAAAGGGGAATGAGAAACCTTTATATAGAATGTGTTTAGATGGTAAAGATGTTGTGGTATTGTTGGATTCAGGTAGCCTGGTTACCTTAGTGAGAAGTGATCTAGTGGTGAAAAAAAACGTACATCCTAGGAAAATGGCGGTAGTTTGTGTACATGGGGACACTCGAGAATATCCGGTGACTACAGTTTCCTTTGAAACCTCCCTCGGTAACTTGTGTCACCAAGTGGGTTTAGTTCCCAAACTGCCACATGACGCCATTGTGGGAAGGGATTTCCCAAAATTCTGGGAACTCTGGGATTGCCCAGATTCCCCAGTAGGTGGTTCTTCTGAGCCTGAACCATCTACTCCAGAATCCTCTAACTGTGAGGATTATCCTGAGTTTCCGTGCTCAGTCTTAGCCGGGGAAACACCAGTCCCTAGGGAGGAGCCTGCTACCTCAGAAGAGGAACAGCGGCCGTTAGGGTTGGATGACCTTAAAGTGCACCGAGAAAATTTTATCACTGAGCAATTGAGGGACCCCACATTGCTAAGAGCCCGGGAGAATGTAGTGAAGATAGATGGGGAGCTAGTTAACCCTGACGAGAGGATTGCCCTCCCTTACTTCATTATTGAGAGGGACCTCTTATATCGAGTGTCACAGAGGATAGAGGACACTGTTGAGCAACTGGTAGTGCCTAAACCGTACCGCAAGATGGTTTTGGAACTGGCCCATGGGCACATTCTTGGGGGACATTTGGGAGCAGAAAAAACCCGGGAGAGAATCACCCAGAGGTTTTATTGGCCTGGGATCACTAAGGAAGTGGAATTGTACTGCTCTTCCTGTCCAGTGTGTCAGATTAATGCACCCATGCCCCATTTCCGTAGTCCTTTGGTACCCCTGCCCATTATCGAGGTTCCTTTTGAGAGGATCGCCATGGATTTGGTTGGGCCCTTACTGAAGTCCACAAGAGGGCACCAGCACATCTTGGTGATAATGGATTATGCCACCCGTTACCCAGAAGCGATTCCTCTCCGAAATACCTCTGCTAAAACCATAGCCAAGGAGTTATTTCAAGTTGTCACCCGGGTGGGTCTACCTAAGGAAATCCTAACTGACCAGGGCACCCCGTTTATGTCCAGGGTGACAAGAGAACTTTGTAAACTCCTGAAAGTGACCCAGTTACGTACCTCAGTATATCACCCTCAAACAGATGGGTTAGTGGAGAGGTTTAATAAAACGTTAAAACAAATGTTGAGGAAGGTGGTGGATAAAGACGGAAAGAATTGGGATTATCTGCTCCCTTATCTGATGTTTGCCATAAGAGAGGTTCCCCAATCATCCACAGGGTTCTCTCCGTTTGAGTTGCTGTATGGGAGGCACCCCCGGGGCCTACTTGACATTGCCAGGGAAACGTGGGAGAGTGAGAGTTCCCCTCATCGAAGTGTGATTGAGCATGTTGCCCAAATGCAAGATAGAATTGCCCAAGTGATGCCGATTGTGAAGGCACATTTAGCCCAAGCCCAGTTGGCTCAACAAAGGATTTACAATCGTGGGGCCCAGGTCCGTTCTTTTGCACCTGGTGATAGGGTGTTGGTGTTGGTCCCCACGGTCGAAAGTAAATTCCTAGCCAAATGGCAGGGGCCCTATGAAGTATTGGAGAAAATAGGGATGGTGAATTATAAAATTAGCCAACCAGGAAGACGAAAACCTGAGCAGCTCTATCACGTGAACTTGTTAAAACCATGGAAGGATAGAGAGTCCTTGGTCGCTGAGACTACCCGAGTTTCTGCTCCAGTTCACCTGGCTGTCCCTGAAGTTGGGATAGCAGAGACTCTGTCCAAACTTCAGAAACAGGAGGTTAAAGAATTTGTGCTCCGTAATAGGGAGAAGTTTTCAGACCTGCCAGGTTGGGTCTCGGGAGTTAAACATGACATTATCACCACCCCAGGGGAAAAGGTCAAGTTAAAGCCTTATAGAATTCCAGAAGCCCGGCGAGATGCCATTCGCCAGGAAGTAAAAAAAATGCTTGAGTTGGGGGTGATAGAAGAGTCAAATAGTGATTGGTCCAGTCCCATTGTCTTAGTGCCCAAACCAGATGGAAGTTGGCGGTTTTGTAATGATTTTCGCCGCCTGAATAAAATCACTAAGTTTGACACCTATCCTATGCCCCGCATAGATGAACTAATTGATCGCCTAGGCACTGCCCGGTACATGACCACGTTAGACCTTACCAAGGGTTATTGGCAAATTCCTCTCTCGGGGTCGGCCAGGGAAAAAACAGCATTTGTAACTCCAGACGGATCTTTCCAATATCGGAGGATGCCTTTTGGGTTACAGAATGCTCCTGCCACATTCCAACGCACCATGGATAAGACCCTTCGGCCTCATCTAGCCTATGCTGCTGCATACCTCGATGACGTGGTCATTCACAGTGAGGATTGGGACTCACACTTACCAAAAGTTCAGGCTGTGTTGGATTCCATCTGGAAAGCTGGGTTTACAGCCAATCCAAAAAAATGTACCATTGGGCTAGAAGAGGCGAAGTATCTGGGGTATACCATTGGTAGAGGTCTAATCAAGCCCCAAATAAACAAAGTTGAAGCTATTAAGGATTGGCCACGTCCCACCAGCAAGAAACAGGTTCGTGCATTTTTGGGGATTGCAGGTTATTATCGCCGTTTTATTCCCCATTTTGCCTCACAGGCTGCTTCCCTGACCAATCTGACCAAAGGGAAGGAGTCTGTCATGATCAAATGGACTCCCGAGGCAGAAACAGCTTTTCAGGCTTTAAAACAGGCCTTATGTAGCCAGCCAGTTTTAAAGTCGCCTGATTTTTCACGAGACTTTGTGGTCCAGACAGATGCATCAAATGTGGGTTTAGGAGCTGTACTGTCCCAGATTATCAATGGGGAAGAACACCCTGTTATGTACCTCAGCCGAAAGTTGAAGGCCCATGAAGAGAATTATGCCACCATTGAGAAAGAGTGTTTGGCGGTGAAGTGGGCCTTGGATTCTCTCCGATACTACCTCCTGGGTAGACAGTTTGAACTGGTGACGGATCACGCCCCATTGAAGTGGATGGCACAGAACAAGGAGACCAATAGGAGAATAAATAGGTGGTTTCTGGCCCTTCAGGAATTTAGTTTTGTGGTAACGCATCGCCCCGGTGTTCAAATGGGGAATGCAGATGGTTTGTCCCGTGCACATGCGTGCCTGTCAACCTGTGTCCCAACCCTAGGGTTGAAACAAGAGGGGGGGGTATGTGACAGGAAGTCAGGAAAATCTATGGGTGTTGTCACTGACGGGAGATATATTTCTGCTTGGTTTAGACAATTCACTAATTGCTATCAGGTGTCGGCTGCAGAGGTAGGCAGGAAGGTGTACGGAAGTTGAGAACACTTTCAGCTGTTCAGAATGAGGCAATTAAGATCTCTATAACTTGTCCAAAGGGAGTCTATTGATTGCTGTCTCCTGAGGCTGTGTAAGCTGGGGAGAGCAGTCAGATGAGAGACTTCTAAAGGTGAGGTGTTGAATTTTTTCTGTGTAAAGAAAACACAAATGGACATTTGAGTGTCTGCTGTAGAACCAGCAGGGTCTGCCCAAAGAGTAGGTTGGGAAGACTCCTTAGATAGGTTCCGGTGTGTGAGAAGGTAGACGCCCACAGTGGCCAGGATTTATTTTGTGTTTTATTTTATTTTGATGTTTTTGCTGCATGCACTGTTTTGAAGAAATTGGAAGAATAAACCATAAACTGTTGTTTTCAACCACTCCTCGGCTATCTCCCTGTGTGACGAACCCCCCCCAAAAGGGGTTATCCACACCCGCTACCGAGCTAATCCCTCACACTACACTACGGTCACCCTGGCATGGCAGAGTCAGTTCACGCTAAACTACACTACGGTCACCCTGACATGGCAGAGTCAGGTCACCTAAACTACACTACGGTCACCCTGACACTTAAAGCTATCCCTACAAAAACTAAATTTTTGAATCTAACTATAGTGGTGTATAGTACCCTAACTACACTGCATATCCCTTTCCTCACACTAATAATTGCAAAATGACACTGGAGCTTTACAAGCAGCAGGAGAAACACAAATGCTTACACTCTCTTCCACAGCCTCTGTATTACAGTGCTAGAGTTTTGGCAGGGCTATGTTATATACTGGGGGGCGTATTCACTCCTGATTGGCCTGTGGACCCCGTAGTCACTCCAATCCCATTTTACTGATGTTTCTGGGCCAATCACAGGCTTTTAAAGCCCAGTTCCTGTCCCATTGCATTTTAGGCGGTTCTGGTGGCCGAATTCCAAACTTTTACCGCAAAACGTTCAGAATTCGGCCGAATTTCGAACAGCCAATGTTCGGGTCGAACCAATGGTCGACCCGAACCGTTCGATCATCCCTAGTAGGCAGTGCAAGCTGCTTGTGTAAACATGTGCTGTTGAAGTTTTACCATGAACAGTGCTGTTGGCCTCCATATTGCTCTGGACAAAATAGGTCTTTGGCAATATTGTAGCAGACAGTATGGATGACAGGCAAACCCAACTGTTCATGTCTGTCTCTCATACTTGTGACTTTTGGCTTCTATAGGCACCTGAAAGTTACAAGATCTGATGCTACTCTGCTGATAGGGAGAGGAAGGGCTATAGATCTCACTTCCATGGTTTTTGCTTTAAAATATGATAGGAAATATTTTTTTTTTTAAAAGTGGTGAGAAATGAAAGGAATGTAAAGCAAAAGAGAGAGGAAGAGAGCGAGGAAAAATCTGCCAAAAACAAAGTGTGAAAAGGGAAAGTCAGAGAGCAGACTAAAGTCAGACAGGGAGATTATGCAGTGTTCATTACAAAACTCTAAGCAAAAAGGGCAATGGTCTGGTTCCCACCCAAGCACGCCTCCATCCCAAAATACATGTAAACACAGAAAAAATTGGCCCGCGGGACTTTATATGAGGTGGGTGCTAGTGGCTGGAAATAAAGAGGATAACACAATAAAATTGTAAAACAATATATAATTTATAATTTAATTGCACTGTATAGACAGGTATAGCGATTGATCTCTGAAGAAGGGAGATGTAGCTCCCGAAACGCGTCAGGTCATCTTGTATTACAATCTACCATCATGGAACTTCCATACCATATCTAGGCTATCATTGAAACTAAGTGGTCACACCAGGACTTATGCCTATATGCGTTATAATACTGTGCATGTTGTTTACACTATGCAATTATGGCCATTGAGCTATGCTATGTGATATTTTTACATGTTACCATTATTCGCTATACCTGTCTATACAGTGCAATTAAATTATAAATTATATATTGTTTTACAATTTTATTGTGTTATCCTCTTTATTTCCAGCCACTAGCACCCACCTCATATAAAGTCCCGCGGGCCAATTTTTTCTGTGTTTACATTACAAAACTTTACTACACAATTCCCAGCACAAATAACTACAAATTGTAAACTAAAGAAATCCTAGCACAAATTTTTGTCTCACTACAGGTGGCAGATAAACCTACAAGGAACTGATGCGTGTTAGAGGCACTTGAGTGGGAAAAAGCTAGGAAAACATGCTCATGTACAGCTATGGCTCAACTGGTTCCACCAGCTAAGCAAGTCAGTAACTCTTATGACATCATTTTTTGCTGCCCTCCTTATAAGACTGAAAGACAGAAGCAGAATATTTGCATTCTGTTTCTTAGCCACTTGTGCTATGGTGCTGTGCACAACTTGTGCAGGAGGGAGCTGTACTAGCTGTAGAGGGATTTACAAAATTAAAAAAAAAAAAGTTCCCTTAGGCTTTACCTAAGTAGCTAGGGGCCCTGCAGCTCAGCCATTTATTTCTTCATATATAGAAACAGTACAATCCCTCTGGAAATCTTAAAGGATAACTAAACCCAAGAACAAAAATGCAATATATCACAGCTTACAGTCCATAGATGTGGTGGCAGCATTATTGTCGTCTTTTAAGGCTAAAACATTTTCAGCAAATGCAGAAATACCTGTTACATAGATGATAGGGTTGAATAAAAACACCAGTCCATCCAGTTCAACCTGTGTGGGTGTGTTTATGTTAATACCATTTTACATATTCCTGTATATTGTGTTTGCTAAGATGGCCATCTATGAGTTTTTTGAAAGTCTGTATACTCCCTGCAGATACCACCCACTGTGGAAGGGAGTTCCACATCCTTACCACTCTGACAGTAAAGAACCCCTTTACACAGTTTAAAGTGGATGTAAACCCCATTCATGAAATTTGACCTGGGCACATATATCTGTAGTTTTACTTATCTCTCTCCAAAGCCTTAAGTCCCATGTCTTTCTGCTGCTTCATTCCTCTGTTATCAGCATGAAAAATTCTGACAAGTTCTCCCACACAAGAGATAAAAGCAGCTGTAAATTTGTGTTGGGGTGGGTGCAGAGATAAATTAGCAGAGAGCTGGTCTATTTACAGCACAGCTCTGCATGTTTCTTCCTTCCTCTGCCTATGAGGAGGGGGGGTGTGTCTTTCCTCCGATCAGCTGTCACACAGTGTATGCCAAGACTCCACACCCAGTACTGGCACAGGAAGAAAAAATTCTAACAAAATGTTAACTTTCTAAACCGTGTAGAAAGCTGAGAACAGCAGATATACATTTAAAACTTATGAAGGGAGATTTTTTTCCGCTCTGTGTATCATCTGAGGCTGTTCACTTCACTGGGTATATGTGAGGGTTTACATCCACTTTAACCACTTTACCACCGCCCACAGTAATATTACTGCGGCAGAGTGGCTCGTTATCGTGTGACGACGTAGTACTACGTCGTCAGACACTCCCCCTTCTGGGCGGCACTTGCCCGCCGCCGGAGGCTCGCTCCCGCTGTTTTCATTCACAGCGGGAGTCGGGCCAGGAGAGGAGCAGCGGCGATCGCCGCTGCTCTGCCCCGATCGCCGGGGATCTAGTGTGGAGATCCGCCCGCCTGTGTAAACACAAGCGGGCGGATCTCCATAGTGACAGGGAGTGACAGATCGGAGTGTTCAGCATAGCTGGACATCCGGTCTGTCCATGACTCACTCAGTCACCTCCCCCCCTACACGTCAGTAAGCACCAGGCATACATTAACCCCTCCCTCTCCAATAAAATGAACCCCTTCCCTGCCAGTGTCATTTTTACAGTAACAGTGCATATATATAGCACTGATTACTGCAGTAATGTCACTGGTACCCCCAAAAGTGTCAAAAATGTCAGTCAAGGGTCCGATCTGCCCGCCGCAATGTCGCAGTCCCGCAAAAAAAATCGCAGATCGCCGCCATTACGCGTTAAAAAAAAAAAACCCAAAAATGACAGAAATCTTTCCCTTTATTAGTAAACGCAATAACTTTTGCGCAAACCAATCAAAATACGCTTATTGCGATTTTTTTTAACAAACATATGTAGCAGAAAACAAATTGGCCAAACATTTTTAAAAAAATTGTTTTTTACATCTTTTTTGGGGGGAATTTCATATAAAAAAATGTTAAAAATATTGTTATTTTTTCAAAATAAACGCTCTTTTTTTGTTTATAGCGCAAAAAGTAAAAATCACACAGGTGATCAAATACCACCAAAAGAAAGCTCTGTTTGTGGGAAAAAAAGGACGTAAATTTCGTTTGGGTACGGCGTCGCACGACCGCGCAATTGTCAGTTGAAGTCGCACAGCGCCGAATCGCAAAAAGTGGCCTGGACAGAAGACAGCAAAATCCTCCGGTGGTAAAGTGGTTAAGGTTTAACTGCTTCTCCTCCAACTTCACTGAGTGTTCATGTGTCCTGTTGTCAGAGAAACCTTCAGCTGCAGACTGGCCGTCACATGACACTCACCACATGACTTCCACATAACTTCCTGGCTGCCTATAAAAGCTGAGCAAGTGCTGAGAAGAATTGCTGGTTTGTCTTCAGCTTCCTGTACCTGAGTTCCTGTTTGATTGTTTACCTGCTGTGACCCGAATCGACCCTGACCTTCTCTGATCTTCTCCTAGACCAGTCCTTGGCTTGTTTCACTGACTTTGTTCCTGCCTCCTGTGTTTGACCCTCTGCCTGCGACCCGGATTCATCTTCAGTCCCCTGTGCCTCGACCTTCTGCTTGTGACCCAGTCTTGCCTCCTGTCTCCAGGGCCTTGACCCCCAGCCTGTGACCTGGATTGTCTGCTTACCTGTGTTTGACCCTCAGCCTGCTCTGGATTTTCTACCTACTTCTTCTGCTGGATCCTAATCAGTCTCTGCTCCAGTTCTACAGGACCTCCATGCAAGCTCTACCCTGTCTGCTGGTAGCTTGTGCCTCTTTGTGCCATCCGCCCTCTGCATCACCTCCAGAGGGGCGGAGTGCGCTTAGTCGCAACAGCAAACCGCTCTCGGCATCTCGGTCTCGGTGAGTACCTCTATTCTGATAGTACAAACCAGCCATGTCAGAGGCCGACAGGGCGCATTCTCTTCTTGAGATCCTGTGCCAGCAGGTAACAGCCCCCACCGATGCAGTTCAGAAACTGCAGGAAAGCTATGCTCAGATTGACGGTCGTCTCCAGCAACTTTCAGGGGCACCCGCATCAACAGCCGCAGCCCCTGTGCCCACCCGCGGAGTCTCCTCTTCTCAAGTTGCATCTAGCTCCACAGTGATCATGGCTAACCCTGAGCCCAGGGTTTCCACGCTGGAGCATTTATCAGGCGATCGCAAATAGTTCCGGGCCTTCAAAAATGCCTGCTCCTTCTTTTTTTTTTTTTTCTTTTTTTTTTTTATTGAATTTTACAAAAAAAAATCATACATAAAATAACAAAAAGAAAAAGCATTCAACATATAAACCGTAGAAACATAAAAACAAAAAAAAAAGGGACACCTCGTTGGGGTCAATAAACCAACATTAAAATATGACAGTTACCATCGATAACAGTTAGTATTCGGTCCATAAGGACCACAATTCCCAACGTTTCAAAAACGTACACATTAAATTAGAGCGTAGTGCCAATAACTGTTCATATTCATAAGTTAACCTAACGGAAGCTATTACCCCAGAAACATTAGGGGCCTCAATGGTTTTCCAACGTCTAGTTATCGTCAGTCTAGTAGCTATCAATATATGAGCTATAATCTATCGTGTATGTGTCGGGAACCGATCAATCCCCAGATTTTAAAGGGCTAGAGCTGGTGTAGGTGTTTTTAATACACCCATCACTGAGAATATAAGATTGAAGATTTGGTTCCAGAAACTTGTTAAAATTTTACACGACCATAAGGTGTGGTAGAGGTTACCCACTTGTCCACATGTGCGCCAGCACAGTGGCGAGTGGGACGGATAGAATTTAGAAAGCTGGTATGGGGTAAGGTACCATCGTGAAATAATTTTCTGTGCTAATTTCCAATGATTAACACATCTGGATATATTATAAGAATATTTAAAGGCTTGGGACCATTGCGTGGTTGTGAATGTTGGTCGTAAATCTTCTTCCCATTTTACCGTAGGTCCCATTTTATGAAATATGGATTTAGAGTTCAGAGTGTTATAAAATAGGGAAATACCTTTCTTTTTCTGATGGGGGGAGGTGTAATAATCATACAACCTGTGGGGAAATAGCAATGTTGGCAATGGATATTGATTAAGATTAGGGTTGAGCGGACACCTAGATGTCCGTGTTCGACGGGTTCGGCCGAACTTTAAAAAAAAGTCCGGGTCCGTGTCCCGGACTTTTACCGAACTTTTCCCGGACACCGAACCCCATTGAAGTCAATGGGGACCCGAACTTTAAGGCACTAAAATGGCTCTAAAACACCAAAGGAAAGGGCTAGAGTGCTGCAAATGGCAGCAAAACGTAATTAAGAGCATGGCAAGTGCTCTGCAAACAAATGTGGATAGGGAAATAACTTAAAACAACAAAAAAAAACAGAAAAATAAAACAATGTTCTTCTTCATCTCTGAAGGACGAGGCCCATATGGAGTAGGAGGGAGGTTGAGGTGGTGGTGGATGTGGCGGTGACATAGGCGTGCGCACAGGGTGTGCTGGGTGTGCCTGGGCACACCCTAATCACCTAGGGCACATAGCATTGCCAGTGAGGAGATGGGAAAGATCTCCCTGGGACCTGCTCTGCTCTATTTCTCCTTGCCTACAGGTACATGGCCCCGATACATTACTCTCCCTGCTGGCAAACACATGCATGTGTATTTCAACTTTGGGGTGCACACCTTAATGCAATAGGCTGCGCACACCTATGGGCGGTGTAGGTGGAAGCGGCGGTGGAGGAGGACCAGGGCCGGATTAACAGCATCATGGGCTTGGTGCTGAGGATTTTGAAGGGCCTTAAGGGCCGTGCCTTGCCATGCACCCAGAGGAGGAAGGGTGCAGCCATGCATGCCTAATTCAACATGGGATGCTGTCTCTGAAGCCCATAAACACATCCATGCATCGCCAACTGTCCCTCCTTGTCCGGCCTTCACGCTGTGTGGGGAGGTTCTGAGGGTGCTGCCTGGGGAAGCGAGCATAGAAGCCAGACTTCTGTGTTTACAAGTGACAGAAGAGCGGTAACAGTGAATATGGCCAACCCGGGGCCTATATAAAAGGTAGGGGCCTGGAGCTGCAGCTCCAATAGCCCCTACATTAATCTGGCCCTGAGGAGGAGGACGAGGTAGCCAACACTGCTTCTTTTCAAAAATTTTAAATGAGGGTACACCCCAAAAGAGTGAGAAAGAGCAAAAATGGAACAATGGGTGGGTAAGGTCGGTATCCATTGCTATTCTGCATAAGGTACGGAAAAGTCCCGTGGGATCCATGCCTGGTTCATTTTAATGAACGTGAGCTTGTCCACATTGTCTCTGGACAGGCGGCTGCGCTTGTCTGTTATAACGCCCCCAGCCGTGCTAAATACCCGTTCAGATAATACACTGGCTGCAGGGCACGCCAGCACCTCCAAGGCGTAAAGGGCAAGCTCAGGCCATGTGCCCAATTTGGAGACCCAGAAGTTGAAGGGGGCAGACCCGTCATTCACTACATGTAGGCGTGTGCACACATACTGCTCCACCATGTTGGTAAAATGCTGCCTCCTGCTAAGACGTTCCATCTGAGCTGCTGGTGCTGCTGTTTGTTGTGGCGTGCTGACAAAGCTTTTCCACATTTCGGCCATGCTAACCCTGCCTTCTGAGGTGCTGGCGGTGCCCTGGTTGCGTTGGCGACCTCCTCCTCCTCTGCCTTGTGCTTCCACTGTGGCCCCGCTGTCAGATGGGAATGCCAGCAGCATGGCGTCTACCAGCGTGCGCTTGTACTCGCGCATCTTGCGATCGCGCTCCAGTGAGTGAATTAAGGACGGTACGTTGTCCTTGTAACGGGGATCCAGCAGCGTGGCCACCCAGTAATCAGCACAAGTTAGAATGTGGGCAACTCGGCGGTCGTTGTGGAGACACTGCAGCATGTAATCGCTCATGTGTGCCAGGCTGCCCAGAGGCAACGAAAGGCTGTCCTCTGTGGGAGGTGTATGGTCCGTGTCCTCTGTATCCCCCCAGCCACGCACCAGTGATGGCCATGAGCTGGCCTGGGTGCCACCCTGCTGTGAACATGGTTCCATCTCCTCCTCCAGCTCCTCCTCCTCCTCATCCTCCTCATCCTCCAGAACTGTGCCCCTGCTGGACAATTGCGTCCCTGGCGTTTGCGTGTGCAGGAACCCACCCTCGGAGCCCCTTGCGAATGACTGCCCTGAAAGCCTTGGAAATGTTACCTCTTCATCCTCCTCCTCCTCCTCATCCTGTGCCACATCCTCTTCCATCATCGCCCGAATTGTTTTTTCAAGGAGGCATAGAAGTGGGATAGTTAAGCTGAGAACGGCGTCATTGCCACTGGCCATGTTGGTGGAGTACTCAAAACAGCGCAACAAGGCACACAGGTCTCGCATGGAGGCCCAGTTATTGGTGGTGAAGTGGTGCTGTTCCGCAGAGCGACTCACGCGTGCGTGCTGCAGCTGAAACTCCACTATGGCCTGCTGCTGCTCGCACAGTCTTTCCAGCATGTGCAAGGTGGAGTTCCACCTTGTGGGCACGTCACATATGAGGCGGTGAGCGGGAAGGCCGAAGTTACGCTGCAGCGCTGCCAGGCGAGCAGCAGCAGGGTGAGAACGCCGAAAGTGCGCACAAACGGCCCGCACTTTCTGCAGCAGCTCTGACATATCGGGGTAGTTTTTAAGGAACCTCTGCACCACCAAATTCAGCACATGCGCCAGGCAAGGGATGTGCGTCAAACCGGCTAGGCCCAGAGCTGCTATGAGATTTCGCCCGTTATCGCACACCACCAGGCCGGGCTTGAGGCTCGCTGGCAGCAACCACTCATTTGTCTGCTGTTCCATGCTCCTCCACAACTCCTGCGCGGTGTGTGGTTTGTCCCCCAAACAGGCAAGTTGTAAAACTGCCTGCTGTCGTTTACCCCTGGCCGTGCTGAAGTTGGTGGTGAAGGTGTTACGCTGTCCGGATGAGGAGGCGGTAGAGGATGAGGAAGCGGAGTAGGAGGAGTTAGGAACAGGAGGCAAACTGAAGCGCCCTGCAATCCTCGGTGGTGGAAGGACATGCGCCAAATTGCTATCCGCCTCAGGCCCATCCGCCACTGCATTTACCCAGTGTGCCGTTAGGGAGATATAACGCCCCTGACCGTGCTTACTGGTCCACGTATCCGTAGTTAGGTGGACCTTGGCACAGATGGCGTTGCGCAGTGCACACCTGATTTTTTCCCCCACTTGGTTGTGCAGGGAAGGGATGGCTTGCCTGGAAAAGTAGTGGCGGCTGGGCACGACGTACTGTGGGACAGCCACCGACATAAGGTTTTTAAAACTGTGCGTCTCCACCAGACGGAATGACAGCATTTCAAAGGCCAATAATTTTGAAATGCTGGCATTCAGGGCCAGGGATCGCGGGTGGGTAGGGGGGTACTTCCTCTTCCTCTCAAGTGTTTGGGAGATGGAAAGCTGAACGCTTCCACGGGACATTGTGGAGATGGTTGTTGGTGACCCAGGTGGTGGTGTTGCTGACAGATCGTCTGTTTGCGGGGTGGCAGGTGCCGGTATCACTACAGATGTGGCTGGAGCGGCCGAGACTGCAGCAGAAGAGGAAGCAGGATGAGCCAGAGACGTTTCTTGGTTTTGAAGGTGTGTACTCCACTGCAGCTCGTGCTTTGCACTTAGATGCCTGATCATGCAGGTTGTGCTCAGGTTGAGAAGGTTCATGCCTCGCTTCAAGCTCTGATTGCACAGGGTGCAAACCACTCGTGTCCTGTCATCAGCACATTTTCTAAAGAACTTCCACGCTAGAGAACTCCTTTGAGCTGACTTTGGTGCGCTCGTTCCCTTGCTGCGTTGGGCAGTAGCGGGCGTAGTGTCTAGGGCACGGCCGCTCCGCTTCTGCACCCTGCTCCCTCTTCTGCTGTGCTGGTGGCTCTGTGCGACCACCGCCTCTTCCTCCAAACTACTCAGTTCACCTGCATGACGTTCATTCCATGTGGGGTCGAGGACCTCATCGTCCTCCACATCATCTTCCACCCAGTCTTCACCCCTGCCCTCCTTGTCGGTCTCCACAATGCTGAACGCCGCAGCAGTTGGCACCTGCGTTTCGTCATCATCGGAGACGTGCTGCGATGATCCTTGCATGTACTCATCTTGAGGAATAAGTGGTTGGGCATCGCTGCACTCAATCTCTTCCACTTCTGGGGCAGGGCTAGGTGGATGGCCCTGGGAAACCCTGCTGACAGAGTCCTCAAAAAGAATAAGAGACTGCTGTATGGCTTGGGGCTCAGACTGCTGGCCTGATTTGCAAGGGGGTGAGGTGAAAGACGGTTGGACATTGGCTGCAGGTGCCAACTCTGACCTTTCTGCAGTAGACTGGGTGGGAGACAATGTGAAGGAACTGGAGGCACTGTCAGCAGCAAACCAATCTACTATCGCCTCAACTTGTTCTGGCCTCATCACTTCTAGGGGCGTTTGATGCCCTACCAAATACTGATGCAGGTTCTGTCGCCTACTCACACTTGAGGAAGGTGTTTCACTTGTGCGTGTAGCTGGCACAGATCGACCATGTCCTCTCCTTGCAACAGGAGCTCTACCAGCAGCACCACGACCCAGGCCACGGCCCTTATTTGACGGTCTCCTCATATTTCTGTAATTTAAGATCTTGCCCTAGAAAGGTTTTTATTGAATAGCGGAATAGAAAATATGATCCAAAAAAAGTGTATGTATATCACACGTACACAACCACACTAGGCCCCAATTACTATTGTTTGTACCCCTAAAAGGCTAGATGAGGAGTAGGGGGAGTATGGAACAGGCAGCACCCTCAAACCTTCAGAAGTATGAGATGAACCCCAACAACTTGGAAAGGTGGATCTCTCTCACACGTACCGACACAGACTATCCCGCAATTCAATTGATCCTCAAAGGTTTTTATTGAATAGCGGAATAGGAAATATGATCAAAAAAAGTGTATGTATCTCGCACGTACACAACCACACTAGGCCCCAATTACTATTGTTTGTACCCCTAAAAGGCTAGATGAGGAGTAGGGGGGGTATGGAACAGGCAGCACCCTCAAACCTTCAGAAGTATGAGATGAACCCCAACAACTTGGAAAGGTGGATCTCTCTCACACGTACCGACACAGACTATCCCGCAATTCAATTGATCCTCAAAGGTTTTTATTGAATAGCGGAATAGGAAATATGATCAAAAAAAGTGTATGTATCTCGCACGTACACAACCACACTAGGCCCCAATTACTATTGTTTGTACCCCTAAAAGGCTAGATGAGGAGTAGGGGGGGTATGGAACAGGCAGCACCCTCAAACCTTCAGAAGTATGAGATGAACCCCAACAACTTGGAAAGGTGGATCTCTCTCACACGTACCGACACAGACTATCCCGCAATTCAATTGATCCTCAAAGGTTTTTATTGAATAGCGGAATAGGAAATATGATCAAAAAAAGTGTATGTATCTCGCACGTACACAACCACACTAGGCCCCAATTACTATTGTTTGTACCCCTAAAAGGCTAGATGAGGAGTAGGGGGGGTATGGAACAGGCAGCACCCTCAAACCTTCAGAAGTATGAGATGAACCCCAACAACTTGGAAAGGTGGATCTCTCTCACACGTACCGACACAGACTATCCCGCAATTCAATTGATCCTCAAAGGTTTTTATTGAATAGCGGAATAGGAAATATGATCAAAAAAAGTGTATGTATCTCGCACGTACACAACCACACTAGGCCCCAATTACTATTGTTTGTACCCCTAAAAGGCTAGATGAGGAGTAGGGGGAGTATGGAACAGGCAGCACCCTCAAACCTTCAGAAGTATGAGATGAACCCCAACAACTTGGAAAGGTGGATCTCTCTCACACGTACCGACACAGACTATCCCGCAATTCAATTGATCCTCAAAGGTTTTTATTGAATAGCGGAATAGGAAATATGATCAAAAAAAGTGTATGTATCTCGCACGTACACAACCACACTAGGCCCCAATTACTATTGTTTGTACCCCTAAAAGGCTAGATGAGGAGTAGGGGGGGTATGGAACAGGCAGCACCCTCAAACCTTCAGAAGTATGAGATGAACCCCAACAACTTGGAAAGGTGGATCTCTCTCACACGTACCGACACAGACTATCCCGCAATTCAATTGATCCTCAAAGGTTTTTATTGAATAGCGGAATAGGAAATATGATCAAAAAAAGTGTATGTATCTCGCACGTACACAACCACACTAGGCCCCAATTACTATTGTTTGTACCCCTAAAAGGCTAGATGAGGAGTAGGGGGAGTATGGAACAGGCAGCACCCTCAAACCTTCAGAAGTATGAGATGAACCCCAACAACTTGGAAAGGTGGATCTCTCTCACACGTACCAACACAGACTATCCCCCAATTTAACTGATCCCCAGAGGTTTTTGATTAAATAGCGGAATAGAAAATATGATCCCAAAAAAGTGTATGTATATCACACGTACACAACCACACTAGGCCCCAATTACTATTGTTTGTACCCCTAAAAGGCTAGGAGTAGGGGGAGTATGGAACAGGCAGCACCCTCAAACCTTCAGAAGTATGAGATGAACCCCAACAACTTGGAAAGGTGGATCTCTCTCACACGTACCAACACAGACTATCCCCCAATTTAACTGATCCCCAGAGGTTTTTGATTAAATAGCGGAATAGAAAATATGATCCCAAAAAAGTGTATGTATATCACACGTACACAACCACACTAGGCCCCAATTACTATTGTTTGTACCCCTAAAAGGCTAGGAGTAGGGGGAGTATGGAACAGGCAGCACCCTCAAACCTTCAGAAGTATGAGATGAACCCCAACAACTTGGAAAGGTGGATCTCTCTCACACGTACCAACACAGACTATCCCCCAATTTAACTGATCCCCAAAGGTTTTTGATTAAATAGCGGAATAGAAAATATGATCCCAAAAAAGTGTATGTATATCACACGTACACAACCACACTAGGCCCCAATTACTATTGTTTGTACCCCTAAAAGGCTAGGAGTAGGGGGAGTATGGAACAGGCAGCACCCTCAAACCTTCAGAAGTATGAGATGAACCCCAACAACTTGGAAAGGTGGATCTCTCTCACACGTACCAACACAGACTATCCCCCAATTTAACTGATCCCCAAAGGTTTTTGATTAAATAGCGGAATAGAAAATATGATCCCAAAAAAGTGTATGTATATCACACGTACACAACCACACTAGGCCCCAATTACTATTGTTTGTACCCCTAAAAGGCTAGGAGTAGGGGGAGTATGGAACAGGCAGCACCCTCAAACCTTCAGAAGTATGAGATGAACCCCAACAACTTGGAAAGGTGGATCTCTCTCACACGTACCAACACAGACTATCCCCCAATTTAACTGATCCCCAAAGGTTTTTGATTAAATAGCGGAATAGAAAATATGATCCCAAAAAAGTGTATGTATATCACACGTACACAACCACACTAGGCCCCAATTACTATTGTTTGTACCCCTAAAAGGCTAGGAGTAGGGGGAGTATGGAACAGGCAGCACCCTCAAACCTTCAGAAGTATGAGATGAACCCCAACAACTTGGAAAGGTGGATCTCTCTCACACGTACCAACACAGACTATCCCCCAATTTAACTGATCCCCAAAGGTTTTTGATTAAATAGCGGAATAGAAAATATGATCCCAAAAAAGTGTATGTATATCACACGTACACAACCACACTAGGCCCCAATTACTATTGTTTGTACCCCTAAAAGGCTAGATGAGGAGTAGGGGGAGTATGGAACAGGCAGCACCCTCAAACCTTCAGTATGAGATTGTGTTCACTGTACCCCACAAAGATTGAGTTCACTGCACCCCACAATGATTGTGTTCACTGCACCCCACAAAGATTGTGTTCACTGCACCTCACAAAGATTGTGTTCACTGTACCCCCCAAAGATTGTGTTCACTGCACCCCACAAAGATTCTGTTCACTGTACCCCACAAAGATTGTGTTCACTGCACCCCAAAAAGATTGTGTTCACTGCACCCCAAAAAGGATGTTGTTCACTGCACCCCAAAAAGGATGTTGTTCACTCCACCCCAAAAAGATTGTGTTCACTGCACCCCACAAAGATTGTGTTCACTGCACCCCAAAAAGATTGTGTTCACTGCACCCCAAAAATGATTTTGTTCACTGCACCCCAAAAAGGATTTTGTTCACTGCACCCCAAAAAGGATGTTGTTCACTCCACCCCAAAAAGATTGTGTTCACTGCACCCCAAAAAGATTGTGTTCACTGCACCCCACAAAGGATTTTGTTCACTGCACCCCAAAAAGATTGTGTTCACTGCACCCCAAAAAGGATGTTGTTCACTGCACCCCAAAAAGGATTTTGTTCACTGCACCCCAAAAAGATTGTGTTCACTGCACCCCACAAAGGATTTTGTTCACTGCACCCCACAAAGATTGTGTTCACTGCACACCAAAAAGGATTGTGTTCACTGCACCCCAAAAAGATTTTGTTCACTGCACCCCAAAAAGATTGTGTTCACTGCAGCCCAAAAAGATTGTGTTCACTGCAGCCCAAAAAGATTGTGTTCACTGCAGCCCAAAAAGATTGTGTTCACTGCAGCCCAAAAAGATTGTGTTCACTGCAGCCCAAAAAGATTGTGTTCACTGCAGCTCACACACAGAAAAATGGATGTGGATCACTGACACCTGCCTATCTCCAATCCCACACCACACAGCAATATCGATTGTAGTTTGTAGAACACAGTTTCCCTAAAATTCAGCAGACTCTGTCCCTAACAGGATTGAGAAGAGATCGTAGATCAGGATTGAGTGCAGATTCACCCCACCCCCCACACAGCAATATCGATTGTAGTTTGTAGAACACAGTTTCCCTAAAATTCAGCAGACTCTGTCCCTAACAGGATTGAGAAGAGATCGTAGATCAGGATTGAGTGCAGATTCACCCCACCCCCCACACAGCAATATCGATTGTAGTTTGTAGAACACAGTTTCCCTAAAATTCAGCAGACTCTGTCCCTAACAGGATTGAGAAGAGATCGTAGATCAGGATTGAGTGCAGATTCACCCCACCCCCCACACAGCAATATCGATTGTAGTTTGTAGAAGACACTGACCCTATATAATTCAGCAGACTCTATCCCTAAAATGCCTACAACTCGCCCTGCCTAAACACTCCGACCTGTCCCTCAATTCTATCCGGACACAAATGGTTTTTTCCTGCCTATCTTTCCCTAATCAGCAGCCAGCACGTTGATGTGTGCTCTGTCCCTGAATCTAAGCAGCATAATGACGCCGCTGCGGCTGCCTCGAACTTATAAAGACTTGGTCACATGCTTCAGACGGCCAATCACAGCTACTGAGACATTTGCAGGCATGGCTGGGATGGCTTAAGGCACACCAGTTAAACGATTGTTGATTGGCTGTTGAAAGCCCGCCATGAAAAGAGCGCCAAAGCATGCAAAACCCGGAAATAAAACGACCGAACACGGATTTTTACCCGAACATACAGTAAAGTGTCCGTGTCCGTGTTCGGGTACAAAAAATCCAATTATTCGGTACGAACACGAATAATACAGTCCGTGTTCGCTCAACACTAATTAAGATATTTCGTTATATGGATATAGGAGAAATATTCAGATGTCGGGAGGTTATGGAGTCGTTGGAGGACCTCAAAGGGTTTAGTTCCGACACCCTCCAGCGAGTCTAACACCCAAAATATATTGCACTCTCGCCATTTACGGGTGTACAGATAAGGTATAAGGATTTCCATTGTTTCAAGGGGAATACCTATTTTCCGAAAATCCGAATCTGATTTACATTGTATTAAAAATGTTCGGCATGCTAATAATGACGTTCGTACCAAAACAGGGAAATTAGGGATTGAAAGCGGCTTCCAAAAATCGGCCAACAAAAGACATAATAGGTGTTGCGTGTTAGTTAAGGCTGCTTCCACCTGTATCCAGCGAGTGTCTGTATCAATATGGAACCATGATCTAAGATGGGTAAGCTGAGATGCCATGTAGTAATCCTCCAAATGAACCATGCCAATCCCTCCCACTGTCTTATGTTTGATTAGATGAGACCATGCACATCTCTGATATTTTCCTTGCCAAATGTAATTTTTGAGAAGGGCTATAAGCTTTTTCATAGAGTGAGATGAAACCAGGATTGGCAAGGTACAAAAAATATATAAAATCTGTGGAAGGGTCATCATCTTAAATGCCGCAAGATGGCCTATCCAAGAAGGTTCTTGGTAGGATTTTTGTTCCAACTCCTTCCGCAGATTATTTATTAACAGGGTATAATTGGCTATAGCCATAGAAGACGTAGATGGGGTCAATATTATCCCCAAAAATATGGAATTTCTTGAGATGTCCATACATAGGGAAGTTGAGATTCTAAACGTGTTCTAGTGTGCATGTGTACCCCCAAATCCAATATTAAAGATTTTGCAAAATTGACTTAATAATAGGAAACCACACTAAAGATTTGCAATACTTGATGTACGTAAGGTAAAGATATAAGCGGATTACTGAGTGATAATATGACATCATCAGCAAATAAACTGATTTTATGAGAAATACCTCAAATTCTAAAACCAGAGATGTGAGGGTGTATGCGTATCGTTTCTGCCAAAGGTTAAATCATCAGATTAAAAATACTTGGTGACAGAGGGCATCCTTGGAATAAGTACCAGATACAAATACTTGTGCTGAAGGATTGGAATATAAGGCCAATATGGGTGACAATATCGTGCCTTGAAAGCGAAATTTCTCCAGTACCAAGGACATATATCGCCAATACACCCTATTGAACGCTTTTTCTGTATCAACTGATAATAGTACTGAAGGTATTTTAGATTGTTTGGCATGGTGAATAAGGCCTATTGCCCTTCTAGTAGCATCTTCTGCTTGTCTAGTCACCATAAAGCCCATTTGCTCTGTATTAATCAGGGACGGAAGAACATTGGTTATACGTTTGGCCAAAAGTTTAGCATACACCTTCACATCGGTATTGAGTAGTGATATAGGTCTAAAATTTGCCGGCATATCAGGAGATTTACCTGGCTTAGGGAGCGCAACTCTATGTGCTCGAAGCATTTACGATGGAAACGAGCCAGACATTATTGAAGTGTGAAATAATTTGAGAAGATGAGGTGCCAGAATATGTTTAAATTGCTTAAAATATTCATTAGTAAATCCATCGGGTCCGGGCAATTTATCAGAGGGTAA
Organism: Pelophylax lessonae; assembly: GCF_965119305.1. NCBI lineage: Eukaryota > Metazoa > Chordata > Amphibia > Anura > Ranidae > Pelophylax > Pelophylax lessonae. The sequence goes on from NC_138778.1 coordinate 102,278,427, forward strand.
TAAATCAATTATTTGGATTAATTCAGTTACAGTCATTGGAGCGTTCAGGTAAGACAGCTGGTCATCAGATAAAGTGGGTAATGAAAGCTTATCCAGGAACTCAGAAATTTGGAAGTCAGGTGGTTTCTTTACCGTAGAGTAATTTTTTAAGTTCTATAAAGCGCCATAGTAATCCGTGAACTAATCCGCAATTTCTTGTGGTTTTATAGGGGTGATATACATGTGGAATTTTACATTTCATTTTACGAGATTTAAGCCATGAAGCTAAAAGTTTACCCACTTTATTATGTTGGGAGTAATGTGTTAACTTCATTGATCGCATAGCTTTATAGTGGTCTTGTACCAAAAGGCGTCACAGTTCGTTACGCAGTCTAATGAGAATAGAGGAATCTGTGTTGTTAGGATTAATTTTATTCTTAGTTTCCCTAGTGTTTATTTCCTGCATTATTTTGGATATGGAGGATTGAAATATTTTTTTTGTTTTAGTCAATAGATGTATGAGAATTTCTTGCATGTATGCCTTGTGGGCATTCCACAAGGTAGAGGCAGAGACATCACTAGTGTCGTTGATAAGAAAAAAGGTATTAAGATGGTAATTTAATAAGGTATTATGTGCTGGTAGTTGAATCAATTTGTTGTTACACCGCCACATGATTGGGAGAGATTTAGGGCAGTCAGTTCTCAACGTAAGGGTGATAGCAGCATGGTCTGACCATGTTATGTTGTGTATGGAAACTTCTGAGGTGTTATACAATAACCATTCCATCGACTATAAACAATTTGATTCTGGAATATGATTGGTGTCTAGAGAAAAAAAAAAAGTAGTCCCTCTCTTCAGCGTGAAAACACCTCCAAGCATCGTACAAGTCCTCCCTGTGCAGAAACCCCTCCAGCGTAGCCGGGTGGACTCTGCACAGAGAAGAAGAGTCGAGGCGAGAATTAGGGGTCAGATTAAAGTCGCCACATATCAATACTCTACCCTCTCGAACCTTACTAACTACTTGCCGACAGCTCACGTTGCTGCTACTGCAGCACAGCGGCTAGGCTGTGTCTGACAACGTAGACCTACGTCACAAGATACCTCCCTCTCTCGCGAGCGCCGCCGGAGGCTCACTCCCGCTGTGTTTAGACACAGCAGGAGTCGGGCTAGGGGAGGAGAGGCGGGGATCACCACCTCTCTTCCCCGATCGTCGGGGGGAAAGACTGAAGAAATCCGCATGCTTGTGCGGGCGGATCTCCTCTGTGACAGGCAGGGACAGATCACAGGATTCAGCATAGCTGAACCTGCGATCTGTGTCACAGAACCCCCTCCCCCCACACACGTCAATAAGCATGAGGCATACATTTAACCCCTTGATTACCAACAGTGTTAACCCCTTCCCTGCCAGTGTCATTATTACAGTAACAGTGCATATTTATAGCACTGATTACTGTAGTAATGTCCCTGGTCCCCCCAAAAGTGTACAAAATGTCAGTTAGGGGTCCGATATGTCCACCGCAATGTCGCAGTCCCGCAAAAAAATCGCAGATCGCCGCCATTACTAGTAAAAAAAAAATAAACAATAAAAATTACAAATCTTTCCCATAGTTAGTAAACGTTATAACTTTTGCGCAAACCAATCAAAATACACTTATTGTGATTTTTTTTACCAAAAAAATGTAGCAGAAAACAAATTGGCCTAAAATGTAAAAAAATTTTGATTTGTTAATTTTTTTTGCGGAATGTTATATATCAGAATGTGAAAAATATTGTTTTTTTTTTTTTTTTCAAAATTGTCGCTCTTTTTTTCAAAAATTAAAAATCGCACAGGTTATCAAATACCACCAAAAGAAAGCAATTGTCCGTTAAAAGAACGCAGTGCCAAATTGCAAAATATGGCCTGGTCAGGGATGGAGTAAAATCTTCCGGTCTTAAAGTGGTTAAAAATATGCTCATTGATAATTTTTTTGTCAAAGACATGTAGCTAAATACATTTTGGCCTAAATATATGACAAAAATTGAATATATTGGATATTTTTTAACTGTCAAAGTAGAAAATGTAAATTTTTCGCAACATTTTTGCTCTTATTTTATTAATATCGCAAAAAATGAAAAGCACAGAGGTAATCAAATACCACTAAAAGAAAGCTCTGTTTGTGGGAAAAAAAGTACGTAAATTTTGTTTGGGTACAGCGTTGCATGACCACGCAATTGTCAGTCGTGCAGTGCCAAGTTGAAAAAAGTGGCCTGGATGTTAAGCAGGAAAATCCTCCAGTCTTAAAGTGGTTAAGCAGCTTATAAAGCTTTCTAAGAAAATGCATCTGATGTACATTGGGTGCATAAAGAGAAACTAAAGTAAAAGGTACATTATACACAACACATATCAATTTAACATATCTACCCTCTGGGTTTATTATAGATTGTTTCAGTGAAAATAATACCGTATCTCTGATCGCCACTAGAATTCCTTTTTTCTTTTCAGATGCCGAGGCAAAAAAAGGTATGTTGAAAGTTCTATGGTAACAAGAAGGAGTTGCATTTCTTTGAAAATGGGTTTCCTGCACCGTTAGAATGTCCGTATTACGTAGTAGAGCTTCTTTCCATAACGATCTTCTCTTTGCTGGATGATTCAGTCCATGGGCATTATTGGAAAGTACAGTCAGGCCCATAATCAGGTAGTAGGTTTAGAATGTGAAGCTGTAGATAAGTAAGTACAATTAAGACTGATGAGAACAGTTCCCAAGGAAAGTAGACAAGTTGCAAACAAATGCAATCGAAAGGATGAGAGCTCATATAAGGATGGACGTTTATCCGTACTGAAGAACTGTAAATAAAAATAGGGTGATGGTCGCATGAGCTGAGAGCTCCTACAGGAACCAGGGCTCACCGCTGCTTACTGTACTTTGCGCCTATCAGACAAACAGCCAGCCATATCCAGCCATATCAGCTCTATAGCCTCTGCACATCTCACATCTCAGAATGCCGAGGCGCCAGCGAGACCCGCCGCAGTTGCGGAAGCTGTCTAATAATAAAATAATAGTATGCGATGCATACTAGCTCATTATGTATATTATATATATAGCTTTACAATCACTTTAAATGGCTGGATTTGCTCTGACTTTACGTAAGAGGGGTCCCGGGGGTCACAATAAATATAAAAGGTGAAATTGGGCAACCCTGTCGGGTGCCAGTAGGTATGGGAAAAGAGTCCAACAATATTCCGTATGACTTAACTTTGGCTGTTGGTTTGGAATGGAGGGCCAAGATGTGGAAAGGCACAAAATCATCTAGTTCTATGTACAGGAGCACAGACTTCAGAAGTACCACTCAACAGAGTTGAAGGCTATCTCTGCATCAGTTGAAATAAACATAAATCAATCAATTATCATTATGAACAATCACTAATTATTTTAAAAACAATATTAATGTACTATATATACAATATATGAATAATGCATATAATAAAAAGATATATATGACGTCCTCACATTGGGTTCTCAAATACCTAGGTAATTTAATGCGGAGTTCCGCCTTCCCCTCCACCCCCTCCAAAAATAAAAAATCACATACTGTAGCTGCTGACTTTTAATATTAGGACACTTACCTGTCCTGGAGTTCAGCGATGTCGGCACCACACCCAATGTTTTCATTGGCTGTCGGGCGCTGCCGCCGCCATTGCCGGTAAGGGAACCTGACAGTGAAGCCTTGCGGCTTCACAGGCGGGGCCCTACTGCGCATGCACGAAGCACGCTGCGCATTTCTATTGGCTCGGCGGTGGGGAAAGGAGGAGGGGACCGTATCCCGGAAGTGGGGAAGGGTATCTGTCAAAAACACATTTGGCACCTTTCAGGGTGGGAGGAAGCAAAAGAGTAGAGGTTCCACTTTTGGGTGGAACTCCGCTTTAAAGCTCTCTCCAGGACACCAGCCACATTGTATAAGAGAGTAAAGGAGCTTAAGGGGGAAACAGATCCCAGCAGAGGCGTAACTAGCACCTTCAGGGCCCTGGTGCAAGAAACCAAGAAGGGCCCCCCGACCTCCGGTCCTCGGTCCTTCCCTCCAAGCCCAGAGCCCTTCCCACTGGTCCCAGGAACCTTTATGGTGTCGCAGTGGATCCCTTGCACATGTTGTGCAGCGGACCTCCTTCCTGCAGTCTTGGGCTCCGCCATGGTGGTGGAAGGCCAGGGCCTAGTCGCAAGTGCCACCTTTGCAACCCTGGTAGTTCCGCCAGTGGTGTCAATGTCGACTGTGAATAGTGTCAGTCAGGAGAGCAGTGGATGTGGTCAGTAGAGCAGTGGACGTGGTCAGTAGAGCAGTGGACATGGTTAGTAGAGCAGTGGACATGGTTAGTAGAGCAGTGGACATGGTCAGTATGGCATTGGACATGGTCAGTATGGCAGTAGACGTTGTCAATATGGCAGTAAATGTGGTCAGTAGGGCAGTGGACATGGTCAATATGGCAGTGGACATGGTCAGTAGGGCAGTGGACATGGTCAGTAGGGCAGTGGACATGGTCAGTATGGTAGTAGACATTGTCAGTAGGGCAGTGGACATGGTCAGTATGGCAGTGGAAAGGTCACTATGGCAGAAGACATGGTCAGTAGGACAGTAGACATTGTCAGTAGGGCAGTAGACATGGTTAGTATGGCAGTGGAAAGGTCAGTATGGCAGTAGACATGGTGAGTAGGACAGTAGACATGGTCAGTATGGCAGTGGAAAGGTCACTATGGCAGAAGACATGGTCAGTAAGGCAGTAGACATGGTCATTAGAGCAGTGGACGTGGTCAGTATGGCAGTGGACATGGTCAGTATGGCAGTGGTTGGGGCCAGAAGTTTTAAATTTTTGTTATTTTGTTTTTTTTTTTTATTATTTTTTACCATTTTATTTTACATTATTTTTTTGTTTTTACAATTTTATTTTTAATTTTTTTTACAATTTTTTAGGAGCTCCATTTTTGGAGCTTTACTGAGATATCAGGGGGAGAGGGGATGCCGGTGGTGCTGTGGGGGAGCGCGGGATTTTTAGCTCCTCGTTCTCCACCAACATCCTCCCACTAAACTTGCCACACACAGTTACTGTACACCTTCTGTATTAGGGTGCCTCAATCTGCGTGAGGGAGCACCTTCAGAAGGGGGGGGCGGTGTGATGGGGAGGGGAGAGCGTGGAGGACAGTATGAGGGGGCAGTGTGATTTTAGGGGGTCAGTGTGTTGGGAGGGGCCAATGCAGGTGGAGGGTGGGGCAGTGTGACCGGAGAGAAGCAATGTGATGGGAAGGGAGCAGTGTGATGGGAGGGGGGACAGTGAAGGGCAGTATGGGGGGGCAGTGTGACAGGAAGGGGCAGTATAGGGGGACAGCATGAAGGAGGGGGGCAGTGGAGGGCAGTATGGGGGGACAGCATGATGGGAGGGGGGCAGTGGAGGGCAGTATAGGGGGCAGTGTGCCAGGGGGCAGCATGATGGGAGGGGGATAGCATGGTGGGAGGGAGGCAGTGGAGGGAAGTATAGGGGGACAGTGTGCCAGTATGGGGGGGCAGCATGATGGAAGGGGGACAGCATGATGGGAGGGGGGCAGTGGAGGGCAGTATAGGGGGACAGTGTGCCAGGAGGAGGTAGTGGAGGGCAGTATAGGGGGTCAGTGTGCCAGGAGGAGGTAGTGGAGGGCAGTATAGGGGGTCAGTGTGCCAGGAGGGGGCAGTGGAGGGCAGTATAGGGGGACAGTGTGCCAGGAGGGGGCAGTGGAGGGCAGTATAGGGGGACAGTGTGCCAGGAGGGGGCAGTATAGGGGGACAGTGTGCCAGGTGGGGGCAGTATAGGGGGACAGTGTACCAGGTGGGGGCAGTATAGGGGGACAGTGTGCCAGGTGGGGGCAGTATGGGGGAACAGTGTGCCAGGTGGGGGCAGTACAGGGGGACAGTGTGCCAGGTGGGGACAGTGTGCCAGATGGGGGCAGTATAGGGGGACAGTGTGCCAGGTGGGGGCAGTATAGGGGGACAGTGTGTCAGGTGGGGGCAGTATAGGGGGACAGTGTGCCAGGTGGGGGCAGTATAGGGGGACAGTGTGTCAGGTGGGGGCAGTATGGGGGACAGTGTGTCAGGTGGGGGCAGTATAGGGGGACAGTGTGTCAGGTGGGGGCAATATGGGGGGGCAGTGTGTCAGGTGGGGGCAGTATGGGGGGACAGTGTGTCAGGTGAAGGCAGTATGGGGGGACAGTATGTCAGGTGGGGGCAGTATAGGGGGACAGTGTGTCAGGTGGGGGCAGTATAGGGGGACAGTGTGTCAGGTGGGGGCAGTATGGGGGATCGTGTGTCAGGTGGGGGCAGTATAGGGGGACAGTGTGTCAGGTGGGGGCAGTATAGGGGGACAGTGTGTCAGGTGGGGGCAGTATGGGGGGACAGTGTGTCAGGTGGGGGCAGTATGGGGGGACAGTGTGTCAGGTGGGGGCAGTAAAGGGGGACAGTGTGTCAGGTGGGGGCAGTATGGGGGGATCGTGTGTCAGGTGGGGGCAGTATAGGTGGACAGTGTGTCAGGTGGGGGCAGTATAGGGGGACAGTGTGTCAGGTGGGGGCAGTATGGGGGGACAGTGTGTCAGGTGGGGGCAGTATGGGGGGATCGTGTGTCAGGTGGGGGCAGTATGGGGGGACAGTGTGTCAGGTGGGGGCAGTATAGGGGGACAGTGTGTTAGGTGGGGGAAGTATAGGTGGACAGTGTGTCAGGTGGGGGAAGTATAGGTGGACAGTGTGTCAGGTGGGGGCAGTATAGGGGGACAGTGTGTCAGGTGGGGGCAGTATAGGGGGACAGTGTGTCAGGTGGGGGCAGTATAGGGGGACAGTGTGTCATGTGGGGGCAGTATAGGGGGAGCACTGCAGCATGATGGCAGAGGGGAAGTATGGGGCCGGGGGGAGAAGAGTGATCGCACGACACCTGGAACTCGCTAGGCAGTGTGGGGCCTCGGGACAGGGAGAATTTCTCCTACCTTGCCCAGTGCTAGGAACAGCCATAAGTCAGTCAAGAAGCGGGAGCCGGAGTCGGGGGGCGGAGCTGGGAGGCAGTCCCAGGTACGGATGACCGGCGTCCACCCCTGCCTCACTGCATCAGCCTCCTCTGTATATTGCAGGATCGGCAGGGCTGAGGGCGGTGCAGGCAGACACAGACTGCGTTTTAGAAGACTAAAACAGCCAGGCAGCCTCCTCTTAGCAACCGCCCGGCCGCTGTAGACACCTCCCCCTCCCTCCCCGCGCAGTGCAGCACAACAATCGGGGAGGGCAGCCACAATACTAGCCACTAGCCAGAACAGTTAGGCGGACGGACGGGCCCCTCACGCCGCGGCCGCGGTAAGAGAACGGGGGCTGGCGGGCCCCCCCTCAGGTGGCGGAACTCCAGGGCCCGGTCGCAAGCGCGACCGCTGCGACCCTGATAGTTCCGCTACTGCCTCCAGAATTAGGCCTGAGCTGTCTGCATCCACATCTCCTATTCCCTACCTTGCAAGTTCTCTGGAAGAGGAATGGTGGGCTCACCATTTAAAAACCACTAATGCTGCTGTGCGATTCATCTGCAAGCACTTCTCAAAAGCCAGACAGAATAGCAGGTTATTCTATCAAGTGTGCTCCAGATGTTCCAGTGCTGCCTGCCTGTGGGGACCCTAAACTTCAGCCACAATTGTCCCAGTTGCAATGAGTTGTAATGAAAAAGGTGGCTGAGGAGTATGGCTACTTATGCCCCTTTGTGCCAGAGACTCTGAATCCAATGCAGGCGGGCGCAGTGGATCGACGCCGCTATCAGAGACTATCTAAAAATTCCTGCTCACTGTGATGTAAAGAAATTGTCACCTAGACATGCAGGAAAATACACTAATATCTTGCAAACCGGGGACTATGGTCGTCGCATTTACCCAGATTGTGTCATCATTATCAGAAGGCCTAACCAAGGTGACGTGCGGCATTACATCACTACCATTGAAGCATCTGGAAAGCCTATTCAACTACCTGATCCACGTTACAACTGGTGATGCCTCAAGCCATTAAATCTTGTTTCCAAGTCAGTGTAGAACACAGCTATGTTGCTCAGTTTGGCTGTGTTATTTCCACAGGAAGTTGTCCTTCATCTGGAAAGTGTTGTTGCAGAGACACTCCTGCCTGTGCTGTTTGCTGCTGGATTGTGCTCTGGATACCAGCAGTTGCAGGAAGTGCCCTGAAAAGTGACATACTGGCCTGTTGCTCTGGATTGCCAGTATGCCTTGTAATCCAAGTGTAAGGAAAGTAGCCTTGTTTTCGGTTCTCTGTGTTGCTTGTTTGAAAGACTGCGACACTACCGTTCAAGTCTTTAGTCCCTGGAACCCATGACTAAGGAAAACATATTGTTGACACTACTGGGGGGGTCAGTGTTATGTTACCCCCTATTCTACAAGATGGCTACATTATACTGGAACTTTATGTTGTTGGCAAAAAATAATACATTTAATTTAGGATTTGGATTTTGGTATGACATAGCCAGCCAAACCAAGGAAAGTGCCTGTTGGACTTTGGTGTGACAGAGCCAACAAGAATGTTCACACTAAAGTTTGTGCCCACTGAACTCTGGGGATACAGAGGCAGTATGAATCTTCGGATAGACCTCATTAGTTGGTGCACTTGATATCCGGACAAGAAAAAAAATAACAAATGTAAGTTTGTGCCCATTGGACTCTGGGGTTACAGAGACAATGTGATATTCTAGTTAGGTAGTCAGGTAAGCTGTGCTTTTGGCCTTGAGGCAAGCTTACATCTGAAACCTATAATTCATGGACTACTAAATTATTTCATGCAAACTTTTATGTTTTGCTGTCACCAGATGGCGAAAGCGTGCCAATCTGAGTGAGCAGTAAATTCTCTATTTCATTATAATATGATTAGGATTTTTTTTTTTTTTTTTATATTATATATTTTTATTACATTTTTCAAAACGCATACAAAGTAAATATAAGACAAAAGAAGAAATGGGGAAAGAACCCCACAAAATCTTCTCTTTCATTTCTAACATTTTCAATTATAAAAACATTGCTTCTTCCTCCCTCCCCCCCCCCCCCCCCAGCCATATATGTTCTCCATATTAGCCATCAGTGAATTTCATTGACAATCTTTGGAGAAAATATTCTCCCTCCCTCCTCCATCATATTATCGTGAATTATACCCCTAAGTGATGATTAATTCATATTATCAATCATTAAGGGGAGATATCTCCCTTCTCAAAAACCTTTCTACACCCCAGTGTCATGATTCCCCTGTATTGAGGGGAAAATAAAAAAAAAAAAGAACCCCAATTTTTCCCTCTTTCCCATTATCGTGAATAACACTCCTATGTGATTATTTCTATTATCAAATATCAAATCATAAGGGGGAGATTATCCCCTAAACCAACCAATACCATAATTTGTGATACAAACAGAGGAAAAAAAAGGGGGGGGGGGGAGGGAAAGAAAAAAAAATGAGGAAGAAGGGGAAGAAATTTATACATATTGCTCATATAATGCTTTAAGTATACGGTGTACTTTTTGTACTTTTTGGAAGAATGTGTCATTCTCTAGGGAGTGGGGGCTTCTTCGTAATGTTGGTATTTCTATGTACAGTTATTTGATAAAAGATATAGTATATTAACCACTTGCCGACCGCCGCACGACTATCTACGTCGGCGGTCAGCCCCTCACAGGCAAACTAACGTAGGGCTACGTTGCTTGCTTGTGAGGGTCTAGGGAGCGAGCGCGCGCCCCCGGGGGCGCGCTCCCGCTCCCGCGTGGTCACGGACCCCCCCGCGCGTGTGACCAGCGGACCCGATGTCCGCCGGTCACTCGGCGATCGGCGGGGGAGAAGGAGAATGTCAGGCAGCTTGTGTAAACAAACTGCCTGTCATTCTCCTCGCTGCAAAGACACTGATAAAACGGATCTGGTATGTAGATCCGTTGATCAGTGTCCTTACAGCTAGAGCCACAGCCAATCACAGTAGAAACCACGCCCCTAGGGACACACACAGCCCCTCCCTTCCAAATAAAGTTAACCCCTTCACTACCAGTGTATTTTTACAGTAACAGTGCATATGTATAGCACTGATTACTGTAGAAATGTCACTGGTAACCCCAAAAGTGTCAAAAATGTCAGTCAAGGGTCCGATCTGTCCGCCGCAATGTCGCAGTACCGCAAAAAAAATCGCAGATCGCCGCCATTACGCGTTAAAAAAAAAAAACAACAAAAATGACAAAAATCTTTCCCTTTGTTAGTAAACGCGATAACTTTTGCGCAAACCAATCAAAATACGCTTTTTGCGATTTTTTTTACCAAACATAGGTAGCATAAAACAAATTGGCCGAAAATTTTTAAAAATTTTGATTTTTACATTTTTTTTGGGGGGAATTTCATATAAAAAAATGTGAAAAATATTGCTATTTTTGCAAAATTGACGCTCTTTTTTTGTTTATAGCGCGTGATCAAAAAATCGCACAGGTGATCAAATACCACCAAAAGAAAGCTCTGTTTGTGGGAAAAAAAGGACGTCAAATTCGTTTAGGTACAGCGTCGCACGACCGCGCAATTGTGCGTTAAATTCACACAGTGCCGAATCGCAAAATACCCCCTGGTCGGAATGGGGGTAAAATCTTCCGGGGCTTAAGTGGTTAAGCTATGCTAATGTGAGTTTACCTTAAACATTTTTGTCTTCCTCGGGTGAGAGTAGGCAATGTTCTAAATAGGTATATATATGTTTTTTTCTTTTGTGAATGTAACAGATAGCAAGAGCCCATTCACACTAGCGCGACTTGTGTGTCGCTTGACATAACAAAAGCAATGTTAATCAATCAGTGCCGTCTTAATTGGCACTACTGAAGTCTCTCCGACTTCAGAAAAGGGTCCTGTACTACTTTGAGGCGACTTGTGATCCGACTTGTCCCATATACTTCAATGGGAGTCGCCTCCTTATCTTAATTGACACGACTTGTTATCAGACTTTCCAGGAAGAAGAAAGAGATTAGCCAGGCATTCCCCACATTGCAGCCATGCCTATATGGTATATGGTGTATGTGTGCAATGGTATAGATATACCATTATCTCTGCTTGGTCTGTGTGAGTGGCACTGGTGGACACAGATAAGTGGCCCTGGTGGACACTGATACGTGGCACTGATACGTGGCACTGGTGGACACTGATTTGTAGCACTGGTGGACACTGATACGTGGTACTGATACGTGGCATTGGTGGACACTGATTCGTGGCACTGGTGGAGACTGATACGTGGCACAGATACGTGGCACTGATACGTGGCACTGGTGGACACTGATTCGTGGCACTGATATGTGGCACTGGTGGACACTGATACGTGGCACTGATACGTGGCACTGATACGTGGCACTGGTGGACACTGATACGTGGCACTGATACGTGGCACTGGTGGGCACTGATTTGTGGCACTGATACGTGGCACTGGTGGACACTGATTCGTGGCACTGGTATGTGGCACTGGTGGACACTGATTCGTGGCACTGATACATGCCACTGATACGTGGCACTGATACGCGGCACTGATACGTGGCACTGGTGGACACTGATTCATGGCACTGATACGTGGCACTAGTGGACACTGATTCGTGGCACTGATATGTGGCACTGGTGGACACTGATACGTGGCACTGATACGTGGCACTGGTGGACACTGATACATGGCACTGATACGTTGCACTGGTGGACACTGATTCGTGGCACTGATACGTGGCACTGGTGGACACTGATTCGTGGCACTGATATGTGGCACTGGTGGACACTGATTTGTGGCACTGATATGTGGCACTGATACGTGGCACTATGTGGCACTGGTGGACACTGATTCATGGCACTGGTGGGCAGTGGCACTGGTGGACACATACGTGGCACTGGTGGGCAGTAGCACTGGTGGACACTGATACGTGGCACTGGTGGGCACATACGTGGCACTGGTGGGCAATGAGGAAATGAGTAAAAAAAAACAGAAAAGGGGAATTAGGTCACAACACATCATATTCTGATTGGCCAAATACAAAGTCGTCTGTCATATAAGTCACGCAAAATAATTCACAAGTCGCGCTGAAGTCGCGGTAAAGTCGCGGTAAAAAGTGGTAAAATGCGGCGACTTATGGTCGCGACAGTGTGAACCGGCTCTAACGGTAATTGTCTTCTTTGGCTGAGGATAGACAACATTTCAAATGTACTGTATATATAATTTTTTATTTTGCGTACATATTGTTTTAATATTGGATTAAACTATAGCCTGTTTCCAAATTCTTATACATACTGCGTCTTCCTCGGCTGAGAAGAGACAGTGCCTTAAGTTGGTATAATAACATTGCTTTACACTAACTTAGAGTATAGTATTAGATAGACAGTAAGGATATAATGTAATTTGTCTATTGCATTTTTCACCTGCTTTCGTGTGGAATGCCACACGTATTTGTACTTCAAAGTTTATCCTTTCCTGTTCCCTTTCCTATCCACATTTTGCCAGGACATCTGTTCTCAGGCTTGAGAGCATATGTTTTTTTTTTTTTGCAGACTCTGAGGACGTTGTCTCCTTGGCAGGGGGAGAAGGTTGCACCCTTGTCCTAAACAGGACTGCAAATAAATTTAGCTGTGCTAGATGGTAGCTAGCCTGGCTAATTTGTAATCGTTGTGCTCACTGGATTCTTTTCCTAAGCCTGGTTTAGCTGTGGTTTCTCCATTTTGTCAATAGGTTGCACTGTTACCTTGGGCATTAGTGTGATGAATTACAGTGAGTCTAGGTTAAGGATATGTATACTTTTCTCAGCCAAGCATACTGGTCACTGAGCATGCTGGGAGAAGGTATTAATTTTGAGGAAGTCAGGTGACCTGTGTTTTTCCACTCAGACTGCTGTCCAGGTAGGGTGTGTGAGGAACAACTGCTGTTGGGTGGGCCTGAAGCCTGAGGCTTAGCCATGTGCTCAAGACTCTGGAAGGGAGAGCCTGCTCACTACCTGGAAGCATGAAGGAATGGATGGAGACCTAAGATGAAGTGCCAGAGGTTACTCTTGCATGGACCGGGGATCCATGGGGAGCCTGGGAAAGCCCCAAGATAGAATCATCCAGAGAGTTCTTGCATTTTCTTCAAGTTGAATATTGTTGCTATAGCAGACAGCTTATCCTGCAAAGTACAGATCGCTGGTTCCAGCCTAAAGGCTCTTTTCCTGTACTGCTGTCTACGTTTTCTACATTTTTGTCTAAGGAGTCTAGCGATCTGCAAGTCTGCTGCTGTTTTTTTACTAAGGATGTCCTACCCTCTCTCCCACATTTTTCCTGTTGTGAGAAATAAACTTATTTTTGTTCAAGTATAAAAGTGACTGGCGCCCATCTTTCTACCTTGTATACCACCCACCATGCCTAGTAACCAGCACCCTGAGGAGGAATGTCAGGCCTCCCTGTTTCTGGGGGTCACCACCAGGCCTCTGGAGGTTGGGAGAGATGCTCTATACAGTATATAGGGAGGACGTGCCGGTCACTCCACGTCAGACTTGGAGAACATGTGAACAATATCAAAAAAGGATTGAAAACTCATAATGTCTCTAGGCATTTTAGACTTGTCCATAACCGTGATCTTAGAAGTCTAAGGTTCTGGGGCATTGGAAGGGTTAAAAAACACTGGAGGGGGGTCATTTTATTAGGGAGTTGAGCCGTAGGGAATCATATTGGATATTTGAGACCAAGGTTGGTATCCCTGCGGGCTTATAAGTTGACTGATCTTAACTGTTTCATTTTCTGATCGTTCATTTTTATAAATTTTTATGCATTGGAATATTCTGTTTATGTTAAGGATGGCCACGGCTGATGTTGTTTTATTATGTTTCTCTTTTTTTACTATAAGATAATTGAGTCCACACTTAATATGAGTATTTTAATTATAGGTTCCAAGTTTTTGATGGGGCATTTATTATATATGCAACGTACTTTTTAATTATGGATATGATGATATTTAGTATGGGGTCTCGCTGTAGAAATCCTTTGTAGGAGGACAGCGGCATATCCATCTCCATTGTTATATTTTCTAGGTCCTTGGGTTCTTGCTGTAGAATTCCTTTGTAGGAGAACAGAGGTATATACATCTCCATTGTAATATTTTCCATGTCCTTAGTAATAGTAAGCGGATTGTCTCGGCTACTTTCCTGGTTTCAGGATTGCAGTGCGATTACTTTGACAAGGGACAACGAAGGGAGGCATTCTGCCCCCTGGTTGAATATACATTAGTATTTATAGGAGGGTATATAACGTGTTTCTGTGGCCGCGTATGGGAAGGCCATACCTGACATCACCTGGGGCCATCCCTTTGTGATACTATGTTATGAGCACTTGTATACTGGCCCTTATGTGAAGTGCCTGAAACTGTAAGTATGTTTCTTTTACTATCCAACAAATTGATTTTAGCAGAGAACAGTTTATATCCCTTGTTTATTTTCATAACTCTGGACTATTGGTGATCATCTGTGTGGAAGTCCTAAGGAGAGTGTCTTGGTGAGATATCCCTGTGTGGATGCGATCTGTTGTACTATATGGTTAATATCAGGAGGACTTCCGTGATCGGACCGGTGGAGACATACCCTTTGTGGGAAAGCCTTTATGACCCATCTGCTGATGCAGGGGTCTTAGGGTTGAGGTGAGTGGCTAAGTGTGTCTTTGGTGGAGGTTACACCCTGTCTGTTCCACAGGAGTTCAACATTTAAGGGCACTGCTTTACCGGTTCCGGAATCTTTGGTTCTGAAAAGTTCTCTTACTGTTCCAATGCCTTTTACAGGAACTGTGATTGATTAGCGTGGGGGGCATAAATAGTGGCTAGGGCAAGCAACTGAGAACCAAAGAGTCAAAGATAGTCAGCAGTTCAGTACCTTGCTGAACTTAAAGGAGATGTAAAGCCAAAGCTCATTTGGCTGTAAATCTCCTATGGATCACAGGAGTGCAGTTCGTTCTGCACTCCTGTGACTTGTTTTCAGCAGAGAGCGGCCTGAAGTCTGCTTTTTGCTGACATCACAGAAGTCGGTCCAGGCTTCCCGTCATCATGACCACGGAGTCGGAATCCGCCAGGTGCCTGGACTGACACCTGACTCAGCCTCTCAGCGAGCCCCTGAGAGCCAGAGCCCGGCAGCTGCCCGCCCCTCCACAGCCCAGTGCTCCAATGAGCGAGGAGGGGCAGAGCAGAGAGCTGCTGACTGTAAGCCTTTGCTGTTGCAGATACGCCTGGAAATGCACTCATTGACTGTGCATGCTTCTTGAGTGATATCAGCACATCCATTTCTGATCTAATGGATAAATCCCGGCTTCTAAACAGTGAGACCCAGGGCCCTAAACCATCTCTTGCTGTAACCTGTTGGCTTCTCTCACGGTCAGACTCCCTGTGCTGCAAAACCTTGACACTCCTGCCTGTCTCTCATTTGCTCTTGTGGATGCAAACTACAATTTTCTAATAACCTTTGTTTTTAATACTACATTACAGTGGTCCTTGCGCCTTTTTCCTTTCTCCCCTTGTGTGCATCCTGGATGGACTATCCCCTCCTGATTTGTGGGCTGCAGCACCCACCTGTCAGTGTAGCTTTTATTTGTATAGTGTTGACTACCCACTTAACATATTCCATTTCTATGATAACTGTATATTGATTTGTTGTATCACATTTCTATTCTGAGAATATTAAGTGGTATATTGCTACTTTGACATCACACAATAGCCAATTGGTTTTACCATTTTAATTTTTGCCTAACCTTTCAGGGGCTGCTTTATGGAGTGCTGTTTTCCCAGTGGATTTTACTGAGCCATTTTTTGCTTATTACGCCCTGCCACCAGGGCACTTGGAATGGATGGAAAGATGTACAAATATAGGAGGTAAACAATTATTTAATTTTCTTAAAGTATGACCTCGTTACCACAAAGGAACATTGCAGAGAAAATTTTGAAATATCGGTAATATTTTAATTTTAAGGAGCTTAATTTTGCCTATCAAGGATAACAGTAGGTGTTTTCAGGTCTCTATTTTGCGTTTAAGGGTGGTAATTAATGGAATACGATTTAGGGGTTAAAATCTGGCACTTTAACTGAAATCATCATGCTCATATCTGTCAGACCCATCTGAGAGGGAAAATTAGGATCAGCTACTGTACCTCTATCGTCCCTGCATCTAGAGAGAGAATATTTAACTTGGCCCAGTTCACCAGTTCGCCTGGCTTTATAGTAAATTAATTTGAGATCCAGAAGACTGCCTGTATTAACCACTTGCCGACTGCTCACTGAGCTGGTACTGCGGCAAATTCAAAATTGTATTCAGACACAGCGGGAGTCGGGCCAGGGGAGGAGAGGCGGTGATCACCGCCGCTCTTCCCCGATCGTCGGGGATTGAGTGAGGAAATCCGCCCGCAAGCGGGCGGATCTCCCAAGTGACAGACAGGGACAGATTACAGGATTCAGCATAGCTGAACCTGCGATCTGTGTCTGTATCACACAATCCTCTCCCCCCACACACATCAGTAAGCATGAGGCATACATTTAACCCCTTGATCACCAATAAAGTTAACCCCTTCCCTGCCAGTGTCATTATTACAGTAACAGTGCATATTTATAGCACTGATTACTGTAGTAATGTCACTGGTACCCCCAAAAGTGTCAAAATGTCAGTTAGGGGTCCGATCTGTCCGCCGCAATGTCGCAGTCCCGCAAAAAAAACGCAGATCGCCGCCATTACTAGTAAAAAAAAATAAACAATAAAAATGACAAATCTTTCCCGTAGTTAGTAAACGCGATAACTTTTGCGCAAACCAATCAAAATACGCTTATTGTGATTTTTTTTTTTTTACCAAAAATATGTAGCAGAAAACAAATTGGCCTAAAATGTTAAAACATTTTTATTTTTAAATTTTTTTGGGAATGTTATACATCAGAATGTAAAAAATATTGTTTTTTTTTTCAAAATTGTCGCTCTTTTTTTCAAAAATTAAAAATCGCACAGGTGATCAAATACCACCAAAAGAAAGCTCTATTTGTGGGGGAAAAAAGGACATAAATTTAATTTTGGGTACAGCATCGCACGACCACGCAATTGTCCGTTAAAGTAACTTAGTGCTGAATCGCAAAATATAGCCTAGTCAGGAATGGGGTAAAATCTTCCTGTCTTAAAGCGGTTAAAAATACGCTCATTGAGAATTTTTTGTCAAAGACATGTAGCTAAATACATTTTGGCCTAAATATATGACAAAAATTGAATATATTGGATATTTTTTAACTGTCAAATTAGAAAATGTAAATTTTTTCGCAAAATTTTCGCTATTTTTTTATTAATATCGCAAAAAATGCAAAGAGCAGAGGTGATCAAATACCACCAAAAGAAAGCTTTGTTTGTGGGAAAAAAAAGGACGTAAATTTAGTTTGGGTACGGCGTTGCATGACCGCGCAATTGTCAGTTAAATTCGCGCAGTGCCGAGTTGCAAAAAGTGGCCTGGACGTAAAGCAGGAAAATCCTCCGGTGGTTAAGGGAACTAGGTTCTGTAAAAAAAAAAAAAAAGATTAGGCCATGTGCGTACAATGTCAAGTTCTCCTGAATTAATGTCAATGAATTAACACAATGTCAAGTTCTCCTGAAACCCTACCCCCAAGCCTGTAACAGCCTCTGAGAACAAAGTGAAATAGGCAAAAGGTTCTGCCATAAGATCTCATCCCCCTCGCAAAGCACAGCTTACCCCCTTCTATATATCTTAAAAGCTAAAATTTAGATATGTCAGTTTTTACATACAAACCTGTCTGCACTGTACTGGCAGATCTTCATTATCAGTTGCAAACTAGATGTGCGCACTGCATGTCTTAAGCAGGCCATACATAGCTGGGCCAGCCTTTCTGATTTTTCATGAATGATCAGTGCCCCTGGCTATAGCTGGCAACACGGATCATTGTATTGTGTGGAAAGAAGAATATAAAAGCTCAGCGGTACGGATTTCATCATCAACATCGAATGTGTGAATTGGGGAAAGGGCTTCTGTTTTTTTTTGTTCAAACTGCTGGTTGAACCAAACAAATGAATCAAGTAAGGCCTTCCTTAACAAAGTGTTTATGATCCCAAGGCTTGGGTGCTAAATTGTATGTTAATGAATTAAAACAAATGTCCATCAGTCCATCCCCTAACTGCACATTTCCCAATCGCAAGTTATTTTGAATAAAGCAATCCTTCTATAGGGGATACTATGTAAACACATTTTGCATTATTTTTAGATATACTGTGTGAATAGGAAAACATAAAAAACATATAGCAAAGGCTCTTAAAATTTGACTGCGAAGGTGGAAATACACTTTAAAAGTCTTTAACTTTGTTGATTAACAGGCCACAAAGGTATTCTGTATCCCTTTTTAGATGTAGGAGCTATAAGGATGAACCTCAGCATCACAGCAGGGGAGCCAGGTTTTCAACACACCTTGAAATGTCAGATACCTGCAGTGACCATGGATCAACAGCATGAAGAATGTCTTACGGTAGATATGGGCTGATGGAAAGTTATGCAGAGAATGTTTTTTACAGGGAAGCTTTTGTTCTGGGTCACTTTAACCTTCAAATGGTGGCAGAATCAGAAAAAAAGCAATTCACCAGATTTATAGTAAAACTTTTGGTGTTTTAGGGAGATTTTTTAGAAGTACAGAGAAACTGTCATGGGAAAGCGGAAGGAACGGAGCAGAAAACTACATGAAAATCTATTGTTTGAAGAGTTATCCTTTTCTGATAAGATATTGATAACGTCAACCTTTTCAGTTTTATTGGAACAGCGGAAGACATTCATCAGGTGTAACCAGAGCAAGATATAGAGCATTGTTTCTTTCATTAATTGCCCATTGTTTCACCAATGTTCTTGAATTTTAGATGAACACATTGATGAAACAAGATACTAAGCCTGCTTACAATGCAATTCAAGTTAAAGAACCATGTGAATCTAAATTACAATCTGTTTATTATAAAGCAGAAATTAAAGGTGTGTTCACCTAGCTGAGAATGTTCATTTTCAATTTAACCTGTTCCTGCTGGCCATATGCATATACTGTATGTGGTTACTGGGTGGGTGGACTTTAACCCCAAGCGGCTGCATACATGCATCTATAGGAAACAGTATTTCTCTGCTAGAAAACCCTTGTAATAATGTGTCCTTTGTATTCAGTGATGTAGGGGCCGAACAGTCTAGTCATCCAGGCTGGTTTAAGTGACTAGTTAATTAGCACACGTTAATTATGTTTCAGGTTACAGTTTGTATTGTTAGGGTAATATGATCAGGAGGGGTCCTCCTGTGGGGTATATATTCTGTGTGAGTTTGTTCAATAAAGTGTTCTAGATCTCATAGAAGCTAATTGTCAGCTAGTCTTGTTGTATGTTATGCGGCTATAATATCTGATATCTATGTTCAAGACTGGAGGAAGCAGTATTCTGATGGAAGCACTCAAGCACGGTGTGGGTCGGTTCTGTCACAGTTGCCATAAGGTCTCCATACTTTCCCTGGCTACACCTGTCAGCTCAGGTGAAATTAGGAGGGGCTTTTGAATGGCATGCATGCTTGTAAGATACATTTCTATGTACCTACTAAATAAAAGAAAAAACATTTCCCAGCTGGGGGGCAAGTCCGGGATGACCTTGGCTCAGAGGATTTGGATTGAATGATGCTGACTATCAGAATGAGGACATCTAGTGGTAGAAAAAAAAAGACTGAAGGTGAATAATGCCTCCAACACTAGCTTTGTTATGTTGTCTTTATAAGGGCTATTGATTTTACCTTTTTATTTTTGGCTGGAGTTCTGCTTTAAATCTGCAAAAAAAACCTCTTTGAACTTTGAATAGTGTTCTGCTTGTTTCACACAATCCTGGCACAAGGGATGCACAATGCACATTTGTAAAGCACATTACTGTGATTTTAAATGTGTGGTGCTTTTTTATAAACAGTATTAGGGTCATGCTCTTGCTTCATCAGTACAGCCATTAGAAACAGTTGTCCACTCTATCCATTAAAAAAGGCAACTTACTTTTTCAGCACGCATAAAGAAGAACTTTGGGATAAGAAAACATTGTCTAAATTCAGGAGACATGTCTTTCCTCCTTGAATATTGGTGTGCTTTTTGTATTTCTTCCAGATCTGTGCAGTAATCAAATGCAAAATGTTGCCTCTGTGCAGAGCTTGATGTATTAAAGACTGGTCACTGATGCTCTCTCTTTGTACAGGGTGACTGGTCTTGTCTCCACCCTCTCCTGTAGTTATCTGTATCAAACTGTAGTAGGTGGAGCCTGCTTGGCCACTCCTACAGCTCTGCTATAAGCACAGGCTATGTACAGCACAGTGATGGTGTCACTGCTACTTTTATACTGTAATATCTGGCTGATAGGGTACTTGGTACACACAAAGTACCTTTATATGCTTTATGGCTATTGAGAAATACACTATATTGTCAAAAGTATTTGGACACCTGCCTTTATATGCACATGAACTTTAACCACTTTAGGACCAGAGGATTTTCCTGCTTTACATCCAGGCCACTTTTGCGATTCGGCACTGTGCGACTTTAACTGACAATTGCGCGGTCATGCAATGCCGTACCCGAACGAAATTTACGTCCTTTTTTTTCTCACAAACAGAGCTTTCTTTTGGTGGTATTTGATCACCTCTGTGCTTTTCATTTTTTGTGATATTAATTAAAAAATGCGACAATTTTGAAAAAATAACAATATTTTTCTAATTTGACAGTTAAAAAATATCCAATATATTCAATTTTTGTCATATATTTAGGCCAAAATGTATTTAGCTACATGTCTTTGACAAAAAAATTCTCAATGAGCGTATTTTTAACCGCTTTAAGACCGGAAGATTTTACCCCATTCCTGACCAGGCCATATTTTGCGATTCGGCACTGCGTTACTTTAACGGACAATTGCGCGGTCGTGCGATGCATGTAAATGTATGTCCTTTTTTCCCCCACAAATAGAGCTTTCTTTTTGTGGTATTTGATCACCTGTGCGATTTTTACTTTTTGTGCTATAAACAAAAAAAGAGCAACAATTTTGAAAAAATAACAATATTTTTCACATTTTTTATATGAAATTCCCCCCAAAAAATGTAAAAATCTAATTTTTTTAACATTTTAGGCCAATTTGTTTTCTGCTACATATTTTTGGTAAAAAAAAATCACAATAAGCGTATTTTGATTGGTTTGCGCAAAAGTTATCGCAGCTACTAACTACGGGAAATTTATGTCATTTTTATTGTTTTTTTTAACCACTTGCCGACCGCCGCACGACTATCTACGGCGGCGGTCAGCCCCTCACAGGCAAAGTGACGTAGGTCTACGTCGCTCGCCTGTGAGGGTTTAGGGAGCGAGCGCGCGCCGCCGGAGGCGCGCTCCCGCTCCCGCATGGTCACGGACCCCCCCGCGCGTGTGACCGGCGGACCCGATCGCCGCCGGCCACTCTGCGATCGGCGGGGGAGAGGGAGAAAGTCAGGCAGCTTGTGTAAACAAGCTGCCTGTCATTCTCCTCTCTGTATGAGAGCTGATCACATGGATCTACTATGTAGATCCATTGATCACTCTGCATACAGTTGAAGCCACAGCCAATCACAGTTAGAATCACGCCCCTAGGGACACACACAGCCCCTCCCTCTCAAATAAAGTTAACCCCTTCACTACCAGTGTATTTTTACAGTAACAGTGCATATATATAGCACTGATTACTGTAGAAATGTCACTGGTAACCCCAAAAGTGTCAAAAATGTCAGTCAAGGGTCCGATCATTCCGCCGCAATGTCGCAGTACCGCAAAAAAAATCGCAGATCGCCGCCATTACGCGTTAAAAAAAAAACAACAAAAATGACAAAAATCTTTCCCTTTGTTAGTAAACGCAATAACTTTTGCGCAAACCAATCAAAATACGCTTTTTGCGATTTTTTTTACCAAACATAGGTAGCATAAAACAAATTGGCCGATAATATTAAAAAATTTTGATTTTTACATTTTTTTTGGGGGGGAATTTCATATAAAAAAAAAGGGAAAAATATTGCTATTTTTGCAAAATTTACGCTCTTTTTTTGTTTATAGCGCGTGATCAAAAAATCGCACAGGTGATCAAATACCGCCAAAAGAAAGCTCTGTTTGTAGGAAAAAAAGGACGCCAAATTCGTTTAGGTACAGCGTCGCACGACCGCGCAATTGTCTGTTAAAGTCACGCAGTGCCGAATCGCAAAATACCCTCTGGTCGTTTAGCAGCCAAATCCTCCGGGGCTTAAGTGGTTAAACTAGTAATGGCGGCGATCTGCGATTTTTTTTTTTTTGCGGGGCTGCGACATTGCGGCGGACAGATCGGACCCTTGACTGACATTTTTGACACTTTTGGGGGTACCGGTGACATTACTACAGTAATCAGTGCTATAAATATGCACTGTTACTGTAAAAATGACACTGGCAGGGAAGGGGTTAACTTTTATTGGTGATCAAGGGGTTAATGTATGCCTGGTGCTTACTGACGTATATGGGGGCAGGTGACTGAGTGACACAGGCACAGATCGCAGGTTCAGCTATGCTGAATCCTGCAATCTGTCCCTGCCTGTCACTTAGGAGATCCGCCCGCTTTGTTTATACAAGCGGGTGGATTTCCTCACTCAATCTCCGACGATCGGGGAAGAGCGGCGGTGATCACCGCTGCTCCTCCCCTGGCCCGACTCCCGCTGTAACTGAATACAGCGGGAGCGAGCCTCCGGCAAGGGGAGGAGTCCACAAGGGGAGGAGTGGTACGATACCGAACCACTTTGCCGCAGTAAGCTCAATGTGAGCGGTCGACAAGTGGTTAATGGCATCCCAGTCTTAGTCCGTAGGGATCAATATTGATTTGGCCCACCCTTTGCAGCTATAACCACTTCAACTCTTCTGGGAAGGCTGTCCACAAGGTTCGGGAGTGTGTTTATGGGAATGTTTGATCATTCTTCCTGAAGCGCATTTGTGAGGTCAAGCACTGATGTGGTCGAGAAGGCCTGGCTCTCAATCTCCACTTTAATTCAACCCAAAGGTGTTCTTTCGGGTTGAGGCCAGTCAAGTTCCTCCACCCCAAACTCACTTATCCATGTCTTTATGGACCTTGCTTTGTGCACTGCTCCAAATCATTCGAATGGAGGGGGGATTATGGTGTGGGGTTGTTTTTCTGGGGTTGGGCTTGGCCCCTTAGTTCCAGTGAAGGGAATTCTTAAGGTGTCACTATAATTTCATGCTCCCAACTTTGTGGGAACAGTTTAGGGATGGCCTCTTCCTGTTCCAACATGACTGAACACTAGTGCACAAAGCAAATAAATATATATACAGTATCTCACAAAAGTGAGTACACCTCTCACATTTTTGTAAATATTTTATTATATCTTTTCATGTGACAACACTGAAGAAATGACACTTTGCTACAATGTAAAGTAGTGAGTGTACAGCTTGTATAACAGTGTTAATTTGCTGACCCCTCAAAATAACTCAACACACAGCCATTGGTGTCTAAACTGCTGGCAACAAAAGTGAATACACCCCTAAATAAAAATGTCCAAATTGGGCCCAAAGTGCCAATACTTTGTGTGGCCACCATTATTTTCCAGCACTGCCTTAATCCTGTTGGGCATGGAATTCACCAGAGCTTCACAGGTTGCCACCAGAATCTTTTTCCGCTCCTCCATGATGACATCACGGAGCTGGTGGATGTTAGAGACCTTGCACTTCTCCACCTTCCGTTTGAGGATGCCCAACAAATGCTCAATAGGGTTTAGGTCTGGAGACATGCTTGGGCAGTCCCTCACCTTTACCCTCAGCTACTTTAGCAAGGCAGTGGTCCTCTTGGAGGTGTGTTTGGGGTCGTTATCATGATGGAATTCTGCCCTGCGACCCAATCTCTGAAAGGAGGGGATCATGCTCTGCTTCAGTATGTCACAGTACATGTTGGCATTCATGGTTCCCTCAATGAACTGTAGCTCCCCAGTGCCAGTAGCACTAATGCAGCCCCAGACCATGACAGTCCCACCATCATGCTTGACTGTAGGCAAGACACCTGGTTGCCGCCACACACTCTTGACACCATCTGAACCAATTAAGTTTATCTCGGTCTCATCAGACCGCAGGACTTGGTTCCAGTAATCCATGTCCTTAGTCTGCTTGTCTTCAGCAAACTGTTTTTAGGTTTCTTGTGCATCATCTTTAGAAGAGAAACACCTCTAGGATGACAGCCATGCAGACCAATTTGATGCAGTGTGCGGCGTATGGTCTGAGCACTGATAGGCTGACCCCCCCCCCCCCCCCCATCCCTTCAACCTCTGCAGCAATGCTGGCAGCACTCATACGTCTATTTCCCAATGACTACCTCTGGAAATAACGCTGAGCATGTGCACTCAATGTCAAGGTGAGACCTGTGGAAGTTGTCCTGTTAAACCACTGTATGGTCTTGGCCACCGTGCTGAAGCTTAGTTTCAGGGTCTTGGCAATCTTCTTATAGCCTAGCCATCTTTATGTAGAGCAACAATTCTTTTTTCCAGGTCCTCAGAGAGTTCTTTGCTATGAGGTGCCATGTTGAACTTATATACACATACTGTATATACACACACACACACACTGCTCAAAAAAATTAAAGGAACACTTTCTAATCAGAATGTAGCATCAATTCAATTGACCTCCTAGAATATTGATATGGTCAGTTAAGTAACAGAGGGGGGTTGTTAATCAGTTTCAGCTGCTTTGGTGTTAATTTAATTAACAACTGTTGCACTAGAAGGGCAACAATGGGACCACCACCAAAACAGGAGTAGTTTTACAGGTGAAGGCCACTGGCTTTTTCCCCCCCTTTTTCCTTCTCTTTTCTGACTGTTTTTAAATAGTTTTGCATTTGGCTAGGGTCAGTGTCAGTACTGGTAGCATGAGGTGATACCTGGACTCTATAGAGGTTGCACAGGCAGTCCAACTCCTCCAGGATGTCACATCAATACTTGCCATTGCCAGAAGGTTTGCTGTGTCTCCCTGTACAGTCTCAAGAGCATGGAGGAGATTCCAGGAGACAGGCAGTTACTCTAGGAGAGCTGGACAGGACCGAAGAAGGTCCTTAACCCATTAGCAGGACCAGTATCTTCTCCTTTGTCCAATGAGGAACAGGATGAGCACTGCCAGAGCCCTACAAAATGACCTCCAGCAGGCCACTGGTGTGAAGGTCTCTAATAAAAAAAAATCAGAAACAGATTTCATAAGGGTAGCCTAAGGGCCTGAAGTCCTCTAGTGGGCCCTGTGCTCACTGCCTGGCACTGTGGAGCTGGATTGGCATTTGCCATTGAACACCAGAATTTGTCAGGTCTGCCACTGGCGCCCTGTGCTTTTCACAGATTAGAGCATTGTCACCCTGAGCACGTGACAGATGTGAAGAAGCCATGGAGAACGTTATGCTGCCTGTAACATCATTCAGCATGACTGGTTTGGTAGTGGGTCAGTGTTGATCTGGAGAGGCATATACATGGAGGGACGCACAGACCTCTACGGGCTAGACAATGGCACCCTGACTGCCATTACATTTTGGGATGAAATCCTTGTACCCATTGACAGATCCTATGCTGGTGCAGTGGGTCCTGGGTTCCCCCTGGTGCATGACAATGCCCGGCTTCATGTGGCGAGAGTATGCAGCCAGTTCTTGGAGGATGAAGGAATTGATACCATTGACTGGATCCCACGCTCGCCTGACCTAATTTCAATAGAACGCCTCTGGGACATTATGTTTCGGTTCATCAGACGCCGCCAGGATGCACCTCAGACTGTTCAGGAGCTCAGTGATACCCTCGTCCAGATCTAGGAGATAATACCCAAAGACACCATCCTTTGTCTCATTAGAGCATGCCCCGACATTGTCAGGCATGCATACAAGCTATACAAACTACTGAGTACCTTTTTGAGT